>NC_070615.1:52835000-53435000 GCF_027172205.1 Podarcis raffonei
TTTTGTTTTGTTTTCCAATTTTTTTATTGATTTTCCAAATTTATAACAAATAGAAAAAGAATATCAAACATACAAACAAAGAAACATTTATCTTAACTGTAATAATTCCACTTTTGTTAACCTTGTTAGGTGACTTCCACAAATCCCTCTGGCTGAGTTTCCATATAAATCATTGTAGCAGTTTTCCAAAACTATTTTCACATAAAATTTACTTAGTCAAATTAACATCTATCTTTCTTTTCATTTAAACTTTAAACATATTATTCTACAACACCACATATTTAAATCCTAGGCCTATCTGATATTCACAAGTAATTTTATTTAAATTGAAATATATTAAGAAACCAGAAGCCTTTCTACTTGGAATAATAGGTCTGGAATTGCCCAAGAAAGAAGTCAGATTGTTTCTGTATGCCACAACTGCAACCAGAATTTTATTGGCCAAAAATTGGAAAGTACCAACAGTGGAGGAATGGCAGATGAAGATGATGGACTTTTGGGAGCTAGCTGACCTGACCGGAAGAGTCCGCGACCAGAAGGAGAAGCAGTACCAAGAGGAATGGAAGAAATTTAAAGATCATTTAGCCAAATATGTTAGAGGCTTCGTGTTGGTTGCTGTGCTGCTGTTTGTGTTCCTTGAGACCCACCCGAAGAAATCTAGTCCCAGTACTTTGCTGTGCCGGATACCAAATACTGCATAACGAAGGACATCTGTTTAATACCCATCTTGCCAAACTTCCAACAAAGTGAGAGTGACACCCCCCCACACACACACACAAAGGGATGCCCCAGACAGTTGATAGGTATGCGTCAGGGACCCTCTGGGTGGGTGACGTGGGCCACCAATTGGGAACCCCTGGTCTACAGTATTCCAAGTGTGGTCGTACCACAGATTTGTGGAATGGCATTATGATGATAGCCACAGTTTTATTTTCCAGTGCCTTTCCTAAGTTTACTCGGGAGTCCTCGGAGAGGCCAAAGGACAAAATGTCCGCATTCAACTGAACTGACTGCTACCCTTCTCTGCCGCCCCCGCCGCCGGCTGGTTTGCTGCGCAAAGGAAAGACCCATTTGACACGGTTTGGTTCGGGCCGGAGCCCCGCGGGGGCGGACGAGGACCTCATCCTGGCTTTCTGGAAGGCACCGTCCCTCCCATTTCCTCGTGCGCCTCCGCTACGCGCGGTTTTAGGGAAAGAACAATGGCCGCAAAGGGGGTGTCAGGACTAGCAAAGGAGGCATGTCATCGCCCAGGGAGAGCCCGACGTAGATGCCCGGCAAGGCCTGTCTGGGGGGAGGCAGCGGGACTTGCGGGGAGGCTGTTCGTGCGCTCCCTCCCGCATCCTAGCACTAGCCGTAAGAAGCGATAACGCGGGGAGAAGGCGGAGGCCGAGGGAGAGGCCCCAGGCGGGGCGAGGCGCCCTCAATAAAAGGGCCGCGCGCGCTCCGACGGCACCCGAGACTTTGAGCTGCCAAGATGGTGTTGACCGACGACGACAAGAGCCACGTGAAGCACGTTTGGAGCGTGGTCCAGCCCCACGCCGGGGACATTGGCGCCGATGCCATCACCAGGTAAGTCCGCCCCCTCGGGCAGGGACCCTCTCCCGGCCGGGGACGAGGCCGCGGGCCGGGCGGGAGTCGGACCCTCGTCTTCCTGCTCCTCTCCGCCTCCTCTTCCCGCAGGATGTTCGCGGCGCACCCCACCACTAAGACCTACTTCTCGCACATGGACGTGAGCCCCGGCTCCGCCGACATCAAGATGCACGGCAAGAAGGTCGCGGCGGCCATCGGCGAGGCCGTGGCGCACATCGGCAACATCGCTGGCGCCCTCGACAAGCTCAGCGACCTGCACGCCCATAAGCTGCGCGTGGACCCCGTCAACTTCGCGGTGAGTCCCTCTCGCTCCCCGTCGGGGCTCCGGGGCGGGCGGGATCCCTGCTTCGCTCCGTCCGGGGCCCCGTCTAACGCTCCCCCTCCGCCTCTCCCGCAGCTGCTGAGCCACTGCTTCCTGGTGTCCATCGCCGCCCACCACCCGGAGCTCCTCCAGGCCAGCACCCTCGTCTCCATGGACAAGTTCCTGGGCCGCGTCGGCGTCGTGCTGACCTCCAAGTACCGCTAGGCCCCACGAAGCCCAAGCCCGCCGCAGAGGAGCCGCCTCGACGCCGCCCCGCGACGCCCAAAGCCCACAATAAACCTGCTCTTGACTCTCCCTGATCTCTCGCGTCTTCTTGGTCTGAACTGGGGGCGGGCGGGAAGAAGGGAGAGGTGGACTCCGGGCCTGGACGGCTCTGGCGAGGGAGACCCCGTCCCGCGGGATAGTCCCTAACTTGGCGCTCCTTGAACCCGGGGCACTTGGACCGAGTCGCCTGCTAGGTGGGGGCCCTGAAATAGCCGCAGGCACGCGTGGCCTTTGCGGGACAGGGGCGCAGAGTCAGCCCCAGAAGGGCTCCCTCTCCCTGGGGGTCTCCCTTCCAGTTCCCTTCGGGGGACTTGCGGGGTGGGGCTCCCCAGGCCTTTGCGCCCCTGGCTGGACTGACTGGGATGAAGCAGACGAACTATTCGGAAGGGCCGGTGTCGGCGTGGGGTTGTGCTCGCATCAGGGCCCCGCCCGGCTCCGTCCAGCCCGAAAGCCCCGCGAGCCACAGCTGCCAGCCCGTGTAGGCAATACGGCCCGGGTTGGATGCAATGGAAGGCAGCTTCCTAGGATCCTGCGCTCGAGGGCAGAGGCAGCCCCCTCCCCACAGCCAAGCCCACTCCAAGGCGGGGGGGGGAGTGCTAGGGATCCTCTCCACACCCGCACTGAGAGGGCGCGGGAAGAGGCCCGCAAGCAGGAACCCTGCCTGGGAGGGGGCGACTCGGGCTCTGAAACCACCGCCAGTTCCTGAGATCACGAGGACCCACCAGAGCATTGGGGAAGGGCGCATGGCAAGGGGGGGGGCTCTCCCTATCTGCTCACAGCAGCCAGGAGAAGGAGCCACGCCCAGGGCGGGTCGGGAGGTCTGGGGAGCAGATAAGCAGACACCCAGGGTGCCAACATCTACCCCAACTCCAGGAGGCCTGCGGGGGGGGGATTAGGCCTCTGCTATCTCTACCTTGGCTGTGACTCCCCCCTCGCTCCATGTAGTGCGGCCTCCTACCTAAGGGAGCCGCGGGATTTTCCACGCATTTTCCACCAGAGGTAGCGGCGGACACCGGGGGGGTGCGTTGAAAGAGTACACACGTTCACGGAGGCTAAGAAGACTATCCAAAGCCACTAGCAGCAGCAGCAGCTGTGTCCAGCCTCCGGCGTCATAGAACCATTAAGAGACCCCAAGGGTCATCTAGTCCAACCCCCTGGCATGCAGGTGTCCGGGGCAGGGCGCCTCTGAGGAGCAGTTGCTGCGGAGCCCCCCTGGGGAGAGCATTGCTCTGGCTTCCAGGTCCTGCAAGCGGATCCTTCTTCCCAGGAGAGGAATCTGGCTGTGGGAGCAGAGGCGGGACCCTTCTTTAGCCGGGGGTCTCTTCCAAGGCTGCCCCGGCCAGACTCCTCTCTCTGGCAGGCCTGGAGACCCACCGAGGGAGGTGTTTTGCGCGGGGGCGCCTAGAGCATCCATTTTGCTCCAATGGGCCCAAACTTAATAGTAATTGTGATTGCCGCGTTCCTTTATTTTGCAGAACTCCTCTAGCACCAAAAAAAAAAGCGAAAAATACTGCCTCGTGCTTGGGCTTGAGGTGGGCGGCCGGGGGGGGGGTGGCAGAGGAGGAATGAGTCACCTTCCTGGCGTCAGCTGTGTGCCAATATTGTTGCAAAGGCCGGGGGCCTCTTCTCCTCTCTGCCGAGCGGGGGCAAGTGTCCAGGGGGTCCAGGGCTTGCGCTCCTTTGGGGAAATGGCGCGAGGTGGAGCGTCGCAGCTTCAAGATAAGCGGCCTATCCACTTATTCACACTTTCAGTCTGCATGGAGGGAGTCCAGATCTTACAGCGCGGTCATCTCAGGTGGGGTTTGTTCCTCGCAGCAGCAGTGCAGCCGGCGAGTCCAAGGCACCTCCCCTAATTCTGAGCCTCCTTTATTCGGTTGCATCCTCACGGCTAGTTCTTTCGAGTACTAATAATTAACACCCCCCCCCCAGGTGTCACCTAACAAAGGAGTTTCCCTGACTTCATCAACACTTGTTGGTTGACTAGGATTAGAGGCTGATACACACAACTAGGACATTTATATAGGCTTAATTAACTCTCCGCATGCTAATTGCTGATGCTCAGAAAGAAGGTACACACATTCCAATATACACGGATTTTGGTTAAATTCTCAAAGTCTGACACACAGTCTTCACACATGAACACTAATTAAAACACTTCAACCCCTTTGCATGATTTATTTGTTAAGAGGGAAACATATAAAGGAGAAAAGTGACCCGAGTCTGCCTGAGCATCTTCGGATATCATTATTGTTCTGGAAGGTTATGCTATCTAGTCCTAAAAGCGTCTCCAGATAAGCTGCAGGCGGATGGCAATATGACTCCGCTGAAAAAGGCATTTGCTTTCTCACACAACGGGAGGGGGGGAGAAGGATAATTAATGAATGAAATATATGCTCCTACGCATCTTAAATCCATCAACACTCTTCATCGAGAGACAGCTGTAGAGGCGACGTGGGGCGTGTGATGCAGGGGCGGTGCAGGATCTAGCCTCCACGAATCTGTGCCACTGTAATTGCTGCCACCATGGCAACAGCAGGGGGGGGATGCAGCCCACGGAGGCTGGATCTACTGCCCCGGTGGATCTTGCTGCCCAAAGTGGTCACTTCGCTTTGCCATCTGGGTTTTCTCCCAACCCTTCCCTGCCCTCACCCCGTTGCAAGCCCACCCCGCACCCCCGGGCAGGAGCCTGGCTGCCCAGCGCTGGTGGCAAAGGACTGCCCAACACGGAGAAGAGGGGGCCCGTTGAGCTGGCAGGGGCCACCTCGGAGCTTCTGCCTGCAGTGGTGAAACGAAGGGCGTTTTGCCAGGAATTTTGCCCGGAGCGAAGCCTCCAGAGGGCGCCACTGAGGCTCTTAGCCCGTCAATCGTTTGATTGCCTGGGCTTCTCCAACCCCCCCAACTCCTCTCTTTCCCGGGCATCCTCCCCTGAAGCCCCCAAATCCCTCCTGCCCACCCCCAAGGAGATGCACGAGCCAGTGGCTCCCCTGCTGAGGGTTTTCTCAGCGGCGCCTCAGTCGAAGCTGGTCTCAGATGCGCAGCAAAGCCCCTCCAGCCTCCCTCCGGAGCATCGGCGGGGGGGTGTCTTGCTGCAAAGAAGTCACTCAGCTGTGGAAGGGAGATGCAGGAGGTCAAGCTGCGTATGAGAGAGATGCCTCAGTTTCCCATTTGCTGTGGCCCTGCCCCACGGGACCCCGGTTTTGTTTCAGGCCACCCCTGCTCGGTTCCATAAACTCCTCCCCAGCGCCCCATACCAAACCCTATAAAAAGCATGACTCAGAACGGCGGTTTGTACGACCTACTAAGGAAAATAGGACACAAGGAAATAATACACAATGAAATAAAATTCAAAACAGCAACAATTAATTGCACATTCATTTGGGACCCAATTAAAACAATTTAATTCATTCAATAAAATTGATTAACTTGATCCAGTGATACCAGCTTTAAAATTATAATGCTATAAGTTGCTATACATTATATCTCCTAATACTGTAAAAATGCAAACTTAAAAAAAAACAACACTTGTTGTTAACAAGTGATATAATGTGGGCTGGATGAGGTAATTGTTAGGTGGATTTATTTGTAGCTGGAATCCAAAGACTGCTCGCCAATGGTTCCTCATCATCCTGGGGAAAAGTGAGAAGGCGGGGGGGGCGCAGGGTTCTGTCCTGGCCCTTTGTTGTTCAGCGTCTCTATAAATGACTTGGACGAAGGAATTGAGACGGTGCAAATGTGCAGATGACACCAAACTGGGAGGGGTACCTAATGCCGCGGAAGACCGACCTTCACAGACTGGAGAACTGGGCCCCGACGAACACAAACGAGTTTCCATAGGGACAACTGTAAGGTCCCGCACTTAGGCAGGAAGAACCAGCTGCACGAACAAAAGATGGGGGATACTAGCAGATTCTAGCAACCGGCATTCATAAGCATTGCTGCCTCTAGCCACGAAGGCAGAGCCGAGCCATACTGGCTATTAGCTATTAGCCTTTCCTCCTCCGTGACTTGGTCCCACGCCATCCTCTTCTAAAGCCACTCAAATTGCTGGCCTCTCCTGCGGCAGCGAGTTCCCTAAGTGAACCGCGCGCCGCCCCGCGATTCCTAGCAGCCGCCTCCCGTGCGCCCCCTCCCGCCGCCTCCTCTCCGGCCTCCCTTCCCCGCGGAGCCCGCTCCTTCCGTCCCTGGCTGGCGATGGAGGGGCCGCCCCCGGCGCGGGAGAGGCGGCGCCAGGCCCTCCCTCCGGGGCGGCTCCCTCTCGGCCTCCCTGGCCCTGGCGGCGGCGGCGTTGGCTGGCCAGTGGCGCGCCGGCTGAGCCCGAGGCGCGCGCCCCTCCTAGCCATGGCAGGCCTCCTCCGCCGCCGGCGCCGCCTGCCTGGTGCGTGGCTCGGGCGAGCATGAAGGCAGCGGCGGCGGCGGGCGGGAGCGGGGCCCCGTCGGGGCGCGGCGGGGCCGTCGGGGGCCGTCGGGCGCGGGCGCTGCTGGCCGTGGGGCTCAACCTGCTGGCGCTGCTTTTTTCGGCCACGGCCTTCGGCACGACGCACTGGTGCGAAGGGACGCAGCGGGTGCCCAAGCCCACCTGCGGGCCCCACAAGCGCACCAACTGCCTCGACTACGGCTACGAAGCCGCCGCCAACGAGACGGCGCGCAACGGCTCCTCGCCGCCCGCCTCCAACGTGGTGCACTACAGCTGGGAGACGGGCGACGACCGCTTCCTCTTCAGGTACTTCCACGCCGGCATCTGGTACTCGTGCGAGGAGAACATCAACACGCCCGGTGAGTACCTGCGGGGCTGGGGGCCGGGGGCACTGCCTCGCCCCTGCCGGGCGGAGCACCGCGCGCAGCAACCTCCCCAAGGCCCCGGGCTCATCCGCCGCCCGAGAGGCTTCGTGCCCCGCCGGCAGGGGACGCCGTTCGCGGTGGGGAGGGGGGCGCGCCAGGGCCCGGCTCTGTTGGACTTCTGGCCGGGCGGGAGGGCGCCTGTCCCCCTGCCCGTCTGCCTGGGACCCGGAGGGAGGCTTGGGCTGCTGCTGCAGAGGCCTCCTCGGAAGTAATCCCACCGTAACTGTGTGGCGCTTACGCGCAGGTAAGTCTGCCCGGCCTTGCAGCATCTGCTGGCGTTGCTGTGGCGACGGCGGATGGCGCGTTGGCACGGGCAGCGTCGCAGGCAGCAGGCAAGGCGGCCTCTGCCCGCTCCGGGGCCCCGGCCAACCCCGGCTGCGAGGAGGGGGACCGGCCTCAAGCACAGGGATGGGGGCTCCCGAGGAGCCCAGCCCGATGCCCCCCTCGAGGGCGGCGGGTTCTCTTCCGCCCCTTCCTTGGCTCCCTCTTCCTTGCGCCGCGCAGGAGGCTCGTTCCAGCGCTCTTGGTCGAGGGCAAAGTGCTTCGAGGCTCCGGGCTCATCCCGACCGGGAAGAAGCATCCCGGGCCTCCATGTATTCACCGCTGACTCCCAGGCTGCTCTCCTCCAAATCCCTGCCTTCGCACACTTTCCTCTGCCGCGGCCCGGATTTTCTCGTAGCCTCAGACTGTCCCTGGTATGAGAAAACCCAGGTTGAAGGAGCTGAAAGACGGCAATATGGACAGCAGAGAATCAACGGAGGTCCGGGGAGTTCCCTGTCCATATGAGATGGCAGTACGGATGAGCCCTCTGCCTCCTCGTAGGGCTTGTCCCCCTCCACGTTGAGTCCTGCCGGGGGCTGTGCCCCCGTCTTTGCTGCGAGCCACGGATGGAGCAGCCGGAGGCTCTCCTGGTCCCCTAGGACACCCCTGCTTCGTGCCCCCCCGCAAACCAGCTGCAGCTGCCCTCCTGTCTCCTAGCAAAGCATGGTCACTTAGAAGTGTGTCTGAGGGTCCCCCACCTTTAAAACACGCTGGGCAATTAAGTCCTGGAGTCCCAACTTTGTTTCTGATTCTACACGAGAAACATTCCCCAAAACCTGCAAGTTACATCAGTGCCAAACTAGTTGTGTGGGTGAAATAAACCAGCATGGTAGCTTTTTAAAAAAGAAGTTAGATAGCAGCCTGGGCAGCTTGGGAGGGGGGTGGGAGTGGGAAGGTGGGAGAGTTTAAGCCTGCCATGGTTGAGACAGTAATGGACACCCCCGCCAGCTGCTCTTTGCACCTCAAGCAAAGCTCTTGATTTGATCTCCCCCCACCTCCTTCAAGCCACCCCACAACTTCACCAGGGCAATCCATGAGTGTGTGCACCCCCCTTTTTATAGAGAGCATACATGGAACATATGAAGCCAGACCATTGGCCCACCCAGCTCTGCACTGACCGGCAGCTGCTCTTCTGGCAGGAGTCCCTCTGAGCCCCACCTGCAGATGCCAGCAGGGACTGGACCTGGGACCTTCTGCCACTGAGCTGCCGGGACCCTTCCCCTGGGCTGTGCAAGCCTTCCAGCAAAGGAGCAACCGGGGCTGAGCTTGCAGGCAGCTGCGCAGCTTCTCTGAGGTCTGGAAGTTGCTCAGCTTGAGGGGACTGAAGCCTCTCCCTGCAGACTCAGGCCGTGTGGGGCTGCCAAGCGACCCAGGCATCTTGGAGCGCTGAGCTGGGAGTTAAACTGTGGCTCTCTTATAATCAGCTGTGTGTGTCTGGGGAAACCTTGTCCTGTAGTTGAGACAAGCAGCGTTAATGCTTTGAGCTTTCTGAGCAGGGCAAAGCTCCCTAGCTCCCTCCATCGTCCCCTGGGCTTGCGTAGCTAGAAGCAGGCTCTTCTAAGGCAGCTTGTAAGGCTGGGGGGTCTGAGAAGGATCCTTGGTCCAGCCAGCCTTGTCTCCTCAGAGGGGCAACAGCTCTCTGGGGTCTCCAGCAGGGGGGGAGGGCCTCTTCCAGCACCTGTTGTTGCTACCCAGGGTACTAAGTGTCCTTTTCCCTTATGGGGTATCCAAGAGCCCGTATAGAGCCCTTAAGAGGGTTCACTATCAGTAGGGATAACATTGAGAAGCAAAGCAGCTCGTAAGCCTGATCTTTATTAAACTGTTGCAACAGGGTCCCCTGCTCACCCCACGCAGGAGGGAGGAGGAACCCAGAACAATGGTGCACAAGCCCTTATATAGACTTTTGAAACTGCCCCCCCTGTAGCTCAAGACCTCCCCCCCCAAACATCCTACATACATCACAGAAGGGAGCATCTGCAGCAGAAATCCTGTTGGCCAGATTATCTGTTAATGGTCACTGATTGCTTTACCTGGGAAGCCTGGCCATTCTTTTGTGATGGTAAATATTTTAATTCCTGAATCCAGGTCACAGACTCACCCTATTTGTGCACAAATATGCTCTTAAGATGGGGGTTGCCTCCCTTACTGCAGAGGAACATTTGAGGTCACTGAAGGATGGCTTCAGGATTACTCTCCTGTACTATTTCAGATATGTGGTTTATATACTTATGTATGTTTGCATTGTACATTTACGAACGTTTATTTTATGTTTGGGACCTTAGAGTTCTTATAACATAAGGATTGGGACCCAGGGCCTCCTGCAGATACTTGAGCTTACTCTGAGCAGTGGCTCTCAGGTAGTCTCTTTATTTGAGCCACTTAAATTTCTGAAACTCTAAAAGCCACCGTCAGTCTCAAGAGTTGCTATGAGCTTTTCCTGCCAAAGTCTGGAGTGTTGGTCATAAATGCACTCGTAAGAAGTGCCTGCTGGATCAGGCCCATGGCCCCTCTAGTCCGGCATCCTCTTCTCACAGTGGCTAACCAGGTGCCTGTGGAAAACCAGCAAGCAGGATTCGAACACAGGAGCAACTCTCCCCTCCCGTGACTTCTAGCAACAGGCATTCAGAAGCATCGTTGACTCAGTCACCCTCGATAGCCCTCTCCTCCAGGCATTTGTCTAAATTTGACTCAGAGGAGACCTTTGAGGGAGGCCTGCAGCTCAGCGCATCGACTGCGCAGCTTCTTTCTGGGTGTGTGGGCTCCTGGTGGGGAAAGGGCTTGGTTTCGCCTGTGCCTGTTGTTTGTGCCAAAACAGCCCTGCGCGCTCCATCTGCGTCTGTTTTGCAAAGATGCTTTCACTGCCATAGCCAGAAGCAGGTGCTGGAAGTAAGCAGAAGAAGAGCGGCAGCCCCCTTGGACCTCACAACTCCCCCCCACTCCTCCCCCCCTCTTGCAACTGTGGGCCAAGGGGAGCAGTGGTGGCTGTTTGGGGGGGGCGCAGAGCATGAAGTCCTGCTGGGGGGGGGAGTACGACTCCTTCCAAATTCCGATGTATTTGGGACTGGGAAAAGGCAGTGCGTCTGCCCAGCTCCCCTGCCAAGTCTGAAATTAAATCTAAAAAGCTTAGAAGAAGATCAGTTATACAATATGCTCAAAAATAGCAGGAATAAATCCTCAGCAGCAAAGAGGGAGTGATGGCACTTTGTTGTGTGGGGGGGGCATGGAAGTCACCTTCCCGGGCTGCTGGTTAAAGTCAAAGGTCAAGTCTAACCCTCCCCATCCCCCACGGTGGGACAGTTTTTGGTGAGGAAGCCTGGTTGGGGGTGCAGGAGCCACTGAAACACAGATTCCTGCTAGGATGTGCCTGAGGTCAGGGCAGCGGGGGAAAGATGGAAGATGATCTGCTTCTCAAGTGCCCTTCAGAAAACCTGCATTTGATGAAGCTCCAAGAAAGGCTCTTAAATTGGTCATCGTCTGGGGACCCAGTAAACGGAATCAGCAGGGAGCCAGCAGGCATTGCGGCCCAGCCAGAGGGAAAGGAGGCAATTCTCCTGTGAAGGTCCCAAATAAATCAACATGATGTGCTGTTTCTGTTGACACACTTCACTTTTTAAAATCATGGGGGCTGGGGGGGGGGCTCAGCTGATTTTGGATTAATGCAGCAACAATGGGGCAAGGCTACAAGGGGGGGCCACACATTCAAAGAGCCGTGGAAATGGAAGGTTTTTGAGAGAAGTGCTTTGAAACATGCATCATGCCTGCTGCAAAATGCTCTCGTTTGCATCTTTATTATTATTATTAATTATTATTATTTCATTTCTATACCACTTTATATTTTTAAGAAAAATCTCAAAGCTGTTTACAGCATATTAAACATCAATAAAACAATGCAGAATCAGACGTTTCTGAAGAAAGTCAAATATAATGCACACAGTCAAAGCAACACAATTAACAGGAAACCAAAATACCGTCTAAAAGATTTCAGAATAAAACATTACAAAGGAGGTCAGCTACAGAACACATATTTAACACAAACAAAGCTAACAAAAAAACAAAATCTTCAACATTTCAAAAGAAAACATTGCCAAGTGAAGTCAAATATAAAATGCACATTTAATGCAGAATAATTAACAGGAGAATAAAATATTACAAGCACGGCACGGCTGTTTGGCAGGCACAAGAAGATGAGGCAGAACAATCCAATAATTAGGATTTGTTGCCAGGCACAGCGATGTCCCCCTGGTCTCCCTGGAGCCTCTTTAGCAGAGCTGGTGAGTGTGGGTCTCGCCCCCTAGGCCAGGTGGAAAGGGCCTTGCAGGGACCGTAGCATCTATAGCAGATGTGAAGAAAGTCCAGAAATAACTTGACGCTTTTGCTGTTAGAAAAAGGCAGGGAGTTCTTGCTCTCCATCCCTTCCCTGCTAATTCCCAGCCCTGGACTCCCCTCTTGTTCTGTGTCCCTTGTGGGATTAGGGGTCGACTCCTGTGAGCCGAATGGCAGTCTGTGGGCTTCCTTTTGCCAAAGGGGCACTTTGAAAGGTGCCAAGGGAAATCAGGGCCTGTGGGATTCCAGGGTGATTCGTTTCCCTTCTGCGTGGAGCTGAGTCTTTGCTGTGGCCACTGAGCTGGGAATTAGCACTGCAGCTTTTAACGAAGGAGCTGGAGTCTTGCCGGGTCGATGAGACTTGGGGGCTGAGTCCAAGTTCAGTTCCAGCCGCTTGCTTTCAGGTTCCTTGTGAGTGAGAGTAGCTCAGTCGGGAGCATAGCTGTCAACGTTTCCCTTTTTTAAAGGGAAATTCCCTTATTCTGAATAGGATTCCTCACAAGAAAAGGGAAAAGTTGACAGCTATGGTCGGGAGAGCATGGAAACCACAGGAGGGGAGAATGTTCCTGTGCTGATGTTCAACTTGCAGGCTTCCCTTAATGGGCATTTGGTTGCTCACTGTGAGAACAGGATGCCGGACCAAATGTCCCTTGGCCTGATCCGGTAGGCTGTGCTTAGTCCCCTAGGACTACTTTCTGGTTGGGGATGCAGGTGGCGCTGTGGTCTAAACCACAGAGCCTAGGGCTTGCCAATCAGAAGGTCAGCAGTTTGAATCCCCGCAACGGGGTGAGCTCCCATCTTCTGCCAACCTAGCAGTTCGAAAGCACACCAGTGCAAGTAGATAAATAGGTACCACTGCGGCAGGAAAGTAAATGCCGTTTCCGTGCGCTCTGGCTTCCGTCACAGGATCCAGTTGCACCAGAAGTGGTTTAGTCATGCTGGCCAGCATGCCATGGATCTAGACATATCTGGGTCTGGGCGCCTTTGGAGCTGTCGCGCCACCACCCTCTCTGTCACTTTGCTCCAGAAAGGAGTATTCGAGACCAGGTGGCAGTTTTCTAAATCATCTGGAAGCAGAGAGGGGCTCTTCAAGAAAGGCCACACCATTTCCCCCTTTGATCAAGGCAGCGGGCTTAACTCCCACATGCATGAACTACTCTCTGGACCCACCTGGCTGGCCTCTGCCTCCCGGGTTGTGCCAGCCATGATGGGCAGGGATGGAGAGGGCACTTGGCCTGCCTCCCCTCCTGCAGGTGCCCAACTGTGTCCTGCGGCTGTTTCAGCGACTGAAGCTGATTCCATTGGCTGTAATGAGACTGCCGTTTAACCATTTGTGGTACCTCAGAGTCAAACAGAATCTGTTCCAGAAGTCCATTCAACTTCCAAAACGTTCAGAAACCAAGACGCAGTTTACGATTGGCTGCAGGAAGTTCCTGCAACCAATTGGAATCCGCATAAGCCCCGTCGGACGTTCGGGATCCAAAGAACGTTCGCAAACTGGAACACTCGCTTCTGGGTTTGCTGCGTTCAGGAGCCAAAACGTTCGACTCGCAAGGTGTTCAGGATCCAAGGTACAACTGTATTGCTGAGGCCTCTCAAAACGCCCCTGGCCTTTCCTCTGCCAGATGGTTGAAGCAGTTGTGTGTGGGGTGGGGATGTGGGCGATGTGGCTCAGGCAAGGGGGTGGATCTTAATTACTGGCATAGGTACCCTTCATTAGCAGTTCAGCTTTTGTCCGCCTCTCTGCCAGCTGTTGGATAGGGCTATAGCAGCAAAACACAACAGGATTTGGACTTGGGGATAGTCTGCTCTTTCCTGCCCTTCCATGTGCACACATGATGCCCCTCCCAGGGTTTCATTTTTATTTTTAGGGGAAGTGGATGGAGAGAGAGAGAGAGATCCACTACATATTACTGTTATTAGCACGCTATGAATAGTATAAGCTATTAATAGCTGCATAAATACCATTGTTACATAACTCAGCAGTGTAAAATTATTCATGGTTATGCAATCTTGCATTGTGTGCCGTGTTGGTGATTAAGAAGCTGAATCCCGGGGGGGGGGAGTGTTTTGGGCTGGAGCAGAAAGACCCCCTTGGCGAGGTGCTGCCAGGAGGAGCCCATGAGGCGAGAGCGGCAAAGCCTGCCCGCTGGGACCTTGGGCGCCAGGGCTCTCTTGCTGGCTCAGGTGGGGCAGCCTGACATGAAGGGGAGGGCTCTGGCTTCCCAACATTGTAGCGTTCCCAAAACAAGGAAGGATTGGACTCTGATTAATAGAATACACACAAGGCTTGACCAGCAAGACTCTGGGAGGAGGTGCCAATAATAATTCCTGTCCACGTCTTGGCCCAGGTCGTTTTATTCACAAAAGAACTTTTTACACAGTGTTCGTAAGAACCAATCAGATTTCCTCTGAGCATTTCAAAAACCAGAAGAAATCCTGTTCCCTACAAAGACTACTCTGAGCATGCATACATATATATCTGAGAGTAAATAAAACAGGACTAGAAGAATGCATTCAGCAAACCTGGAGGTCATAAACAGGCAGGAAAGGAAGGAAGGGTAGCATTTACCATCTCTTTGTGAACTCTCTTCCTGAACTCTCTTCCTGGCCCTAAGATTAACAACAGCTACAGCAAAGAAGCTCCCTACTATCTCTATGACCCAGGATGCCTGATGAAGCAAGTGGCCTGTGTTTCAGAATGCTTATACGTGCCTGTCAGGCATAGAGAAAGCAAATAGCAGAGGTGGAGAGGCTTGTGGGATTCGATCAGAAACTATTGTCAATGAATCAAACCCAGTCAATGCAATGCTTTCATCATGGACACAATGGCTTGATGCATATTTTATAATTCCTCATAGTAATCCCATCTGATCACTACATCCATCATTGTAGGAGGTTGGCCTACATGACCCTTGGGAGTCCCTTCCCCCTCTGCCGTGCCACGATCCTCGTAATCCTCAGGGGTGCTGCTGCCAGGGTTTGGAAGGAGGCGAGGGCATTGGCCAGCTTTGCCCAACCTGCTTCCTCCAGGTGTTTTGGACTCCCAGAAGCCTCAGCATCATAGAATCACAGAATCACAGAGTCATAGGATTGGAAGGGACCCCGGGGTCATTCAGTCCAACCCCCTGCAATGCAGGAGTGTCAGCTAAAGCATCCATGACAGAGGGCCATACAAACTCCACTTAAAACCCTCCAAGGAAGGAGAGTCTGCCACCTTCCACTGTCCCATTGTTGAATGGCTCTTCCTGTCATCCTACAGGGCCCTGTTGGAAAGGAAAGAAGGGAGCTGTGATCCAAAACAGTGCAGAGCTTTCAAAACCCCCTAAACAGGCTTTCCCTGAAATATGGCCCAACCCCGTGCCATTGATCTTGAGATTATTATTCTCTTGCTTTGTCTTATTTTAAGACTGTTTTAATTAATTAATTAATTAATTAATTAATTAATTAATTAATTAATGATAAGTGGGGTGTGCAACCAGGGCCAGATGTAGGTAATGGGGCCCTTTATATATCCAGCTGTCCTTTGTCAACAACAAATTGTTGCTGTTTTTTTGTGTTGAATATCTGCAATATGGCAATTTATGAACCTTATAGGTATCTCAAGCCATTTGCATATGTTGCCCTTCAACCGGTCCATGCAGAATATAGGCACCCTATATATAGAAAGGAGACTTCCGGGTTGGCGCCATTGTTTAATGGCGGATTCCCTCCGAGCTCCGGAGGGAATCGGCTCCGTAGCGTCTGGGTCTGGCCGCTGCGGCGAAGCGGGGACCCTTAAAATCACAGGCGCGGATGCCTGTGAACACAGAGACTCGGCGGGCACCATTTGCGCCCCCCCAATCCGCGCCGGAGCCTTTTTAAAGGCTTCGGAACGGAGGCAGGGTGAGGCGTGGTGCTGAGAGTACTCCCTCGCCTACGGAGTGAAGCCGCAAGCCATGGACAGAGAGCGCCAACTTCTTCCAAGACCGACTGGACTCTAAAATATAAACCCGTGAGTAATACGGAGATTGGAACGTTAAAAAAAACTTAATTCTGGATTTGGAACGAGCGGGAAGGGGCTAAAAAGGAAGTCACCCCCCCCTCTTTGTAAACAATTTAAAGCAAAGGACTGGGCAACTAAGGTCGAGAGAACCTGTTTTTTAGTGAAAAGATCTTGATTTCACGGTTTTGACACTATAAGGATTTACTGGAGGATAAAAAGAATTTGGGGACTGAAATTTCACCCCCCCCCGAGACCCAGGAACGTCCTAAGAGAAAGTCTGTTGCATGGAAGATTTTGACAGCTGTCAAGAGAGCTGCGAGTCAGCTAGTTGCCAGCTGGAAAAAGAGAACATTGTTTCTGCTGTTTTTGTTGTTTTATTTGAAAATAACGAGGGCTGATACAAATTAACTGGACTTTTGGTTTTGAGCTGAAAGGAATATTAAGGAACTAAAATCCCCCTAGAGGGGTAATAGGGATACTACATTACAAAAATGGCTGGAGCACGTAAATTTCAAGCAGAACTGGATAGAACACTCGCTCTCTTGGGAAACTTGAAAGATGAATACAATGTTATGTCTACAAAGATATCACTACTACACTGGACAGTGAACAACAGTTTTGAGCCTGATAAGGACTTGAAACAGGAAGCCTACTTAACTGAACAAGTAAATGAAACTGAAAGTGCAGAAATGATGGAGCAAGGTGCTGTCTTTGAAGAAAATGAAGGAGAAGCAGGAGATGTGCAGGAGTTAAAGGAGAGTTACAATATGAGGCCTGACATGATGATAAAAAAGGACAATAAAAATTGGATGTGGAAAGCCTGGTCTGAATGGGAGATTATAAATCTGCGGAAGGTGAAAGCTGGAGCCTTGGGGACATCTGGATCTGTAAGAAATTTGAAACAAGAGTTGGAGGGGACTTCCGGGTTAGCGCCAGCGCTGAATGGCGGATTTCTCCCGGAGCTCCGGGAGAGATCTGCTTCGCGGGTTCGGGTCTTGTTGCTCACGGCGGAGCAAAGACCCTTAAAAGTCACAGGCGCGTAGCCTGTGAACCGGAGACTCGGCGGGCACCTTTGCCCCCCCCCGACGTTGTGAAATAGCCTTTTTAAAGGCTATAGATCAGCGGAGGGGTGCGTGGAGCGGTGCTGAGAGTCGCTTTCACCCAGCCTGCGAAGCGAAGCCGCGTCGCCATCAGCGGAGAGCGCTGACTTCTTCCGAAGATTTTGGACTAAAAGAGAGCAACTTTCCGTGAGTAGGATTGAGTTTGCATTACAAATTGGACGTTAAAAATAATGAATTTGGGCACCGAGACGGATAAGTACTAAAAAGGAAGTCTGCTTACCGTCCTGCAGCAAAATTAAAGCGAAAGACAGTGAAGCTGTAACTTCTGACAGGAGCTTTTATGAGCTAAGAAACCCAACACCAAGCAAAGAACTCCCCCCCAAAAGGCAGGGGAGGGGGGGAAGAAGGCTTTAAAGGGATTTCCTGCCTAATTTAAAGGAGATTGAACTGATTACCGCTGCTTATCTACCTGGGGGTCGGACTGCCGGAGGAAAGACACCGGCTAAGGACGGTTGCTACAAATAAGGTTAGAAAGTAACTGATATATAGACTTTGGTTACTCTCAACTTGAAACATCGTATTTGGTTACATCGTAAGTCATCTACAGGACACTTTTAATTTGGATCTTTTACAAAGTAAGGGACTTGGAGGGCTTTTGCTTTTTGGAAGTGTGGGAACAATTTAAAGTTCAGAAACTGATTTTGCGCCCTCTAGAGGATTTGGACAGCTTCAGGAACTAAGTGGAATTTAAAACCTGAGAACTTTTTATTGTTGACAGTTTAAGAGTGTGGGAATGACCTTGAACGAAAGACTTTGTTATGGCAGATGGTAAACAGAAAGAAGATCCACAAGAAACAACTTTGAGATCTGGTAGACAATACAAAGTGGACTCTTCTATGCAAAGAAGGGCCTCTGTATCAGGGGCCCCGGGAACTGCAGCTGCAACAAAGGCAAGAGTGAAAACAATGTCTTCAGAAGATGCGTTTACAAAGGCCTTGGGAAAAATAAGTGATTCTTTAGAGGAATTAAAGAAGCAAGGTGCTGAAACAAATAAGAAAATTGAAGAAATCTCTGGGAAAATTGATTTGAATACAAAAAGTATAACTGACCTTGGAAATAAAGTGAACTCTAATGCAGAAGCAATTGGGAAACTATTGGAAGATTCATCTACAACGCGAAAGATAGCCGAAGAAGCTAAGGAAATTGCTACTGCTGTTGAAGGGAAACTTCCACCGGTGTACAGGAAATTGGATGAGTATGAACTGACACTTTCTATGCAGGACATGCAACGCAAGGAGAAAAATCTAAGGATTAGACTTGTGCCGGAAAAAGAAGGAGACAACTTGGTGGATTATTTGACAAAAGAGTTTTCTGACTTTTGGAAGCAAGATTTGAAAGAAGAAGAGCTCAAAATTGAGAGTGCATTTAGGTTGGGAACAAGGCAGAAGAAGAATAGACCCAGAGACTGCTTGATAACTCTAAGATCCAAAGAAGAGAGGGATAAAATATTGAACCTGCATTATCAAACAACCCTTCGGATTGAGGACTCTTATATTGAGATTTTTAAAGACATCCCTAAAAGTATCTTGGATGCAAGAGGTCCTTATAAGGATTTGGTGACACTACTGAAGAGGAACTACATACTATTCAGGTGGGAGTTTCCCCAAGGCTTGTCTTTTAAATACAAAGGCAAGAAAAGAAGAATAAAAACAGTGAGTGATAAAGACAAGTTCTTGGGAGAACACGAAGAAGACCTACAGAAAGAGACCCATCCAGGAGAAGGACATCCTTCAAGATTAGACAAAGACACAGAACCACCGACAAAGGACGAACAACAATTGGGAGCTGTAGGAGGAATTAAATAACCCCATCATGGCTTTGCAACTTCTAACTTGGAATTGTAATGGTCTAAACAACCCCCGAAAAAGAAAAAATATATTTCATGCTTTGAAGAAAGATCATTTGGACTTGATTTGTTTACAAGAGACCCATGTGACAAGAGCACATAGAAAATTGTTAACAAATAAGAGACTGGGACAAGAATTTATATCTTCAGATAAAGTAAAAAAGAGAGGAGTGGTGATCTACGTAAAGGAAAATTTGCAGCCGAAACAAATTTTTAAAGATGACCAAGGAAGATATTTGGCAATTGAAATTCAATTTCAAGGAGAAAAATTTCTGATAGTGGGGGTGTATGCACCAAATGAAGGGAAAACAGAATTCTTTAAGAAGTTGCATGAGACTTTAACGGATTATATGGACTATAAACTGATTATGATGGGAGACATGAATGGAGTAGTTTCAACAAATATGGACAAAGCACAAAGACAGGTAGTCACAAAAGATGGAAGACTACCAAAAACCTTTTTTGAAATGACTGACAATATGGATTTGATTGACATTTGGAGAACAAAACACCCACTAGAGAGAGAGGGAACCTTCTTTTCTGAAGCCAAATTGACATGGACTAGGATCGACCAAATTTGGGTGACTAGCGGTATGGCGTCGAATATAAAGAAAGTGGAAATCTGCCCAAAAACTCTCTCCGACCATAATGCAGTAAAGATGGTGATGAAGCAAACAACAACTGGCTCTTTCAGATGGAGAATGAATGACACCTTATTTAGAGACGAGGAGATCTGTAAAAAGGCCCAAAAAACCCTGAAAGATTATTTTGAAATTAATCTAAGGACTAAAGTAGAAAAAAGAATAGTATGGGACGCAAGCAAAGCCGTGATGAGAGGGTTTTTGATACAACAAAATACATTAAAGAGAAGAAAGCAAAATGAGAGGAAGGAGAAAATTCTGGATAAGATAAAAGAAGGGGAAAGGAAATTAAGATTGAAGCCAAAATCGCAAGAGATTCTAAGAGAAATTAAATTGTACCAAACACAATATATGGAACTGATGAATCAAGAAATAGAATGGAAAATTAAACAAATGAGACAGAAGTCTTTTGAATCTGCAGACAAATGTGGCAAGTTATTGGCTTGGCAAATAAAGAAGAGACAAAAACTCAACACGGTAACAAACTTAGAAGTGGAAGGAAAGAACATATGCAACCCAGTAGAAATTAGGAATTGTTTTCAGAACTACTTTAGACAATTGTATACACAAGGGCCGCAGAATGAAACAGATATACAACAATTCCTCGAGAAAAATGGGTTGAAAAAGATCTCGCAGGAAAGTAAGACAATCTTGAATCAGGAGATATCAATACAGGAAATAGAAGATGCCATTCAAAACATGACGTTGGGCAAATCACCTGGACCGGATGGACTGACTTCCAAATATTACAAAGTTTTGAAGGAAGGACTTATACAACCTTTGAAGGAAGTCTGTAATGAGATTATGAAGGGGAAAAGGGCACCCGATACGTGGAGAGAGGCCTACATTACACTTATACCAAAGACAGAGACTGAAAAGACCCAACTTAAGAACTACCGACCCATCTCCTTACTAAATGTGGATTACAAAATCTTTGCTGATGTTTTAGCAAAGAGACTGAAAAGAGTTTTGATGGAGGAGATTCATGGGGACCAAGCGGGCTTTCTCCCGAAAAGGCACTTGTCGGATAATGTAAGGAATATAATTGACATTTTGGAGAAGCTGGAAGTGAATATAAACACTAAGGCTGTTTTGATATTTGTGGATGCCGAGAAAGCCTTTGACAACATTTCTTGGAGTTTTATGTTGAAGAACCTCCGGGGGATGGGGGTAGGCCAAGGGTTTGAAAATGGTATAGGTGCAATATATTCTGAACAGAAAGCAAAATTAATTGTAAATAATGTTGTAACAGAAGAGTTTAAGATTGAAAAAGGGACACGACAGGGGTGCCCTATTTCCCCATTACTTTTTATATCGGTCCTTGAGGTTTTGCTTAATATGATCAGGAGGGACCAGTTGGTTAAAGGCATTCAGGTCGGAGTCAAACAATACAAATTGAGAGCATTTGCAGATGACCTGGTACTTACATTACAGGAGCCAGAAGCTAGCACGAAAAGAGTTTTGGAAATAATCCAAGAGTTTGGTCAATTGGCAGGATTTAAATTGAATAAGTTAAAGACTAAGGTATTGGAGAAAAATCTAACACAGATTGAAAAAGAAAGGTTTCAGAATGAGACGGGGTTGACTGTGGCTAAAAAAGTGAAATATTTGGGTGTGAATATGACAGCTAAGAATGTGAATTTATTTAAAGACAATTATGAAAAAACTTGGACAGAAGTGAAAAAAGATCTAGAAATATGGTCAAACTTGAAGCTTTCCTTGTTAGGTCGAATTGCAGTTATAAAGATGAATGTTTTGCCAAGAATGTTGTTTTTGTTTCAAACATTACAAATAATGGATAAAATGGACTGTTTCAAGAAGTGGCAGAAAGATATATCTAAATTTGTCTGGCAGGGCAAGAAGCCCAGAATAAAATTTAAGATATTAACGGATTCAAAGGAAAGAGGGGGGTTTGCCCTGCCAGACTTTAAATTGTACTATGAAGCGGCAGCTTTCTGCTGGCTAAAAGAATGGCTGCTTCTTGAAAATACAGACATTTTGGATCTGGAAGGATTTAACAATATTTTTGGGTGGCATGCATATTTGTGGTATGACAAGGTTAAAGCGCATAAAAGTTTCAAAAACCATATTGTCAGAAAAGCACTGCTGAATGTCTGGGTTAAATATAAGGACTTGCTGGAAAATAAGACTCCAAGATGGTTATCACCAATGGAAGCTAAGGCAGTTAAAAAGCTAAATATGGAGTCGAAATGGCCAAGATATTGGGAAATTTTGGAAAAGGAAGGGGACAAACTGAGATTGCAGAGTTTTGAAAAATTAAAAGGGAAGGTGAGAGATTGGTTACATTATCACCAAATAAATGAAGTGTTTAAACTAGACAGAAAAATAGGCTTCCAGGTGGAAAAATCAAAATTAGAGACTGAACTGTTAGAATCCAGTACTAAGAATTTGTCAAAAATGTATGATCTGCTGCTGAAATGGAATACACAAGATGAAATGGTAAAATCAAGTATGATTAAATGGGCTCAGGACATTGGCCATAACATCATGTTTGCTGATTGGGAAAAGTTGTGGACCACCGGGTTGAAGTTTACGGTGTGTAACGCCTTAAGAGAAAATATAATGAAAATGATTTATAGGTGGTACATAACCCCAGTCAAGCTTGCAAAGATCTATCATTTGCCTGATAATAAATGTTGGAAATGTAAAGAAAAGGAAGGTACATTCTTTCACCTCTGGTGGACGTGCCCGAAGATTAAGGCACTCTGGGAAATGATTTATAACGAACTGAAAAAGGTATTTAAATATACTTTCCCCAAGAAACCAGAGGCCTTTCTCTTGGGTATTGTCGACCAGGGGGTGTTAAAGACAGATACAACTTTTTTCATGTATGCTACAACAGCAGCTAGAATACTTATTGCAAAGTACTGGAAGACACAGGACCTACCCACACTGGAAGAATGGCAGATGAAGGTGATGGACTATATGAACTTGGCAGAGATGACGAGCAGAATCCGAGACCAGGGAAGAGAAGCGGCGGAAGAAGAATGGAAAAAGTTCAAGGACTACTTAAAGAAATATTATAAAATTGGAGACAGTTAGAATGATGTTGGATTAAAACAAATGGTTACTATCAGTAATGGTTATGACAAAGAGAATAAGGGTGATTAGCATAAATTTATAATAAAATAAGGCAAGATTTCGCTGAATAACTGTAAGAATTTGGAATACAGAAACGGGAAGTAAGAGGAGGTCGAGGAAGTAAGGTTTAGAAATTGGGTTATGAAATGGTACTTGTTTTATGTTTTATTATTGTTGAATGTTTGTTCATGTATGTTTTGTTTCTGTTATATAAAAAATTGTTCAATAAAAATATTATATATATAAAAAAAAAAAATAAAAAAAAGAAATTTGAAACAAGAGTTGGAGCCCCCCATAGGCTTTGCGTTCAAGTATGGAAGACTGGCTGGAAGCAACAAGGATTCTGCTGGGCCGGAGCCCCTCCGAGACTTGGGGTTTAACATTAAGGACCATCGAAGAGACCGGCAGAAAGGAACTGAGAGAGATAAAAGGGCCTCGGACGTGAGGTCTCCAGGCTAAATAAATAACATAAAGACTGATGGACATTGGTTGGGGACTGGAACCGGGAAAAAGGGCGGGTGGAGGTTGGGAATCCAAAGGGTACATAAGGATAATTTGTTTTTCTTTTCATTTTTAATTTGTGGTAAGGAAATTGGGTAAATCGTGGAAGGGAAATTTTGGTCGACTTTAGGAAAAAGGTTTAAGAACAATTAATGAGGTATAAGTATTGATGTGTGTTTTTAATAAGGTAAAATTGGTTTCTTCTTTTTTAAATTAATTGAAAATAAGATTGTAAAAAATAAATGGAGGAAATGGAAAAAAGAAGCAAAGTAAAATAATGGTATGTTAGAATAAATGTATAAATTAAGGTAAAGAAATAAGTTAAGGACTTGCTGAACTGATAATTTAAATTGGAATACAAGAAGGGGAGGTGTGAGGAGGTCTGAGAAATAAGGTTAAGAACAATAAGTATGAATAATTTTATGTGTTTCTTTTTTATTTTTTCTTTCTTTGTTGTTTAATTTTGTTATGTATTTTTGTATCTTTCTTTTGTTTTGTTTATTTTTTGTTCTTGTTTAATTCTTGAAAATGCTAATAAATATTTAATAAAAAAAAAAAAAAGGAGCAAACCAGGGATATTTGAGGGAGCAGGCTAGCAGGCAGGGCCCATGACTTACTTCACAGGAGCTTACACAACACAAAACACCGTTGCCGTATGTAGGCTTTATTTGATTTGGGTTTTATCTTTTTTATTTTGGAAATGTGCATCGTTTTTTCCCTTTAAATTTTTTGGGGGCCCCTAAGCTGTAGCTTGTTTAGCTTATACGTAAATCCGGCACTGTGTGCAACTGTATAAATGAAGAAACAAATCTGGAGAGCCCTAGCTTGAGAAAGGCTGGCACAGAGCCTCGGAACTGCCCCTCCTGGGCTTCTGAGTCAGATCTTGCTGAAGATGAGCATCCAGGGACTTGCCACAGCCCCAGGCAGGAAAAGCCACCCCCAGCCCCCAGCAGCCTCTTAGCTGAAGCTCAAGACCACCCGTGTGCAGGATGAATCCCTTCCCAGCCACCCCTCTCTCTCCTTCCCTTGTCCTGTAAGCAGAGGTGGTGACTGGACTGGGGACCTTCTGCATGCAAAACAAGGGACCCACCCATTTCTCAGGTGGGGCAGCACTGGCAGAGGCCCTGTGGGCAGGCAGAAGGGGCAGGACAGGCCCGGCTGCCCCTTCCTGGGAGAATGGTCTCTGCTTGGAGAAAGGGCCCTTGAGGCTCTGGGGCAGAGCAGTTGCCCTGCATGCAGAAGCCCCCAGGCTCAGTCCCCAACGACATCGCCAGGTCGGGCTGCCTGGAAGCCTGGGGCGCCCCCGCTGCCCACCAGTGTAGGCCGGGCAGAGCCAGAGGGAGCCCAGGGGCCTGACTCTGCTTCCAAGGCCAGCTGCCTCTTCCTGCCTGAACAGGGCCTCCCTGGGGGGCTGTGGAAGAGGGCAGGAGCGAGAGGAGCCTTGCTGGGGGTGTGGCGATGCCCCCCCCTGCCTCTGTCTGCCTGTCCAACCTTTCCTCTTCTCTTCAAGGTGAGAAATGCCGGAGTTTCATTGACCTTGCTCCAGCTTCCGAGAAAGGTAAGAGATGCGCATCAGCCGGGGTCACCTTTGCGCAGGTGACATTGGCAGCACCAGGAGAAGGAGGGAGGGAGGGAGAGAGGGAAGGAGGGAGCGTGTCTGTCTGCCTCTGTCTCTTATCCCCCCCCCCCCGTGTTTTGATGGTGAGATCAGCACCGCTGAACCGAGAAATCCTGTCCTTTTGCAGAGGAGAGCCAAGGCCCTTGTCCTGCCTCGGTTTGCCTGTAAGCAACAGGCGTATCCTAGCTTCCTTTGCTGGGAGGGAGCCTGTTCATAACTGGGGGGCAGAACGGCTGTTCCCTGATGAGTCTTTTGCCCCTGTTGTGCCTGTGCTGGAAGTGGCAAGGTCAGAGCAACGCAAGAGCCCTGCTTTGCAGACCTCTAAAAGCCACGAGGGTTGACCTGTCAACTCAGGGTCCCGTGCTGGGGGGGGGGGTCTTGCCCCACCTGGGTTTTGCCCTGGTAGCTCCTTCTGCTTTGGGGCCCCCTTCCTTCCTCCCGGATCCTGCAGAGATGCCACCTTGCTGCCACTCCACCTGCCAGGCCCCACGTTTGGTTCTCTTGCCTTCCTCCAGAGCTGCACAAGGGGCCGGGGGCTTCCTAGCCCACCTCCTTTGTGGCAAAGAGCCTACTTGATTGGCCCTCTCCATTGCCTTTCCAGATCTCCCCAGAGATTGGGGGCGGCACAGGGCAGCTGCTGGCATCGAGGGGACCAGGAGGTTTGGGGCTGGCCTGAGTCCCTGAAGGGCTGCTGCTGCCTTTTCTCCTGTGAGCCTGTCTTTGTGCCCCCCCACCCTCTTTGTGCCCCCTCTCCCAGGTTTAGATGGGTGACTGCAGGTGGCAACACCCACCCCCACCCGCTTGTGGGGTTTTCTCCCCTGGCAAAGGTGTGCAGTGCATCCTTACGGCCGACTTCCAGTTGGCATTGCTCAAGCCTCGGCACCTGCCATGGAGACCACCGGCCGCACGTTGCTTCCCTGACTGTCTCCTTCCCTTTTCACTGCCATTGGGCTGAATTTTTGATTGTAAGCTTCCTGGGGCTGAGACCTTGTCCTCGTTTCAGCATCACCAACTCTGATGGTGCTCTCTAAATAAAAATGGTGATTTTAGGCGCTTGGTGAAATCTGCCCTCTCCGCTCGTGCTGTGGTTTTTAATCGTGCTGCTTTCTTTGTATTTATTGTTTGGAAGCTGATTTTAGAGGGTATTTCTTTTATTGCTTTTTTCTTTTCTTTTTTGGTAAGTCCGCATGAGGACTATTCAGGGGGAAGGCAGGACATAAATTTCCTAAACAAATAATGCTTTGCACGTTCTGTTCTCTTCCTTTCCCGAGGCAGGCAGTGAACTCTGAGGACTAGTGGGCTTTCATGGCCACGGAGGGAGGGAGGGAGGGCTGGGGCCAAACGAAGGAATATGATTGCTACTAGCCGCCAGTGGGCTATGAAAAGAACCCCCACCCCATCCTGGTGGCCCCTTCCCAGAAAACGCTTGCTTCTCTTTGCCTCGAAAGGGCAGATCCACGGTTCTGGGAGCAGGGCTGTTTTCCAATTGAGCTTGGAATCAACCCAGCAGCAGCTCAGCTGGAAACTCCCTTGCTCAGCTTAGGATCATAGAATTGTCAAGTCGGAAGGGACCCCCCGAAGGTCATCTAGCCCAACCCCTTGCAGTGCGGGAGTCGCAGCTCAAGCTTGCCCTGCCTCTCTGATCTGAGAGAGCTCCCTCCCGGTGCTGACGGTGTCCCTTGTGCGCTTGCAGGAGTCTTGTGGCTGTCGGTGGTGTCAGAAGTGCTCTACATCGCTTTGCTGGTCATCGGTTTCAGCCTCATGTGCCTTGAGCTCATCCACTCCAACAACGTGATTGACGGGCTCAAACTCAATGCTTTTGCTGCCGTCTTCACGGTGCTCTCAGGTAGGTCCCTGCGCAAGCCCAGGAAATATTCCGGAAAGTAGCTGCACTCCTTGCACTGCAGCAAGGTGAAAACAGCTACTTGGTCATGGAAGAAATAAAGAAAATACTAAGAATATCATATAGTAAAAAGCCAGAGGCATTCCTTTTAGGAATTTTAAATGATGATATTCCAAAAGACAAAACTAAATTTTTCTTATACGCGATGTCTGCAGCAAGAATCCTGGTGGCTAAGTATTGGAAAGGGAATCAGTTACCCACTAGGGGAGAGTGGTTATGCAAGCTTTCAGAATACTGAGAATTAGCCAAATTGACAGACATAATAAGACAAAAACAAAAAAGTGAAGTAAAAGAAGAATGGGAGTGCCTAAATGAATACCTTAAAAGTCAAGGTTCGAGGACAGAAATCTGGCTCAGTCTGGAATAACCTTGTGAAGTGAAAGGATAAGAAAGAGGGATTTATATTTAGATGTTAGGATAGAGATGATAAGGAAAACAGGAAGACACAATGAGAGATAAAGGAGGTGCTGTGGGATTGGTGGAAGTCAATGTTTGTTTTTCTTTTTAGTGTTTATATTATTAACTTGTAAGATATGGATTTTTTTTGTTTTTTGAATGTTGTTTTTTGTGTTTTGTGTATTTTTCGATATTTTTGTGTTGTTGTTGTGTGGAAAATACTAATAAAATTGAGACACAATGACAAAAAAAATTAAATTAAAAAAGAAAACAGCTACTTGGTTGAGCTGGAATGGTTTGTTTTTGAGGCTGGGGTCATCAGTGAAGACCATTTCTTTCCTCTCCCAGATATGAGGCGGTCTTGCTCTGAGCTGGACCCACCTTGGGCCGCTGCATTCCATGCCAACCTTCGGCAGAGGGCACTTTCACTGCCTGGCCACACGGGGCCTTGAACCCAAAACTTCTAGCTCACAAATAATAATGATGATAATAATTTATTATTTGTACCCTGCCCATCTGACTGGGAAGCCAAGTTACAGGGAACCAGGCAGAGGGCCTTCTCAGTGGTGGCGCCTTCCCTGTGGAACGCCCTCCCACCAGATGTCAAAAAGAACAACAACTACCAGACTTTTAGAAGACATCTGAAGGCAGCCCTGTTTAGGGAAGCTTTTAACGTTTGATGTATTATAGTATTTTAATATTTTTTGGGAAGCCGCCCAGAGTGGCTGGGGAAGCCCAGCCAGATGGGCGGGGTATAAATAATAAATAATAAATAATAAATAATAATTATTGTTATTATTATTTCCCCAGCCACTCTGGGCGGCTCCCAACATATATAAAAGCATAAAACCTTAAGCCTTACAAAGCTTCCCTAAACAGGGCTGCCTTCAGATGTCTTCTAAAAGCCAGATAGTTGCTTGTCTCCTTGACATCCGATGGGAGGGAATTCCACAGGGTGGAGGCCGCTACTGAGAAGGCCCTCTGCCTGGTTTCCTGTACTGCTGAGCTACAGTCCCCCCCCTCCAAGTGACAGGACACCTGCTTGGCCTGCAGAAGGTCCCAGGGCTGGTCCCTGGCAGCATCTCCAGCTGCAGAGGGAGGTGGGTCTCCGGTGATGGGGAGCTTGCCCCACAGTTGCTGGGCTCGATGGTGGCCTGGCTCCAAGACAGCCTCAGGGTCTCCCCTGTCCCGGCGATGCAAACCTTTGGGTCTGTGTTGTGGGAATGTTCAGGGATGCAGGAGAGGATATATTGTTTGATTATAGCCTTTCCAACTTGTGTTAACAAGTTCACAATTTAGCAGAGTAACATTCCCCTTTTTAAACTCACAGCAGATGCATTTGCTCAGGCTCGCTAAAGCCACTATAATAACTGTTCTGGTATTTCCCCCTTATTAAATTTTCCCCATAAAAGATAAGACATGACACAGTCTTCTATGAAAGTATAAAAAGAGTTTACTCACATTTTGTTCACAATCGGATCCCAGAAGGCAGACTTAGCTTAGAAAAATAACATACACCTGGAAACTATCTCATAAGGAGACAGTCCCTCTGTCCTCTCTTGGTTGGAAGCCAAGAGAGCATCTTTGGCTAAGCAGATGTTGCTTCTTTGATGCATGTAGTCACAGAGAGAGAGATGGCTGCCCTGCCCTGTGCTTTTGTCGTTACCTGCACAGGTGAGGCCACGCCCACCTCTAGTCACATACAGAGGAAGTCTGTCCCAGCCCAGAAGGAAACAGGAAGTTGACCTGCTGGCTGGACAAACATTCCTCCCCCTGTGTAAACATGTTCACTCTAGGAATGTTGCACTTGACTGCTCTTGTGTTTCGCATCCCACCTGTGTCTCCTTGCAGGGCTCTTGGGAATGGTGGCTCACATGATGTACACCCAGGTGTTCCAGGTGACAGTCAGCCTCGGCCCGGAAGACTGGAGGCCGCACTCGTGGGACTACGGCTGGTCCTTCTGGTGAGACTGAGTGGCTGAAGGCTTTGCGTGGCTTGCGGGGGGGGGGACCCTCATGGAGGGCCCTCTTGGAAACAGAGGACTCTGCTGGTCCAGTGATGGGTTATCAGGAGAGCAAAGCACAGGAGGCTTCTGCAGGCAGAGACCTTTCTCTCCCCCACCCCAACTCCATTATTCAGCGATGGCCAAGGATCAGGCTGCCTTGTTTGGGCTCCTGTCAGTCTCCTGGAGTCCCACAGGCCTCCTGACACCTCTGGAATTCCAGGGGAGGGGTCCGTGGGCATCCCTTCCTCTTTTGCATCCCCCAGGGTGGAAGGACAGGGCAAGCGTGAAGAAGAGAGGCTGCTTCTGGCACAGAGCAAGGCGTGAGGTGCCTCTCCTCAGCCAAGAGTCTGGGTCTCAGGAAGGAGCTCCGTCCTGGACATCCGCTGCCGGGAGGGGGAAATGTGCCTGGGCGGTGCTTTGTTGCGCCTCGCCTTGAACTGGGGGGGGTCATTTAATTAAGATTTTACTTTCCTGTTCTAATATTCTTTCCTTGATGTCCTATGGCTGTTTTAACTGTATTTATTATTATTATTATTATTATTATTGCATTTTCACAATTACATATACATATGCAAATATCTTCTTCCATTCCCATTAGTTATATATACCATATTCATTCTTACATACATTGCATTTTGCTTTTCAAAATACTATACCAGTCACCAAAAAAACATTTCCCACCATAAATTTCTTTTTCTCCAGGTTGACTTCACACACACACACACACACACACACACACACACACACACACACCGCACCTCCTTACGGCTTCTTCATGCTTCCTTTTCTCCATACTGTGTTGTTTTCCACTTTATTTATTGTCGTTAAAAATAATAGTTCTTCCCTGATTAATTTCTCCCTCTTTATGAAGTTTATTTTCAGCACCTCTTAATTCCCCCCCCCCCCGGACACCGTTGCTTGAATAGATATATTTCAAAACAATCCCCTTCCTTTTTATACCTTTGACTCGATTGACCCCTTATTATATTTGTTTGATTGCTATGAGCCACCTTGAGCACCGTTAGGTGGAAAGGTGAAATGCAAATTAAATATATCAATCAATCAATCAATCAATCAATCAATCAATCTTTATTACGGTCCAGAGACCCAGCAAATCGTTACAACGCCATGTACAATTCAGACAGCCTACCTCCAGGTTAAACAAGCATTTTGTTCAGACTTAAAGCTAGAGATCATTGGTTCTTGCAGCCACCGATAAAAAATTCGCCACTGCTAATGTTCTAGCGTTTGTCCGGTCTTCCAGTAGGAACCTGACATGAATATATAAATATGAATGAGTGAATGTCCAGGATGCTGCCTTGGGACCCAGTACCAGAGAGAGGCATTGCTGGGCTTGGGGGGTCCTGGTCCTGGGTCTGCCACCCAGCACCCTTTCTCCCTTCTCCCCCCTCTCTCTCTGCAGCCTGGCCTGGGGCTCCTTCACCTGCTGCATGGCTGCCTCTGTCACCACCCTGAACTCCTACACCAAGACCGTCATTGAGTTCCGCCACAAGCGCAAAGTCTTTGAGCAGGGCTTCCCCGAAGAGGCCACCTACGCGGACCACGAGCCCATCACCTACTTCCATGGAAGGTCAGTGGGGCTGGCCTGGGAGGGCAGGGCGGGGAGGGGGCTGTGGGGCAGGGAGAAGGAGCCCCGCCAGCATCACGCCTGCTCCTCCTCCGTGGGGAGGCAGGGTGGGCATGCAGAGGGCAAGGATAATATAATATAATAATATAATAATAATATATAATAATTTATTATTTATACCCCACCCATCTGGCTGGGCCTCCCCAGCCACTCTGGGCGGCTTCCATAAAAACCAAAAATACAGTAAAATATCACACGTTAAAAACTTCCCTGAACAGGGCTGCCTTAAGATGTCTTCTGAATGTCAGGTAGTTGTTTATCTCTTTGACATCTGCTGGAAGGGCATTCCACAGGGCGGGCGCCACTACCGAGAAGGCCCTCTGCCTGGTTCCCTGTAGCTTTGCTTCTCGCAATGAGGGAACCGCCAGAAGGCCCTCGGCGCTAGACCTCAGCGTCCGGGCAGAATGATGGGGGTGGAGACGCTCCTTCAGGTATACTGGACCGAGGCCGTTTAGGGCTTTCAAGGTCAGCACCAACACTTTGAATTGTGCTCGGAAACGTACTGGGAGCCAATGTAGGTCTTTCAAGACCGGTGTTATATGGTCTCGGCGGCCGCCCCCAGTCACCAGTCTAGCTGCTGCATTCTGGATTAATTGTAGTTTCCGAGTCACCTTCAAAGGTAGCCCCACGTAGAGCGCATTGCAGTAATCCAAGCGGGAGATAACCAGAGCATGCACCACTCTGGCGAGACAGTCCGCAGGCAGATAGGGTCTCAGCCTACGTACCAGATGGAGCTGGTAAACAGCTGCCCTGGACACAGATTTGACCTGTGCCTCCATGGACAGCTGTGAGTCCCTCTGGGTGGGTGGTGCCCCGACCAGGGGGCTCCTCCTTTCCTCTGAGCAAGGCGCAGCTTCCTTTCGATGGGAGAGGAAACACCCCAAATAATAATAATAATAATAATAAGAATAATATTTATACCCCGCCCTCCCTGACCAAAACCGGGCTCAGAGTGGCTAACATCAAATGTATAACACATCAACATAAAATCAGGTAATCAATTGAAATACATCCTAAAATGAGATCAGGATCAGGATCAAATCCAATCAGATGGCAACCTGCAGATTAGGGCACCCTCTGTCTCTTTCTTGACTCATCGAGAAGCTTGACTCTTGCTCACCTTCACCCACAAGGACGTTGCCATTGGTTGGCCAGCACGGCGGGGGCCCCCAAATCTTTACCCGGGCCCCCCAATAATTTCTGGGTTTGTAATCTAGCTGGAGAAGATGATCTGGGTTACTGAAAGTGACATTTGGTGGAATGAATGAATTTGGCTGTCTGAAGCTCATCTGAAGGTAATGACTGGCTGGAGTGGAATGGGTTTGGTGCAAGATCTGTTGGGAACGAACTTAGCTCTGTGACGCTGTGATTCGAAGCTCGCAAAGGGAGGCAGGGAGAGAAGAGGGGCCACGGTGGTGACTCTTTTCTGCTTAATTTGGGAAGGAGATCTCTCCAGGCCCGGCTTGTGTTGGCTTAGGAGGCAGCAGGAGGCAGCAGGTGGGTGGGGAGGCAGCAGCCATCAAAACCATCCCTGATGCACCAAGTCGGAGTGATCATGAACCTCCTGAAGGTGCCACTCTCCCCCCGCCTGGGCCCTGGGGCTCCCCCCCCCTTTTGACTGGGGCAGGGAGCAGTCAAGAGGCAGCTTCTGTGCCTGGACGAAGGTGGGCAAAGCGTTGCCTGGGGTTCCTCCGGCTGGGAGAGCCTTGGGGTCGCCTGGCAGATTCCAGCTTCTCAAAATCTCTCTTGCAAAGATATGAGCAGAACATTTCCCCCGCTGACATACACCCCAGCCAGGAAGCAACGACAGGAAGGGAAGAGTCCTGTATTTTAATGTTTGCTGTCCGAAAGCCTTGCAGTTCTGTTTTCCCCCCATTTAAGTGACAGCAATGCTGATGTTGGGAAGAGAGAACCTTTCCTTCTCCCGCCTTGTTCTGGGCATGTTGATGGTCAAGCGCAGGGGCTTTGCAGCAGTGACAGCTGGTTGCACAATGGGATGTTTCCCTGCTTCTCCCCTCCCTTTCTTGCTGGTAAGTCAAGGGCTTGGCCTGCCTTCTGAGGATGGATGGGGCTTGCAAACAGATATAGGAAACTAGGGGTGGTTGGCTTTTGCTGCCCAGCTCCCCAAGGGACTGAGATGAGATGAATGGATGGAGGCAGGATGCAGTGAAAGCAAGGCAGGTCTTTATTTTCCTGTTGCAATAGAGTTCCCTCCCTCCTTGCAAGGAGGCCAGACTTTTGAAATTGCCCATCCTGTAGCCCAAGACCACCCTCCAAACATTGTACATACATCACAGAAGGAGACTGTCTCCAGTAGAAATTTGAGAGTGTTGCTTCTCTCCAGTCTGCCAGGATACCTGATAATGATGGCATGTTCTGGGTAGCCTGGCCATTCCTGGCCATTCCTTGGAGATGGTCAATACTTTAGTTCCTGAATCTCTTGCACATATAGTTTGCTCAGCTTAACAGATACTTGCCAGACTGTATTTACAGGGAGGTGTAAGCAGTCCCTACAGTCCAAAGACCATTGGAAAGCTTTCCCCATTTTCTTCCTCCTTGCAGAGAAATATTTGAGGTCAATTTGGGAGAGTCAAAATGGCTTCAGGATTGTTCTCCTGCACTATTTCAGAAACGTGGTTTATATTCTGATGTATGTGTGTTTGCCTTGTACATTTATGAGCATTTATTCTCTGTTGGAGACCTTAGAATTCTTATAACAAAACGGAGGCGATGAAGGGAACCATGGCAAGTGTTGAAAGAGGCCTTTCCTGCTCTTCGCCTTTCCAGTGGCTCTTCCTGGGTGACCAGCCTGGGCTGGTGGGGTGCACAGGATCGGGGCTTGTCCTTGGGAACGAAGCCAGGAAGGAATTGCAGGAGAGCATCACCAATTCGGGTGACATTTCCTGGCAAAAGTCCTTCCTGGATTCTTCCTCTTGCAGCAGTGTCCTACAGGCAGCCTGCTGGACCTCACTAGGCAGAGTGTGGTCCAAGTTTTTACAAATGCAAAGGGTTGTGTGTCCCCTGTAGCAGGGTCAATTCCGCATGGGGGGGGATATGGGTAAGGTGATCTCATCTGATCTTCTGGGATCCTGCAGCCATGGGCAGGGCAGGGGTTGCTGTGGGGCTTCAGTTCTGGAATGGCTGCACCCCCAGGCCACACCCTTTTGAAGGCAGAGAGGTGGAAACAGTGCCCCCCTTTTCCTGACCCCCCCAGCCTTTGCTTTGCATGTGAGCAAGGAGGAAGAGGCATCTGGCTGTAGCTCTGCAACCCTGGAGAGGCGCTGCTGCCAGTCAGTGCTGGGCCAGATGGACCCAAGGGCCTGACTTTGTCGCTGTGTTCCCTGCGGCTTTGGCTGAGGAGGCGACTGGGCTCCTCCCGGGCCCCGATCCGGCGGGGGAGTCGGCTCCTGCCCAAGGCGCGACTTGTATGTTCTCTTTTCCAGGCTGGAGGAGGAAAGAGGTGAGACGGGGGACGTGAGGCTAGCATGCCTCCATGGCTACTCCTCCAATAGTAAGTGCCGCCTGTCTCTGACTCGCTGTCTGTCTTGCATGGCGGCTCTCCGGGGCAGCAGGCCTGGCGCAGGGGGGCAGGATGTGGGGTGGCACAGACTGCCGAGGGCCTCAATGTCCGAGGCCACACAACCCCCTTCCTCTTGGCTCTTTTGGAGGGGCGCCCCACCCCCAATTCCTGACTTCACCCTGTCTCTCTGGGCATTGAAGCCTCACCTTCTGTGATGTCAGCCTTGCTTCAAGGGGCAAGCAAAGTGGCCCAAACCTCAGTGTTGTGTGTGTGGCGGGGAAACCATCTGTGTTTGTCTTCATGTCACTGAAAGCCAAAGTGGGGGGGGGGGCTGCGTTCCAATAGCTGCACCTGTCTTGTCCTGCTGCATTTGTCATTCAGGCTCCACCTGCTTAGCTTGCATGGGGAACAAGGAATTGCCCAGCATGGCTCTCTCACGCAGCTGAGGTTTAGCAAAGTGCACCTTAATTTGCAAATGATCTCATGGCTCAGGTTTTGCAAAGCTTCTTTGGCTCAGTCCACCAATAACTCGCCTTGCGAATGGAGAGCAATTTTGGATGGTGGAAGGTGGTTCTCATGGCCGAAAGGGTTGCACTGGTGGCCACATCTGTTTTTTGACCAGGTGACTCTCCTCATGTCATTGACACCCCTCCCTGCACCCCTTTGCCCTTGCATTAATCCTGTAAGGGGCCTGAGAGAGATGATTGGAGGGCTTCCAACCAGGCCTGCCCCTCTCACCTCCCCAACTGGACTCCTACCAGTAGCAAAATGGGCTGGGCTCATTTCTGAACCAGTGGCAGAGGTGCCTGATTGCTTGATGCTTCTGTGGAAATCCCGTTTGGCCTGGCGCTGTGTGTCTTGCTGGGTGATTTAGTAAAGGGGTGAGTCTGCCTGCGGGTGCGAGTTGCGCTTCAGAGTAACGTCTTGTGGATGTCAGAAGAGCCCCTTGGACCGAAGGGCTGTCTAAATCCGGAACTCTCCCTGGTGCCTCTTCCATTCCCCGAGGGCACCTGGCACTCAAAGGTTTCCTGCTTCTGGCAGAACCTCACGGCTGGGCCAAGAGGCAGGTGCCAGCTCTGCCCGGCCGTGGAAGCCGCCTGAGCCAGGGCCCAGCGCTGGGGGAGCCAATGCCGCCCCTGCCCTTCCCTCCAGTACCACGGGGAGATGCTCAGCCCAGGCCTGGTGTGACCAGGCACACGCCCCCCACCCAAAATGCTGGCACCCCCACGTGGACGGGGTGGACATCTTCTTCTCTGTACCATTTGAGTTCTGCCTTGTCTGTTTCACTGATCTCCAGCGACAAGGTGGTGTCCCTGTGGGCAAAGACAGAGAAGGGGGCTGCCAGTTCTTATTTACTGATTGTTTATTATTTACACCACACTTTCCAGAGTTACTTTCCAGTTTTCCTTTTCTGATCTTTTGGGGATGTGGGGTTCTTGCACAACAACTCCCAATCAGCTTCCGTTGCCCAAACTGAATTTATCAGTCTGTAGCTGACCCCCCCCAAAAAAAAACCACACCCAGAGACCCGAAGTTCTTCACCTGAGTGACCATGTTGGATGGCCATCGCTCAGGGATTCCCTAGCCGACTAGATGATCCTTGGAGGTCCCTTCCAACTCAACAATTCCGTGGTTCTGTGATGGGCTGTGCTGCCCCTCTGACTTGGCACTTTGATTCTGTGGCTGCTCTTTGAGCTGTGTGTTGGGGGGGGGACTGTGCATGCCTGACTCACGTGGAATCAAGCTGCCTTCCTATAACCTTCCCCGGACAAAAGGGATCCAGCCAGGACGGTCCTTTCTGCCACATTTACCATGTCTGTGTGACAGGGACTTGTTCCTTGTTCATTTAAAGCATCTTTATCTCGCTTTCTCAGAGCGGCTTTCAAAGGCCAGTGATAAGGCAGTCCCTGCGTTTGAGCTCACAGTCTAAAAGACACAACAGTAGAGGAAAAGGGATTGGGAGGGAGGAGGGGGAAAGGAAAACTGCGTGCTGCTTCTTGGCAACAGAGCTTTTGTAAAGGATCAGCTGGAACAGAGAGATTTCGAGGAGCCGAATGTTGCTGGTTTTCCAGGAGTCCCCCCTCTCTCCCTCTCCCACCCTCCTGCATCTGGGCTTTGCCTTGGCCAGGGCTGTAGCCCAGGGGGACAGCAGCTGCTGTACACCCAGGAAATCCCAGCCATGATCCCTGGCAGCATCTCTTTACGCCTGGGGCAGAGCCCTGCCTGAAGCCCTGGATCGCTGCTGCCTGCCAGTGTGGACCACAATGAGCTAGGTTGCCCAGGCACAGGCAGCTTCCTCTGGGCAATTGAGACTGTTTGCTGCAGCCCTGCCATCCTTCCCCCCCAGTGTAGACTGGATCCTCCTTTTCTACCTCTGCTTGTGCATGGACGCTTTGATTGCCGCAGTGCTTCTCTGAGTCGCCTTGGGGGCGTAAGATGGGAGAAGGTGCACGTCCGGCTTGAAGGAATCTCTGGCTGCAAGGGAGGCTGGCTGCGTTTTGGGCAGAAGGGCACACCTGCCCTGCTGCTGGCAAGAGAGGGCCAAGCAAAGTCTTCTGCTGAAGGTGCAACTGGAAGAGGGGCTGGCTCCCTGCAGAGTCTGCCCAGGCCAGCTGGGCTCCCTGAAGGAGCCCCTAAGCAGAACTTGCACCTGGGACAGCCAGCAGCCCTTGGCTGAGTCACAGCAGGTGGGATGGGCAATGCCACCCTGCCAGCTTGAGCCCTTTGCCCAATGGTCATGGAGGAAGCGGACAGCAAGAGCCCTCCCCCCCCAAGCCTGTGGGCACCCAAGTCTGTCTTGGTTGGCCTGCTTACTGTGGCCAGGATCCCAGGGGGAATTTCTGCCTCTCACTGCAAGCACCCTCTGGTGCCCTTCCAGTTTTGGGGATTCAGCCCCTGGTAGGCTCAGGAGGGAACTGCTGTGCAAAAGACCCCCACAGACCCCTTTTTTGGTGAGAGGAGAAAAGGCATGCAAGCCTTTTGCCTCCACCTGCCCCCAAAATTCTCATTACAACCCCTGCCCCCAAATTTGTCTTTGAGTGGGGAGAAATCCTGCTCTCCATACATTTGGCGTAGCTGCGGCCTTTGCTTACGGGACCTGAAATGTGCCAGCCAGGAGGGGAGTGAAAACTCTCGGTCTCTTGCAGGGCTGCACAACACTCAGCTGTGAAGCCGCAGCGAAATGCCAGGAGCCACGATGGGCAGAGGAGCGTCTCGCAGGCCCCGTCCAGCTCTCCCACCAGCACCACCAATTCTTCCCCGCTTTCGTCGGAGCCCAGCAGCCGCCTCGCCTCCCCTGAAGCCAGGCATCTGGATGTGGCCCCAGCCGCCGCTCAAGGGACTGCTGAGCACGGCCGCCTGAATCCAAGTGCACAGGCCGGGGTGTCGGCAGCAGGACCTGGGCCTGTGGCCCCTCACCAACCCTCAAGGCTGGCATCCCACCCAGCCCCCCCGAGGCCCAACCTGGTGCCAGAGAACATGATGCGCAGAGCCCTGCTGCCTCGCCATGGCAATCCTCCTGTGAGCCGAGAGTTCCTGGCCGCGGCATCAGGAAACCAGCTGGCAAGGCAGATGCGTGCCCAGCCTCTTGGGCATGTGAAGCTGGCAGAAGAGGACGTGAGAGCAGCTCAGGAAGAGGAGGACTTGAAGAGGTTTGTGGGTTGCGTGAGGGGCCTGCTGCCAAAAGGCGGCCTCATTCTGCACCGGGGATTGTGAGAGCCTCTCTGCTCAGCTCTGTAGGAATGAGTCCCATGGTAGTGCCAAAGAGTTAGCTGTTCTGCATCATTCATCCAGGAAGCGGCCAAGATGCCATCTTGGGGCTCTTGGTGGGTGCTTTGCGGGTGTTGTGGGTGCCAACACCGGCCTCTTCCTACTGGGCTGCAGTGTGAGAGTTCAGCCATGGCAACAGCAAGAGGCTCTCTATATGGTCCCAGGCAACGCTTTAGAAAAATGTGGCATGGGAAGTGTAGTGTGTCTGTGATGCTGTTGTCCTGCAGACCTAAAAGAGAGTTGAATGGGGTGCCCCCTCCCCTGGGATGTGTGGCGCATGAAATGCCCGTGGTGTGCAAGGAATGTTTTCCTGCCATGCGCACTGCCTCTGTGGCCGGCACAAAGGCACTTCCCATCCCTCTCCCAGCAGGTGGCACGAAAGGGGCACAAGCAGTGCTGGCAGAGGGAGGGGCTGCTCAGCGTATGATGCCACCCCTCCCTTCTCTCTTCCCAGCAGAGGCCTGGTGACCCGTCAGGAGCTGCTGGCGGTGGAGCAAGAGCTGCAGGAGGTCCGGGAAGAGCTGAAGTGCCTGCGCTGGAAGGTCCGGCACATCGGGGAGACGGTGCAGCCGCTGGCCGAGGAGAGCAAGCGCTACAATGGCTACACCCTGACGGAGCTGAAGGCCCTGGTCCAGTCCGAAAAGGACCCCTGCAAAGCCGCCCACAAGATCCTGGCGCTGCTCTTCAGCGACGTCTACCTGCTGCAGCACTTGGCGGCGGCCGACCAGGCCTGCAACTCCAGGACCCTCCCCAGACCCCAAATGGACCCGGAGCTCTACACGGTCTACTGCGACATCCTGCAGAGCATCTTCCCCGGGATGAGCAGCCAGGCCCTGCGGGAGAGGACGCAGCTGGGCATGTAGGAAGGCCCAAGCCCCCTGGGGACAGAGGGCGCCCAGCCAAGGGCCAGCAGGCCGGGGGGTGACTCTGGCCCCATCCTCGGCCCTTTCCCACCCACGGTCCCTGCCACCGCTAGAGGCCTGGGGAGAAGCAGGTGGACCTGGCTTGGGACAACCCTGAGTCTGCAGAACACAGCATATATTTATTCATAGCTTTTTTAAAAAAGAAGACGACAGATATGTATTAAATATTGCTGGTTTTGTTTTTTAAAAAGTTGCCTCCTGCTTTCTGTGCCGCTGATATTTGCTCAGGGATTCCATCCTCGGATGCTGCAGTCTGTGCAGCTGCTTCAAGGCGATGGCGTGTCCTGCTGGGAGGGAAGCTTTGGCAGATGCTGACCCCTTCTTTGGGGCAAGGCTCTCCTGTGGGGGGCCATAAGAGGGGGCCACGGCCTTGGCCAGCCATGCATCTGGCCCCCTTCTCTCTCTCTGGTCTTCCCTGCCACAGCTGGCTGTCGGCACTTACAGATCACTGCCAGCGCCGCAAACTCGGCCTCCAAGTCTTACACAACAGGCACTTGGGGAGGGGATTAAGGGGCAGCCAAACATGACCTGGCTGGGTTTGTGTGCCCTCAGGAAAGGTGGGATGGCTCAAAGCATCAAGAGAACCTTGATTTCTTCTTCTGCAAAGGCCACCGACTTGGGGGGGGGGGGGAAGGATGTGTGTCAGAGACAGCCAGTGCCTGGGAGGGGGGGCAATGCCCGTCCTCCGGCCATGGCTGACTGATTACCATTTCGCTTTCCTGACAGCCCTAACTGGGATAAATAATCCTGGCCAGAGCCAGCCTCCTCCTTCACGCATCCTCCTCGCTGGTTGCTAATAGAAATGTCAGCCTGATTCATTTCCCCCAATGCTGCCTGCAGGGGGGGTTGGGCAGCGCTGCTCCATGCTTGCCTCCACTGCTGAGAGGGATCTTGTGCCCCCCCCCCGGAGGAGATGAGGGGAAGGCAGCCCTGCTTTTCTTCCTCTTGTGGAAAGGGGTAGAAGGATGGGAAGTGGGGCAGATCCCCACAAGGAGGACTTACTAGGAAACGAGGCTCCTTTTCATCTAGCCTAGACTCCCCCGCCCCCGGGCAAAAATGGCCACCAGGGCAGCTGAGCCCTTTAGAGGCTCCTCCTTCCTCCAGGAAGGCTGCCACTCCAGCTTGGCCAGGCTCTGTGCCCCCTCCCATTGGCACTGCAGGAGGCAGAGGGACCCACTTGAAGAACCGGCTGCAACAAGTTGCCACAGCCCCACGATGGAGGGTTGGGTGTTCTCGGGAGGCTGCCCAGTTATCTTTGCTTTCCAGCTCCCCCAGTCTCTCCCCACCCCATAATAGACCCCTAGGACCTGTCCTCACAGCACAGGAGGGGGAACGGCTTCTGTTTGTTGCCGTGTGAGTGGACAGAGCCAGCCCCCCACCTCTGCCCCCTTCGACCATCCAAGCCCACCGCCCAGCTTGCTAAAAACAGCCCCACAGACTCCACCAGAAAGCCAGGCTCATAAGGCAACCATGTAATAACAAAACAGCATCGGAGGAAGGGGAGGAAGGGGAGGGGAGAGGATCCGTGGCCCCAAAGAGGAACAGAGGGAGGCAACCTGATCTGTGACATGGTGAACTGTGTCGCTGAGCCCCCTTCAGCTCCAGGGACACCCAACCCTCCCATCTGGCTGGGGAGGGGGCCAAGGTGGCTGCAGCTCCTGGCCAGCCCAGCGTTAGAAACAGGGGGGCTGCATAGCAGCTTCTTGAACTCTTGAGCTTCTTGCCGCTATGGATTGGCACTCTCTCCTTCCGGGCCCTATTTGGGGGGCTGTGGCTCCCGCCTCCTTTTCCAGAGAGCTTGGGAAGCCTGGGAGTGGGGGGCAGAAGGCATTGCTCTGACCACTTCGCCCCCTTGTGTCCTACCGGTGGCACACTCAGCGCAGGGCAGGATGGACTGCAAGTGTCAGAAGCAGTGCAGAGGATCTGGGTGGGGGGAGGGGGTCCCCTGGGCTGCCAGCTGCCCCCTCCTAACTGCACCTCTTCACATTGGCTTTTCACACCCCCCCCCGCACCTGAATTGGGGCCTGTGGCAGCTCCTCTGCCTGGGAGCCTTGGCCAGGCCTCTCTGCAGCAGTCGCCCTGCCAAAGCCTCTCCTGGCTGAAGCATACGGGGGCTTCAGGGAATAGATTTAATGCAGCTGCAGCTGAGAAAAGCAGTCCTGGGGGTTTCGGCCCTGGTCCTGAGGAGGCGAGGCGGTGCCCCCTCTCTGTGGGGCGGTGGGGGGAGTAGCCCAAGGCTAGCCGCGCGAGAGGCCAGCTCCATGTCTTCCTCGCGTCACTGCCTCATCCTCCGCACCAATCCTTTGTCCTGGATGCAGGTTTTAGGGCGAAGTGCTGGGAGAGGGAGAAGGGGAGAGAGGGGGCTTTCAGCTGCTGACGCTGCCTCTGCAGGCAAGGAGACATTGAGGGCCTCAGCCAGCTGCCTTTCCTCAGGGATCTGGGCTGAGAGCCTGCAGAGGCCCTCTCCCTGTGCAGGGATCCGGTCAAGGGGAGCAGCAATCTCAGCCCGCCCCTAAAAAGGCTGAGCAGCCACAGCAGAGCAGCTCCCACCCCACCCTAAGGGAGGGCAGGCGAGGCCAGGGGAGCGCCTGAGGAGTGCCTGGGAGCGTGGCCTCTGGCTCCCTGGAAAGACCCCCGCGGTCTGCCCTCCCTCGTCCGAGGAGCCCCAGAAGAGGAGCCCACCTGGGTCTGCAGGCACCTGCTTCTTCTTCGAATAGGAAATGATCTGGTTTTCATTCATCATCCGCACGTCCTGGTCTTCTATGTAATTGCTGTCAGACCAAGAGAAAAAGGAGGAGAAAGAGAGGAGTGGGCTTGCAACGGCCCTGAGGAGCAAGGCTTCTGAAGGTCAGCTCCCAGAAACCGCAGGGAGAGTTGCTCTTGTGCTTGTGGGCTTCTAGTTGGCACGGGGAGACAGAATGGGGTGCTGGACTAGCTGTGTCCCCCCTCCCGGCCTGATCTAGCAGGCTCTTCTGAAGTTCTGAAGTTCAAGGGGCTCCCCTAGAAGTCCAGCAGCTGAGTGGGGGGCAGGTGTAGTGAATCTGCCCGTTGGCCACCTTTCAGCCGCGGATCAGGGGACGGGCCTTCTTCTTTACTAAAGAGCAGCTGCAGAAGGAACCAGAGAGAGAGAGAGAGAGAGAGAGAGAGAGAGAGAGAGAGAGAGAGAGAGAGAGACATCCCAGCAACTTGCTATGTAGTAAACAAAAAGCGAGCACACGCCTCATTTGGCCCCTGCTCTAAGACGTTTGTGGGGCTTCCTGATCTCTCTCTTGCCGCTGTTGGCCAGAGAAGAGGAGAGGCCCTTCTCTGCCCTCCCTACCCCACCCCACCCCGATCATCCCAGGAAGCGCAAAGCTGGTGGGGGTGGAGAAAGGGAAAGAGTGGAAGGTGCAAGCAAGGGAAGGCAAGACCTCCCTTTCCCAGCCCCTGCCCCCCAGCCAGTTCTGGGAGGGATGATGTGCAGACTTTGCTCTTTGCCCCCTGCCCTGCCCTACCCCAGAGATCACATGCAGAGCTGCCCCTCTGTTTGCCAGCAGCCCCCCTTCTCCTCTTGTGCCTCCGCACGTGCACAGGCACCGGCCTTGGGTAATTCTGAACGAGGAACCGGAGCCTGATTTGGGGCTGGTGGAAGCGGCGCTGCTGTGGTCGGGCACAAGCCTGCTTCCAGAGACAGATGGCTTTGGGGCCCCTTCCCCTCCCTCTCGCTGCTGCTTGCCATGGCTTTCGACAGCCTTTCCGCTCCTGCATCAGAGGATTATCTGGCCCCAGAGATGCTCAGTGAGAAACCCTCTCCAGAACATGCTTGTCAAATTAGATTATTCCTTGTTGTTTGCTTTCATCTGGCCTTTATGTCAGAGGGTTTTGCTTTCTTATTATATCCACCCAGAGAGAAATCCCTCGACTGCAGCCCTGCTGAGCTTTAGGCTGGCCACAGGCAGGCAGGAAGTGGATCAGAAGAGTGAATTAACCAGAGGGTGGCAAGGGCGGCAGGGGGGACGGGACAGTTCCCTGGACACAAAGCGCCGACTTTTTTGCAGGCAAGAAGCCACTGATTGTGGATCCTTTCACTGGAGGAAAGAACAAGCCTTTGGGGTGTGGAACTAGTTGAAAACAAAGGCAATGACAGCTGTTGCTCATAGATGGGGTCCATGTGTGGGACCCGTGAAGAGAAGGTGCTCTCAGTCCCAAAGGGAAGCTGTTTCAAGGTGCCCAAGTGAAGGTGCCAAGAGCTTTCCACGCCAGATGCTAAGCAGGCAGGCTGGCTTACCTGATGACGGAGTTTTTCTCCTGGCGGCAGATCTTCTCGTTGTCCGTGAAGAGAACGGTGTGATGGGGGACGACGGGGTCGCAGGTCGGGAGGATGCCGTGGACCAGGTGGCTCACCATGTCCAGAATCCCGTTATAGACAAGCAGGTCATCAACAAGGAGCTGGGCAGGAAGAGGAGGAGCAGGAGAAGGAAAGAGCCCAGTCTGACAAGTGGGAAAGACTGAAGAGTCCCCCCTATCTGCTCCCACATCACCACCTGAGGGTCAAGGTACCAGGTGGCCTGAAGGAGGGGCTTCCAGGGCAGGGAGATGAGCAGGTAGCTGAGCACCCAGCCCCAAGGCCTGGCCTGCCTGCCAGCCAGCAACAGGCTGAGCCTCAAACCCAGCTCCACGCTGCACTCTCATGGTCTCCGCTGCCTCTTACAGGGCAGTTTCCAAGTAATCCTAGTCTCAGAGAAGGCCAAGCTTCTTGCTCAGGAGTGGAGCCCCTGAGCAGACAGGCCTGGAGTTCAGTCCCTGGCAGCCTCTCTGGTGAGCAGACCCTCGCCTGCCTGAGGGTCCTGAAGAGCTGCGGCCAAGCACAGCAGACCAGGCTTCTCCCACTTGCTGAATTCTCCCAAAGCTGTGGGGCTTCAACTCCCAGCATCCCAACCAGCAAGGGGGAAAGGAGCTGCAGTCCAGGACTCTCCTTCCTTGGGTGCTCTTAAGAAGCCCCTGTCATGAGTGCTTTAGGTGTGATACCTGCATTGCAGAAGGTGGGGCTAGATGACCCTCAGGCTCCCTCCCAATCCTACAAATCTATGAGTCTATGAACTGTGGGAGGGCACCAGGTTGGGGGTGGGCTGCAGCAGTCAGTGTCCGTGAGCAGCAAGACCAAAAGTCTGAATCTCTGCAGAAGGGCAGCTCCACCAGCTCACAGGAGGAGAGCTTTCGCCCCAGAATAAACACATTAATTATGTCCCATCCATCCACACAACTTGTTAAAAAACGACAAGCCACAATCTCATAAGATAAATGAAAACAGTCTAAAAACAGAAGCAGCTTTAGAAGGTTCTAAGGCTCATTCTGCAAGGAGGTTCTACCATGGGAAACCCTTCTGCCCAGCAATGCCAAGGCTGGCCTGAGAGGGTCAGTTTGAACCAGTTAGTGGACATACTAAATAAATTTTTATTCATACCCCGCCCTTCCCGGTTCAGAAAACCAGGCTCAGGGCAGCTAACAACAAATATAAAACACTTAATTGTAATACAATATAGAAGCAGCATAAAATACAGTATAAAAACATGAATAACAATAAAATTCAAAGTTCAAAAATCAATCTGGGGGGAATCCATCCAATAAGCATTAGATAATCCCCAGGGCTAGCTGTCTGAATTAGTCCTACTTGGGCCAGCGAGGAGGCCGGGGGAGAATGAGCTGTGGAGTCCCAGAGTGGGGAATCTTCATAAAAGGGGAGGGGGAGGGAAGAGAAGGGAAATAAAAGATCAGGCTGAATTCAAATTAAAGACCAGGCTGAATAGCTCTGTCTTACAGGCCCTGTGGAAGGAAGTTAAATCCTGCAGGATCCTAGTCTCATGGGACAGAGCATTCCACGAGGTCGGAGCCATCACTGAGAAGGCCCTGGCCCTGGTGGAGGATAGTCTGACTTCCTTAGGGCCCGGGACCTCTAAGCTATGGTTATTCATGGACCTTAAGGTCTTCTGCAGGGCAGACCAGGAGAGGCGGTCCCGTAAATACATGGTGGTAATGGGAGACAAGGCCCTCAAAGAGACAAGAATAGGGTTCATAAGCTGACCTGGGTCGCCATCACTTACTCCAAATTCTTTGACTCCTCTCTGGGGAGTTTTTGCATAATTCCACAGCTTAATCATGGAGACTGTCGTAGGCGAGTCAAAGATGACATAGACGCGATTCACCTGCCGCCATAGGAAGCAACAAAACAGGGGTGCAAATTAGACAGAATTCATGTAACCGACATGGAGAAAGGCACAGAACCAATATATTTCTTGCCCCTCCTGGAAACCAAATTCCAGATAATTTGTAAAGAATAAAAGGAGTTGTGAGATGCCTGCATAACCTCTTCTTCACATCCTGTTATGAGAGACAGAAAGGGTTGCCAAGCCCAAAGCTCGCGGCTCCATCACAACTAGGGCTGGGCAACATCATCCAAAACTGGTTTGAAGTCCATATCATGATATTGGTTTCATAATTTTTGACCTGGCAATATATTGTGAATACTGGCATGTGTGTGTGTACTATGCAAAAATCACCATGTAGGGGAAATTGTGAAGCCAGCCCAGGCTTCTCTTGAGTCCTGCAGCCCCTGTTAATTTTGCTCTAGCCTCCTCTTTCAGGGGCAGCGAATCACAAGAGCAGGTGCTGCCAAAAATCACAATGCAGGAAAAACTGTGAAGACAGCCAAGGCCTCTACATAGCTCCCTCCTTATTTTTCAGACATTCTGTGATATATCAGTATAATCGCAATGTTTAGCCAGTTTTCACAATGTTGAAAACCAGAAATCGCCCAGCCCTAATCACAACAGCAACTCCCTGGCCGGCTCCTCCTCTTCGGGGGGTGGGGTCCTCTAGCAGGTCACTCTCTGCAGGCTCTTTCCTGGCACCCCTGCCTGCTTCTTGGAGCAGGTGGGAAGGCTGATCCCCTATTCTGACTTCTGGTGAACCAGCTTTGCAGGCAGCGACAGAGATCCTTTGCTGCTAAACTCAGGATGCAGGGGACAGCCTGGGGCTGAGCTCCCACTCCAGGGCTTTGACATGCCCAGAGCTACAAAGACGGCTGCCGATTACTTTAGAAAGGGCTTGCGCAGGTATGTGTCCGGCTGCACAAGGCATCACACGGCACTGATGCGAAAGGAGCCCGGGCAGAATATGCAAAGGAGGCCTACCAAGCCAGGGAGAATGGGCGCAAGCCACGTGTGCCTCCCGTCGCTCGTGTCGTTCACGCCATCGATGAGCTTGTCTGGCGTTCGGACGTCTCCGCAGACGCCTTCCAATATGTTGACGCTGTCTGGGAAAGCCGCAATGTCTGAAGGGCGCTTTGTCAAGCACAACGTCCGAGCTGTCTGCTGCGCAAACGTGTTACAAGCCGGCCTCCCCAGGAAAAGGCACAGGCTGCCCACCAGATCTTAACCTTGCTCCCTTGGATGCGAGCCCCACCCAGTGCAAGGGAGATTTAATGCAAGGCTGCAACCTCAGGAAAGCTTCTTTCCGCAAGGGAGCAAACATGGCAAAAAGCTACTGGCCAAAATGAGGACTGCCAGGAGTTGCCACCCAGAAGGAGGTCAGCCCAATCCTGCCCAGAGGGCCGTCACTGGTCATTTGAGAAACTTGCCCCCCCCGCCCACCCTCAACTGGAATTAAATTAGGACACATTGCACCTCTGGCCAATATTGGTGGAGGCCCCGTTCTGGTCCTGAGTTGAAGAAATGGGGCAGATCAGATCAAGCATGGGAGTGGGGGGAGAGCTGCTTGCACAAAACTCCCATTTGCACATGCTCAGCTCCTCATGACTCTAATTCCAGCTGAATTCCCCCCCCCCAGAAGGTGTTTCATTTGTGGGGGCTCCTCTGCAGTGCAGCTTTTGCCAGATTCCAGCTGTTCCTTGAAAAGGATACTGTTCTCACTGAGGAGAATCTTCTCTCCGCGTTCATTATGCAGCTCCAGCCCATTCAGACCGATGTAATACGGATCACCCCAACTTGTAAGAAGCTGGAACTGGAAAATGACTGATGGGGGACATTGAGGAAATATTGCAAATGTTTGCATCCCATCTCTTGGGCCTTGGCCTCCCACAGCAGGGGACAAAGAAAACACAGAACATAGCTCAAACGGCAAAATACAAAACGATACACCACAAAACAGTACAGATGGTGATGATGATTAAAGGAATGCAAACACTCCTGCTTTCGTTTCAAAAGAAATCCCAAGGCGGTTTATGCCGTGCCAGGGTCCCCCTCCCCCTCCCACACCAGTCAAACCAGTTCCCCGGGCCTGGGGGCCAGGCAGGCCGGGCAGAGAAGGATACAGCCGCAGGGCATCAGGGGAGCCTCGTAGTCCATGCTGGCTTGTTCTGCCTTCACCGCTTCCGTTCTGCCCAAAGATAAGCACATAAGTCAGGGGCCGGAGGGCACCAGACTTCCTAAACGCACACACCAGTAGGCGCAGAGCCCCAGAGGGCACCCCTCTCTCACCGTTGGCAGGCTGGCATGACCGGGGGACCCTTCAGGTAGTCCACAAAGAGGATTTCTTGAGCAAAGTCAAAGTGGCAGTTGCCGGGTCCTTTGCGAATGAGGAAGCCTCCCGGAGGGGAGATGCAGCAGCCGTCCAGGGAGACGTGGACCACCTTGGCCTGCGGAAAAGAAAAGGCAGGGAAAGCAGTCAGGGGCCCCTGGCCTTCCTGGCTCCTGCGGAGGAGGCTGCCTGGCCAGGGCAAGGAGTGCGAGGAGGGGGGGAAGGCCCCCCTTTGCCCACAGGATGCTCTCAAGGTGCCCAGGGTGACCACTGGCCCACAGAGCACCTCCTTCTGCTGCATGTGGCCACATCCAGGGGAAGCGTGGTGCATTCTGGGAGCTGGCCCAGGACTTCCGCTCACCCCTCTGTAGGTGTCTTCGGGAGATTTATTATAGTTCCAGATGCGAAGCCCAGCAACGCTCTCCGCCCGCGTGAAATGGATGGTGACCACGTGAGCTTCTCCGGGGATGAACGGAATGAGCCACATGTGCTCATCTTCCATGGTAATGTTGATCCCATCAATTAATCTGGGAGAAGGGGAGAAAGTTGAGAGAAAGAGGTACAATATTTTGAGTAAGTGTCAAGTCGCTCAGAGTGGCTGGGACAACCCAGTTAGATGGGCAGGGTACAAATAATACTAATACTAATAATATAAGAAGAAGTCATCACTTTTCTTACTTCATTTACAAGGAAGACAGAGGACTGCTCTGCATAAAAATGTTGGGGGGGGGGAGGAACCCAAAATGGCGGTGGCAGAGAGAAGCTCGCTCCAGAGGGTTCTTCTTATTTTTGGCAAATCTCTCGAGTCTGATTTTTGCCCAAATTTCAATTTTGATTTGGCCAGCTTCACTTGCCATCTGCTGGCTCCTAAGCATGCTATAATTACAACTGAAAACACACCACACCACCTCCTCCCTGTGGTGGTTTGTTTCCCCCCAATTTGCAAACTCACAAGAGTTGGCTGAGCTTTTCGGCCTTTGAAAAGGGTGTTTGCTATTTCTGTGCCACCGAGGAGGCCCACGGCATCTCTCCTGTCTCCAGGAAGACCACAAGTGTCCAGACACCGCCACAAAAAGGCCTTCCTTACCGCACAAAGATCAGAACCAGCCCCTCACCATCAACCCAGAGTTTACTTGGGGAGTCCCTTCCATGGTTACACTTTGCAGGCCCTGCCCCAGTCTCAAGACCCACCAGCTCTGTTGCTCAGCCTGAACCATTTGTGTGACAATTAGATGGGCCAGGGCAGGAATGTTTTAAATAATGTGCCCAAGGCACAGGGCAGTCTTCTGCAGCATGCTCCCCGCCTCCAGCCTTGCCTGAGAGCCTTCCTTAGGGCAAGCCATGTGTCCGTGGCACTTCTCTTGGACCCCAGGAGCCCCTCCCGGAAGCACTCTGGGGAGGAAGAGACAGCGGCACACCCACCCCCACACCCACCCACAAACGGCCGTTTTCTCTCCTGTCCTGGCAGCCTGCAGAGATACTCACTTATCTAAGGTCCTGCAGTCATCTGTGTACTCTGCAAGTTCGTTCAGGTCCTGTGGAGAGGCAGAGAGCTGATCCAGAGAAAGGGGGATGGCTTGGCCCTCCTTTCCTACCACTTCCAGCCCTGTCAGTCCCAGGTAGTGAGCGTCTCCCCAAGAAGCGGTGAAATTCAGCAGGAGGCCTAAACAGAGGCAGACAGGCAGTGAGCCACCAGGAGAAAGGTCTATAAGGAAGAGGCCCAGAGTCGGAGCTGCTGCAGCTACAGCAACTGTCAAGGACACATATGCACAACCCTAGATAAAGGGTCCAGAGGCATCGATGGCCTGCTTGAGGTGCCTCCTGGAAGAAGGAAAGCTGAGGACAGAGGGCACTAAAAGCCTCCCCCCCCAAGTGAGGAGGGGGAGAAGCCAGAGGCGAGGCTGGAGGCAAAGGGGCACCATTCTGCGGAGCATGGCAGCAAACACGGTGGAACCGTTGAGAGAAGGTGGCAGGAGCCGTGTGTGCAGAGTCAGACTTACACTTCCCAGTATAGACACCTGGTTCCTTGGTCACCATCTCAGGGACAGAATCTGGCACAGCCGTCTGCATCCAGCCCTAAAACGGAAACAGGTTAGAGCAACGTTTATTGTTCTCTAGTGTTCAACAGAAGCAAAGGCCGCCTGTTCCCCTATGGCAGGAGCTCTTTGGGGAAGAACATGCAGGGCACAGACCCACCACATCCTGGCCCATGTCCCCTTTCTCTGCAGCACAGGAGGTCAGCTTATCCACCCCCCTCCCCATGAGGGGTGCCAAGAACCACAGCAGAAAGCTCCTTCCCAGCCAAAGCTCCCTGCTTGGGTTAGAGATCAGTTTCTGACGCATTCAGTTTATCGCCTGAATTTTATCTTCCAGACTGAGCCTCTGCACCACCTTTCCCCCAGCCAGCCTTTTCACAACAGGCAACTTTACCTGTCTGTCTTCTGTCCGTGAGCCTGCCTGCGTGAAGGGTCTCTCGTCCCCCTCCCCATCCGCAGTTCTCGGCCTCTTCAGCTCTTCCTCGTACCTCAGGCTGCAGGCGCCTTCTGCCTCCTCGTCGTAGGACTCGTCGTAACAGAAGATGGCCTCCAGGATGTCGTCGTCCGTGGTGAACAGGATGGTGTCTCCAAACTGCTCTGGAGCTGAAACATTGTCAACTCTATGGTGACGACACAACTCAAGTCAGCAGCCCAAGCGCTAAAACCGCCCCCTCCTCCTCCCTCTTCTGCAAGCCAACAGGAAGGTCACAGACACTGCTCCCCGTCCCTCCAGCCCCACAACATCCAGACCAGGAAGGCAGCCCAGGAGAGGCTGTAGTGGCACTTCATACTGGGTCCTGTGCCGGGACTGCGCACCCTGGGGCACCCCCTGAGGAGAAGCACTGCTTCTGAGGCTGGTGATGGGTTTGGGGCTGTTTAAACCATCAGCAAGAAACAAAAGCAAAGGGACAAAAGGATATGAGAGGTGAGATCTTGCTGGGGCACCTCTCCAGAAGGGCAGAAGGGCTGCAGGCACAGGCATGAACAGCCTGCTTTCAAGCTATTACTATTATTTATTAAATTTATATACCGCCCCTTCGTCCAAAGATCTCAGGGTGGCTCACAACATAAAATGCAGGATAAAAGCACAAAATAAAGTTAAAATCAAACCAAAATAAATCAGTTTCAAGAAGGGGGGTGGGGCAGGGGAAACTCTGGGCTTCCCCCTCTCATCTCTCCTTTGCCTTGCAGCTAAGGCCAAGCCCTGCATTCGGGAGAAGGGCATGCAGCCTGGCCTTCCCTTTCCCTGGCCCTCTCTGATCCCAGCGCATCTCTTCCCATAACTAAGCACTTCCTGGTCCAAGGCGAGTATCAGCTGAGGGAAGGGGCTGGGCGCGTGAGCAGGACTGGGAGCCACCTACTCTTGCTTTCTCTGCAAGGCATAATTAGAAGCAGAAGCTTAAAAGCCCCCCCCCCCGCACCTCCAGCCAGGGTCCCAGAAGCCTTGGCAATCTCCCCTCGGAAGATGCACTGCTCGTCCAGCAGCATGGTGACGTCCTTTGCGCCCCGGAAGGAGTGGATGCGAGACTTGTTGTAATTCCAGATGCGGATCATGGCCACCTCGCATGCCTTGGCAAATTCCAGGAAGATGCAGTGGGATTTCCCAGGGGTGAAGGGAGCCAGCCAGAGGTGCATGTCGTCCTGAGTCCGGTTCACCCCGTCCAGCAAATTGCTGGCCACTCGCGGATCTTGGCCATAGGAGGGCAAGATGTTGATATCGGGGGGGTTGGCTGTGATTTTGGCAATCTGGATGGGCTCCCCTTTGGAGCTGAAGAGCTCCAGCCCATTAAGGCCCACGTAGTGCCTGTCCCCCCAGGTGGAGCGGATGTCGATTCTCAAGCGCTGCCCAAAAGGCAGGACTGGGATTTGGAAGTCGCCCCCGTCCTCCAGGTCCAACCAGCCCTCCCCTTCCTGGCGCCTGGGCAGCCCCTGCCCGCTCTCCTTCGCCCGCAGCTTCTGGTCTCCTTGGCGGCTGATTTTCTGCTGGTGGAGAAACTCGTCAAAAATGTCCCCTTGGAAGTCCATGTTGGAGATTCGGCCGTGGTGCAAGTGGTTGAACTTCAGCAGAGAGTTCCAGGACTCCTGCAGAACTTGCTCCTGGGAACTGCCCCACTTTGCCCGGGAAGGCCGTGTGGCGTTGCCCTTCGCCAGCAGAGCCTCACCTGGAAGGAGGGAGAAACAGAGAGCGCCTCTGGTGCCTGCTTGGCTGAACCCTCCTGCAGAGGCCGCGAGGGGGGCGCTCCGGCCCAGCTCAACCCGGGGCAGGAGGGTCTAGCAGCACAGCCCTGCTGCTCTGCTAAGAAGAGGCCCATGGAAAGATCTGCCTCTGTGGACCAAGGGAGCTCACACACCCTTAGATGAGGAAGACCCCAAAGGAGTCTCAAAGGAGCTGGACTCCTACAACTAAGACTCTCCAAAGCGTTTGGAAACCAGATATCAAAATGGAGTAACAGTTCTCAAGCTTGAGCTTCATGGCATGTAAGCTGTACAGTTTAAATCAGGGGAACCTCTTGTCCTCTAGATGGAGCTGGAAGGCGGCTCCCGCTGTAGAAACACAGGAACCTGCCTTACGCTGAGCCAGGCCCATCCAGCTGAGAACTGACCCCTTGGACTGGCTGGGGCTCTGCAGAATGTCAGGTGGGAATCTTCTCCCATTCCGGCCTCAAGGTGCTGCTGGAGTGTTTCTGCACATGATGTGTGTGTTCTTTCACCACCTACAATCCCTCCCTGACCACTCTGCATGCTGGCTGCTGGGAGCTGGGCTCCAGCCACACCTGGAGGCCTACAGGCTCTCCATCCCAGTTTAGAGGATGCTCAGAGGTGTAACTTTTTACAAGATTTCTGAGGGCTGGACCCACACCATCCCTGGGAAGAAGAGTCCGCGCGTGACTCGGCTCAAGCCAAGGCGTCCCTGATGCATGACACAGTTGGCACACGGCTTTGTTGTGAAATGAGGTTTTAAGAGATGTAGCAAAAAGGCAGGAAATCCAATAATGTAAGCTTTACATGCCACTGATACAAGCCAGGCAGAGACGTCAATTTGTTCTCGTATGGCCACATCCCCACATCTGCTGACGGGATGCGCCCAGGACCTGTGGGTCTCAGTTCCTTACAAGAGAACAGAATCTTATTAAAAGATCTGTTTCGGATAAAATACATCCCTGAACAAAACAATTAGGATTTAAGCAGAGAAAATGAAGCGTTGGGGGTGGGTTTAAGACCTCTGGTTACAAATTGCTCTTACGTACTTCGCAGACTGCTGCTCCCTCCTGAGAAATGCTACAGCTCCATGTGACTCAGAGCTGAGCCCCATCCTGCAAGCTCCCCAGCACAGCCCCAAGCAGGATATAGAAAGGGCTGCTTCTTAGAAGACGAAAGGATAGCTCATGGCAGGAGATGAACTCCTGAAGTTAGGAAAAGAAGGAAGGCAGGCAGTTTGAGCACCTAGCCTGGGAAAACTTGGACTACTGCAATGCACTCTACGTGGGTCTACCTTTGACCCAGAAACTGCAATTAATTCAGAATGTGGCAGCTAGACTGGTGACTGGGAGTGGTTGCCAGGACCACAACACCGGTCCTGAGAGATCTGCATTGGCTCCCAGTACGTTTCCGAGCACAATTCAAAGTGTTGGTGCTGACCCTGAAAGCCCTAAACGGCCTCGGCCCAGTATACCTGAAGGAGCGTCTCCACCCCCATCATTCAGCCCGCACACTGAGGTCCAGATCCGAGGGCCTTCTGGCGGTTCCCTCATTGCAAGAAGTGAGGTTACAGGGAACCAGGCAGAGGTAGTAGCGCCTGCCCTGTGGAATGCCCTCCCTTCAGATGTGAAGGAAATAAGAAACTATCCTATCTTTAAAAGACATCTGAAGTTTTAAATATTTAATGCTGTATTGTTTTTAACACTCGATTGGGAGCCACCCAGAGTGGCTGGGGAAACTCAGCCAGATGGGCAGAATATAAATAAATTATTATTATTATTATTATTATTATTATTATTATTATTATTATTATTATTATTATTAAACCAGGCCCTGAAAAAACACAGGCAGTGAAGAGATAAAGCTCTCCCTGCACCTGAGCTCCTTTCTTCTGCGCTGCTCCAGAGCTCTAGCAATGAAGGCACCAGCTCCCAATGAGACCCACCTAAGGGCAGCCCAGAACAGCCAGGTAGGGCTGCCCACTGAGAACCAGACTGCAAGAGTAGACAGAGCTTCAGGCTCTGAGGGGAGGGGAGCAAGAGCATCACAGCATGGCCAACCAGAGCCCAGAACCACCCAGACAAGGGAGGGAGGGAGGGAGGCCCATCCACTGCCAGCCCCAGGATCCATGGCGGCATCCCATGCCTGGAAGAGCACCTCCGAGAAGCAGCACTCCTGTGGCAACTTCTCCACCCACCGCAGCTGCCAAGCTGAAAGGGTCTGAATAGTCCCCAGCTCCACCAGGAAGACGGTGTGCAGGCTCTCTAGGCCCGGCAGTTAGCGAGTGCGGCTGAAGGGTGGGGAAATTGCGAGGGGAGGGGGATTTCCTTCAGCTGCCAAGGGAGTCACTTCCCACAACTGCCACTTCCACCTCCACTGCTTGCTGTGTGATTATAAACACACTGCTTCAAGGCATCCCAAGGAGACTGTGCAGGTCAGTTGTGCCCAAGGAAGAAGTTGTGGATGGGGGCACCACCCCACACTTCCCCTTTGTGGCCAGCAGGCAAGTGCTCACTGTCTAAGAAGGGCCCCCGAAAACCAGATGACCCGACCGGACACCTAAGGGAAGCTGGCCAGGGATCAGTTCTTACCTATGTCCGGTGGAGCTTCCTCCTTGAAGATGGCATGGCCAAACTCTTCCCTTCCGTGCCCTCCCAGGCTTCGCCCAGGAAGCAGCAGGTCGGCTGCATAGTTGCATTTGCTGGGCAGGGGACTCAGGAAGTCCAAGCCGGTGGCCGACTCTTTCCTGGCACCTGCCAGCAGCTTTCCCTCCGCAGACTCAAGGTGGGATCTCTCTAGATCATCTGGGCAGGGGTGGGGGCTCCTGACGCTTGTTCCTGGGCAGCCCCTCCCGATGGTCTCGGTGGGCAGCTGGGCTCGCTGTGATTCAAGCCAGGGGAATGGGTTTTGCTTAGGTGAGCAGACCCGGCTCTTTTCTTTGGCCTCGGAAGCGGGCAGGATGCAGGGCGGCTCTACGCCAGGCAGCTGAGACAGTTTCCTTCCAGAGAGTTTTTCCATTTGTTCACTCAGAGAAAGATCGTCGTCAGAATGAGCGGGCTCCATGGTCTCTGGCGAGAGGGGGCTATGGACATTCCCCCTGGAAAGTGAGCCAGGTGCTTCTTGGAGATCTTGCTTCAACTTAACCAGGCCAAGAGAGCTGTCCTTTTCCTCGGAGCAATTTTCCCCCAAGGGAGGCTTCAGATTCAACGGCCCCCTGCCTGGCTCGTGGCTCCAGTCTGCCGTGCCCCAGCCCCTTCCTTCCTTCCCCTTCCCAGGAACGGAGCAACTTTCTGGGAGCTCAATGGTGGTGCAGCTGCTGCCATCGGCACCCTCGTTTCCACAGCCCTTTTGAAGTTCACCAGCAAATACAAGGTTTCCATCCACATAGACAATGATGTTTCTTGCTCCAATGTCAAGATCCTGAAAACACAAAGAAAAACAAAAGGAGGACCTGGGTCTGGGAGCCAAGCAAAAGTCGGTGGTTTTCATTTCATGCCTTCCCAAAGGAGCCCAATTCATATTCAGATGTGAAGAGAGACAGTCAGCAGCAAGCTAAAAACATATGCGAAGCACTTCAGCTCTGTCACATGTAAAGGGGTGCCAGTATCTTCCTCACAATTAAACCTGTAGGCGTTGAGGAATTGGTTGTGTTCAGGCATAACACTAAACCATGGTTTAGTGCATGGGTAGGCAAACAAAGGCCCGGGGCCGGATCCAGCCCAATTGCCTTCTAAATCCGGCCCGCAGACGGTCCGGGAATCGGCGTGTTTTTACATGAGTAGAATGTGTCCTTTTATTTAAAATGCATCTCTGGGTTATTTGTGGGGCATGGGAATTTGTTCATTCCCCACCCCCCAAACATAGTCCGCCCCCCCCCCAAGGTCTGAGGGACAGTGAAGCGGCCCCCTGCTGAAAAAGTTTGCTGACCCCTGGTTTAGTGTTACAAGAGTGAGCCTGTGCCAGCCTCAGAGTCATGTGCTCCCACCGGCCACCAGGTGGGGCTGTGGGGAAGGAAGAGGGCGTTCCTCTTCCACTTTAGATTAGCTGCAGTTTAGCGTGTTGCCCAAGCCATAAACTGTGGTTAAGCTAAAGCTTATGGATAGAAGTTGGTTTGCTTTAATAAATCAAAGTCAGCCCCAGGGTCTGGGTTCAGATAACACACTAAACGGCTGTTAATGTAAAAGGCAAACAAAAGCTCTGAACTCCTCCATGTGCCGCGTCAGAAGTGCAGAGGGAGAAGGAGAGCACAAAGTTGCTGCTGCTTGTTCTTGTGATGCTAAAACACAATTGAGTGCAGGGATGATGGGGCACCCGCTGCCCTCTTGATGTCATCAGCCCCAGCTGGCGTGGCCGACAGAGGAGGACTATGGTAAGGTCAGATTTATTTATACAGTCAAAGGCCCATCAAGGGTGATGGAGGTTGCAGGTCAACAACACCTGGAGGGCCACAGATCCCCTGCATGCAGTTTAGTGTTACCCTGGGATAAGACCAATACCTACTCATGCCTTGAGGCTGGTTTTCTGAAGCTTCTGTGCTTCTCTCCATTTCCTTAAACCAGGGATGGCCAACCTGTGACTGCTCAGATGTTGTTGGGAGTCTTAGCTCCCATCATTCCCAGCCAGTGAAGCCAATGGTCAGGAATGATGGGAGTCAGGTCCATGAACACCTGGAGGACCACAGCTGAGCCATCCCTGCTAACCTTCACAATTGCTCCATTTTGGCTTGGACAATTTTTCTTCCCGTCAGAGCCTGGACTTAAGGACCTGTTCTCAAGCCCCTGGAGTTACACCAGGCAAGCACCTGACCCCCAAGAAGACCAGCAAGCCACCTATATTTCAGGGGAAAGAGGGGTTGCTTCTGATCTGCTTTAAAAGCTGTATGAGGCCTCCCTCTTTGCTCTCGGCTTCCCCATTTCCCTTCTGTTTGTGCTGCCATATGAGTACTGCCTCTCTGACAGCACAGATGAGAATGAGTCATGGAGGATAAGGCTTAGCTCATCTATAATCCAGAATAGAAAATCCTCTTTCGCTCAGTACCTGGAGCCATTCTGAACAAATCATCCCAGCAGGCTCTCTGAGCAATTCTCACAGCGAATTTCCACAACCATGAAGCGGTTGCCATCTGCTGTGGGGGGTGGCTTTGGCTGTGCACTACATTTGCCAGCAGCCTTGCGAACGGAGGTTTAGTGTACAACCAAAGACCAGCTGGATCGTCAAGGTTTAGGAAAAAAATATTGAGTACGAGAAGAAACTGAATGGGGCAAAAAGGCTGAAAAAGCAGCCCATTGAGGACTCAGCCTGTGGAGAGATCACAGAACGATGTCTGCCTCCTGGGGGAGGGAAAGGAAAACCATGTGCCTAAGAAACAGAGTGTCCTGAGAGGAGGTAGGGCAGGCAGGCTAGAACCCTGATCAGGAGCACTTCATACTACAGCTGTCTGTTGCAGGCCCCACTTGGCAGCAGCAGCAACAACAGCAGCAGCAGCAGCAGCTCCCAAGGGTGTTTTTTTTCCTACTGCATGATATCCTACTAACTTCTCTCTTTCTGATCATGCCCAAAAGCCAATTCAAAATGGAAAAGGACTGTCCAAAACTCTGCAGGCTCTTTTTGTTGTCTGGAAATTCTCACGATGCGGCCTCAAGGGCAAGTCTTGTTTGGAAGGCGTCATCCAAGCATTTCTGCAGCTTAGAATGGAAGCAGTGCCAAAAACACCTCCTCCCTTCCCTTCCCTTCCCCTTCCCTCTCTCCAAGGCTAACGGAATAACAGCCGAGAACAGCACATGCCGCACCCCGAGGTGCCCACGACCAGTCATCACTTACACTAGGCACAGGGGTGCTGTAATTCCAAATCCTGATCCGGGACAGACCAAAGTCATCAGACAAGCTGGGATTTCGGACCACGAAGTACAGCTGCACTGGAGGCTGGAAGAGGCACGTCCAGGGGAAGCGCTCTTTGCTGACCTAGGAGACACGGAAGCAAACCCTCGCAGCAGATGGCTGGGAAGGAAGGAGCCCGGCTGCTGCTGCTGCAGCTTGGAGAGCAGAAGGGGAGGCCAGAGGAGGGCAAGAGCCGCATGCCCACCTGCTCCTGGGGGAAGCCAGGCTTGCCTCGGGGAGAGCCAGCGGCAGCCTCCCTGCAGCTCCAGAGAGCCGCTGCCTGGGTCAAACCGGGGGGGGGGGGGCTTGTTCTAATCAAAGTAAATCAGCTTTGCAGCTTGCCAGGATCCCAACAGGACACCGACTTGCAGATTAGCAGACGGGACCTTCAAGAGCGACGGGCATTTCTGACCACCTCCCTTCTGGACGGCAAACTTTTCTCAAGCAGACTGAGTTGATGGGCACTGAACAGTACAGATTTAAATGTTTTTAAAGCCTTAAAGAAATATCCATGCTTCAAGTGATGAAAGACGCCTGCCTGTTTCTCAAACAAACAGAGGCCTCTTCAACTTGCTTCTCCTTGCCTGCCAGGTCCTTTTGATCCTGCTCCCCCCACCTGCACATTTTGACCTTCATGGGTAAGAGGGCCCTGGCATGGAATGCAGCAAAGCTGGTGCTACTCGCCCCCCCCAGGCCAGGCCTCAAAGCTACCCCCCCAAGAGCAGCCACAGCCTCCCCTATAGAGGCTCATCCTAGCCACTCCTTGCAACAAGCTGAGCAGAGGGAAACAAATGCTAATACTACTACTACTAATAATAATTTATTTGTATCCCGGCCTCCCCGGCCAAAGCTGGGCTCAGAGTGGCTAACAACAAGTAAAAATAACAGTGTACATAAAATCACACAGTCAATTCATTAAAATACATTCTAAAATCAATTCACCATCAAATTAATGGCAACCATTGGGTTAGAGTTCTATGAGGATTACAGAAGGAGAGAGGGGGGTCAGACTGTGCCTTGGCCAAAGGCCTGGCGGAACAGCTCTGTCTTGCAGGCCCTGCGGAAAGATGTCAAGTCCCGCAGGGCCCTGGTCTCTTGTGACAGAGCATTCCACCAGGTCGGGGCCACGGCCGAAGAAGCCCTGGCTCTGGCCAAGGCCAGCCTAACCTCCCTGTGGCCCAGGATCTCCAAGATGTTTTTATTTGAAGACTGTAAGGTCCTCTGTGGGACATACCAGGAGAGGCGGTCCCGTATGTACGAGGGTCCTAGGCCATATAGGACTTTAAAGGTTAAAACCAGCACCTTAAACCTGACTCTGTACTCCACTGGGAGCCAGTACAGTTGGTATAGAACCGGGTGAATGTGATCCTGCAGCGAAGACCCTGTAAGGAGTCTCACCGTGGCATTCTGCACCCGCTGGAGTTTCTGGGTCAATCTCAAGGGTAGCCCCATGTAGAGTGAGTTACAATAATCAAGCCTGGAGGTGACCGTCGCATGGATCAGTCCACCCAGGGGGAAAAAGCAAGGAAGCTGTGAATGAGATCGGAACAAGTCTGGTGTTTCTGAGGAGGGGGCTGAGATAGGCTGCATGGCACACTCTCTGTCCTGAGGAGTTGAACCAGGAGAACCCCCGGAGGCAGGTGTGGTTTGAAACCCACCACAGGGCATTTGCTGAAATGGAAGAGGGGCAATGCACCACCCTGGAAAGGGGGGGGGGCTGGATCCTGGAGACAGAGCCTACCTTGGAGTTCCTGTTGACCAGGCAGCCCAGCTCTCCTGGCATGTCGGCGTGCCGGATGTCCACGTCGTGAGGAGACACAAACACTTTGGCGTGGTGCAGATCAAAGAACTCCACTTCCGTCAGGCCCACCCTGGTGGCGTTGCCCCAGTTGGAGAGGATCTCCACAGTGATGTAAATGGCATCCCGGACCTCCCTCTCCAATTCCAGCTGGCCCTAGGAGGGTGAAAACTGAGCGGCCGCCACCACAGACGCTGATGCCCCAAGGGGAGCAGCAGGAAGGCCAGGGGAAAGGGGGGGTGTGTCTTGCCACATGGCTCCTCTGCCCTATGCCATGCACAGAGCAAATCGCGCAGCCATGCCAAGGGATCTGTTACTGAGCCTGCCATCCCAACCCTGGCACAGCCCGTCTGCCTAGAGCTTCTGGGGCCTTCATCCCACCTGAGGTCATTTCACTTCCGCTACTGATTTCTACAGGGCCTGGGGAAGAGGATGACTCGATGGCACAGCTATGGCTTCTGCCACTCATAAAAGCCTCCTTCCCTACCGGCACTGGGGAGCTGCGGCAGGAAGACTGGCTCTCAATCTCTTGCAGCACTTTCAGAAGCTTCTTCTGTTGCCTGAAATAGGGAGCAGAACAGTCACAGGTCAGAGACTGGCAGGAAGTCCCGAGACGGACAACTGAAGGCCCAACTCAGCTCCTGCCCTGATCGCTGCACAGCCTGACCCTTCAGGCAAAGACCTGGACCACCTGGAGAATGAGGTGCAGCTCTGCTGACTCGGCTGATGGGCAAGATCTGGGCTACCTTGCCAGAGATTGGAAATGCTCTCAAGAGTTAGCAAACTGGCCTGAAACTCCAGGTCTGTTCCAGGATAATTTTTGTTTAGGAGCAGGTAGGAATGTGTCCCCCTCGGGTATGACACCGTGTTCCCCACTTGCAGGCACTCTGGGCCCAGACACTTCCATGCGCAACCATCGCCAGTGTGCTGAGCCCAGTCCCCAGACACCCCTCTCTTACCAGGCATTCGGGGAGGGAGAGGAGAGCCAATGGCCCCAGTACCTCACCTCCAACCTCAGAATTGGCCCCACAATGGAGCGCAACCTCTGCCCCCTGTCTACACAACCTGGATGAGGCCCTCACAATGGCACCAATGCCATCACCTCATGAGCCGGCGCTTCTTCAACATGGATAGGATGACAAGGGGACCCAGCAGAGATAGGGGAAGGCAAGGGGATCCATTTGGACCTGGGTGTTTACTTGCACATACCAGACCCCCTCCGCCCACTTGGCTCAGAATTGCCCCTGGAAAAGGATTCAAAATAAACCCACACAGCCACCTGTTTCCTAGGTGCCCAATCCTCTCCATGGCCGTGGAGACGACGCTTCCCTCCTGCAGCTTTTGAGGAGGCTCATTTGTTGCAGACGCAGGTGGCAAAGGCGGCGGCAGCTGCGAGAGGGGGAAACGCAAACACAACAGGTCACGGCCAAAGCATCTAGAACAACAGCCTGGCCATGCAATTTGCAGGGCACTTTGGTAACCAAAGATAAGGGAGTCACTTGGCAGTCACATGTGCACCACTGTTCATCTTTAGAGGGCTCAGGGGCACACTCCCTTCATGGACGGATCACCCAGGAGCCTGGCAGTCGAAATGTGGCGCTTCCTCCCTCTTGTGGGCTGCCTGAGGTTAAGGGCAATGTGGCCCTCCCTCCCAAGATAGCAGACAGGAGCCAGCTGGATGGGCGCTGAACCCTTCTTCAACAATGGCAACAGGACAGCAGCCTTCCACCACACTAGAGGCCAGAGACTAGCTGAAGGAGAGAAGGGCAAGCTCCCTCCTGCAACACTGCTCTCTGCCCCCCAGCAACTGCAACTTCAGGCAACTGCTTCACTGCACCTGCTGGTGGGGCTGGCCCTGTAGAGAACTCCAGGGGGTTAAAGGACACCTGGCTGCCAGGTTGTTCCTCCTCCACCACCATGGGATCTGCCCTATATCTTGATTTCAGTTGTCTCTACACTAGGGTTGCCATACGTCCAGATTTTCCTGGACATTTATTTTTCTTCTTTTTTCTGTTCTCCTTTTTCATTTTTTTTGTTTCTTTTTCTCTTTTTTGTTTTTATTTAGATTATTTTATCTTATTGTATTATGAAAAAACTTTAATAAGATCTTTTTTTAAAAAAAGAGAAAGAATAAGAAATACTCAAAGAGAAGAGAGTCCAAGATGGATGGGAGTTTCTTAAAGATGAAATACTGAAGGCACAAAGGCAGACAATCACAGCAACGAAGAAAAGTGAGAGGCACGTTTTACAGATGAGTTGAGATGTAAGAAGGGAATGTATAAGAAATGGAAGAAAGGGGAAATCACAAACAAGGAGTGTACGCAAGCAGCCAAGAATGAGCTCAGGCTTGCAAGAGGGGATGCTCATCAAATTTGCAGGTGTCACCAAACTGGGAGGAGCAGACAATGCCACAGACGACAGAATCTGAACTCAAAATGACCTTAACAGATTGGAGAACTGGGCGCAAGCCAACAAAATGAATTTCAATAGGGACAAAGGTAAGGCTCTGCACTTAGGCAGGAAGAACCAGATGCACAAATAAAAGATGGGGGACACCTGGATTACTAGCAGTACATGTGAAAAGGATCTAGGGGTCTTGGTGGATCAAAAGCTTAACATGAGTCAACAGTGTGATGCAGCAGCAAAAGAAGCTAATGAAATTCTAGGCTGCATCGATAGAAGGCTGGTGTCCAGATCAAGGGAAGTCATAGTCCCACTCTATTCTGCCTTGGTCAGACCACACCCGGAATACTGTGTCCAATTTTGGGCACCATAATTTAAGAAGGAAGTTGACAAGCTGGAAGGTGTGCAGTCGAAATGACCAAGGGTCTGGGAACCAAGCCTGATGAGGAACAGTTGAAGGAGCTGTGTAGGTTTAGCCTGGAAAAGAGGAGGCTGAGAGGAGATATGATTGCAATCTTCAAATATCTCAAGGGCTGTACTATGGAAGATGGAGCAAACTTGTTTTCTGCTGCTCTGGAGGGTAGGACTCGAACCCATGGATTCAAGTTGCAAGAAAGGAGATTCTGACTAAACATCAGAAAAACTTTCTGACAGTAAGAGCTGTTTGACTGTGGAACAGTCTCCCTTGGGAGGTAGTGGCCTCTCCTTCCTTGGAGGTTTTTAAGCAGAGGTTGGATGGCCATTTGTCAGGGATGCTTTAGTTAAGATTCCTGCATTGCAGGGAGTAGACCCTTGGGGTCTTTTCCTACTCTACAATTCTACAATTCTATGATCCCGCCCTCTCTGCTTGCACTTTTTTTTGGGGGGGAGCAAAGTTAGTGTTCCTTTTGGTTCTTCTCATTTGGACAAGACTTCCGTCTTGTCTCTGAGGGCTTCTTTGCCTCTGCCTGTTAACCACGCTGGCCTCCTCTTGGCCCTAGAGCTGCCTTTCCTGATCTGCACAACACTCTCCAGTTGAGCTTTTAGACAACTCCCGAGCAATTCCAGTGATTTGGCCCTCTTGACTGCCTTTTTAGCAGCCTCCTCATTTCGGGAGAGTTTTGGGAGGTTTTTCTTCTTTTGAAATCAAGTGTGACTCCGTGGCAGTGGCTGGCAACAGGCAGGCAGAGACAGCGCAAGGAAGCAGGTGGCTTCTCTCCCCAGCTGCTGTCCCAAATCACTGCCGCTTTAGCACATCTGCTGGTAGAAGCAAATGCATTTCATGCCCAGCGGCATCACCCTAAATTTACCTCTGCATCCTCCTATTCCCATGCAGTGGATGAAGCCACTTTTGACTGTTCAGACTTTCGCTTTTGATAAACTATTTTGCCTCTCCTGTCCCCCAGCCCAAGGAACTGCCCCTCTTGTTTTCCAAACTACCCCTTCCTTTTGCCAAGTCACACCAGCTGACTACATTTGGGATCAGGCAGCAGGAGGAGCTCGCTCTCCATTGCCACGGAAGCGCCAGTCGTACAAACTCTTCCAGGGCTGCCCATAGCAGCTGGGAAGGGGTTTGCAGTGCTCAGCGTGGCACTGGCAGTTTATCTGTCAGCAGAGAAAGCTTGCAATGGGCAGGGCGAGGGTGGGGTGGGTGTACACAGGGAGCGCCAACCCGCTTGGTGGGGAGAGAGACGGCTTCTGCTACTGACCTCAGCAGAAGCGGCTGGCTCCAGCTCAGCCCTCAGGGGCCCAGCCTGTAGCTGCCTGCACAGAAGCTCCTTCTGGAGGGTCTCGTTTTCTGCCTGCACCGCCTTCAGGACCACAGAAGCTGAAAGCACAGGGTCTTTTTTCTCACACACGTTCTTCCGGGTGGCTGAGAGAGGCCTTTCGGATCGGTTGATTGGCCCTGGTGCCAAAAAGAAGCAGAAAAGACTTTCTGACCATTTTCTCAAAGCGCAAGTGAGTCATGCCCCAGGCTAAGGCTGAAAGGGCTCCTGTGTCACAGGATAGGAAATGCCCAGAGCAGGAAGAGGGGGCATGTCTTGTATGTGATGCACAGCAAGGAAACCCAGGGCTCTCCTATGCACCACCCAGGGCATGATATGGACCCTTCCCCCTGGCGCAAGCCTCCAGCCCCACAGGGATGTCAGAGAGGCCAAAGCAGCTGCCGCCCAGCTCCTGCCATTTCCCCTAAACTAACAATCTGCTGGGTGCAAGGATGTGACTCCAGACATAGAGCAAAGAGCTGAGGTGGGCTCCGCTCAGGTCTGACAGTCAAGGCCCTGTGCCATTTCCGCCAAGTGAGGAGGAAAACCTGCCAAGGAAGAGGCAGAGAAGGCACGAAGGAACAGACAGCAGCTCAGGGGAAGCAGAAAAACCAGCATGGAGGAGGAGGAGGAGGAAGAGGAGGAGGAGGAAGGCAGGGCAGCCGCTTGAGAAGGTAAGGATTCAGCCGAAAAGGAGGGAAACAGCAAAGAGGGAAGAAAGTAAACAGAGTAGCCTTTTGAGGAGTTTGCAAGCTGTAGAGAGAGGCAGAGTCAAGAGGCATTTCTCTGCTGACAGGGCTGCTGGGGCATATTTGAAAGCTGAGCTCTTTGAGAAAGAGAAAGGCAGAAAGAGCCGGAGAAACATGTGCAGCCAAGAAACCTGTGAAGGAAGGGCTGTTTGTGGAGAACAATCTGAAGTCAGATTTAATGGCGACTTCTGAGGGCTGGTGGCTGCTTTGCAAGCCAGTCTTCCCAAACACTGGCATGCTCTTGGGGGTTCTACATCCGTGCCGCGCAATGCTTGAAAATGCTACGCCACAAGAGAAAGACGTCAGTCGACTGCCAAGAGGCATGCCCAAGTCACACTCCCTTTCCTCTCTTCTCTCTGCAAGGAAGGCTTTGTGTGCCTCACTAATGAGATCCCAACGGGCTCCCCAGCGAGATGGTGATACATGACAACGAGAGCATGAATGCAAGCAAGCAGCACACCCAGCTGGGCCCTTGCAAGGCAACAGGACCTGCCTGTGGTCCCTTTTCATCCTCGCGGCAGGCCCCTCCTGCAGCCTCTGCACCCCCTCAAACTTTTAGGTGTTGCAATGAAACAATCACCATCTCCCTTACTGGAGGGCGTCTGTTCCTGATCTTCTTGGTGCAGGCACCCAGCGGAGAGCGGCCGAGCCACTTGGCCACCAGGCTTGGTGGGGATGTAGGTCTCAGCGCTGCCCTTTCTTTTTGCAGAGAGGCTCCGCTCTTTCTTCATGTCTACGGAAAGACAAACAGAAGTGATGCCCAGGCTGGCTTCCTTGAGGAAAGGCAGCATGCGCTCAGGGGGAGTGGAAGAGGCAAAGGCAATTGGGCTCTCCCCAAGGTACAGGGGAGGCCACTGCTTCTCAGACGCTGCCTATTTTGGTACCATGAGAGAGTGGGAGTGGTGGAAAACAAGGCTAATGCCAGCACATCACCTTCCACCAGCACATCCACAGTCAAACAAAACAAGACACAAAAAGGGAAAGGGAGATTGGCAGAATTCTCTACAAGCAACGCAAAATACACTCTCTCTTTCCTCTCTGGTCCAAGGCAGGCAGTCCGCCCCCTCTGGACTTACTTTGGCAGTTGGGCTTGAATTCCAGCACAAGGAGAGAGGTGGGCGCAGCTGCTGCTGGGGAGTCTCCTGCATTGCTGAGGAGAAGCCCACTGTCTTCTCCAGAAGACTCAAGGGGCTCCTCTGCCTCCGAGGCCCCAGCAGGCACGTCCTCCTCCACAGAGTCAGAGGTCTCCCCTTCCGAGCAATCTTCCTCCATCCTCTTCTGATTCACGCTGAACTCCAAGTTCTGCCGGAGTTCCTGCCACAAAATTCCAGAGAGACAGGTTGAAAATCTCACAATAAAAAAAGGATCAAAATCAAGGCTGCTACCTGGTATCCATTTACCTTGCAGAAAACCTCAGTAAACTCAATGTGACTGCTCTCTGTTGATGTATGTAAGATTCTGCTATAAATCCCCTTCCGTATCCAACATGCTGCGACAATGAAGAGGTGCAGGGTGAATCAGAGTCTGGCCATCAGGGGGCAGCGGCTGTTGCTGGGAGCTGTTAGCTCTATGCAGGTCCCAGGAACACCCAGAATCACAGCTAGGAGAACTCAGATGAGTCACCCAGCCAAAAGAAAGCACAGCTTGCAGAATGAAGCTCAAATCCTCACTTCTCTGCACCCCTTGTTCTACCAGAGCTTGTTTATTTCTTCCTCATTCCTTTTTCCTTGTGTATTTTGTTGTTTAGACTCAGCCTTAGAGGACTGTCTTACCAGTGATCATTGCAAAGTCACTCTGGGAGACTTTTTGACTGAACAAGAGGGATGAGTCTTGACGAGCCCTGGCCTGTGACCCAACACAGAGTCCTCAGAGGATGATCGAAGCACCCTACAGGTCGAGGACCCTAAGCAGCAGGCAGGGCCCCTTGATGAAGGTTTCTATACCTGGGACCCCTCCCTGCCACAGCCATTTAGGGTATCCTTTAGAGAATGGTGTGGGACGCGGGTGGCGCTGTGGGTAAAACCTCAGTGCCTAGGGCTTGCCGATCGTATGGTCGGCAGTTCGAATCCCCGTGGCGGGGTGAGCTCCCGTCTTTCGGTCCCAGCTCCTGCCCACCTAGCAGTTCGAAAGCACGTCAAAGTGCAAGTAGATAAATAGGTACCGCTTTATAGCGGGAAGGTAAACGACGTTTCCGTGTGCTGCGCTGGTGCTGGCTCGCCAGAGCAGCTTCGTCACGCTGGCCACGTGACCCGGAAGTGTCTCCGGACAGCGCTGGCCCCCGGCCTCTTAAGTGGGATGGGCGCACAACCCTAGAGTTGGACACGACTGGCCCATACGGGCAGGGGTACCTTTACCTTTTAGAGAATGATACAGGTGAAAAGGCTGTCAATAAATAGGACATCATGCAGATGAGGGAGACTATGACTGCAACCCTAAACACGTTTACAAAGCCATAAGCCTGATGGAACACTTGCAGTAAACTGACTTAGGTTGTGCGTTAAGAGAAAAATCAAAGGCTATTGAGGGAGAAAGACCCCTCTCTCTTTTCCAACAGGGGATCTAGGAGGGGCTGTCATTGTCGGGGGGGGGGCACCTATGAAGAGCTCCTGCCCAAGTCCAGCAGAGCTTTTGATTCATCTTGTCAGGGTTCTGGAGATGCTGCCCGCCAGGCAAACCCAAGGCTACCTTCATGTCCTCCATGCTGAGAAGCAACTCTTCCTTTTCAGCATAATTGCTCATACTTTGTTCTGCCCTTGGAACAGAGAGGATATAGCCACTGGGGATTGTGCTTTCTGGAGATTTGAGACTCTGGAAACAGACAGAGAAGTAGCAGTAAATAAACTTCCTGATGCTTCTCTGCTTAGGAGAGGCAAATTGCCAAGAGCAAACCCTGGGGATGCTGCCAACATCCACCAGACTTCATTTCCGACACTCTGCAGGGCAAGGTAAGCATCTTGGAGGCAGTTTCTGTCAGGGAGAAAAAACACCACACTTGCAAAAACTGATGAGAGGGGAGGAAGTTAAAGGTACAACATCTTGTGCAAGCTTGGTGTTCTTCACAGAGCACCAGCAAATGATACAGGTTCCCTGCGACATCTTCCTTCTTCCATAGCTGCAACCTGAAACCTGTACAGCATCTGACAGGCCTCCTTGGAATGTCTCCTACTTCTTTCCACATTCCACCGAGAGACACTGATCATCCAGCTTTTTTCCTCCTCCACCACTCTTGCTTTGTTTGCCATCAAATCTGACAAAGAGGAGAACTTTTAAGCTTGCACATTCTGGTGAGCCTAATGCAGCTACTGCCCTAATATGGATTTTTTACAGTTACCTTAAATATTGTTTAAAGTTGCAGACCACAGTTTAGCACAAATTAAAAACAAATCAGCACAAAGGTAAAGCAGTGGATCTTTGTGACACAGGCAACAGCTGGTCTTGCTGCTCATGAATGCAAGACCCACAATGGATTCAGAGGTTTTGTTGGAGACATCACCTTCCTGCGAAAGACCCAAGAAGAAATATTTGAAAACGCTAAAATTCCTTGGCTGGGTGGCTAGTTTGAGTCTGTGTGTACACACATGTGCAAATGTGTGTGCGTCATGAACTTAAGAAGAAACAGGGTACAAAAATCAATGTAAGACCCTTCTTGGAAGGCAGAGAATTGTTTCCTGGTGTTAGCGCTAGGGTTTCACCTTTGATAATAAAAGATGCTTTTCGCAAAATGGTGGAGGCACATACCTGGCGAGCGTCATCCTGTTCACAGTCACTTGAATGTGAGCTTAGGCTTTCATAAGGTTCAAAATCCTCAGAGTACTCTGAAGGAGGAGAGACATGGAGTCTGGATCCACTTTCTGTTTTGATCTGCACTGCTTTCTAGAAAATGGAAAACCCATTGTGTGTGTTAAGTTTGACTCTTTTGAGGAATAAACAGGAATCTGCTACTGCCTTCACGCTGGCAAGTATCCATTGTAATCCCACCAGCTATTATTTGGCTGATGTTCTGTGCCTGCCCTCGCATCCTCTGGGCTCTGGAATGGCCTTAATCCAGTCTAATGGCCACCATTGTTTTCACACTTTCTCTTGCATGCTTTCGGCCCTACATTAACAAGCTGAATCCCTTAAGCGGGATCGAACCAACAGGCTAGGAGGCTTGATGTGTAGAAGAAGAAGAAGAGGAGGAGGAGGAGGAGGATTTGATATCCCGCTTTATCACTACCCTAAGGAGTCTCAAAGCGGCTAATATTCTCCTTTCCCTTCCTCCCCACAACAAACACTCTGTGAGGTGAGTGAGGCAGAGAGACTTCAGAGAAGTGTGACTGGCCCAAGGCCACCCAGCAGCTGCATGTGGAGGAGTGGAGACGCGAATCTGGTTCACCAGATTACGAGTCCACCGCTCTTAACTACTACACCACACTGGCTCTCAATGTGAACCTGCAATGTAGGGCTAATGTGCTGCAATGGTTAGGTTGAGCATCAGTCTTGGACTAGGCTACAAACTCAGTGCCCAACTCTACACTTCCTAAGTGAAACTGTCTTTTTTCATCTTCATCCTCCAGGGACATTTGTTCCAAATGGGACACTCCTTGGCTCCTGCTGGCTTTTCCCCTCACCCCAGTGATCAGTTTAAAAGCTGCTCTGCCACTTTTCCCAACCAGAATCTGGGGCCATCAAGGAGCAAAGTGTGTGCACCCTCCTCCTCCCTACCTGGAGCCACCCTCGGCGCTGGATTTTACTTGGTGCACTTTGTGTGCTCCTCCCTTGTAGGTTGTCGTTGTCGTCTTGTAGCAGGGCTCTCGAACTGGAACCTGAAAGGAAATTTGGAGCTGAGTCTTGGAACAAGGAGGGTTCAAAGGCCGTCAAGTGCCATTCCTTGTCCTGAGGCAAGGCTTTCAACACACAAACTCTCCTACAGATTATCGTGTGCCCTAAGGACAGAGAGGAACACGGTTCCAAATGTGGGAAAGACTCACACCATGAGTTACTGGGACTAGCTGCTCTGTCAGCTCTTGAGCTGCAGGGCAGGTGTATCCTCAGCTGCACTGAAGGTTTCTAGAATTTAGAAACTGCAGGGGGGAGGGACACATCAGGCAAGGGCTGCCCATGTTGCATGCAGCAGCAGTGCTTTGGGTGCTTCCTTCCTCTCCCAAAATGCCTTCTGTGTCGGCTGACTAGGGAGCAGCGCTGGTAATGGCAGGTATGGGACACCAGGCAGTGAGCCTGGCAGCTTATGTCACAGCTTTCGTTAGTTGTAGAAGGACCTAAGAATGGGGACTAAAATGGGCAGAGATGATGCTGTAGCATCTTGGAGGCGTTAAAGTCACTTGAAGAGAGTTACTGTAGATGAAATGGGAGGGTGGGGTCAACTAGAACAAAATGCCTTTCCTGAGCTGGTTTCTATTCTAAGCTCTGCACATGGCAGAAAGCCTGTGTGCCCAAACAGAGAAATCAACCCTTCAGGGGCACGATGCAAGGCAGATGGAGTACGCTTTTGACTGGGTGATTTACTAAAAAGTTAGAGATTCCCTAAAGTCCACCAATGTGTGTCAAATTCACAAATAAGGTGGTGTGATCAGGAGAACCTCTTAAGAGCTGGGGGATAGAATCATAGAATCATAGAGTTGGAATAGACCACAAGGGCCATCGAGTCCAACCCCCTGCCAAGCAGGAAACACCATCAGAGCACTCCTGACATATGGTTGTCAAGCCTCTGCTTAAAGACCTCCAAAGAAGGATGACTTCTGTGTTGAGCCTTCACTCTTGCTAAAGACCCTTCACTCTTGCCCAAAGTTTTCTTCATTTAAGGATTCTCAAGGCCAGCAGATACGAGGTGGCACACTAGAAAATGACCACCAGCTTACTTTCTGCCTACTCCTGGTGCAATGGTGTTTCAATACAGTTACGTCACGAAGGAACTCACAGTTTCCCCTTGCTGTTCGTGTGCCACTTCTGAAAAAGTTCTGAGGGTTGACTTTCTTGCGGTGGTTGGTTAGTTCTGAGTTCGCTCCGTTCACATACAGAATAAACCCTTGTTCCAGCTGCTCCAGCTTAATCTGCATAGGGTCCTTTCTTCTGAGCTCTTTCAATATCCTAAAATATGCAGCACACCAATTTTCTGATTTGAGGGTTCTCCAAGGATCACGTTCTCTCTACAGAAAATGCTACCGTGACGACTTCTGTGATGATGCAGAAGTCTCCACAAAGCCATGATGGAGATCCTCCTACAAATAGCTGAGGAATACCATCAAAATTTATCCAAATTTGTGGGAGCACCGAGTGAGAGAAGTAGTCTGCTGAAACCTGCCTCTGCCTCTGCTCAGAGTCCAGGGTCTGCTAGATTTAAGGACAATATAGAATCATCTTGCCCTGGAAGGAGGAGTTCCTGGGAATCCCCAAGATGGACTGTTGAATTTACTAAGCTACTGCTTGCTTTTCTACAAACCTGTTGTTTATTGATATTTTAAATCAATAAGCTGGTTTTCTGCCTTAAAAAATGCTATCCAAGAGCCACCTCCAAGTTCACATCCTTGTCTGCAGTCTGTTTGTGTAAAGGATTCTTGCAGGAAGATCTAAGCAGGAAGACCTCCATGGTCTGAGCCAGATTCTTTCCTGACAGGATTTATTTATTCATTCATACATTTCTATACTACTTGTCTCAAGCTGCCATCAAGAATGTTTGAATAAATAAATCCTGCCAGGAAAGAATCTGGCTCAGAGGTTGCCTGCCTAAGGTGCTGCTTTTTACCCAGGCCTTTGGCCATTAAACAATCTACAGCCTTTTAAAAGTGTGGAGACTATTACTATGGTTTTTGTTTTCTTGTTTTTCATTATGCCATGTTACGTATGCTTTTAATGTTGCACACTGCCCTGGGATCTTTGGATAAGGGTTATATACGAATTGAATGAATGAATGTCCCATTCACAAGAGGCAGTCAAGCAATGCTTCTCCAGCAGATCTCAAAGAATAGGTGTGAATATATGGAGAAAGAAGGTCTTCAGACAGGCTGCTCCCGTGTTGTTTAGGGCTTCATACCCTTGCAGTAACACCTTAAATTTGGGCTGGTAGCATATTGGCCATTAGTGCAAATTCTCTTGGAGTCAATACCTAGAACAGCATGACTAGGATGTCTTCATCCAGGAATCACCACGGCTGTCACATCAAAGCTGCTAAAAGCCAGAGAGGCCCCAAGCCTCTAGCGGCAAAGATGGCTCAAGCGCAAGCCCATTCAGAGCAGGCAACTGGCCCATCACCCACAAAGTCTCTGACTTGCCAGGATTCATTGGCCCCTGCCCAGCCTCCTGCCATATCTGAGGAGGCAGCAGGCTGCAGACCTAGCCAGGGCCCCCAAAATCTGTTCTCCTGGCCTGCCGGTCATCCTTCAGCCTACCTGTTTCTATGCTGAAGAAATACTATATGTTGATCATGTTTCTCATCAAAGTCAGTCACCATGTCCTTTGGTTAAGCCTGAAACACAGAAACAAAGCAACATTTTGCAGGTGCCCTGAGCAGTGTTTATAAAGCTGTCCACACTGGAGGCCGTCACTTCATCCTCTTTGGAGTAAATTCCAGTTTAATTTGGCCCCGGATAAAGCAATTCCTTCCAACTGTCCTGAATAATCACCCAACATTCAGCTTCATTGGCTGGCACATGTCGCCCTGCAAATCCAATGCCTGACATTCTGCCTCGGCTGCCTAAGTAGTTGGTGCCCACATGCTGGTTGTGTTCTTGTTTGGGGGTGGGGAGCAGGGAGTCTGCTGCAGGGGGGATGCCTGGCTTTGGGGGTACCCATGGTGGTGCTCCTTCAGCCTACTGGTGAATTTCTCATGCCCTAAGTGGCACCTCTCCTAACAGAACCCTTGCGCAAGCTGAGTGGGGGCAGCTGTGGCGCTGCCTCCTGGGGGGCCAGGCCATCTTTCCCCATCCTGGTGCTGCCCTCCAGATGCTGTTGGACTCCAACTCCCATCAGCCTTTGGAACTCCCTGCATAGAGGAGCCAGGCTGCTCCCTCCTTGCTGTCCTTCCGCCGACAGCAAAGGCCTTTTTTTTCAAACAGGCTTTTGGGAACAGGCTGTTTTCAAGGAAAGGGCTGGTGCCATGCAGTTGTCATGGTAATTATTTGCATAGTTTTAATTCTATTAATGCTTGATGGCTTTTGAGAGGGAGTTTTTCTTCAAAGAATCATAGAACTGCAGAGTTGGAAGGAACCGCAACTGTAGAGTTGGAAGGAACCATCGAGGAAAGGCTTCTTCTACGTTTGTAGCTGTTAATTTATGTGTAAACAGCCTTGAGGGAAAAAGCAGGGTGGGTGGGTGTGCGCGCGCGCGCGCGCGCGCGCACACACACACACATATATATATACATATACACACACACACACACACACACACACACACAATAATTTAGTTTGGCATCTGTCTGTCTCGGGAGACAAAAAGGGAGTGCACCATTGTGGGTGAGGTTGAACTAATAATAAGTCTACATAATAATGATAATGAAAATCATATAACTAAAAGAGCATCTCCACCCCCCCATTGTTCAGTCTGGACCCTGAGGTCCAGCTCCAAGGGCCTTCTGGTGGTTCCTTTACTGTGAGAAGTGAGGTTACAGGGAACCAGGCAGAGGGCCTTCTCTGTGGTGGCGCCCGCCCTGTGGAACACCCTCCCAGCAAATGTCATGGAAATGAACAACTATCCGACTTTTGGAAGACATCTGAAGGCAGCCCTGTTTAGGGAAGTTTTTAATGTCTGATGTTTTATCGCATTTTTTTTTAAAAATTAATTTTTATTAGTTTTACATATAATCACATTGTGTAACATCATATTCTCTTATTAAATCTCTTTGGCTCAACTGAGCCTAAGGACTTCCCTCCCTCCCGCCTAATGGTTTACAAACTTAAATTTTGCATCACTGCATTTCACTCTTTCCTATTCTTGATATATCATTAAAGTTATTACATTATTCATCCTGAATAGGTAGTAATTTCATCTTACAAATCTTTTTTATCGTGTTTTTAATATTTTGTTGGGAGCCGCTCAGAGTATAAATAAATTATTATGATGATGATTATTATGATGATTATTAATTACGACAAGTCCCTGCAGCCAGCACGCCCAGTGGTGTCAGCGGTGGGGCTGCCGGTGGGGACGGGAGTCCGGGGCGCCCGGAGGCCTGTGGCGCCGCCCGCCCCCCCGGCTCCTCCCCCCGCCCCCCAGCGCCCTTTCCCCGTCGCCCCGCTCGCCTCCTACCCCGTCGCCCCGCACTCGCCGGACCCTCCCGGGGGCGCCGCGGCCCTGGCAGGCGCGGCGGGGCTCACTCCATCTTCCTCTTCCTCCTCCTCTTCTTCCTCGCCCTGCTGCCAGGCGCCGCTGTTGGGCCGTTGCCATGGAGACCCCGCGGGAAGCGGCGCTCGGAGGGGCGGGGCGCGTCATTTCCGGCGCGCCGGAAGGAGGGCGCCGGAGGAGGGCGGCCGAGGCGCCATGGAGGCGCTGTGGGCCGCGCTGGGCGAGGTGGCGCTGGAGGGCCTGGACGGCGTGACCCCCGGGGCCCTCTGGGAGCGCCTGGCCGGCCGCGTGCCGCCCTTCCCGCTGCCGCTCGAGCCCGAGGCCCGGCAGCTCCTCTGGGCCTCCCTCGCCGCGCACGCGCAGCTCCGCTTCTACCTGCTCCCTCAGCCCAGGCCGCCGCTGCACCTCTACGACCGGTGAGCCGGGAGGGGCCCCCAGGGGTCATCTAGTCCAGCCCCCCTGCAGGAGCAGCGGCGCCTCTCTTTAAGAAACCTCCCGGGAAGGAGAGCCTGCCCCGCCGAGCGGATCTCTCCCCCCACCCCCGTCAGGAAGCTCTTCCCAAGGGCTCGGATGCCATTCACGTTTCTAGTCCTGGGGAGGCAGACGCTGGGGAGGCTCCGTGCCTGGCTCCGCCAAGGTCTGGAAAAAAATAAAACCTACATACATCAACAGTGTTTTGTGTTGTGTAGGCTCCTCTGATGTAAGTCATGGGCCCCGCCTGCTAGCCTGCTCCCTCAAATATCACTGGTTTGCTCCTTTCTATATATAGGGTGCCTACATCCTGCATGTGCAAGTGGCTTTAGATATCTGTTAGATCCATCAATTACCATATAGCATATCTTCAACACAAAAAAGCGACAATTTGTTGTTGACAAAGGACAGCTGGACATATAAAGGGCCCCATTACCTTCAGCAGCTTAGAGCCGCATCAAACCTAAATCTGGCCCTGCCATCATGCTTGGGATATGCTGTGTACAGTTCTGGTTGCCTCCCCTCGAAAAGGATATTATAGGAACTTCAGAAAAGGGCAGTGAAAATGAGACAAGGACATGATGGAGCGGCTCCCCTACGAGGAAAGGTTTCAACATCTTGGTTTAGAGGAAATGAGGGGAGATTCTTTAAAAAAAACAAAAAACACCCGCTGCAAATCTTGGGCAGACAGGCTGGGGTTGAGAAGAGCTAATTCTCCTCTTCTCATTTTAGGTATGAAGAAATTGATCTTGAAACAGGAATACTGGAGACCAAGAGAGATCCTGTTCCTTTAGATGACATTTATCCTGTGCACATGATTTTGGATCACCCTGAAGGCATTCAGGGTTCATGCCAGTATTTTAAAGAGAGGCTGGATGTTACTGACCTGGTCAGAACAAAAGACCTACGGCCCCTTTGCACATATGCAGAAGCTTATGAGAAGTGAGTAAGCGTTTGCTAGTTGCTTTTGCTCCAGGCTCTCTATTGGTGGGGCAGATGTCTGCAGAGTGGGCAAGTGGAGCAGGACTGTTGAATTTATTCTGTTGCAGAACTGTCCACGGAGTCAAAAGGAGAATTGTATAGCTTTGTCATAAGATAGAAAGAAAAGTGTATTTTCCAGTAAAAGTTTGAATGCCGGTGAAAAGCATACCTGGAACAAGATGAAGGGGTGTGACAATGTCACTATCATTAAGATTTGGTGGATGTGGGTGGGCAGGTGTCATTCTCAATTGACACATCCGTGTGAAAGCTTATTCCTGGAGGACAAAAGAAGGGTGGAGTGCTACATGTCTGCACCATTTACGCAGGCTAGCTAAGTGGAGATGGGACGAAGGGAAATTAAGAGGTGCCTTTATGGGAATGTGCTAAAACAAGGGCCACCAAATGAGGTGGTTAACCTGTGGCCTTCCAGATGCTGTTGGTCTCCAAGGCCTGTCAGCCCCAGTCATCATGGTCAGGAATTGTCATTCCAGTCCAGCAACATCTCAGCAGGGGCACAGGTTAGCCGCCTGTGCTTTGGGCTAATAACCAACAACAGGTTCTTCCCTGCCTGCTCCTTCCAAGTTTATCCTGTTAAAAAAGGCTGCAAGAGAAGAAATACCTTTGCCTGCCTGTTACTTTTGTGGTTCTGTTACTAACTGTGATGTGGGAATCTAGTAATTGTCAGCTTTTCCTCTGCTTGCTTAGAAGTAATTAGTGAAGGTGTAAGTGGGAGTTCCTTCAGCCTCTTGCTACTGAGAGGTGATGGGGTTTGCTGTGTGGCACTTGCTTAAAGTGGCTCTTAAGCCCACCAGCACTCCAGATTCATGGGAGCTTTGGTCAGCTTTGCAGTGTCTTTTCAGGCGGATCTGGACAAGAAAGCCTATTGTTTGGGTGGGGTCTTGAGTTGAAATGTGCCCATGTTTCTTTGCGTATTCCAGCCCTACGTATGCAGTCTGAGCAGCCACTACCAGACGCAAAATGATCCCAAGAAAGAAAATGCTGCATAGCTTGGTGGCAATGCTGCTGTGGCACAGAAAGTGGGTGATTCATTGGGGAATGGGGGAAATTACCTTCCTTGCCATGTCTTACTGCTTTGCAGGTGGGGAGAGAAGCTGGTGATTGTGGCCTCTCAGATGCTGCGCCACAGAACGCTCATAGGATGGGAAGGGGATCCGGACTTAAAACTTCCCGACTTCTCCTACTGCATTTTGGAGCGCTTGGGGCGTGCCCGATGGCAGGGAGAGCTGCAAAGAGACCTCAGCGCAGCTTTTAAGTAAGTGCCCGGGTTGTGGCCTCATTCTGGCTCCAGCTGTGGTGCTGCACTGGCAGAAGTAATAGCATGTGGGCAGATGTCTGCCGCTGGTTTGGAGAAGATACCTTGTCCCATGGGCTGGCGTAAGAGGATAGGATTGCCTTGATTTATTTTGCAGCGGTATTCTGGAATGTCCAAGTTAGGCTAGAGCCTGTCTCTTGTGGAGCTGCTATGATGATAGACAAGCCTCACCCCCAAATCACTGTGGACACGCCACAGCCCTGAGCTGTATCCAGAGCCCGCCCTTTCAAAACATCACAGGCCTGGCAAATGCTAGCTGATTGCTTGGGGGAGGCGTTCTTTAGCCCATCTTATCCCAACTTAAATTTTAAGCAGGCTTAACGTAGTGTAACGTAGTGCCTGGCATGCTCTGGTCCATGGGGTCACGAAGAGTCGGACACGACTAAACGACTAAACAACAAACGTAGTGTAAGGCACTTGCATGGTTCCCTGGAAGATGCAGGTTGTGACCCTCTTATTGTTGGTCTACACTCTACAGCAAACTCCTGCCCTCCAGATGTTTGGGACTACAATTCCCATCCTCCCTAGCTAACCAGTGGCCAGGGATGATGGGAATTGTAGTCCCAAACATCTGGAGGGCCGGAGTTTGCCTATGCCTGGTCTACAGGGTTAGCTTTTGTCTCCTTTCACCTTCTGTGGCGTGCTTAATTTTCGTAAAATCTATCCTCATCCTAGGGTGGATTCTGGGAAGCTTCATTACCACCGACGAGTCCTGGACAGAAATGGGCTCATCACCATGCAGTCCCACGTGATCCGGCTGCCAACGGGGGCCCAGCAGCACTCCATCCTCCTGCTCCTGACCCACTTTCATGTTGACAGGTGTGTGTTGCAGGGAGGTCAAGGAAGCAGTGCTGGGGGGGTATTGTAATTGCTTCCTCCCACACTCTTCCCCTGATCTATATGCACCCCTCCACCTTCACAGAAAAGACAAGTCAGTACATGAGTCCCCACCACCACCCTGGCTGCCCAGGGAAATAGCGTGGGAGGAAATGACTGAACATCCTTCATTGCTGCTCTCCTGATCAAATTATTACTTTATTTAAAAAGTTTTTAGGCTATTTTTGGGACAGAGTGGCCTCCTAAAGCCATTTATAGCCATGTGCAAATAGAAACCCATAAAACCCAACAGCAAAACCGGTTAACCAATTAAAATCCACCCCAATAACATTCAAGCCAGGATACCAGCAGAATATCCCATCTCGTTTTAAATAACAGCATGTGATAACCTATATCTGACAGTCCCCAGTGTGGCACCAAGACATCCTCAGGCACCCCAGTCATAGGCCACTTTGCTTGTTTTTGGTATCACCTGGAGAATATTATTCATTGCGGAGGCACAGAAAGAGAAACGTGATACTTTCTCTGAAGCCGCTTTGCATTTCCCCCAAAATTGCAAGTGTTCACAGTTCCTGTCAAAGAGATTTGACTCTGAAATGTATAGTCCAAAATAAACATCTTCCAGTGAGTACTGGAGCTTGTCTCCTCTCTGACTGGGGCAGTTTTGTTGTAGGCCAGAGGATGGGAGAGTCTGGCCTTGGTATCCAATCCAGCTGAGCCCACAGGATGAAGCCTCTCTCATCCTGTGAGGGCGGCAGCAATGGTGACTCTGTCTTCTTCAGGGTGGATTTGATTTCAATCAAATCAGTTTAACTCACTAGTCAGTAAGACTTGATTTGAATCTTTTCTTTTTACAGAAAGACTCATTCTTGCTGGTATAATCTTAATATTTACAACCAGATAAAGGTTTCATTTTTGGAATAATAAATTTTCAGAGTAGTTTTTACAGTTATATCAAAAATTACTGATTTGGTTATACTATTAGAAATACATAGACAGATAAATATGAAATTATTGTGAGGTTTTATAAGTTAACTGTTTATATTTGGACAACTTTTCTGCTGTACTTTATTGGAAGGAGGAAAATAATCATTTCCTTAACAACAATTTTAAAATAAAGTTAACTAAAACTATTACATTATAGCATATGTATCTATGTTTGTTAACTGATGTGGTTAAATGGGTTTGTTTGTTTGTTTTAAAAAAAGACTTAGACTGAGTTTTAGCACATATGAAAAACTGAAAATAAATCCTTAATTCCTGATGAATAGCCTTTGGACCATAATGTAACTTAAATAGAAAACTATCTTGAGAAAGATTTTTCCTCCAAAAGCATTTTATTTTAAAAATATGATTTACCAAATTAAAAAAACTCCACCCTGCTCTATGCTCTTCCATATGTCAAGCAAGATTTCTGCCCCCAACCTGCACTTCTTCCTGCCTTGTCCCATAGTCTTGCCCAGGTCCCATCGGAGCACCACTTACCCATCAGAAAATCCAATATTTTTTTTTTTAAACCATTGATTTTTATCCACCCTGGTCTGCTTCTTCCTAGGGGTGGCCAGAGCTTTCCTTGTGTCACTCACAGCTGGCGCCCCACCCAAGGGGCGGGCGTCCTCTGGCTACAGGTGTGAGCCTACGTGTGAGGAGGCATTGGTGCCGCCTGCTTACGGTTGCCTCTCTTGGGGTTTTAGGAGGAGCAAATACGATATCCTCATGGAGAAGCTGTCCACTATGCTGAGCAAGCGACCTGGTCATATGGAGACGCTGGCGAGCATAAGGGAGGAATTGGTGAGCACCTGCCTGTTCTTCCATGCGCTTGAAACCCGTCTGCGTGCTTCCGAGCGGGTGGTGCTTGTTTTGCCGGAGTCTTTCTGACGGAGAGGAGCTTCTCAGGTGGTGTTTCTTCCCCAGGGCCACAGGGGCATTTGGGGGTGCCGACCCATAAAGGCCCCGTCTGCCCTGCTGTGTTTCGCCTCCAGCGAGAGCCAAGCAGAAATGTGTCTATTCTCTCTGTGGGCCTTTGGAGCAGCCCTTGTTTTCTCTCGCTTCTTGAGCCTCCAAGGAGGGTTGGGGGCTTGGCATGAGGCTTATGGGGGAAACAAGCTTGCCTGAAGTCAGTTGTGGTCAGCCCTAAAACTGATTCTCTCTCATTGCATAACGACAGGGTCTCTGTGAGAAAACGTTTAAGCGTCTCTATCAGTATATGCTGAATGCTGGCTTTGGAAAGATTGTGACCGTGCCGTTACAAGACGTTCGCCCTGATGGAGGTCCCTTCAAGACCAAGAAGGGTAAGAGGGCACCTCACAGCTTCTGGAAGGGGGTTAGGCTGCCTTGGCACTGCCATCCTTTCGCAGAAGAGTAGCCTTGTAAGTCGCTTTGGGGTGCCTTGGACTAGATAAAGCAATTAACAAATCTTATTTTATTATTATTGCTGCTGTTGTTGTCCTGCTTCCAAGTGAAGGGGGAGGGCCCTGTGGAAGCTCTTGCCCCCACAGTACTTCTCTCTAGATCAGGGATGGGGAACTTTCAACCCTCCAGATATTGCTGGACTCCATCTCCCATCAGCCCCAGCCACCAGGGCCAATGGATATGGGAGTTGTAGTCCAAGAACAGGTGTTTCCTGTCCCTGCTCTGTCTGCAGGGGGCTGAACACTCCGTGTTAAAACTGGGGCTGGAATGAGGCCTTTTTTAGGCATATCACCCCCAGATGCACAATTTCTTGAGGTTCTTTTATTTATTGTTTATTTGTTAATTTTATTTATTTGCTTAATTTCTATCTCATCTTTCCTCCCAAAGGAGAAAAATTTGGGGGGAAAGAAAGGTAATAAGTAAAAGAAAGTAAGATTAGCAAAAGGATACAATTAAAAATAAAATAAAATACTTGAAAACAGTTGTGTATCCTGATAGCTGCATCTGCATTTCATGCTAGTTGTGTTTGATTTGTTTGTGCTTTGCCTGGAGCTGCCAGTTTTCTGCCTTGCTAAGTCTCCTTTTGTGTTTTGACAAACTGGGGGGGTATGCTTGTTCATTTGCTCCCAGGAACTGACGTAATGGTTCGCTGCCTGAAGCTAGTGAAGGAGTTTCGGAAGAAGGTGGATGATTACCATGACGACGACGACGAAGAAATGATCACCAAAGCCGTGCAGCCTGTGGACATTGTCTACGAGAAGGATATGCTGACTCAAGCGTATGAGCTAAGTAGGTAAATGGCTCAGGCCCCAAACATCTCAGGTGCTGGGGTCAGTAGAGGGGGCATCTTGGCAGTTACTTCACCCTCAGAAGTTTGGGGGCCGTGGCCCGAGAGAGAGCCTTACCTGTGGTGGCCCCTGATCTGTGGAACTCCCCACAGAAGTGTGCCTGTCACCTTCATTAGACAGCTTTCAGCGAATGCTGAATACACACTCTTTACCCTGGCCTTTGACACTTAAGGTGTATATTTTTAGGATCCGTCCTACCCTTCTGTCCATCTGAACTCTCCTACCATTCAGCATCTTTGGGGGGACCTGTTGTTGTTTAGTCGTGTCCGACTCTTCGTGACCCCCTGGCCCAGAGCATGCCAGACACTCCTGTCTTCCACTGCCTCCCGCAATTTGGTCAAACTCATGCTGGTAGCTTCGAGAATACTGTCCCACCATCTCATCCTCTGTCGTCCCCTTCTCCTTCTGCCCCCCAACATCGGGGTCTTTTCCAGGGAGTCTTCTCTTCTCATGAGGTGGCCAAAGTCTTGGAGCCTCAGCTTCAGGATCTGTCCTTCCAGTGAGCACTCTGGGCTGATTTCCTTCAGAATGGAGAGGTTTGATCTTCTTGCAGTCCATGGGACTCTCAAGAGTCTCCTCCAGCACCATAATTCAAAAGCATCAATTCTTCGGCCATCAGCCTTCTTTATGGTCCAGCTCTCACTTCCATACATCACTACTGGGAAAACCAGAGCTTTAACAATATGGACCTAGTGTTATGCTTTCCCTCTGCAGTTGAAAGCTGGGGGACCAAAGGCATTTCTCAAGCTGAACTCCGAGCCGCCATGAATGTGGGGAAGCTGGAAGCCAGGATGCTCTGCCGCCTCTTGGAGAGATACAAAGTGATCAAGGTAACGCTTGTCCCGGCCTCCGCTGCTGGCCTTGTGCACGGCCCCCTTCCCCAGCGTGCAGGAAATGCCAGGTAAAGGCTGAGAACAGTCTTGATCCTTGCTTAGGGATTCATGGAAGACGAAGGCAGGCAGCGGACGACCAAATACATCACCTGCACGTTTGCGGAAGAGAGCGACCTCAGCCGGCAGTTTGAGCGGGAGAAGGCCCGGAGTGAGCAGCTGGCCATGGCCAGCGTGGTGGTGGCCCCCGACGACTCCTTGCCTGGGGAGGAGCAGCTCTCTGCCGCCGAGGAGGAGGAGGAGATGCCTCCGCTCTCTGAATCGGAGAACGAGGAGGAGGCGAGAGAAGGCGGGAAGCCGAGGAACGCCAGCTCAGCGTCACTGCTCAGGCTCAGTTTCCGAGGAGGAGGCAGCCCGTGCCAGTCGACGCCAGTGAAAGGCACAAGGGGTGAGCTTTGGCCAAGAGGGCCACTTCCTTCCTCAGTGGCCCTGTTAGGCTCTGTGTCTGTCTGACTGTCTGTCTGTCTGCTTGCAGCCTTAAGGACAGCAAAGTGGTTTGTGATGTTGCAGAAATTGCATGACTCTGGAACAGAGTTTTTAATAAGGTCTGAGTGCTGAGATCTTTATCTGTACAAAGGGGGCAGGTGGATGGGCTTCCCTCACAACCGGTTGTGCTTAATTAGGGGGGTTAGGCTTGCTCAAGATCGCCAGAAATCCATGATCTCTCTAAGCATCTGATCCATTGCCTGTGATACAGCAAAGCTTGCAACAGTTGCTTGGTTGTGTTGCTGACCAGCTATGTGTTTCCTCTCCCTCTCTGTCTTTTCTTAAAACTAGCCAAGAAATTGCTAGCTCCAAGGACCCTGGGGAGGAAGCTGTCTCCGTTGTGCCCTTCTGAATACCCAGAAGAGCTTCCTGAACACATGGCAAATGATGATTCCGCTTTGGACACACTAAAGCAGGAAAGCGGCCTCTCAAATTGTGCCCATTTTATAGATCATACTGGTGATATGGCAGTGGTTGAGGAAGTCAAGCTGGAGACTCCCAAAGTAAGAGGCCTTAAAGCCTAAACATTTACTGTTAGTGTGTATGTTTTGGCACAATTGGGGTGGAGAGTCTTTCGCAAGGTGTGAGCTGGGACGGGGGGGACCAGAGTCACTGGAGGCGGGGTCACCTCCCTTGCCAAGCCTGCTATGGGCAGCTTGGACATGCCTCGGAGGGCCACTTTTGCTGTGGGTTGGCTGATGGAGGAGTCAACGTCAGGCAATTCAGCCTCAGGGAGTGAGAGGGGATGTTCCTGGGGGCTTTTGCGCTGGCATTTCCACAACACAGTGGGCATCAGAAGGTGGCACAGCAATACATTTATAAAAGGGGAAACCAGTGAAATTTATAAAAGTAGAAATGGAGGATCAAGAAGATAATTAAAAGAGGTGTGGGGAAAGGAGACAACGGGTGGATGGTTCGCAGGCTATGAAGGACTTGCTCACAAATTTATTGACAGCTGCACAAATTATGATAGCTAGGAAGTGGTAGGGGCAAGCAGATTCCAAAAGTGGAAGAATTGTAAAAAGAGGTGTGGGATGTAGCTATTAAAGATAAATTAACATGTGCCATTAAGGTAAGATGGGGAATATATCCTCAAATATTAATCTGAGGAGTTATGGAGGGTGTTTGTAGAATTTGTACCGTTGAAATGGAAAGGGGTCAAAACACTGCAAGAGGTGTTGAAATTTTGGGAAGTTGGATAGTTACAATGGAATGGTCTCAGGGGTGGGGTGCACATTTTTATTCTTATTTCTTTGTTTATTACTTTGTCAAAATAAATAAAAGACAAAAGAGAAGGTGGCAGTGCTTCTGCACTGGTCCAGGAAGTGTATCAATCTGTCCTGAACCTCTACTTCAGCAGAGGGCACTTGTTTCACACACCAAAGGTTCCAGCCACAGAGAGCCAGGAGTGCCTCGCAGGCCTTGCACACCATGTCTCACCTGGGCGTTGAAACCTGTCTCATACCCAGGGGGCACTAACTCCTAGGGCCCCAACACTCTCTCAGTCTGGGTGCACTGAAAGTCTCGTGCATGGTCAAGAACCTGTGCACTTCTTCCCAAACTCACAAACTTCAGTCCAGCCCCAAAGCCACAGTCCCAAAGGGTGGATTCCCCCCGGGGTTGATGCCACAGGCTTAGCCCACTAGCAAGTCTGCTTTTAGGGCTGCCGGGGCTGCCAATCAGCCAAGCAGCTGCTGAGCCCCAGCTGTAACAATCAAACTTGGCGGCTCTTGCTTCAGCCTCTACAAGTTCCACCCAGTTTCAGCTACAGGGGACCCACAACTTACACGTGGTTTACTTTCGCGATTGCAGCTTTGTGCAGGTACCTGGACGATAACCTTGATGTAGGTTGCTGTGTGTGGAAAGGAAGTGGGTGTGCAGAGGAGGGTGGGGTGGCAGCCAGTTTGTCCAGCTCCCGCTTTCTCTCTCACTGCCGGGGGCTTCACTTTTGGTTTCCTTGTCCCGAGTGTGGCGTAATGAGCATCTGGGCGGCAGGATTTCACCTGGCCTCTATAAACTGTGGTTTTCTGCCCCTGTGCCAGAAAAGCTGTGATGTCAAGAAGAAAGAGAAGGGCTGGCGAGCCTCGGGCGTGGAGCGGTCCCACGAGACCTACCGCCTGCTGAAGCGCCGCAACCTCATCATAGAGGCTGTGCGCAACCTCCGCTTGATCGAAAGCTTGTTTGCGTAAGTCAGGGGTTTGGAAGCGATCGCCAGCTTTTCCCCCTTGCCTGCCCGGCAGCCTGCTGCCTGCTCCACCAGGGCACATTCCACAGGGAGTGAGTTGGGCTCCTTGGAGGAAAATGTGGGATTGGACGCAACAATAAATAAGTGTGTGTCTGCCTTGTTACAGCCTTCAGAAGATGATAATGGACCAGGAGAAGCAGGAAGGGGTTTCCACCAGGTGCTGCAAGAAGTCCATTGTCCGCCTAGTGCAGAAGCTCTCCCAGGAAGGCCTCCTGCGCCTCTTCCGCACCACGGTCATCCAGGATGGCATCAGCAGAAAGGTACACCGCCTGCCAAGGCTCCCCCTGGCATGTTCGCGTTGCCCATCCGGGTGATATTGGAGGTGCAAATCTTTTCCAGCTAGTGAATTTGGGGAAGGGTTGAAGTTCAGTCGTCCTAAAGCAGTGGTTCTTAACCTATGGGTCCCCAGATGTTGTTGAACTACAACTCCCATCACCATTAGCTAGCAAGGCCAGAGCTCAGGGATGATGGGAGTTGTAGTCCAACAACATCTGGGGACCTAGAGGTTGAGAACCGCTGTCCTAAAGGGTCTCAAGGTACCCAGTGATAAGAAAGAGACAGCAGCCTGAGTCCTCTGCCGGGGAGCCACTGCTGCTCATAGAATCATGAAATTGTGGAGTCACAAGGGACCCCGAGGGCCATCTAGTTCAACCCCCTGCACTGCAGGAATCGCAGCCAAAGCATCCCTGTGGGATGGGTTTAACTGCGGTTTCTCCCTCCCAGCTCCCACACGTGTGGGTTGAGCAGAGTTCTAAACTCCCAATCTTGGCAGAAAAATTAAAAGCATAGGAATTGGGCTGTAAAACCTTATTCTGGGCAAGTCCAAAGCTGGCTCTCCCTTTCTTGCCCGTTCAACAACTTGTAAGTTTAAACAAAATATTTACTTACTTTATAATCATGCATTGGTTCACAACAATAGCAGCAGTAAAACCAATGTAGGCAAAATACTTTTATGTACTGTATAACCAGCTCCAAGCACCTGCCTAAAGTTGGAGCACCCGCCACTGGTCAAAGGAAGAGGAACAGGAAGTACTAGATGCTCCTTTCTTTCCAGGAGAGGAGGGGAAATAACATCACACAGAGCCTGCTCTATCAACTGTATGTCTATGGTCTGAATATCTGTCTATTGGCAATACGGCTGTGTGAAATTTAGCCCCTTCTCATGCTAACTGACCAGAATATGCACGCTAGGTTTGGCTGCTAATCTCCCGCACTTCCAACCTCTTGTTTAAAAACTTCCGGTGAGTGGGAGTCCACCACCTTCTGTGGGAGCCTGTTCCGCTGTTGAACACTTCCATGGCCAGAAAGTTCTTCCTGATGTTTAGTCGGAGTCCCCTTTCTTGTAACTTGAACCCAACAGGCAATCCTAGATGGACAAGGAATCTTACCTGCTCTGAGGGGCCAGTCTACTCTGCTTGTCTCAGCAGCTTAGCTAGCTGCTTGGGTGCCCGGGGGTGGGGGGCAAGGTGCCTGTGGCGCCAGAATCTCAGTGCCTGAGTCCTGTTCTGCTCCGAAGTCATGCAGGCCCATGTCGCTTTTTTGGGCAGCGCAGAACCTGCAGGTGCCCAAGTCACCACGTCACTCCCAGGAGAGACACGTGGCTTGGGGATGGTAAGTGCTGCCCCCCACGGTGTACCCAGTGCCCTCCCCCCCAGCTACACCTCTGGCTTGATTGTGGGCCGTGTGTGTGTCCTCATCCTCACCTGGGGAAAGTCCTTGGCATCTTGTCCTCCAATGTTTTAATTCAGCCTCCTCTCTGAAGACTCGGCCCACGGCTTCTCCCTCTCTGCTCTCAGTACTGGCATTGCCACCTGCCTGTTAGAATTCCTGCTCTATGTTTGCAGTCATGGGATTGTTGTCTTTCACATGACAGTATATGTTTTGACTCCACAGAGTGGGAAGTGACGGAGACAGGATGTTTGTGTTACTGTGCTTCGTGAAGTGGAACTATTGTCCTTTGTTCTTTTTCTCTTTGCTGTCTGATCCTAGAGAGAGAAGGAGCCATGTTGCAGTGCTCCATGTGTGTTTATATGTAAATAAAGTAGATTAGCCAAAACGCTGAGTTGCTGAAGTCTGTCACGCGCATGATGCGCAAACTCTGCGGATCCACCGGTGTCTGTAGGCATCGGTCGCTGTGATGTTCGGGCTGAAGAAAGCTTTTGAAGCTCCCGAACAACCGACCAGGAGGGAGGGAACATGCCAGTCGGGCATGTGTCTCTGCCAGGGTCCTGCTCGAGTGTAGGCTGAACTCCTGACAGCCTCCTCTCTGAAGACTCGGCCCACGGCTTCTCCCTCTCTGCTCTCAGTCCTGGCATTGCCCCCCGCCAGCGCCTCCCACCCAGAGTGGCCGTTCCTCCTAAGTGGCCTTGGGCTGGAGCTCAGAAGGCTGCCTGGGGCCTTGGGCAGAAGCAAGGTGTCTCCCAAGGAGCTTCACAGACAGGAAGGGGAAAGGGCTGCCCTCAACACCGTGCCTCTTTTGCTCGGCCTCTCCTCACCAAGCCTGCTACTGTGTCTTTCTCTGCCTCTGCTTGGCAGGTGGAGTTTGTAGTCGACCCCTCGGTGAATCCCAGCGACCCACTGGTGAAGAGCGCGATTGAGCAAGTTCGCTTCCGAATCTCCAACTCAAGCACCGTGAACAGGTAGGTGGCGGGAGGAAAAGAGGGTGGCAGGGGCTGCCAGCATGAGCTGGGCAGGCTCTGACTGGCAAGATTTCCAAACAACAGGAGGGCGTTCAAAACTGGGCAGCTCCCTCCCTCCTCCACCCCCTGGTGATTTGGGCTGGTGGACTGAGATCTCTTATTTATTTTATATGTAACGTATGTACTGCTGTGTCATAGAAGTACATTGCAGTGGTTCACAACAATATAAAATCATAAAACCATGTAGTAAAATCATAAAAAGTTGAAATCAAAAGAATTTTAAAAAAAAACAGCAGTAGACCATTGGTGTGTGTGTGCTCTTAATGGCCTGCCTAGGCCTGGCGGAACAGAAAAGTGGAACAGAAGGTGCTCACTGAATCTAGTGGCAGGGTGTTCCACAGGACTGGTCCAATGACACGAAAGGCTTGATTTCTCTTCCCTCTGGCACCCATTCCCATGACACTTACCTAGAGGAGGTGCTTTCCTCCTGCCTACTTCCTGGTGGGGGGAGCCCCACACTTGTGGGGTTTCTGAAACGCTTTCCAGTGCTCTACAGACACCAGTTGTCCCGCTTGTGGCTCGAGGAAACGGCAGGAGGCAGATGGCTGCAGAAGAGCCATGTTCCTAGCTAGTTGTTCAGTGAATATTGTGGTGTTTTTGGGGACTGAGCATTGGAGCCTGCTTTGCAGTTTCCCAACACTGGTGCCTAGCTTCACTTTCCCTTCATAACTGCAGGATTAAAGTCCCACAAACGCCAGTGTCTCAGGAGAGTCTGGATGAAGGAAGCCAGGAGTCTGGACTTGGGGGTGCCCTGAGGGAGATGGAGGGCTGCTTCTCTCTTTGCAAACCAGAGGCGGCTGGCAGAAAGGCGCGCGCTGCCAAGTTAAGCTACCACCCAGTCACAGGTAAAGGCCTTTCCTGCTTCTGCTGTTTCCAGCTTCCTGAATTGGGGGGTGGGGGTGGTTCTGTGCAAGGAGTGGTGGGCAGTAGCTCCTGCCTGTGTCCCTCCAACGCAAACCCTCTGCTTCTCTTCAGTGCCAGGCCTTGGGCGCTCCCTGGGCTTCCTCCCCAAAATGCCTCGCTTAAAGGTGGCCCACCTCTTCCTCTGGTACTTGGTTTATGGGCACCCTCTCAGCGCCCAGCAGAGGAGATGGAGCTGCAGCCAGGAGGCAGCGGACAGCCTGCAAGGCCTTGACTCCAGCCTGCCTGGCGGGACGGAAGAGAAGGAGCCGAGAGCAGCAGCCGGGAGCCAGGAAGGCTGCGAGGCGCTTGGGGACCAGGCAGGTGAGGAATCGGGAGCAAGCAGGGAGTCCAGAGGACGGCTCGATGCTTGGTCTGAAAGCATTTCTCCGTCGGTTCATATCTGAAAGTATTTTGAATAAAAGCAATGAAACTGTATAATAAAAAGAGAGTGTAAATCAGGGGTCAGCAAACTTTTTCAGGAGGGGGCCGGTCCACTGTCCCTCAGACCTTGTGGGGGGTCGGACCCACCACCTCCCGAAAGCACACACACACACCCCGCCTATGCCACTCATGCCACAGCCGCTGACGCTGCCTCGTCTTCCGGAGCGTCGGTGTCCTCTCTCTTGGCAGGGCACAGAGCCCATGCCGCTGGCCTGGGCGGTGGAGACAGACTCCGCGCTCGGCCACTTCCACCTGCTCGGCCACCTCAGCGGGAAGGAAGGGTCAGCACTCAGAGGCATCCACGGCTCCTGATTGGCCTCAGGAGCTTCCTGCAGCCAATCAGAAACTGTGCCAGCGTCGCTGCCCACCCAGAGGCATCTGCGGCTTTTGATCCTGCAGCCAATCAAAAGGCGTGCTGGGTCGCGGAAGTCAGTCTCCGCGTGGCAAGGCCTCTGCGCTGCGCCTGTTTAGCGCGGGGACTGACCGCAAGGTTCGCGGGCCGAATTAACGAGCCTGGTGAGCCGTATCCGGCCCATGGGCCTTAGTTTGGCGACCTCTGGTGTAAATACTAATAACAGCATGCTACAAACAGGAGCTCAGCAATCAGTCAGGGGAAGCCTGGGCAAAAAGGTTCCTGTTTACGGGTTGCCTGAAGCAGCTGATAGGGCAAAGGGATGGGCTTCATTTCCACAGCACGGGTAATGGTGGGGAAGGGCCCGTTTTTGGGTCACTGCCCTGCCGTGCCCAGGAGGGTGCAGGACCACCAGGAAAACAGTCCCAGGGCATCTAAGGGCTCTCCTAGGGCTCTGCAGGGGCAGCAGCAAAGGGCTTTCACAGTCTTGGCCACTGCTGTGTGCTTCCATGGGAAGATGCACGCATGAGGGGCTGAGTGTTGTGCACATGCTCCTGGGAAGCATCCTCTGAGTTCCTGACGGCTGGGCTTTGTTCAGTCGGGGAGGCCTCCAAGTGATGTAGTAGCAGCAGCAGCACTGTGGACTCTGGGCAGCCCCAGTGCCTCGGTTGGGATCAGCCGCAGGGAGCCACCTGTGACCTCTGCCCAGCTGTGGAGCCAGCCTGGGTTGTGACATCTTGAGGGGCGGGGGAAGGATTCAGGAAGCCCTTCTGGAGCTTGCTGACTTCTTTTTCCGCCTCTTCCCTCTAGCACCAGCCACAAGTTGGAGGGTTCCAACCCCCCTCCCCCCTTAACTAAACAAGGGCCCTTCTCAGCTAGTGTCACCTAGGAGCTGGAGTCAATTCTGACATTCCTGTGTCACTGTAGCACACAGTGCAAAATAAATGAGACGTGACCCGAGTATATGCATTTCAGCATGAATGGTGGCGAACACAAGTTGTTCATGAACATAAGAACAACCCTGTGGTCCATTTCTTTCCCCATCCTGTTTGCACAGGGGCCACGTTGTAAAGTTAGAGGGAGAAAAGCTTTTCTCTGTCCACTTTCTTCACACTTCGCATAACTTTATACCGTATTTTTCTGTGTATAACACGCCCCCATGTATAAGACGCCCCCTATTTTGGAAGACTCAAATTTTAGAAAATGGGGGGAGCTTTTTTGGGGGGAGGATTGCCCAGGGTTGTTGAGCTTTTGGGGGGGGGGGATGCTGAAAATCACTAACCCGGATGACTAACGCTCACATTGCAGAAGCTGACGGGCACCTGCCCACTCGCCAGCAAGCACATGCCTAATTGCTGCAGCGGCAGCCAATCAACAGGAAGCCTTGCCACAGCAACCAATCACCCACCCAGTTACCTCCCCCCCATGCACTATCCATGTATAAGACAACCCCTATTTTTAAAAAATATTTTAGAGTAAAGAAATCTCATACACGGGTACAGTACAGTACACCTTTATTGTTCCTTCTTCCTCATCTTTCCTCCTGGGGGAGTCACTCCACCCCTTTCATCCTTTTGGTGGCTCTTTTCCAATTTCTCCCCAGCTCTGCAGTATCCTCCTGCAGGTGAGGCACCCAGAGCTCCCCACAGTATTCCACACCAGAGATCCATGTGTTGGTGTGAATCTCCCTTGAAAGGAGATGGGTCTGTTGCGGCCGTGAGAACCGTTTTCTCTCTTTCCCTTGCAGTGTATGTGGACGACGCCTCGTGGAAGCGGCATGTCCCTCCTCTCCCGCTCCACCGGGAGTTTGGCCATGGGTGGGCTCTCGTCAGCGACATCCTCCTCTGCCTGCCACTCTCCATCTTTACCCAGATAGTGCAAGTCAGCTACAAGGTGCTGGGCTTCAGTTCAGGGATTTCTCTCGGCCGAAAGGCAGCCGCCCCTCGGGGCTTCTGCTCCCAATTTCCTGTCAGTTCTGCTGTGGCTACAAGTTGCCGCCCGATCCTTTGGAGGGGTGGCAGCTAAATCCTTTGGTGGTGGGGCAAAAGCTGCTTGCCCCACCCAGGGGCACCGCTAGCCAAGGCCACGGGCGGAGGTCCTGGGCAGCCTCCTGTGGGGGCCTTTTCAGCTTCCCTGCTGCTGCCACAGCCTTCCTTGCAGTCGTTCTGTTTCTTAACAAAATATCCCTGGGCTTCGCTTAGGAAAAGCAGAAAGTTAGCCAGACTTAAGTTACATTGCAATTTAATTCATAATTTTTAGGTAGATAACCTGGAAGATTATTTAAATGATCCCCTGAAGAAACACACGTTGATCCGATACCTTCCAAGGTCGATCCGCCAGAAGCTCCTTTACAAGAGGTAAGCATCTTCAGCAGGTGTAGATTTGGGCAAAGGGTGCGATTTCAGAGTAGCAGAGAATACCAGAGTTTTCAAAGGTCCTGCTCCACGAGCTCAGAATCCAAACCGGGGCAATATTAGAGCAGTGCGAATCATTCTCTAAAAAGGTAGAACGGCCGTGTGATTTATAAGAGCTGTCCATGTCAAACCAACACCACTCTCATCCTCTGCATAAGGTAAAATTTATGAATGCAACTGCTAAGGAAGAGGTGCAGTAAGATGAAGGGTTCAGAAAGGATCAGGGAGTCAGAGGCACAAATATCAGGCATTGTGAAAGAACATCTCACTTTGTGTCTCGTGTAAAACATTCAGCAAGTGATGTTGGTCCTGCCTCTTTCTCTTCTCCTGCCACCCCCCCCACTCCATTACATAGGGCTTCGTGATCACAGAGTTCAAGTCAGTAGCATAAAAAACCTCAGCTTGCAATATAGTCTGTTCACTAAACAGCCATCCACCGGTGGGCCAAAGCCTTCCTTAGAGAAAGGAGAGGGAACGGATTCACTGCTTTAGCCCCTATTGACCCAGAACATCATCTTGTGGGCAGGGGGATGTCTCTGACTTTCAGAGGTTGCCTTGGTGGTCTGTTTGAATCAGCTCTGAACTAAAAAGTTTTTAACACTGATTGGGAGCCGCCCAGAGTGGCTGGGGAAACTCAGCCAGATGGGTGGGGTATAAATAATAAATTATTATTATTATTATTATTATTATTATTATTATTATTATTATAATAAAACTGGTGGCCTGTAGACACTCCCCACTCCCCTCCTTGGGCCTAGGTCAGAATGTCTTGAACTGGGACCCGGGGAGGGCTGTAAATATTCCAAAGGATGGTTCAAGCTGTTTGAATATGGGATATGTCAGAGAATTATGCATATTGGAAAACCTGCCCGGTCTTTCTCTTCTTCTTTTTTTGTGGGAGGAGAGGGGAGGTGACTGGTGGAGTGCCTGGAAGCTAACTGACAGAAATAAGTTGATGAGTCTCAAGTCCTTAATCTCTTTGCTACAGGAGATACATCTTCTCAGTAGTGGAAAGCCTTCAGCGGCTGTGTTACATGGGGCTGGTTCAGTTTGGACCCACAGAGAAATTTCAAGAAAAAGATCAGGTAAGGTTCCTGCTGCGTATCTACACCTCTGCCGCTTGATGGTCAAAGCAGCTTACTTTTAAAACACACACAATGCCTACAGGAGTAATGAGGGAAACTTCCCCTGTCCCCAGCGGGGAAGGAGATCCCCAGGTGTGGGTTCTGCCTGCCTCCTGTCCCTCCAGACTTGCAGGGTCACCAGATGTATCTGGACAGGTAGAAGAGGCTCCCTTCCCTGCATTGCCTGGTTCCCAGGAGCTGTGCTTGCCTCCCTGTGTTTCTCATCTAGTCTTCTGTTAAACGTTTGTCCTTGCTGATTAACGAGAGAAACCCTTTCCAGAAGAAAAGTGTTTTAGTATGCGGCAGCAAAAGAAGGAAGCACTTTATAAAGATCGACCTATTGTTGCAGAAAGATTTGTGGACTGGAGTCTGCTTTGCCCTGTGTTACCCTCTCAACCTGGGTGGAGAGGGAGAAAAATGCCAACCCTTGAGGCCACATAGGAATGAATTGCAAGGAATGCCGTCTGTGGCCGCTTAGAGGTTTGCAAAAGAAGCAGAGTGCCTATTTGCAACAGCAGCATTTGACGGCAGCCAAAGTGCCCTAACATTGCTAAGCAGTTACCACCTCAAGGAGGCAGAAAAGCCTATAAAAGTAATTGTGGCATGTGAATATCCCAGTTTGCTCCTCTAGTGCAGACTTTGCGACAATTGATTTGCCACTTTTAGAAAAGGGAAGTGGTTGCAAAGCTGTAACGCCCATCTTGAGCCAAGCTAAGCCTCTGTGGGTCCAGGCAGTTGCTGGGCAGGCCGTTCTTGTCCTCATCTGTCTCCGGAGCTGGGATTGTTCCTTCCCAAAACACTGGGTTGCGGCTGGAATGGCCTTGAGCGGCTGCATCATGTTGCTGACCGAACAACTGAGCCTGGCCCAGGGTGGCTCACCCCGGCCACTCTTTTTGCAGGATGGCTTCACAAGGCTTGTGAAGATGCCCCTGCTTCTTCAGCAGTGTTTTTGTGTGTGTGTCAAAGGGTGCCTCCAGAAGGAGAGCACTTGGCTGCTATCCAAACACGCAAGGAAGGGGTACCCTAGTTTTGACTTAACTCCCTAAATCCCTCGAGTCCGTCCTTGCTTGGTTGCTTTGCCCCTGAGCTTTTGTGGGTGTCTTGCAGGTCTTTGTCTACCTGAAGAAGAACGCTGTGATTGTGGACACCACCGTCTGCGAGCCCCACTACAACCTGGCTCAGAGCAGCCGCCCCTTTGACAGGCGCTTGTATGTTCTGAACACTTTGCAAGACGTGGAGAACTTCTGGTTTGATCTGCAGTGCGTCTGCCTCAATACGCCACTAGGTACAGAGCCAGACTCACTAGCCGCTGCCTTCCTGCGCTTATGGCCCCTTCCTGCCTCCTCTCATTCCACCCTCTCCTGCCATATCCTGCAGCTCTCAGCTCCTGCCTCTGCATTCTCTGGCCCATGGCAGAGTTGCTGCTGCTGCTGTTGCTGACCAGCTCCTCCTCTTCCTCCTTTCAGGAATTGTCCGCCACCCCCGTGCCAGGAGGGGCGGAACACAAGCCAGCGAGGCTGGCACCACCCTGGACGTGGCACTGGAGCAAGAGTCAGCAGCCCACAGGCACAACCTTGAGCGCAAGTGCGCCATGCTGGAATACACCACGTACGTCTCCTTTCCTCTGGGGTCGCTTGCTAGGAACGGGGCGTGTTGCAGAGTTGGGGTGTTGCTTTGGCAGGGCAGAACGCACCCAGGGGTGGAGGGTGACTCCCATCTGCCAGCGGAGGCAGGGCTGGTAAAGGGCTCCAGCAGGGAGGAAAAGAGGAGCCCCCTAGGCTTTCTCCAGGTCTTAGCTGATCAGAGTTGAGATGCAGGGGCTTAAATGCTCCTTGGTTGCGCTGAAATGGACGTCTGTGTGTTCTAGAAGAGAAGCGCCATTGAGCCCTTTCTGTGCGGATTCACGCTCCTTGTACAGTCATATATCGGGTTGCTAACGGGATCCGTGCGGGAGGCACGTTCGCAACCCGCAGCGTTCTGAAGCATGCGTTTGACGTGAATCGGCGTTTCTGTGCATGCGCGTGATGTCATTTTGCGCTTCTGCGCATGCGTGAGCACCAAAACCCAGAAGTAACCCGTTCCGGTACTTCAGGGTTCGGCGCGGTCCGCAACCCGAAAACACGCAACCCACAGAGTTCGTAACCCGAGGTATGACTGTAATAGGAGTGCAGCAGATAGGATCAAAAACGATGTAAAAGACTCTGGAAGGCCCATTGGGGTTTCCTACCCCTCTCTTTTTAAAGGCATTTCTTTATTTACGTTTTCAAAGTTAATACAGAAAAGGCCCAGTACAAAAACTAAGCTGTACTACAGCTACTGCTGTCTGGAGGAATCAGGCACCCTTTCCTGAAGTTGGGTTAGTAGCATCAGGAAGTGAGAGAAGTAGGAAGTCACTTGGAGTCATAGAACTGTGGAGTTGGAAGGGACCCCCAAGGGACATCCAGCCCACCCCCTGCAATGCAGGAATCTCAGCTAAAGCAGCCATGGCAGATGGCCATCCAACCTCTGCTTAAAAACCTCCAAGGAAGGAGAGTTGAACACCTTCTGAGAAAGTTCTTCGTAAGGTTTAATCAGAAGTCACAGGAATAGTTGCATGGCAGGACCAAACCTCCCCCCCCCCACACACTCTGTCCTAAGCAGAGCAGAGCTGGCCTTTGAGGATTCCTGGGCTAAGCTGTTCCCTTCACCGTGCCTTTCCCCCCCTTTCAGAGGACGGCGAGAGGTGGAGGACAACGGCACCATTCCTGGCGACGGGCTCGGTGCTGGGGGCTTGGATTCCAGCTTTTACGGCCATTTGAAACGCAATTGGATTTGGACCAGCTACATTATGAACAAGACCAGGAGGGTGAGTTTTTCTTCCTAAACAATTCTTTTTTTAAAAAGGGGGAAAAAAGAAAGAAAGTCTTTGGCTTGGAATCAACTTGATCCCCGCCCCCTCTTTCCTTTTTCCTTTCTCCTTCTGTGATGGAACTCCTGTTTGGGGACTTCCCTGGCTTTTTTTCTGGCCCACATAGGTCCAGTCTGGATAGTTAGCCTTGGTGAAGATTTGACATTTTCATCCCCAAAAAGTTTTTGATTTGAGTTTCTACTGAAATGAGGCTGCATTTTAATGTTGTATTTTAATCTTGTTTTTAAGTTGTATTTTAAACAATTGTTTATATACCTGGTGTTAGCCGCCCTGGGGAGGGCGTCTTGGCTGGGGAGGGTGGGGTACAAATAAATTTATATTTATATTTATTATTATTGTTATTAAAAACTGCCTCCCACCCACCCCAAAATAGATATCTTTTTAAACAATGCAGACAGTTGAAGAAATAAACAGGAATTTTTAGCACAAGCCTCTCTGTGCTAAATTTTGCTTTGACGTGCATTTTATTTTTGAGAGGGAGAGAGAGACTGCTCCCAGAAATCACCTTTTCAGCTACCTGTATTTTCAGTGGCTATAACTGAAATTTATTTCTGAATGGTGCCGTTGTCCGCTAAGCACTGAAATCAAAGGATTCTGAATGTTATGTGTGGCTTTCGGAGACTAAACTACCTGCCACCCCTGCAAAGTCGAAAGGACATTCTGCATCCCCCAGCCTGTTTTGGACAGGTGGGCACAGCGTTACCCCCCTCTCTTGACTCCACAGTAGCATGAGCACAGGGGCAAGAGCAGCCATGCGTTTTCCCAGCATGGAGACTGTTGTGTCCTTGATGGGCAAAAGCTTCTCTAAGAACCTGCTTTGTGTAGGAAGCCCTCAGTTCACTCTGCAGCCCACATGCAATGCCAAAACCACACATTTCCTCCGGTGCTGCCACCTGGATTCGTCCCTCCTCCTCACTCCCAGGCAGGGTGGATTTGATATAAATCAAATCAATTTAAATAACAATTTAAATCACAATTTAAGTCAAGTCACTAGTCAGTAAGACTTGATTTAAATCATTTTTTTTAACAGAAAGACTCGTTCTTGCTGGTCTAATCTTAATATTTACAACCTGATGAAGGTTTCATTTTTGGAATAATAAATTTTCAGAGTAGTTTTTACAGTTATATCAAAAATTACTGATACGGTTAAACTATTAGAAATACGTAGACAGATACGTAGACTGCTGTACTTTATTGGAAGAAGAAAAACAATCATTTCCATAATAACAATTTAAACTATTTAACTAAAACAGTAACATTATAGCATATGTATCCATGTTTGTTAACTGATATGGTTAAACGGGTTTGTTTGTTTTAAAAAAAACTTAGACTGAATTTAGCACACATGAAAAATTGAAAACAAATCCTTATTTCCTGATGAATAGCCTTTGGACTATAATGTAACTTAAACAGAAAACTATCTTTAGAAAGATTTTTCCTCCAAAACCATTCTATTTTAAAAATACAATTTAAAATTTTAAAAATCCGATATTTTTTTTAATCATTTTTCTCAACCCTGCTCCCAGGGCTCTTCCGCGGCTGTTAGGAATGGCTCCTTTTTGGTCAACTGGATGTAGATGTGGCACTTAGGCTTTGCAGGTGGCTGTCAGATGCAGCCGAGCTTGGCTAGGAAGCAAAATCCTCTCTCCAGACTGATCTTGAACCACCTGTGGTCTTTGCATGGCTGGTAACCTGTGTGCTTTGCCCCTAGGAGAACGCTGCTGCTGCTGCTGAAGCTGGGCACATGGTCAGACTGCAGACCTTCCTGACCAAACGCTCTCTGCCGCTGAGCACAAGAGGTAATGGGACTGGGAGCTTCCCTGTGTGTGTCTGGGGTGGGGGGCACAGAGATGGTTGTGCATTGATCCTACTCCTCCAGGGGAATCGGAGGGACGACCCAGCTTTCATGTAGCCATTGTGGGAGCTGTGAAGCTGGTACAGGTCCAAAGAGGCTGTTGTCCTGGGCAGCCCTTACTGCGGAAAAATGCTTTACAGAGCTGGGAAGTGGAGACTTAGATGCAGGTTGACCTTCTTCCTAAATTGCACCGAGACATTTTGGCGGCACCTGGTGCTCCTTTTGAAGATCTCCAGCGGAGCCACTCAGCAATTTCTGTGGTTTGCCACTGCCCCTCTCAGGAGAAGCCAGATCAAATTAAGCCCTAAACAACTCAGGCCCCAAATACCTGTAGGCCGCTTCCTTCCCTACAGACCTCCCCGGGTGCTGAGATTGGCAGAGAGGGCTCTCTCGGTAGTTCCTCAGAGGCTCAGCGGGTGGTGGCCCAGGGCCTTCTCTGTGGTGGCCCCTGAGATGGCAAACTCCCTCCCCACGGAGGTGCGCCTGGCACCATCACTGTACAGCTTCCGGAGGATATTGAGGACGCATCTCTTTACCCTGGCTTTTTACACCTGAGGCGCATATTTTTGGCACCCACCTTACTTTGGTGATCGCAAGTTGTTGTAAAGTGTTTTTAACACTTGTTTTAATGTTGTAACCTGCCCTGGGACCTTAAAGGGCAGGTAATACATAAATAAGTAAATAGTAGTAGCTCAAATAGCTCAACAGCTCAAAAGCTAAGACTTTTTAACAGCTGTGTGTGTGTGCGCGCGCAAGACAGGGTCGCAATTCTTGCGCATGCGCCTGGGAGAGTCTCTTTAGACGGGCAGTTGACATTTCCAGTTGCTGCCTCCCTTTTCCATGCTTTTGGGGCCCCCAGAAGCCCTTCCCTCCCTCCCTGCTGCTCCCCAATTTGCTGCTGGCCAGACAGGCGGCGCCTGTGTGTGTTTTTGCTGTGCATTCCTTGCTGGTGCAGGATTTCCTTGTTGGTTCCCAGGTGGCGGCGGCGGCGGCAGCTCTCTTTGGGGAGACGGGCTGCTGGGTGCGGATCCTGCGGTCCAGAAGGAGGACCTGGAGGTCGAAAGCGAAGCCACGCTGAACAGAAGCCAGAGAGTGAGGGGCGGAAAGAGCCAGAAGAGGAAGCGGCTTAAGAAGGAGCCGGTGAAGAAGACAAGGAAAAAGAGGAAGAAAAGAGGTGGCCTACCTCACTGGGGGCTGGGGGAGCAGGCTGTGCACGGCACTCGCTGGCCGAAAACCACTTAGGGCTCTGAGCGCCATTTTGGTCTGGATCAGGCTTCCCCAACCTCGGCCCTCCAGATGTTTTGAGACTACAATCCCCATCATCCCTGACCACTGGTCCTGCTAGCTAGGGATCATGGGAGTTGTAGGCTAGATTTTCCTCTTCCTTTGAGATCTATATGTCCTCCTAATGGCCTGGGGCAAATCCTCCTGTCTGGCTTTGGGGTCTGGTGGGCACAGGGGGGCCAGAGTGGCTGTGCCCTGGCCTCCCACAGCAGTGGGCCTTGGATGCCCACCTGCCCCCCCCCGCACACACACAGGAGAGGCAGAGCCACGAGCCGTTCACTCACCACAAGTTGCCTCCTTCCTTTCTAAGAGGGGGGCACCGGGGTGAAGAGAAAAAAGCCACGCTACCACGACGAAGCGGACCAGAGCGCCTTGCAAAGGATGACCCGCCTGCGCGTGACGTGGACCGTTCAGGAGGACAGCCTGCTCATGCTGTGCCGGATCGCCAGCAACGTCCTCAATGCCAAGGTGGGTGGGGCAGCGGGGTGGGGGTGGGGCAGCTGATCTCAGCAGCGAGGCTTTGAGGGGGCGACTTGGCAGCCAGCAAGTGGGGAGAACGGGGGGGGGGCGGCTTTGGGCTTGTGTGCAAAGGGTCCAGGGATCCTGGCCTTGGCTGAGCGGGGGCTCCTTTCTATTCTCCTACGCAGGTGAAGGGGCCGTTTGTCCCCTGGCAGGTGGTGCGAGACATCATGCACAGCAACTTCGAGGAGTCGCTGGACAAGACGTGCCACTCGGTGGGGCGGAGGGCGCGCTACATCGTCAAGAACCCCCAGACTTACCTCAACTACAAGTGAGGCGCTTTCCTCGTTTCATAAGCTCTATTGGAAATTTTGAAAGCAGTTACCAAATGCAGAGCGTTGTCTCCCAAGACAAATAACGTGCAGAAATTAAGTCTTGCATGCAGTCGTCCACAAACTTGGAAAACCTTTTTACATGACAAATTCAGCAGCTGTCCTCGGGGTGTGCTTCAGTCTAAAGCAGTAAGGGGATTTCTCCACGGTGGCTGCTGCAGCTGAGACAGGGCAGGTGGCTGTGCCATTTATTGTTAAACGATATAGACCGAGACCAATGGAGTCACACCCACCTTTCATTGTTAATCCTCTTATCACCCTCTGGTGGTGAGTTAAGCGTTTAATAAGTGCTCTTTCTGAGCTTTTGAGGCTGCTGCGGCTTTGAAATTATTATTATATATCTATATCTATCTATCTATATCTATCCCACCTTTTTCCCTGACAAAGGGACTCAATGTAGCTTACAGCTAAAATAGAAACAGCTAAAATCACCAGGGAGTGGGGAAGCAATCATTTAAAAACTATTACTACTGCTACTAATAATAATAATAATAATAACCTAATAATAATAATAATAACCTAATAATAACAGTAATTTTAATATTTGTACCCTTCCCCTCTGACTTGGTTGCTCCAGCCACTCTGGGCAGCTTCCAACAGATATAAGAAAACAATAAAACATCAAAACATCTATGCAGGATACATATAGATATGTATTGGTTTATTAAAACGTACAGATCTTTGCAATGAAAAGATCACAGCACCAGCCCTTTGGTCAGTTTCCGAATGTCTGTGGGAACAAAAAGGGATTCACCTGCCAACGGATGGAGAGCAAGGAGGGAGCCAGTCTGGCTTCTCAGGGCAGGGAGTTCCCAAGTTGCCTGGGAGCAGCCACCACCAAGAAGGCCCTCTCCGTGTCCCAGTGTCGGGGGGCGGGGCGTGTTCTGTCCTTCGCTGCCTCCCCTGCTCTCAGGGTGTCCTTCAGGGCTCCCTCCCTCCTGGGGTTCCTCTTCCCCAGCTATGAGCGGGGAATGTGAATGTGCTAAGAACACAGGGATGCTGTGGCCAAGGGCTCTTCCCGTGAGGCGATGTTCTGAGAACCAACTTTTTCCCTATCACCATCGAACGGAGCCAGCCATCCCTCCTTGGGGAGCAAAGGCTGGTGCCAGGGGATGCCCCCTTTTGGCTGCCTCTGTGGCTCTTGAAGTCTTTTCCACAGAGGCCAGACTTCTCGGAGGGAGGCTCAGCTTCAGGGCTAAACTGGGGGGTGTCTTCCTCAGGGTTTGCCTGGCTGAAGTCTACCAAGACCGGACTCTGATTGACGACTTCATGAACAGGAAGAGCAACTACCAGGGCCCCAAGGTGAGCAGGGGCAGGTGTGGGGCTCTGGGTCCATGCATGCACCCCAGGATGTGCCTGATGCGGCCCTGCCCTGCAGGGGCAGAGGTGCTGAGCACAGCTCCAGGGAGGGTTTCTCCATTCCCCTTCAACCTAGAAATATTTTCTTTAGTTGCATATAACACTCGATTGTAAAAAACTTCAAAGCAGTTTATCATCATCATCATTAATTTCTTTACCACCCTTCATCCAAAGATCACAGGGCAGTTTACAATATAAAAACACAACAAGACATACCATAATAACAAACAAAAACAAGACACACACACACACCCAGTTTAAAAGGCCATAGATTGTTTAATTAGCCAAAGGCCTGGGAGAATAGGAACGTTTTTGCCTGACACCTAAGGATATGCAACGAAGGCAGCAGGCGAGTCAGATTTACAAGAAGATAAAACAATAAACTCAAGAAAAAAACACAACCCTGCTTTAAAACATGCAAAAGTTAAAATAGAGTAAGACTATCTCAGCTTCGAAGCCTCTGGGGAGGCATGCCTAACCAAGAATGCTTTGAGCAGGTGCCAGAATGAGTACAGTGATATAAACAGGCAGGGAGTTGCAAAGTGTAGATGCCGCACTAAACAATCCAGTTATTACAGGTGTGGAATGGGAATTCTGTGTCACCTGTAACAGGGCCAGTTCCACTGAGGGACACGGTGGAGTGGGTGGGGAAAGGCGATCTCGTGGGGAATCTGGTCCCAAGTAGTTAAGGGCTTCATATACAAACAGTGACACCCTGAACATGGCCCCACAGCATATGGGCAACCCTTGCCAGCCTCTTGGCAGTGGACCCAAACAAGGAGTGGGCTGATGCCAGAGCCACTGGTTCTTCTTCTGCTGCCTCCTGCCCCTCTTGGGCTTTGGGGGGGGGGCAGGAGACCTCCAGGCTCCTCCCAGCCCCTCCTTCCGCCCCTGCCCTGCCAGAGGAACCCTTGAAACAGAGACGAGTGTGCAGGTGCCCTTCATGCAGGTGACCCTGAGAGACGGAACCAGGTGTGGGCCCCACTTCGCTGGTTCCCAGGACCAGGCTTTGTTCAGAACTGACTGACCTCCCTCCTTCTTCTGCTCAAAGGTTTGCGCAGAAGAGTTCAAGGAATTTGTGGAGAGGCTGAAGGAGAAGTTCAGCTCCACGCTGGGGAATCCCAGACCTGCCATTCCAGACACCCTGGAGGAGCTTTTCCGCAGGTATCTCCTTGGCCAAACCCCGCTGGCAGGGCTGGGTCAGGAGCTGGCAGTGGCCGGGGCCTCTCTGGATCTCTGAGAGGGTGGCCCTGCAGGATCTGAGCTGCCCGTCTGCCGACAAACCAGCCTGCTGTGCCCGGGGGAATTGCAGACCTGGCTCTTGTCCATCAGAATCTGCCCCAGTCCCTGGCGGGTCTGTAGGAAACTGCCTTCAGCTAACTCAGCCTGGCAGGGGCTTTCTGGGGTTGGGGCCCAGGGGTCCTTTTGGGCCACCTGCGTGCTGGGGTGGGTGTACGCTACCCCTGGGATAAAGGGAGATGCACCTGTGTGTGCCACCTTGGTGAGATCTCCCTGTGGCTCCTTCCTTGCCCTTTTCCAGGTTCCGAGTTCTGGCCATCGGAGATGAAACGACCCAAAGCAAGAAAGAGGATGTGCTCAGCAGGTGAGGCAAAGTGGGCTGGGGAGAAGCATAAAATGCTTCCTTCTCCTGTTGGGAACCATTTGAAACTGAAATCCAGTATCCCCAAGTGCCAAGACACCCCCACCCCACCCCATTCCAGCTTCCCAAACTGGGACCACATTGCTAAGATGTGGAGCGGTTTATTCATCCCTGAAGTTGGGCTTTATCTTTAAGAAAGAAGGATCTGTGCCGCGAAGGTCAATTTCAGATTGACACAGGCTCTTTCCTTCCAGCATCGCCGACATCCACTTTCTGGTGCTGCAGAACTTGATCCAGAGCACGCTGGCCCTCTCCGACAACCAGATGAAGTCCTGCCAGTCATTTCAGGTAGAGAGAACCTTGGTCTGCTGAGGTGTGGGCGTCCCCTGACCTATCTTGGGGGCTCAAGGAAACATACTGGGGCTTGAGCATCTGCTGAAGACCCTGATGCCTGGGGGAGTAGGTGGGAAGACAACTGGCCTATGCGCCTGAGAACTTATAAAGAGACTTCTGGATGAGGCCAGTGGCCCCTCTAGTCTGCTGCGTTCTGAAGGTAAAGGAAGGACTGGACCCTGATTAATAAAATACACACAAGGCTCGGCCAGCAAGACTCTGGGAGGAAGTGCGCATAATAATCTGCCACACCCTGGCCCAGGTCCCTTTTATTAACAAAAGAACTCTTACACAGCATTTGTAAGAATTAATCAGATTTCCTCTGAGCGTTTCAAAATATCCCCACATGGGACAAGACAAAGTCAGATCAGAGGAATCCGTTTAACTGCAAAGAACTACTTTGAGCATGCATACATGTTTTAGACTAAATAAAACAGGAATCAAGGAGGAATGCATTTAGCAAACCCCCGAGGTCATAAACAGGCAGTAAACAGGAAAGGAAGGTAGGTTGTAAGCGTGGCGAGGAAAAGGTCTAGGAGGCACTTCAAAATGCTGGCGAAATGATTTGGGCATGTTGGAAATGGCAAAAGTGGCTGGAAAAGATGCTTGAAAATACCACGGAAATGTTACCCTCCCCAAAAGCAAACAGACATTGAGAGATGTTATAATGGGGAGCTGAAGTTCCCAGCTCTTAGCTGCCTGCGTGTGTTTGTGTCCGCAGACCTTCCGCCTCTACCGGGAGTACGGGGACGACCTCCTGGTCAAGGCTTTCTTGGACTGCCAGAAGAGGAGCCTCGTGAACCGCCGGAGGGGCAACCATAGCCTGGGCCCCAAGAAGAGCCGGGCACTTCCCTTTGTGCCCATGTCTTACCAGCTCTCTCAGAGCTACTACAGGTCAGTGCCCTGCCTGAGGCTGCCAGTGCAAAGCAGAGGCTGGGGGGATGGGGGGGCAGCCAGGAGAACCAAGGCTGTGTTGGGGGGAACACACCCACCAAGGGGAGCCCAGACGGCCCTTCCTGGGGGCTTCCCTCGCCCCTTTCTGCCTGGCATGCTGGAGCACAGGGGAGCCCACCCCTTTGTCCAGCCAGGGGAACACAAGGTAGCTTAGCTCTTGTGCCATCTTCCATGCAACTGCCCTTTATGAGAGACGTCTTCAGGTATCTATAAAGGGCCGTCACATGGAGGAAGCTCATGCTTCCTGCTGCTTCAAAGGGCAGGACCCCACCCAAGGGAGTCCAGTGGCAAGAAAGGGCATTCCAACTGAACAGTAGGAAGAACTTTCTGACGGTAAGAGCTGTTCGACAGAGGAACGGACTCCCAAGAGAGATTGTGGACTCTCCTTCCTTGGAAATTCTTTGGACGGCTTTCTGCCAGGGATGATGATTCTTCTTCCTCTTCCTCTTTTTCTTGGTTTTCCAGATTATTACAAATTAGTCAAAATTAGTTCAAATTACTTTGATATAATACAGTAAGTTCTCCCTCCTATTGCAAACATACGTCCATTACTTCCTCATGTAGCCACTTCATCCTTCTTTCACCTCCTCTTTAATTCTTCTCTTGATCTTAGTCCAGGGGCCAGCAAACTTTTTGAGCAGGGGGCTGGTCCACTGTCCCTCAGACCTTGTAGGGGGCCGAATTATATTTTTTTGGGGAAATGAATTCCTATGCCCCACAAATAACCCAGAGATGCATTTTAAATAAAAGCACACATTCTACTCATGTAAAAACATGCTGATTCCCAGTCTGTCCGCGGGCCGGATTTAGAAGGCGATTGGGCCAGATCCGGCCCCCAGGCCTTAGTTTGCCTACCTATGTGTTAGTCCATTCTCACAGCTGACCTTTATTGCTTCCTTACATACAGCACTTTTCTTGTTTCTCATAAATGCAGGATCCATTTCATGTGTGTAGTCCTTCATAAACATTGCTCTCAGACCTCGTCCGCTGGGAGAGTTAATCGCTATCTTTCTTTGTGCATTCCATTCCTTCTGCTGTCCACCAACTTGCATACAGGCTGTGGCTATAAATAACTCCCAGATAACGTGTCCATTCTCCGCCATTAAAATTCCACTCTGGGGTTCCTCCTCGGCACACACCTTTTTCACAAATGCAGCCTCTTGACAGATTTAATTAGTAGCTGTTCCTCTTCTCACTCGGAATTGCTCCCTTACACTCCTGGTCCAGTCCAGAGATAATTTTAAATGAAGTCCATTCAACTTCAGTCGAGGGGGGAGGGCATAATAAAACATTGTTAAATTCCCTGGAGGGCAGTGGAGATCGACCGCCATAAATCGTGACGTCAGCTGAAAATCTCTGCCAGGGATTATCTATCTGTGATTCCTGCATTGCAGGACCCCTGGGGCCCCCCTCCAACTCGACAATTCTCGGATTCTCTCTCCAGGGTGTTCACGTGGCGGTTTCCCACCATGCTCTGCAGCGAATCGTACCAGTTCCTCTCGAAGCTCCAGGAAGCCGGAGCGCAGGACCAAGCCACTCGCTTCTCTTTCAAGGACCAAGACGACTCCTTTGCCTCCGAGGAAATGGTGACCTTTCCTCTGGACGGCCCTGGGGGCTACTGTGCCGCCATCCTGGCCCTCTCCTCCCTGGGCTTGGTGTCTGTGGACGTGATGATCCCAGAGCAGATTGTGGTGGTGGACAGCACCCTGGTGGAGAACGAAGTCATTAAAAGGTGGGGCTGCCTTGGCACTTGGTTTGGAAGGGGGTGGCAGCGAGGGGAGGTAAGCTGAAGCCCGCCCACCCATTTGGGGTGCACAGCAGCAGCAGCAGCAGCCCTGGGGCTCTTCCTCAACCCCTTTCCCTGAGGCCTCTGCGTGAGCTGCTAAGCCAGGGGGAAGAGGTTTTTCTGGTGGCTTTGCAATCCTGCTGAGGCCATTGACTGGGGTTTGGTACACGTGGGGAACATGTGGAGAGAGAAGAGCAAGGAGAGGCTCGTAGCTGCTCTTCCACACTTCAGGCAGCAGCAGCAGCAGCGAGATCAGTGAGCTGCCTTTGTCTTGTGTTGTTGTGATGTTTGTTGGTTGCAGTTTGCAAAAAGATCAAAAACAACTAAATGGCCTCAGCCCAGTGCACCTGAAGGAGCGTCTCCACCCACATGGTTCAGCCCAGACACCAAGGTCCAGCAACAAGGGCCTTCTGGCGTTTGCTCCCTGCAAGAAGTGAGGTTACAGGGAACCAAGCAGAGGGCCTTCTCGGTAGTGGTGCCTGCCTTTTGGAACACCCTCCCATCAGATGGCGAGGAAATAACTATCTGACTTTTAGAAGACATCTCAAGGCATCCCTGTTTAGGGAAGTTTTTAATGTTTGAGGTTGTATCTCTTTTGTTTAATAATAATAATAATAATATTCTATTGGGAGCTGCCCAGAGTAGCTGGGGAAACCCAGCCAAATGGGCATGGTATGAATAAATAAATAAATTTATGATTATTATTATTATTATTTATTAACTAGATAAACTAGAACAGATGGAAACAACTGAAACAGAAAATGTATAACAGTGGTTAATGCAAAAGGCCATTATGTCATTGGGTGAACGTTTTAGACAAGTCCTACCCTCCCCACAGAAAGATGTTCACAGGACTGTTTAAACAATGTTTGCAAAGCAGCGGTGTCCTTCGGGTGGAGAACCGACCTCTGCTTCAGAATCCTTTCTGGCCAGAGGGGAACTGGCACCAGGGGACCTTGGCAGAGCAGCTGTAGATTCCACAGCAGAATCAGCCACACACAAATGGCAAATGGAATACCACCCCAAATCAAATGTGCCAGAGCCGCTTTTGGTTTTAGATTGGTGGGGATTAATAGATCTTACATGTCAGTCCAGGAAGAATATGTGGCACTTCTTTCCTCCCATTTGAGTTGCACAGCCACCTGGGCAAGTTAGGCTGAGAGATAGTGTCTGGCCCGTGGCCACACAGGAGGGCAACCCACAGGAAATGCTGCTGGCGGGGGGGGGGTTGGTTGGACTGGTGGCGGGAGCTGCTCCTTTGATGTAGCAGACCTTGAAATGGGGGGGGGATCCTGTCTGCTCCTTGCAGCCTGGGGAAAGAGGGGCTGGAGGAGGACGACGACGAGGAGGACGACGACGAGGACTTGGAGGAGAACGCGACCAGCAAGCCACAGATTGAAGTGAAGGCCCACCAGGCGTCGCACACAAACTACCTCCTCATGAGAGGCTACTACGCCCCCGGCATCGTCAGCACTCGCAACCTGAGCCCCACCGACAACATCGTCGTCAATTCCTGCCAAGTGAAGGTGAAGATGAGGAAGACCCCTGCCCAGGACAGCCTCTGGGCCCAAGGTCAGTCTGTAGGCAGAGGACCTCTTCCTCACCTTCCCCCTGGCAGGGCGATGGCTTCGTCTGCCAGCGAAGGAAGTGGGCTGCCTGTGTGTGTGTTGCGTTCTGAAAGCAAGGAAGGATTTGGACCCTGATTAATAAAATACACACGAGGCTTGGCCAGCAAGACTCTGGGAGGAAGTGCACATAATAATCCGCCACACCCTGGCCCAGGTCCCTTCTATTAACAAAAAAACTCTTAACACAGTGTTTGTAAGAACCAATCTGATTTCCTCTGAGCATTTCGAAAACATCCCCATGTGGGACAAAGTTAGATCAGAGAAATCCTTTTAACTACAAAGACTACTTTGAGCATGCATACATGTTTCAGAGTAAATAAAACAGGAATCAAGGAGGGATGCTTTCAGCAAACCCCGGAGGTCATAAACAGGCAGGAAAGGAAAGCGTATTTACCATTGTGAACTCTGTTGCTGGCCCTTAAGATCTATCTAAAGATTAACCAAACTAACAAAAGCTACATCAATGCTACCTTCTACCTTTATGTACTGAGGATGCCTGGTGAAGCAACCAGTCTGTTTTAGAATGCTTATATGTGCCTGTCAGGCGTAGAGAAGGAAAATGGCAGAGGTGCAGAGGCTTGTGGGATTCGATCAGAAAGCATGCCAAATGACGCACGCCCAGTCAAAGCAATGCTTTCATCGCTGACACAGTGGTGTGTTGCATTTTTCATCATTCCTCATAGCAATCCCACCTGACCCCCACATTTGTGGCAGAGCGGCTAGCTAGGGTGGCCTGCCAGGCTTCCTCTGTCCTGACCCGCCCCATTTTGTGCTTGCAGGTCCACCAGATCTGGAGAACCTCCCCGTCGGAGCCTCCTGCCTCCCCATCGCCTTCACCAGACTCCTTGGTGTCCAGGAAGAAGACTGCCAGGCAGGCCACCTTCTTCAGTCCCTGGAGCGCCTCTCTTACAGCCCTGCAGATGCTGCCGCCGCCCTGGAAGTCTACAGAGCCATCGGAGAGGCTTCCCACTTTGGGGTGGTCACAGTGGACCTTGCCAGGCAGTTCCAGCACTACGAAGTGGCCGGCGGGGAGCGCACGCGGCTCTTGCCCCAGTACCTCCAGGTGGGTGCGATGTCTCGGGTGGATTTCGTCAGGTAGGAAAGGCTTACTAACGATCATTCTCCTTCCTGTCTCGCATGCACTTAGGATTTAAAACGCTGGGTTAGCAGAGTTAAAAAGTCACCATCCCTTGCGACATTTAAAACAGAAACTAGAGACTAGGGTTAAATAATTTAATTTTGTTTTGTCCAGACTGTGATACCAGGCTGGAATTTCCCTTCCCTCTCAATAAAGAATCAGGCAATGAAATGTATGGTAAGCGTAAAAACAATGTTTACGTGCTTTAGATAGTCTTGTCCTTGATTTCTGCAGTAACAGCAACAAATACAAGGCAGGCAAATCTACTTTTTAAGTTGCATTCTAAAAATCCAGATGGAATCTTCTCTCAGAGGAGAATGGACAGACATCCTGAGCCATCAAAGGTTTGGCAAGAAGAAGAAAGAGATTGAGCCAAGCAGGAAGGAGACAATATTAAGATCTTTTGACTCCTTTTCCCACCACAGAACGTAGGGGATATGACCTCAAAAATTGTCCTGTCTGGGAATTCTGCAACTTTGTGGGTCTTAACCCCTTCATATGTGACAAGCACAAATTGTAATTTGGACTGCAGAGATCCCCACGTGATGGGGAGAGAGATGGTGATAATGGTGATGATTATATTTTATACCTCGCCCTTCCAGGTTCAAAAAGCGGGCCCAGGGCGGCTAACAACAAATTTAAAACACTTAATTGTAAAAGCAGCATAAAATACAGTATAAAAACATGAATAACAATAAAATTCAAAGTTCAGAAATCAATTTAGGGGTAATCCATCTAATAAGCATTAGATAATCCCCAGGGCTAGCTGGCTGAACTGGTCCTACTTGGGCCAGCGAGGAGGCCAGGGGAGAATTAGCTGTGGGGTCTCAGAGCGGGTGATCTTCATAAAAGGGGAAGGGGAGGGAAGGGAAGGGAAATAAAAGATCAGGCTGAATTCAAATTAAAGGCCAGGTGGAATAGCTCTGTCTTACAGGCCCGACGGAAGGAGTTTAAATCCTGCAGGGCCCTGGTCTCCTGGAACAGAGCATTCCACCAGGTCGGAGCCATCACTGAGAAGGCTTACTTTGTTAGGGCCCGGGACCTCTAAACTATGGTTATTCATGGACCTTAAGAGATCTGGTTCTGTAGGCTTTTGCTCTGATTCTCTTTGAGGGTGGTCCTGGTTTTCCTTCTCCCCCTTAGGACCTCATTGACCTGGAGCATGTGTTAGAAGTCGGCGGCCACACCACCCGGCTGGTGGCAAGGAGATTCGCCGGCCCCTGGCTGCTGCACTCTGCACGCCTCAAGGAGGATGGTGGCGAAGTCCTGCAAGGCAAAGACTCTGCTCTCCCGAAGGACCCGCCTGAGTCAGGGGAGACAGAGCTCAGCAGGGCTTCTCCTGCTCTGTTGGAGCAAGAACCAGCAAGGAAAAGGCAGAAGACGGAGGAGGAGAGTCTGGATGGAGAAGCTGCTGCCCAAGGCACCCAGAGCATGCCGGGAGAAGGAGCCAACAGCTCTGCGGCCCTGAATGCCAGCCCTGGTGGCGCAAGGACTCCAGAGATTCAAGAAGGAACGGCCGCACCAGAGCCAGGCTCCATACGAGGCTACAGGATGGACGCTGTGGGGAAGGACAGTGGGAAAGAGGCCTCTGGCCTGAGCAGCCAGGAAGCTGAAGACTGTGGTGATCACACCAGGGAGCCACGCAAGGATCCCGTCTCGCAGCCGGAAGCAGCCCCTGGCGACTCCAGCGGTAGGTGTGAGGAGCCCCACTGAGCTCCTTCTCCACACTTGGCAGGCAGGAGAAACTTCAGGAATGGGTTGGTGGGAGCCTGCAGCAGGATCAGGCCAAAGGGGGCCCCATCCAGGCCCACATCCTCTTCTCCTAGTGGCCAGCCAGGCAACTCACGGTGAAGCCCCCAAGCAGGACCTGAGCACAAGCCCCCCCCCTCGTCCCTCCAGCAACTGGGGTTGGAGTGATAGGGAGGGCCTTTGTGCAGAGGCAATCCATCAGCCATTTTATTTGTATCAGTCACTTGTTCCGCCTTTCCACCGTTTTGACCGTTGTCTAGGCGGCTTGCAGCATTTAAATAATTGAATAATTGCAAACATTAGAAAAGTAGTCATAAAAATACATTGAAAGTTGAAAAGAACACAACCAAATTGAACAATTTCCGCATGAACCATAAGATCCAAAATAAAGGTGCAAATATTTAACAGCACCAACACCAACAAGACCTCCCCCCCAACCCCAACCCCCCAGCTTTTGTATCCCGTCAGTCATGTCAGTCAGGGCCTCCCCCTCCCAGACCTGGTAGGAAATGGCCCCACCCATGCCATGCCTTTGGCGTGCCTGCTGTCCTGGGGCTCCTGCAGAGCCATGGAGGGGCAAGACCACCAGCCAGTCCACAGGGCCTGCCATCTTCTTGTTACCTTGTCAGTATTTTCTCTCTCTCTGTCGCACTCTCTACGATAATAATATTTTATTTATACCCCGCCCTCCCCAGCCAAGACCGGTCTCAGGACGGCTAACACCAAATATAAAATGCAGTAAAAACATTTTAAAAAACCAAGTTGATTAAAATATAGGTTAGAATACAGTTTAAAATACAGCCTCGTTTTAGTGGTAGCCTATAGATCAAAGCCTTAAGGGGAGAAAACATCAAATATGCCCTGGGGCCAACTATCCTTGCTGGTTCTACATGGGCCAGCATAAAGAGCCGAGGGAAAATTTATATACAAAATCCCATATAAGGGGTTCCATTAAAAAAATTTTTTTTAAAGAATTGCTCCTTCCTGGTGGCTGCTTTTTGTTCCCCAAGCCCCTTCCATCTGCATGGGGCCTTCCTGCTCCTGGTCGTGCTGCTCATCCAAACTATCCATGCAGTTGTAACGCAGCCCAGCAATTTGAGGAGGTGGGGTGGACCCCTGTTGTTGTGCTCCTGATGCCAGTTGTGCTTTCTGCTCTTTTCCCTAGGATCTTCTGCGGGGAAAGTATGGCAGGCAGAATACGAAAGGTGAGTGTGCAGAGCAGATGAAACGAGAGAATTCCCTTTGCCTGAGCAGAGCTGCGTCCAAAGAGTCACAACATAACTTGGATTAGAGCAGCTTCGGTGTTGCTTCAACACACCCACTTTGTAGTCAGAGGCAGTTAAGACATTAGCGACCACATTCACTTGATTCCCAGGACATGCACCCACCTCAGAAAGTTTTAGGGACTCCCAACTCCCCCATTGGTTAGTTTAAGAAAATCTTGCTGGATCCGACCAATGGCCCATCTGCTCCAGCATTGTGTTCTCACCAGATATTGTAATGGAACACAGTTGGTCAGAGCCTGATGCTGACCCCACCAAGGTTGCAACCTCAGTCCCTGTATGGGACAGCTGCATATTCCCTCCCAACTCTACAGCTCTGTGATCCTGTGAAAATCTGCAAGCACAAGGGCACTACCCCACCCTCCTGCTGTTTCCAGCTACTGGCATTCAGAAGCGGAAACTGGTATTCAGAAGCAAACAACAGGTATTCAGGTTTTCCCCACCAAACCCCTTGAGATGTTCCTGCTGCTGTGGCAGGATCTCAAAAGGGAATGAGGCTCCGTGCAGCACTTGTGCCGGTGGATTTGAGGGGTTTTCAGAGAGGGACTTCCTGATGATTCCAGTACTTCTGGGACCTCTAGTCAGCTGTATTGTGCTTTGGAGACCCAACCTGCCCCCTGGGGGTTGTTCTCCAGGAGGTTGGCACCAGTCTTAAAGATGCCTCTGGCTCTTAAGTTGAGATGCGAGTAGGCCTAGCTGGACAGACCACCAAAAGCTGCTGGGATCTGCTCACTCACTGTGCTGCAGCCTTCAGCGGGGCCTGGCCTGTGCCTGTGCCTACAAGTGCATTATTTGTTAAATTTGTTAGTCGTTTTACCTTGCCCAAAGCAACTTACAACCAGCCAACCAAATAACAAAACAAAAGCCCATATAATTAGAACCAAGGAGAGAAATAAATTAGAAACATCCCACCCACTTCTAAAAAGCCACAGATAATCAAAGGCCTGATTATAGAGGGAAGTTTTTGACTGGTGCCTAAAGATCAGGAATGTGCCCGTCAAGCAGGAAGCCACCCCAAAGAAGGCCCATTCTCATGTTACTTCCTTTCGAATTTCCCACACAAAAGGCACACAAATAAGATGATAGTCACAGGATCCAGGTTGCTTCATGGGGGGAGAGGCTGCCCCTTTGCCAATTCCAGCAGGGTTCCGCTCCTCTCACTCTCTCTCCTTGCACCTCTGCTCTCAAAACAGCGCTGGTGGGAACATCAGCTTTGTCGGCCGGCCGTGGCGCATCGTGGACGGCAGCCTGAACAAGCCAGTCTGCAAGGGCATTATGGAGGGGGTTCTCTGCCACATCATGACCAAGCCTGGCATAACGGAAGCAGCTCTGTGCCACCACTATTTGGGCGTCCTGCAGCCGGTGGCTCTTCTGGAGATTCTGCAGGTATGTTTGGTCTCCTGGGGTCAAGGTGGATCCACTCTGCCCAGGTCTTTCCAGCTTACCTGCATGTTGCTGCCTGTGTCCCTTCCCAGTGCTCAGCATGCAAGAACAGCAACCGCTGGTGGCAAAAAAGGGAATGGCCATTTCTGCACAGGCCCAAGGCAGAGGCAGAGGAAGGAGATCAGCTAGTCCCAGCCTCTGTCTTAAAATAGAAGTTTCTATATTTAGCCACATTTGTTTCCCACCCTACTTCCAAGGCCAGAGTAAAGCACTTAGGCATTTTCTGGCAACTCCTATTTAGGAGATTTGGGGATGGAGCTGCAGAATAGCGCTGGTTTTCTGCATCCTTGATGGATGCAGAGCAGGACCTACTCACCCAAACGCCTACCATTGTTAGGGAGCAGAGCCTGGCTGTGGTGGCTCAGGGCAAGGAGGGAACCACCTCAGGAAAGGCCACGGTTCTCTTTCTGCATAGGGAAGGCATTTAGGAGGCACACTCCACCTTAACATGTGCCCATCAGCAGCTGCTATTTTTTTACATGTTGAAAATGCTAAATGGCCAGTGATGGACAGAACTGCTTGTACATCTCTCAATAGCTTCAGCCAGCGTGGCCAATTGGGATTCCAGCAACATGCAGACGGTCCAACTTGCCCCCCACAATGAAACCACTGCTTTCAATACAGCCTACGCCCAACACTTTTAAAAAGGTTAGCGTTCAGTAACTCTGTTTTGCTTTACAGGGCCTTGAATCTCTTGGCTGCATCAGGAAATTCCACTTGAAGCAGCAGAGACCAGCCTCGCTCTTCTCGAAGCCGACCCTTGAGGAGGTGGTCGGCAGCCCCAAACTGAGCAGCACGCCAGCTGTCTTCTACGAGCCCACCGTTGACTGCACCCTGAAAATGGGCAGGGTCTTTCCCTATGAACTGAACTGGAACAAGTGGGTGCAGATGGCTCCCTTGTGATGAGGCCTCTTTTGTACAGTAGGACAGTGAATGTCGTTGCGTGCTTTTGTTAATAAAGAGATCGTTTCTGTACCTCCTCCTGACTCTCAGCTTCTTGCTTGACCCTATAACACACAACTGGGAGGATACTGATGACTGTGGCAGAGTCTGGTGCTGTGGCAGCACAGGGTAAGCAGGTGAAACACGTGAACAGCTCCTACTGTGGGCAAGGCAGTGGCTCCTCTCAGGTGGGGGAAGCTACTTTCATCTGTGGAACCTCAGCTCAAGCCAGCTTTTTAAAACGTAGCAGAAATGACTGCAAAAAATTAGGGTGCTCCCCTAAACACCAAGCTCTCCAACCATTCCTCTTGTCCCTTTGAGCAGGTGTGCATTTTGGCTCCGAAATGTGTAGGATGCAACCCTCCCTGCCCTTCTTCCACATAGAGAATGAGAGAACATGTTTGCAGCTCTTTCTCATATATACTGTTTATTATGTACAAAGTAGCAGACACCCACACCCGTTGCCCAGTCAGCTCCACTGCGGCCTCAGTCCCTCCAGCGATGTCCACACTGGGCGCTGCAGCACTTGTAGAAGGTGGTCATGGGCTCGTCGGCCGAGCGCGTCTGCAGCTGCATGAAGTAGGCCCGCGGGTGCTCGCACTTGGGGCACGGCTCTGGCGGGGAGGAGAGAGACAAAGAAGAGGGTGTCAGGACCCGGTGGGTGGTGGAGCATCTCCCCCTCCAGGCCAGAGGGTGGCTCCTGCAGCCTCAAGCCCCCAGGCTGGTGGAGGCTGGAGATGATGAGGACCCTCAACCTGACAAGTGGGGCGCTTGTTTTGCATCTCCCCAAAGGCCTGGGAGACAGAGCCCCTGCCTGGAACCCTGCGGATCTGTGGCTGCCAGCCAGGTGGGTCTCACTCTGCGGAAGGCAGCTTCCTGAGCTCCCTCTTAAATCAGAGTCACGGGGGCCAGAACGTTCTCAGAGAGAAGCAAAGCTACAGGGAACCAGGCAGAGGGCCTTCTCGGTGGTGGCGGTCGCCCTGTGGAACGCCCTCCCACCAGATGTCAAGGAAATAAACAACTATCGGACTTTTTAGAAAACATCTGAAAGCAGCCCTGTTTAGGGAAGTTTTCAATGTTTGATGTTTTATCATGTTTTTAATATTCTTTTGGGAGCTGCTCAGAGTGGCTGGGGAAACCCAGCCAGATGTGGGGTAGAAATAATAAATTATTATTATTATTATGGGTTCCACCTTCCAAAGGGAGCTCCAAGGTTCTGTCCTGACCGGCAGCATCTGCAGGTGGGCAGGGAAAACGGGGCAAACCCGGGAGAAGAGCTCGATCCCCGTGATGCCTGCGAGAGGATTGGCATGGATGAACCCTGGGGGTCCCTGCAGACTCCCCTCTGGGAGACCCCGGCCCCTTTCCCACCCCACCCCCCTTGGCACCTGCAGTGGAGTCCACATTCTCCCAGGCAGCGGCCCCTCCGAGCACATCATCCACTTCCTTGAGCTTCGGGTAGCGCCTGCTTGTCACCTGAAAGTGTTGCAGAAATTTATGTATATGTTGGGGGGGTTGCCCCTCCAGCAGATATCCTGCACATGCAGCCCACTACCAAAATCAGCACAATCACTTTTGTGATTTGTCCCCACAAAACACTTAATCACAGTTTCTTCCTGTCTATTCCAAGGGCCTCTGCTACACAATACCAAATGTAAGAATTTACTGATCAATGTATGTATGTATGTACTGGCTCACTGGGAAAACTTCAGAAATTCATATAGACAGGTGAGCTCAGCTCCTCAGCAGCCCCTCTGCCTGAGTGATAATTCCTGGCATCCTGATACCTGAGTGCCAGACAGGTAGCCATTCCGGAAATAACAAACCCAGATGAAGACAAAAGGGTGGGATTCACTTGGCTGGGAAACAGGGAAATGTAAATATCTCTTTTGTTCCACTTGATGGGTGTTTGGTGGAGGGCAAGGGGAATCATGGGGCAGGGTCCAGGATGCTCAGATTCCTGCCACCAGACCTCCCCTTTCATGATGTATGAGTGATGTAGTTTGGGGGGCTGTAACATGCTGGAGGAGACTCTTGAGAGTCCCATGGACTGCAAGAAGATCAAACTTATCCATTCTTAAAGAAATCAGCCCCGAGTGCTCACTGGAAGGACAGATCCTGAAGCTGAGGCTCCAAGACTTTGGCTACCTCATGAGAAGAGAAGACTCCCTGGAAAAGACCCTGATGTTGGGAAAGATGGAGGGCACAAGGAGAAGGGGACGGCAGAGGACGAGATGGTTGGACAGTGTTCTCGAAGCTACCAGCATGAGTTTGACCAAACTGCGGGAGGCAGTGGAAGACAGGAGGGCCTGGCGTGCTCTGGTCCAGGGGGTCACCAAGAGGCGGACACGACTAAACGACTAGACAACAACATGGGGATTAGCAGCTAATAAAAGTTTGGGTTCTCTTTTGTTTGGGGCTTCCATCTTGTTCCACCTGGTGGCAGGTGGGAGTCCTGTCACAACAGTCTTCAATCAAGACCAATTTGCTCTGCTATTCCTGCCCGGTGTCCTTGTTTTTTGTCCAAGGGAGACTCAGATTTCTCCGTTAACAAAAGAGAGAAGGGGGGGTCGTGAGCGGGGTGGGGGAGAACGGGGAGACCCCCCTCCCTCGGGGAACCCCCTCGCCTCCCCCTCCCTACCTTGCGCGTGACGTTGCGCACGTAGGGGCACGTGGTGCAGGCGAAGCGGTGGCAGCGCGCGCCCTCCTCGGCCACCAGGACGTTCCCGCAGGCCGGGCAGAAGAGCAGCATGGCGCCCGCGCCCCCTCGCCGCCCAAGCCACGCCCAGGCACTTCCGCTTCCGGCCGGCCGCGGAGACCCCGCCCCTCCCCAAGATGGCGGCGCCTGAGGCGGCGAGGGAGGAGGAGGCGGGCGAGGAGGGCGCGGTGGACGCGGCCCACGCCGAGGTGCTGCAGCTGTGGCAGGCCGGCCTGGCGCGCCTCGTCAGGGACCCGCTGCTCTGCGACCTCCCCGCGCAGGTAGGCCGCCCGAGGGGGCGGGGCCGGCCTGGCCCGTCGATCACCGCGCTGACTCCGCCCCCTCTGCCTTGTCAGGTGACCCCCGAGGAGATCGGCTCGCAGGTGGCGCTCGAGTACGGCCAGGCCATGACGGTGCGCGTGCGCAGAGCCGACGCCCCCGAGGCCCCCATGCGTGAGTCGGCGTCGCCCCGCCCCCTCGGACCTGGCCCCGCCCACATTCCGGCCTCGCGGGGGGTGGGTGGGCTGGATGACCCCCGAGGACCCTTCCCACTCTAGACTCAGCAGAAGGAGCAAACGCCCCCCAGCCTCCTCCCCCCGTGGCTTTATGCGCTGGAGGTGCAGGGAGGAATTATTATTATTTATTTATAAATAAATTTATTATTTATTTATTTATATTATTTATACCTGTTTAGGGCCCAGTTTAGGGAAGTTTTTAATGTCTGACGCTGTATTGTTTTTGATATTTGGTTGGAAGCCACCCAGAGTGGCTGCGGAGACCCAGTCAGATTTGCGGGGTATAAATATTATTATTATTATTATTATTATTATTATTACCCCGCCCATCTGGCTGGGTTTCCCCAGCCACTCTGGGTGGCTTCCAGCAAAATATTAAAATACAGTAAGGCAAGCAAGCAAGGCCCTGATTGCCCTTCCAGCCCTTTTCCCCGCACAGAGCCCACTTTGTGATAGACACGCCCCCCCTTCGCTGCCCAAGGCCTCCTTTTCTGCCCTGCAAAGCCCCTCCCTCAGGTGGTGCTGAAGGTGTTCCCAGTGGGGGGGGATTAGAAGAGAGAGTGTCCTGAGCACCTCCTGGGTCCTGGCGGGATGCGCAAGATGCAGCCTGGGGGTGATGACGACGCTTTCTTCTCCGCAGCCGTGGTGGTGGTGCAGAATGCCAGCGTCCTGGACCTGAAGAAAGCCATCCAGCGGTTTGTGCAGCTGAAGCAGGAGCGGGCAGGGGGCATCCAGCACATAAGCTGGTGAGTTGAGCCCTTCCCCCTGCCCAGGACGGGTGGGGGGGTCCTCCTGTGTGACCCTCCCAGGCGGGTGGGCCAGCCTTTAGTCTCCTCGGATCGGCTGCTCCCACCTGCCGGCCCTCCGCCCTCACACTGCCAGCAGGCACCTTCTGTGCCAACTTTTAAACGCCTGCCAAAAACCTTTGTTCCCCCAGGCCTTTGCAGGCGGTTACAAGTACATCCCACCACAATGGTCTGCTGGCGCCTGTTTTTAATTCTTTTCCTTTTAACTTGCTTGTTAAATATATTTATATACCGACGGATCAAAAAAGTAAATCACCACGGTGTGCAGCAATATAAAACCATGCAGTAAAATCAATAAAAAGTTAAATGATTTCTGTTATGTAAATTACGGGGGGGGCACATCTTTAAAGTTGTTAAATGTTACAAATATTATGCATAAATGTCTCCTTTCAACTTGACAGCTCAGGGAAGTTGCCTAGCTTTAAAAATAATGTAAAATCAACTCCTTTGCCAGTTTCCTTCATTCCACTGCCAATTTGCTTCATTGGCCAAGGACTTGGAAACCACTCGATCCCCACCATAATCCCTCAAGTGGGAGGTCACATACTCACAGGAAGGTACTCATAGGTGTCAATCGCTGGGCAGAGGCACTCCTCCGGACTTGCCCAGGTGGCAGACTAGGCAAACCCAAGTTCTATTGTCCCTTTGTAATAGGTGCTTAGAATGTACTATACCCAATACATATCCTGTATCCCCAACACATTCCTCCTATGTTAATCGTGTATAACCCTCCCCTTTTCTGATGTAGCAGTGATGTATCAATAATGCTGTATGCACTGTATTCTGGGATATGGTGGAAAACTTTTAAAAGTCCTTGTCACCCCATCCTCGGGGTTCAAAATTCCTCTTTGAACCTGTTGCGCAATAAACTTTGGTCTACAGCTATTTGCTCCGGCTGGTGGCTGGACTCCTTCCTTTATTCCACAGGGACCCGTGGGCTCTGCCCGACCAGCTGGGGGACTGATCAGCCTCACACCTAGATTTTTCCGTAACAGTTTTACCGCGTGGTTTTATATCGCTGTGAGCCGCTGTGCTGTATTACTATGATAAAGCGGCATAGAAAGTATTTTTATAAATAAGCAAACCTCCCCTTGCAGGAAGTACGTGTGGCGAACATACTGCTTAACGTTTGGCGCAGAGAAGCTGACAGATGACAGGAAGAAGCTGAGAGAGTGAGTCTCGGGAGGCTCCGGCCGGCCTTGGTGGGGCTCACCCAACTTGCATCATTTTGGGGCCGAGTCCCAGGGAAGGTGGGGGGAACACAGCTGGAGTTCATTACAGACTTGTGCGGGGGAAGGAGAGGAGCCCCAGCAGTCAGGCAAGGGCAGGAAACCGGCTGCCCTGGGACTTGGGAGAGCCAAAAAAGGGGGTGCGGCTGCTGTTCTCTTCTCCAGAAATAAAACATTGCATTTGAGAAGCTATGACTCTGGACAGGCTCAGAGTGGAGAAGAGGAGCAGGGTGAGGGTGCAGCAATATTCAGCGCAGAACTCAGCTGTTGAATTCAGCATCACACGGCGCAGGGCTGGCCACCCCTCAGGTGGCTTCAAGAGGAGAGGGGGCCAGTTCTTGGCAGATAAGACTAGTGGAAGGGGGAGAAAATCCCATCACTGTTAGAATGGCAAAACAAACTCTGTGAGTTTGTAGAAATGGCAAAATTGATGGCAATTATTAGAGGCCACTCAAATCAGAGAATAATTATAGAGTGGGATGGAGTGAAGCAATACATGAAAAAATATGGTTCTGGAATCGAAATGTTAATAGACAATGTGTAAAACGTGCAGGGGTAAGCAAGAAATTAATAATAGAATCAATTGAATAATTATTAAATTATAACAACACAACAAGATGGAAGAAGTAAAATATTGAGATTACACATGGGTGAAGGGGAGTGGGGGGTATATGGGAACCTATAATATCATTTATAATATAATTTGTTAATTTGTTAATTGCGTTGTATTTACATATAGCAAAGGGAAGCCTAGAGCAATTAGATATATTTTGCTTTAGGTAATCTAGGTAATAGGCTTATGTTAGAAAATGAATATGGATTTTGAATTTGATGTTTGCAATCTTTTTGGGGAAAGAAAGAAAGAAAGACAGACAGACAATTGGCCCTGTGGACAAAGGCTGTGGTCCCTGGGATGAGCAGTGGGAAGGGGTGTGTGTGTGTGTGTGTGTGTGTGTGTGTGTGTGTGCGTGCTGGACTAGACGGGACGGTGGCCTGGTCCAGCTGCTCCCCTGATGTTCCTTGGCCCTTGGGGAGAAGGGTGGGTGGGTCTGTCACGACGGCAATGTGTGTGTTTTGGCAGGCGTGTAACGTGAGCAACACTATTTTTAGGTACGGCATCCGAAACCGAGATGAAGTCAGCTTCGTGAAAAAGCTCCGGAAATGAGCTGCCAGGCAAGTCCCAAAATACCCCTGACCTCTTTGCTGGGTCTTCTGTTCCCCACTGCTGCCCCACGTCTTGTGCTTGGCTGCCTCTCAGCAGCTCTGCTGGGGGCAGGAGAAAGCTGGGGGGGAGGGGGAGTCTTTGGGTCCGTTGAATGTCCTGGACAGGCAAGGAACAGATTCCCTTTGCTGAGAAGGAAACCAGCACTGCTGAACTGAACTAGGTTCAGTAACGTGCTTAATGCAGTATCAGAAGTGATCATTTACAACATGGGTAGGCAAACCCTGGGGGCCGGATTTGGCCCAATCACCTTCTAAATCCGGCCTCGGATGGTCTGGGAATCAGAATGTTTTTACATGAGTAGAATGTGTGCATTTATTAAAATGCATCTCTGAGTTATTTGTGAGGCCTGCCTGGTCTTCGTTCATTACACACACACCCCAAAAAAATAGGTGCCCCCCCCAAAGTCTGAGGGACAGTGGACCAGCCCCCTACTGAAAAAGTTTGCTGACCTCTAGTTTAGAACATGGTGAAAAGTAGAATTTTCTTGGGGGGGAACTGTGCTTTTAAGCTGAGCATCTGGGGGTCAGTTCGGGAAATTGTTTTATTCCGTAGCTGGCAGGCAGAAAGTGCCCCCTCCACCAGCTGTGCTTGCCTTCTGGAGAAAGGTGCTAGTGGCTTTGTCAGGCAGGGGGGGCAGTTTTGTTAGATCCATCAGCCTTGGATGTGAGCAGATGCTGAAGCCACAAGGCTCATACTTGGTCCCCATAACCAACATGACCTCACCAGGATTGGGGGGGGGGGGCAGGTTTTCTCGCTCTGGACCTGAATGCAGTGAGGTTTTGCAGTGCTCAAAGCAGAGGCTCTGAGCTACATTCAGCTGCCCTCAAATATTTGGAGAGCCCAGCAGCTGCTTTTCAGGCCTAAAGGAGCCTTTGGCCCTTGTCTTCCCCTACAGGTGCCCTTTGGGGAGGCTCTCTGAGCGCCGCTTGGCGTTTCTGAAATGGGGAGAGGCCACTCTTTGAAAGCCACAGCTGTGACCCAGGAGCCCTTCAGACTTGCTTTGCTTCCGTCTGGTCAGCAACTGAGTCACCCGAGGGACCACTGCTGCCAGAAGGGGGGCGTCGTTTTGGACCCAGGAGGGCAAAGGTGTTTCCTCCGAGGCTGGCAAAGGCAGCTGTGAGTCCAGGTTAGAAGAGAGTGGACTGCCTGTGAACTGGGCGGATTTGGGAGCAACAGCCACACAGCAGCACCTCACCAGCGGGTGCCCAGCCAAAGACTCACCCGCTGGAGGCGTCACCCTTAACTGGACTTTCAATAAAGTGCATGAACAATGGGAGGCGGCTGTGTTGTGATTTGGAGAAGCGGCTCTTGCAGAATGGGGTAACGTCCCCAAACCCAGGAGGAGCTTGCAGAAAGCGCAGCCCAGGTGACTTGGGGGCATGGAATCATAGAAGTGTAGGGTTTGAAGGGACCCCAAGCCCCCAACTTGGTCCCCCACCCTCCCTCCCAACACAAGATGATTCATCCCAGGAAAGGGCATCTAGGGTCTCTCTCAGCATCAGGGGGCTCCTTCATTTTGAGGGTCTTGCCTTCCCTATCCAGGGGTAGCTGCTTGCCTTTCTGGTGTTAGAATCTGGGTTTCTGGCACTGCATGAAGGATGCACTCCCCCGCGGCCCCACCTTTCACCATCGAGCGCAAATGAAATGCCCAAGGCCTTTTTGGAAATGTAGCTAAAACGCTACCTGTGTGTTTTAATCACCACCTGGGCAACAAGTAACAAATCCCGTTAAAAAGGCCATTTTGAGAGGGAGCATCATAAAAACAGGGCAGCGGGGGGAAAGAGTTCCGTAAAACAAGGCACGGCGAGAGGTTCCGGTTGCAGCAAACGAGTCTCCATTCCTCTGGGCTAAGGCAGCTCGGGTGCAAGAAGAAGCAAGAGTTTAAATTAAGTGCGCTGGGGAGGGGTCCGCCCCGCTCAGTGGAGCTGTGCGTCCAGGTCGTACTTCTCACAGAACTTGTCCGTGAAAGGGATGCAGGTGAGGAACTCACACCACTCGCAGCGGATGGGGTAGAAATAGAAGAGGACCACCAGGCCCGACAGCAGCCCCGCAAAGACCAGCTGGAAGACGATGATCTGGCAGCGCTTGCGGTACAGGTCAAACTTGCCGAAGCTGATGTAGGGCAGGAAGGCGAAGGAGAGGAAGAGGCCGCTGACGAAGCCGCCCACGTGGGCGAAGTTGTCGATCCAGGGCAGGAGGCCGAAGGCGAAGAGGAAGAGGACCACAGCCAGCAGCTTCAAGAAGGCCCTCCAGGGACGCGCCAGGATCTGCCAGCTCTGGAAGAGCTCCACAAAGAGGCAGGCCAGGATGCCAAACTGGGAGCCCGCAGGGCCCACCTGAGAGGAGAGGGAGGCAGGCAGGCAGAGGTCCCTGTTAGGCCTGCTTTTGGCAAAACACCTTCCCCCCTTGGGGGGGGCGTGGAGGGGAGGCAGGTGAGAAGCTGCTTCCCTACAAGTAGAGCAAGGAGGGGGCCCCACCTCCAGGCCAGAAAAGGGGGGCCTCCAGAGAATTGCGAGCAGGAGGCAAAAGCCCAGCAAAGGGAGCTGGAAGAGGAAGCAGCAGCCTGGGCTTGTGAGTGGACTGGGGAGCTGCCTTGGCCAGAGTCAGGCCATGGGCCCATCAGGCTCAGCTCTGCTTACACAGACGAGCAGCAGCGGTTGCTCTGCTCTGGCAGGAAGGCTCCTCCAAGCTGCTCCTGGAGAGGCCTTGCCTGGGGCCATGTCTCTGCCCAGGAGGTGCCCTAGCCCTGGGCCCAAAGGAAAGGGCTCCGTTGCCCCTGGCAGCCCCAGACCCACCTCGGCTCTGTAGGGCAGGAAGATGGCACTGGCCAGGTTGCCCGTGATGCCGCTCAGCAGGTAGATGATGGAGATGCGGTGCCAGCCAGCCAGCTTCTCCAGGTCTCGCAGGATGGTCATCTGGAAGCACACTGACACCAAGCAGTGCAGGATCCTGCTGGGCAGGGGAGAGGGAGGCCAGTTGGACTGGGGGGGGGGGAGAAAACAACCCTCCCCTCCCCACACACCTTGCTGGTGTGTCCTGGTGGGGGCCCAGTGCCAGCCTTACCCTGCGTGGAGGAACAGTGACAGCCACAGGCGGTACACCTGGTCTGGGACCTCTGGGTTGAGGAAGGGCAGGAGCCCACAGACATCATCCATGCAGTGCACCTGGGGGAGAGAGCACACCTGGGCTTAGCACTGCCAGGGCCTCAACCTGCTCTGAAAGGAACGCACGGGATTTGGCAGTCGGGGAGAGGGCGTTACCTGGGAGCAGAGGGTGGCCTCTTCGTGGAAGTAGCCGTGCATGAAGGTGCAGTATTCTCGAGATGTGATCTCACACCTGGGAGGAAAGAGGGCAGAGAGCTGGGAAGTTAAGGGGGGCAGCAGAAGGGCAGGAATGGGGAACACACACGGTCCAAGCTGATCCCTTGGGGGGTGGCTGTCAATCCCCCCCCCTCCCCGGAGTGGCCAATGGGCAGCCTGCCACCTAGCGCTGCCCCGCCTCCCCAGGCCTCCCCCTACCTTCCCTTGGTGCCAATGCAGCAGGGGCGGCCCGTGATGACGCAGTCCATGTGCGGGTGGTTGGTGTAGTTGCCAGCGCTGTTCTTGGTGCAGATCTGGAAGGAGAGGGGGAAGTGGGTGGGGGCCTCCCTCCTCGGAGCACGTCCCGGCTGGAGGGGCCTCCTGCCACCCCCCCATCTCTGCAGGTCCCGGGGCGAAGGGAAAGGCACACACCCCCCTCTGCCGGAGTCCACAGAAAACGACCAGCTGCTGGGCAGTTGGAGGGGCAAGAAAGTCTGTCCCTTGCCTAAGGGGCTTCCCGCAAGAGCCAAGGAAGGCCAGAGCCGTTCACCATTCCCCAGTCATTGTACGATTATTATGTTAAAAATTTGGTTGCTTTAACCTGCCCAAGGCAACCCACAGATGTTTCCTGCCAGTCCTTGGAATGAGCGCTTGAAATGCCCAGCTGAGGAACAGGGCAGAAAGGGCCAGGAGGTCCCCATGAAAAAGTTTTTAAAGGGAGACAACAAGAGCCTGCTTCCTGCAGCTTGTTCCTTTCCCAGCACCAGGGGATCCCCTTTCCAGCATCTTGGATGAAGCTGAGCAGCCTTCCAGGTTCCTTGTGAGCAAACCTGGCTAGATTTTGTTCCGCTGTGGAGCCCCGGGGCTGGTGTTTCCTTTGCATTCTGCTCTGACCACCTGCCTGATTTCCCCCTGCCTTTTCTTCCTAATGAAATTCCTTCATTTGGCTGCTGTCACGTTTGCGGTTTCCAACCCCAGGGCTTTAGGATCCCCAGAGGTTGGGCCTTCAGGCTCCTGGGAGTTTAGGATCAAAGTTGCTGGGGACCAGCGCACTTTTCCAACGTCTAGGATAGACTCAGAGACAGAGTGTATACTTGAAGGAGTGTCTCCACCCCCATCGTTCAGCCCGGACACTGAAGTCCAGCTCCGAGGGCCTTCTAGCGGTTCCCTCCCTGCGAGAAGCGAGGTTACAGGGAACCAGGCAGAGGGCCTTCTTGGTGGTGGCACCCGCCCTGTGGAACGCCCTCCCACCAGATGTCAAAGAGATAAACAACTATCTGACATTTAGAAGACATCTGAAGGCAGCCCTGTTCAGGGAAGTTTTGAATGTTTGATGCTTTATTCCATTTTGAATGTTCTGTTGGAAGCCACCCACAGTGGCTGGGGAAACCCAGCCAGGTGGGCGGGGTACAAATAATAAATTTATTATTATTATTACTGTTGGTGGTGGTGGTGGTGGTGTTATAGTGGGCTGCCTCTGCACTCCAAGGAAACCCCAAAGCTGTAGGTGGAGCTGAGGAGTGCTGGCTGGGGCCCTGGCTGAGGAACCTTTAAAAAGAAATTGTTCTCTTCTGGGGCTGCAGAAGTAAGGGGGGGCCCAGCAATCTGACAGAGAGCAAGACCCACAGCCAGCTCCAGAGGGCTGTTGTGCTGCAGTTGCTCCACAAAGGACGCTCCTTTGGCCTCCCCCACTCTGTCACAGGTGCAATGCCCCCCCCAGTAGCCCCCAAATTGTCAGCAGGCTTACCGGCCACTTGGTGATGTCATCCGGCCACTCATGGGGGTCCATGGAGGCTGGCTGTTCACAGACCCTGCGCAGGAAAGAGATCAGCAGTGCGGGGGGGAGCAGGGGGTGAACCCCAATTCCCTCGCAACCTCTCTGCAGTTCTTGGGGAGGTTCAGGCCGTCAGCAGACTAGGCCTCCAGCACCCATCGACCGACCTACCTGGGGTCTTGGTGACAGACCGAGCCAAACTGCCGCTTGTCTCCTGCCAGCAGAGGGGCGCTGGGGTGCCGCGGCCATTTCACCCACACGGCCAGGGTGGACTGCAAGGGAGAGCGAGGGGGGTGAGAGGAGTGGAGGAGCCCTGGCACCCAGGAGCAGGTGCCAGGCTGTGGGTGGTGGGTCAGAGAGTGGGCGCTCCCCCGCCCAGTGTGGGGGCCCAGGCCAGCGGTCTCTCACCGAGCACTCCTCCGCAGGCGTCTGCACGCAGCCGGACTTGTCGTTGCGCACACAGCAGGCGGAGTGCTTCTCCTTCTGGCGGGCAGCGCGGATGAAGCTGTGCACCTGCTGGTCCTGCCGCATGCAAGGGGCAAACTTTGCGCCCAGGTGGATGAGGGCTTCCTGGGGGGGGGGCAGCGGCATCGTTACTACAGATCGTTGCCTATCAAGCTTACAGGCCGCCCTTCATCAAGGGACCCCAGGGCAGCTCCCAGCCAAGGAATTGTGGCAAGAGAAACTGATGGACTGTGCGGAATCGGTGAAAATGACATATGAACTACGAGATAAGGACAACTGTGACTTTAAGGAAGAATGGGAACCCTTTACAAAGTACCTAAAGAAACAACAAAATGAACTGGACTCCTTGGCAGGTTTTGAATAAACACCCACAAACTTTTTATTGATAATAGCTAGTTAGATCAATTAAGGATCTATACAGTTTTGTAACATGCAGAGAATAATATTTGTTGATAAACCAGAGAGAGGAGCTGAGGGAAGTCTGCGGGGGGGTTACGCTATGGGGTGGGGGGAGGAGGAAAAATAGGGGGGAATTAAGGATGATATGTTTTTTACTGATAAAATGTTTTGTTGAAATTCCTAATAAAAAAACTTTTTAAAAAAAAAAAAAGAGACCCTGTGGGTTTGAGCTCCAGGCTGAGCAAAAGGTCCCTGCCTTGCAGAGGGGTGGACTAGAAGACCCCGGGGGGTCCCGTCCGACTCTACAATTCAATGAAATTCTATAAGTAAAAGTGAAGGAGAGGGAAAGACAATAACACACAACCTGCTTTAAAAGGCCGTGATGGATTGACAGGGAGAGGAGATCTAACGAAATGAAAAAAAGTTTAAAATCACCTTTGTTAAAAACCACATAAGCTTTTCTATTAGGAATTATAGGCACTGAGATTCCAAAGGAGTAGAAAATATTATAATGGATATGCAATTGGTTTTGTTTTAAAATATTTGTAAAATCAATTTTTTAAAAATTATTAAAAACAACAGGCAAAGGCCTGGGAGAGGTGGAACATTTTTGCCTGGCACCTGATGGTGTGCAAGGAAGGCACCAGGTGAGCCCCCCTGGGGAGAGTACCCCACAAGCCAGGAGCCCCCACTGAGAAGGCCACCGGCCCCAGAGCCACGGCAGCCAAGCCCTTGTTCCTGCCACAGAGCCACACCAGCCTGGGCCACTCACCGAACTGGGGCCGATCCAGAAGTTCTCCTGCTGCACATACTTCACGTTCTCGTAGACCCCGCGGTTTCTCAAGACCTGCCGAAAAGGAAGCCATGGCTCCTTGCAAGGGAGAGTTGGGGGGGCAAAAGGGCCCTGCAGATGCACACCCCCCCCCTTCACCCCACCAGGCAAAGGAGCAGAAGCCTGGGAGGCAGGTGCCTCTTTGCTGGGGGGGGGGAGATATTCCTGGGTCTGTGGTCAAGGAAGGGGAAGGGGCCACAGAGGCAGTGGGGAGTGGCTCCGCAATGGACGTGTTTTCTGCCACTCACCGAGTCCACCGTCTCGTGCTGTGAAAACCCCACGGGGGCGATTCCGTAGATGGAGACGGCCAGGATGGTGATGAGCGAGTGGACAAAGGTGAGCCAGTAGGTGAAGAACGGCCTGCGGTGGGGAGAGGGGTCAGGCTTGGCAGGGGGAGGCCCCGACTCGAGATCAGGAAGAACTTCCCGAGAGTAAGAGCTGCTTGGCAGCAGAACAAGCTCCCTCTGCGGGAAAGAATCTCCTTGGAGGTAGGACATTGCATTGCTCTGGGTTGGACTAGATGGCCTCTGGGGGCCCCTGCCCACTCTACAATTCTATGAGGAGCAGGGCAGTCCCTAGGAGCTCTGGCCCCTTCAGCCACTGCAGCCCCACCTGCAGAACCAAGCCCCCACCCGCTTTGTCACCCACCTGTGGTCATCCATGTCCTCGATCTGCTGCTTGACGAAGCTGTCGATCCGCCTGCGATACGTCCGGTTGGTCAGCCGGCCCACCATGCCCAGCCCGTAGGGGCGCTTCTCCTTGGCAAAGAGCTTCCGGACGGGGACCCGGATGCGCTGCCCCCGCCGCTGGAGGCCCAGGCTCACCACCTCCTGCCGCAGGCGGACCTTGGGCTGACCCACCTGCACCCCCTCCTTCTGCTTCCGCCAGCCGCGCTCCAGGGGGCTGCAGGAGGAGAGAGAGGGGGGCACTCAGTAATGGCCACGGAATGCGCCCCCCAGCTGGGCAGGGAAGGAGCCATCGCCTGTGGGGCAGGGAGGGGTCTTCTGCTTGCAGGGCCCAAACCCCTCCAGCCCCTGCAGGGCAACTGAAGCTGCCGCAGAGCTCGCTTCCTGCTCAGAACGGTGATTCTCGACACTTTTTTGAAAAGATGGCCCTTGGCTTTGGGGGTGACCTTTGCAATCATCCAAGAGGCCTATTTCTAGAGATGAAGATGATGATTTTATAAAGTTTTTATTAAATTTTCTGATTAGCAATTTAAAATACTCATTTTAACATCCTTAAAATAGCAACGACTTCCCTTCTTCTCTTTCCATGCTTCATTTGACATATCAAAAATCCCAGCATATTTTACAAAAACTAAACCATTCAGTATTCCATTACAGTGATACCTCTGGTAGTGAACGGGATCCGTTCTGGAGCCCATTCGCAACATGAAAAGAGCATAGCAGCGCATCTGCGCAAACGTGGTTGCTATTCGCCGCTGCTGTGCATGTGTGTGACGTCATTTTGCGCTTCTGCGCATGTGCGAGCGGCGAAACCCGGAAGTAACCCTTTCCGGTACTTCCGGGTCACCGCGGGACGTAACCTGAAAGAATGTAACATGAAGCTGACGTAACATGAGGTATGACTGTATTACATCCACCTAAACTTATTTACACTGTTGAATTTATCTTAATGCTGCCAGCGTTTTCAGGTGTACACCATTTCCCCCCATATATTCAATAAATGTTTTCCAATCTTCTCTAAATGTATGTTCCTCTTGTTCTCTTACGTAATTCTAGAGATTAAACCCTTAAGGGATTTCATGGCTGATCGAACGAGCGGAGGAGCCCCTTTTTGCAACTGGAAGCCCAGCAGACCGTGTCCCTGACCCAGCTGCACAAATGCCTCTGCTGGGGCCGATTCGCAGGCAGACCCGCTGCCTTGAGAGGGGAAGCGCCTGAACTTGTCCCCTGCAGCCATCCCAGGGAGCCCCCTTCAAGTGCAAGCAAGGGGAGGCAGCAGGCAGGAAAGCTCGCTGTGGGGCAGCCCCACACGGGGTGTTGCAAAAGGCGGGCAAAGCTGCAGGCGCCAGAAGCCTCGCCTTGTGGCGCCCGCTGGCCCAGAGAGGCTTGTCAGCCTTGCCAGCTGGAGAGAGCAGACAAAGCATTGGGTAGCGTGCAGCTGGGACATGTGGCCAGCAAGCAGAACATCCCCATTCCCTCTCTGGCCCCCCAGGGAGCAGCCCAGCCCCCCAGAGGACTCACAGCATCAGGTGACTCCTCTCCAGTTCAGTTCTGTCCAGCGCCCCCCCAGTGAGGCCGGGTTCTGGTTGTGGTTGCGGTTGCAGCTGCGGCAGCTTCGCTTCGGCGTCCTTGATGGCGCTTTCCGAGGGCGACTCAAAGACATCGTCGGGGTACGTGGAGAGCTCTTCATGCAGGACTCCTTCCTGGGGAGGAGAGGGGGCGCTCAGCCGCAGAAGCCAGGCCAACACCGGCCGGGCTCTGCCTCCTCTGCCACCCCCAGGGCCAGCGCCAGCCCTTCCTTACCCGAGCAAAGAAGGAGGTGTCCAGCTCTTCTGGGAAATCCCCCGTGTCTTCCTCCAGGAAGCTGGCCGGGGTGAAGCTGCGTTGCTGAGCCTGATGCAAGTTGCTGTCCCGCACAGACCGGCCCTGCCAGGGAGGAGACATGGCAGAAGCCGTTGTGCAAATCCAGGCTGAAACAGCATTAGGAATGTATACCGTGCCCAGTTCTGGTCGCCTCAGCTCAGAAAGTGTGGGAATGTTCAGGGAGGCAGGAGAGGATATATTGTTTATTAATATCCTTCCAAACTTGCACTATGTAGCAGAGTTTACATGCACAGCAGATAGTTGGTTGCAGGCTTGTGTGAGCCTCTCACTATTCTACAATTGAGTCTGTCTAAGATTGAATTGTACACTCCTGGTAAATTCCCCTGAATCCCTCTTAAAAGGATGAAGACACAACAATCTTATTTAAAGCCAATAAAAGATGTTTACTCACATCAGTTCACAGTTCGATTCCTGAAGGCAGACTTAGTTACAAATTTGTGGATCTACCCCATATGGGGGCATAATCCCAGAGCTTCTGCTCGCTGAGACCTAGCAGAGCGTTCCTAGCTAAAAAGCTGGTCGAATGAAGAAGGAAAGGGTGCTGCGTGGCTCGTCCTTTTGTTACCTGGACAGGTAAGGTCACGCCCACCTCTAGTCACATGCAAGGAAGGATGCTCCAGCCCAGGAGGAAACAGGAAGTTTCGATTGGCTGGACCAACATCCCCTTGCATGTCCACTCTGGGAAAACAAGGAATGTTGTACTTGACTGCTCCCAGTGGATTACATCCCATAGAAAGGACATTGCAGAGTTGGAAAAGGTTCGGAAAAGGGTGACTGGAATGATCAAGGGGGTGGAGAGGGTCCCCCAGTAGGAAAGCTGGCAGCGTTTGGGACTTTTTAGTTTAGAGAAAAAGGGAGAAAGAGCAGACGTGGCAGAAGCTTATAAACTCCCTCTCAGCATCCAAACTCGTGGGCATTCAACAGAACTGAGCGTTGGAAGATTTGGGACAGATAAAATAAAGCCCTCTTTCACGCAGCGCAGAAGTAAACTGCGGAACTCCCTGCCACAGGGATGGCCACCAACTTGGATGGCTTTAAAAGAGGATTAGGTCAATTCACAAAGCAGGAGATTTCTATATAAAGGGGAAATCGATCAAAGAAATGGAATCAAAAGAGAAATTGGGAAACGTCCACGTCCCTCAGTTGACATGGCGACAAGTTAGTGCTTTCCTACACAACGAAATTGTTCAAACCTCTGCCAAATGAGAGCTTTCCAATTTTGAAAATGTACCGTATTTTTCGCCCCATAGGACGCACCGGCCCATAGGACGCACCTAGTTTTTTGGGGGGGAAATAAAGGGGGGAAATTATTTCCCCCCCAGGTGCGCTGCGCTAATCCCGAAGCTTGGGGCATGTAGAGCTCAGCGCGCCCCAAGCTTCTGGGTGCAGGCAAGCTCTTCGCTAGCCCTGGGAGAGCTGGGTCTCCCACGGCTAGCGGATAGCTTCCTGAAGCCTGGAGAGCGAGAGGGGTCGGTGCGCACCGACCCCCCTCGCTCTCCAGGCTTCAGCGAAAGCCTGCATTCGACCCATAGGACGCACACACATTTCCCCTTCATTTTTGGAGGGGAAAAAGTGCGTCTTATAGGGCGAAAAATACGGTAATTCTTATTTCTCCACGCTATTCAAAAGGCACAATTTCAAATATCTATAAAAATTTCACTCAAACATGAACCCGGACACCAAACAGGTTTAAGGATGTCCTGGAACAGATTTAGAACCTGACAGAACTGAAGACACTTGGATAGCAATGTGGGGCAGAAATTCCTTTTCATAATATATCTGCTAAATATAAAGCACGGTCAATAAAGTTGATTCCTAAGTGGTCCAGGACTCCTAGAAGACTCTTGTACATAAATTCATCGACATCAACAAAGTGCTGGAAGGGATGTTCAGAAATGGGATCCTAGTTCGACCTCTGGTGGGGTTGCAGGCATGGCCAAACTCGGCCCTCCAGCTGTTCTGGGACTACAGCTCCCATCATCCCTAGCTAACAAGACCAGTGGTCAGGGATGATGGGAACTGTAGTCCCAAAACATCTGGAGGGCCAAGGTTGGCCATGCCTGCAACTAGCGACTAGGCATATTGTCACCAGACTCTGTCTGACAACGCTGTATTCTGCAAAATCTCTTACGGTCTTTTTTTGAAAGTTAATAAAAAATATTTTTTCAGCTTCCTGAGCTCAGGAACCAAGAGGACTAAAACTTTTTAAAAGAATGGAGGAAAATATAATTTATTTAGGAGACCACTGCAAACAGCTGAAAACATTAGCAGGATTTTAATCTCACTTGTAATGTAACAAATGCTATGGATAGTATGGATTGAGATAAATTATTGATTACAGAATAATATGCAGTTTTAAATGTCAACAATAGGACCCATGAAGGTGATAGGGGGAAAGTCTCAAGATTCAGAGATATATAGATATATATATAGATATATAGATATATCTATATATATAGATAGATAGATATATGGATATGTATTTGGCCTGTTACAAAATTATATTTGTAAAATCAAATAAAAATGATTTTTTCAAAAGAGTTTTTTTAAAGAAACGACTGCTCACAGTACTCCAAATGTCCCTCTTCCTCCCTCCCTCTGCCTGGTGCTTGATGCCCCCCTGGACGTTCCGCCAGGCCCCCAACCAACCAAGGCAAGCAGGATTTCCTCACCCCCCCTCTCCGCCAACCCCCCTGCCTTACCTTCACCAGGGCTGCTGCGGCTCGGAAGCTCATCTTGGCCACTGACTCCCTTTTCCTCCGCCGCGGCCACCGGTTGAAGCCTGACCGGGAGCTGGTGAAGGAGCAGAGCGACATGGCCCCTGGCGTGGCCGGCGTGTGGGGCATGCTGCAGCCCTCGCTGTCCTCGGCCATCCGGAAGGCCCTTCCCCGCGCCAGGGGGTCGATGATCTGCTGGCGCCAAGGAGGGAGGGGCCCATTAGCTAGGGAGGGCCCTCGCCTCAGGCCCCCCTGCAGCCATGGAGACCACGGGCAGCTGCTATGCCAGAGGGAACCCAAAGGAGGGAGTCCGTCCCAGGTAATAATAATAATAATAATAATAATAATTTATTTGTATCCTGCCCTCCCCAGCTGAGGCCGGGCTCAGGGTGGCTAACATCATAAAAACAATATGCATAAAAACAGGCATCAATTAATTAAAATACACTAGCATTGCTAGTGGCCCCCAAGCCCCCAGAGAAATGAGGTCACAGCATTATTTATGGCAACATCAGGGGTGAAATGATGTCAGTAGAAAGGAGACCTCTTGCTCACCTGGCCTGGGACAATGGGCCAGGTGTGTGCAGGTGTGGCCTCCCAGTTTCCTGAAAATGGGTTGTGCAAGCCCCCCCTCCCTTGTTTCCCCCCCATGCCCCTGGCGCAAGAACTGGGATGCCCTGCGATGGTGGGAAGGGTCTGCCCCCGGCCCAATACACCCTTTTCCCAGTGCCCAGGGGTCCCGTGGGTGCAGGGCATCTCCTGCCCCACGCCCAGCAGCCCCCTCGCCCCACAACAGGGCCCCGGACCGGCTCACCCTCTGCATGCCCAGCTGGCAGGGTGGCACATAGAGCGGAGGTGGCGTCTCGGCGCTGGCCAGGGAGATGTTGTCCTGGCTGGGGAGGTCCATCTCTCGGATGACCTGGGGCTTCAGCTTCCCGTAGCGCAGGCTGCAGTGGCGAAGGCTCTTCCGCTGCCACTTCTGCGTGGCGTCGCTCTCCTTGCTGACGCCAAACCAGTCGGCCGTGCCCCTGAGAGGGGAAGGAGCAGAGGAGGAAGCAGCCAAACTCAGGGGGCCCAGACAGACGGGCCCCTCCCGGGCCCTTGCGACGCTTTTGCCAATCCCCCCACAACTGCAGCAAGATCGGACCGAACCCTCGCGCTCCCTCAGGCCGGACCAGCAGCAGAGTCGCCCCCCGGGGGGAACCCCTGGCAAGCTGGCCGCCGAAGTTAGCCGTTTTTGCTGCTGCTATTAGTGCGTCTGTCACAGGATGGCCTCCGGGGGGACGGACCCCACATTAGTAGAGGTTATTCACAACAGACAGGCAGGGACAGAGTTTTGGCTGCAGGCAGCTGCCACAGCGCTGCACTTCTGAGCTCAATGCGGTGCTGTGGGAGCTGCGCCCGGGCAGCCTTCCCTCTCCCGGTGCCCATCCTTGCAGGGTCGGGGGGCACAGAGAGAAAGGGAGAGCCACGAGGGTCCCACCACAGGGCCAGGACAGAGAGCCAAGCCTGTTTGTAGACTCACACTCGGTCCAAGCCGGACAATCCAAGACCCGGTTGGAAACCAGGCCGGCCCAGTTGCGCCAAGGCAAGTGGGTGGCAAGCTGTTCTCCTGCAGGCAAGCAGTGGGGCCATGCCAGGTTTGGGGTGGGCAGGTGCGTGCATGTGGGGGGGATAGCAAATGGCCACCTGTTGGCTGTGAGATGGGGAGAGGGATGGGGCAGGAGGAGCAGGCCTTGCTCCTGGGGACCCACATGCACGTCACACACATGCACTGGGGCGGGGGGGGCGAGGGGGTCACACCAGCACTGCAGGTACCTGAAGACCGTTTTGGGCAGAGACTGGTGTCTCCTGGGGGGCCTCCTGCCCACCTGGCGCCCCTGAATGGGCAAAGTCTGAGTCATCTCAAAGCGGACCTGCCTGTTGCAAAGGAGAGAGAGCTGAGGGGGCGCTGGCGGTGGGGGGCAGAGGAGGCGGCCTGGCGGTGCCCAGGGACCCTGGCAGGGGCTGCCTACCCAAGACCCTTCCAAGGCTGGAGGGGTGGGGCAGGAGAGAAGGACCTTGGCTCCTTCCAAGAGCCTTTGGCAACCTGCTGCCCTCCTGGGGTTTGGGGGAGAGCTCTGACCCCATTAGCCCAGTGCCCCACAGCTGTGCTGGCCCAGGGGGCTGATGGGAGTTGGCATCCCAAACATCTGCAGGGCACCAGGTTGGCAAAGGCAAAAGACCCAGATGTGGAGGAGAAAGGAGCTGGTGAGGAGGAGGTAACCCAGAAGAGTTTAGCCTGGAGGAGAGGAGGCCTGAGAGCATCTTTGGGTCTCTGAAGGGCCGTCGCACGGAAGATGGAGATAGTTTTCTCCTGCTCCAGAGGGCCAGGATTCGAACCCATGGCTTCAAGTTACAAGAAAGGAGATTCCGACTCAACATCAGGAAGAACTTTCTGCCGACAGTGGAAGAGACTTCTTCCCTCTCCTTCCTTGGAGGGTTTTGAGCAGAGGTTGGGCGGCCATCTGCCATGGATGCCATCGCTGAGGTTCCTGCATGGCAGGGGTTGGTCTGGATGACCCTCAGGGTCCCTCCCCCTCCCCCCCCCATCACGCTCTGATTCTGCGATCTTACCTCCGGATGGTCTGGGTGATGGAGGTGTGTCGCTGGAGGACAGGGCGGCGCAGGTCACCGAAGGGGGAGGGGAAGCGGGTGTGTTCGGTGGGCATGCTGACGCTGCGGAGGAAGGCCCGGTGCTTGGGGGGCTGCCGAGGGAAAACAAAAGGGGTTGGAGCAAAACTGGGGGGGGGGGACAAGGCACTGGCTGCAAGACTGCTGGCTGCCGGAGGTCTCAGGCATGGGAATCCCCCAACCCCTCACTGGTGGGGCGCCCAATCCTCTGGCCCTCTCCCTTCCCCACCTCACTGGGGAGCGTGGTCTAGTGGTTAGAGCAGAGAGACTGGGCTCAGGGGTCCCCCACTCGGCCACAAAGCTCACAGGGTGCGACTGTCTCTCAGCCTAACCTACCTCTCAGGCTTGCTGTGAGGATAAAATGGGCGGCGGCGGCAGGGGCCACACCCTGAGTTCCCAGGAGGAAATAGTAGTGTGTAAATAATAATAATAATAATAATAATAATAATAATAATAATAATAATAAATTGTATTTATACCCCACCCTCCCCGGCCAGAGCCAGGCTCAGGGCAGCTAACACCAATAAAATCATAGTAAAAAACATAATGGGGGGAAACCCAATTTAAAATACAGGTCAAAATGCAATAAAATAGGTTCTTTTTATCATATGTGGTGGTCTTGTGGTAAGGTTAAGGCTGACTCGGAAATGATATACAACGAAATGAAAAGGATGTTTAAAATCATGTTTTCTAAAAAAAGCCCAGAAGCTTTTCTCTTGAGAATTATAGGGACAAAACAACACAGATTGTATAGAAACTTGTTCATGTGTGCGACTACAGCGGCAAGAATGTTTCTTGGGCCCAAAAGGAAAGAAGCAGAAGTCCCAGCAAAGGAAGAATGGATACAAAAACTTACGGAATAGGCAGAAATGGCAAAACTTACCGGAAGAATAAGAAATCAAGAGAATTTTTTTATATATAAAACAATGGAAACGGTTTATTGAATATTTACAGATAAATTGTAAGCAGATAACAACACTGGCAGGATTACTGTAATAACCTGCAGTTACATGAGAGTATATATTCAAATAAGATACTGTAAATGAGTGTGTTAAGTTAATTTAGCTGTGCAGAAGATATTGAAAATAAATTTAAGGAACCGCAGAGAGAGGGGGAAGGAAGTCAAGTTTTAAAATGTAAAAGTGATTGTAAAATCGGTGAAATGTATATATCTAAAAAATATAAATAAAAATTTAAAAAATGTAACGGATGATAGAAATGACTACCTGTGCCATGGCTGGTTCCTCAGCCAACACTGTTGGGGCGGGAATGTCCAGCATCAGCCCCGGGGGCTTCTTGCGCTGCAGACTGCTGGTGCTGGCCCGGCGCACCTCCGACATGGTCCTGTCAAGCCTGGGGGAGGGCAGAGGAGGGGTCAGCCGGGGGTCTCCAAAGGCCTGGCTGGCAGCAGTCAGAGGGCCGGCCAAGGGGGCTTCACACGGCCCCCCAAACATGATCTAGAATTGCAGCCTTGGAAGGGAGCCCTAGGGTCTTATAAAAAAAAAGTTTTTATTAAATTTGACAGTTTTATATTCATCACAATCACCATTATCACATAAAATGAAAAAACTTTAATTCCCAATCTCCCCCCGTGACTTCCCTCAACTTCCTCTTCCTTTAAGTATTTGCTTCTCCTGCTTAATTGTTCTACTTGAATATTGTAATCTTTAAATTAAATATTGTTACACTCGTCATTTTTGTACCATAATTCCCTTCAAATTGTATCTTACACTTGTTTCTTTCCAGTTATCTTCATTTCTGTGTTTGTTTTGTAGATTGTAAGTGTTTACTCAAACTCTGCTAGTGAGTCCACTTCTTTACAATGTTTCGGTAAATGCAACATAAGCGGTTCCCAGTCTTTTTTAAAGTCTCAATTGTCCTTTTGATTGGATTTTTAAAGTGGAAAATTTAATAAAAATGAATTTTAAAAAAATTAAGTCTCTATTGTCCTTGCCTCCTAGTACATCCATTCCAACCCCCTGCAATTCAGGAATTGCAGCTAAGGGACCATCCGACGCTAAAGAGGCAGCGAGGGCAACAGGGCTGGATCTCTAACAGCCTCTCACCCCAGGTGGAGAGGCATCCTCAAGCGTTTGCTGGGTCCACCTCAGCCCTAGCCATTGGTCCTGCTGGCTGCGCCTGGAGGGAAGCAGGATGGTGAAGGCCGGCCTGTAATCTGGAGCAACCCCACCTTACGAGGCTGCCCTTCCACAGAGGAGCCCAGCAGAGCCGTCTTTCCCATAGGGCTTAGTGGTGAATCGCGCCAGGGCGCCAGCCTCTCAAGGGGCACCCCAGCAAGTGGGGGGAGCTGCGCGGCTTTGCCGGTGGCCTTCCCTTTCCCTGCATGCCCGCCAGCTGCGCCCCATCAACCATAAGACTGGCAGACGCACAGCTTCCCTCCCAAGCCTCTGCAGGGATCGCTCTACTCCTGAGGAGGTTTGGGAGGGGCACAACTTCACTCCCAAGCCTCTGTGGGGATAGCTCTCCCGGATGGCTGGCAGTGCGCAGCTATGGCTACCCCAACACTATCCATGGTAATTTGGGGGCACCGGGCGGATATTTGCACCCCAGTGCCGCATCTGCTAAAAACAGCCCTGGAGCCCAGAAAGGCAAGGAAGACCCCCGCACACACTGGCCACATCCTGGCAGCACCTTTGGCAGTGCCCACCATCCAAGCCCCTCCAGGCAGAAATAAGTGTAAAAAAAATTTTTTTAAGGCGCACACAGATAGCAGTCACACAGAAAAACCGATCCATCACCCTTCAGAAATTAGGAAATATTCCCTGAGGATAATACACTTCATTTGAGGCCACGCAACCGTCCCAAAGCCATCCTGGCTCATCTGGGAAAACCTTTCCCAATAGTTCTTTTCACTTGCAAATCCTCCAAACCCTGTGAATAGATGAACTTCCTGGCAGGAACAGGGGACCCCTCTGCAAAACTAGCCTGGCAAGTATTTGTCAAAAGCAAAGCAGGCCTGTCAAAAGAGCACGAATAGGTGTAAGTCTGGGAAACTGAGTCAAGGACTCAGGTACAGTTGTACCTGCGAAGCCGAGCACCTTAGCTCCCAAACAAATCGGCTTCTAAGCAATCATGGTTTTCAAATGATTTTCGGAGGGCGAACATCCGGTGCGGCTTCCGATTGGCTGCAGGGGGCTCCTGCAGCCAATCAGAAGCCGCACTCTGGTTTTCGAATGGTTCCGGGAGTCAAATGGGCTCCTGGAACGCATTCTGTTCGAGAACCAAGGTACAGTGGACTCTCGGGTTGCGAACATTATCCATGCGGGAGACAACCCACAGTGTTCACAACCTGCATTGCTGCATCTGCGCACGCACAGGTCACGACTTAGGGCTTCTGCGCATGCACAAGGGCCAAAACCTGGAAGTAACCCATTCTGGTACTTCCGGGTTTCGGCTCGTCCGTAACCTGAAAATGCTTAACCTGAAGCGTCTGTAACCCAAGGTATGACTGTATGACTGCGTGTACCAGTCCTAAGGAACTGGCCAAGTGAGGCAATCAGCATCTTCAGGTCCCTTGACGGACAGGAGAGAAGCCACACTCTTGGATTTCTGTTGTAGATGCCTCTTCCTGAGATGCTTGTATTATTCTTTCAGGTGGCCTGCGGCTAATCATAGCATCATAGAGACGGAAGGGACCCTACGGTCATCTAGTCCAGCCCCCTGCAATGCAGGAATCTCAGCTCAAGCATCCCTGACAGATGGCCACCCAGCCTTCCCCAGGAAGGAGAGACCACAGTCTCCCAAGGGAGACCGTTCCACTGTCTGAACAGCTCTTATTGTCAGAAAGCTCTTCCTGATGTTGAGTCGGAAAAGTCTTTCAAAGCTGCTGCACACCTTTGTTTGGGGTCCTCGCCTCCTTGCAAATGGCAGTGGGAAGGAGGGCTCTGTTTCAACAGAAAAATAAAGATTCCCCCTTTCTTCCAGCTTCCGCTCATTCGTCTCCGACTGATAATGGACTTGGGAGGCTTTGAGCCCCTTGGGGAGTTGAGCTGTAAAGGACAACCTCCAATTTTCATACAACAGAAGGAGCCCAGGAGCCCCTTCGGGGCTTATCCTGCGCAGGCTGGTGCTGAGCCCCTACCTTTCAACTTGCAAGGTCCCCCCCCCCACAAACACACACACACTGGGTTGCAATTTTGTGAGTCAGCTTTGGCTGGGAGAGGCAGCCCCCCATTAGCCTCTGCCAGCCCAATAGCGCAGCCCCCCGCCCGCCATGTCCACGGCAGGAGACAGGCAGCAGCACCCAGACCCCAGAGGGAGGCTGCCCTTGGGACTGGCGTTCCCACACTGCCGCCTCCGTAACAAGGCCAGCGGCCAAGTTCCCCCTCCAGGCCGCTTCCTTGGTCCCACAGGAAAGCCAGGCAGGGGCTGCACATCCTCCCCTCCGCCTCTTCCTGCTGCCCCCAACAGACAACCGGGCCTGCAAGCTTCCTCTTCTGACATCGCCCAGGCCCCCACGCAGCCCCCCCCAAGAAAACACCCAGGCGTTCAGAGGGTCCCGAGGGCCATGCAGCCCAAGCCCTGCAAGACAGGAATGGCAGCCAAGGGGTCTAACTCTGCAGGGAAAAGCTTCCTGTCTTTCCTCTGCCCCCTCCCCACCAGAAACGGATGGTGGCTGCAGGCTCTGGTCCCCCCCTTAACATCTGCAAAAGGATTAAGGCTGATACCTTGTCTTACAGGATTTTATATTATTTTTAAAGCTAGGTAACTTCCCTGAGCTGTCAAGATGAAAGGATATATTCAGGCATAATCTTTGTAACATTTAACAACTTTAAAGATGTGCCCCCCCCGGAATTTCCATAACAGTTGGAAGGACAAAAATATAACCTCCTAGGACAACTCCTGCAACCCATCAGCGGATCGCTTTCAGACGAAGATCATGCATGGACAAATGTAAAGATCTTTGGAGAGTATTGATGAAAACCACAGTAACAAACGAATCAATGTATCTTCAAGGGAAAGAATAAGTAGATCCATTTGCATATATAGCTCTGTAGCCTTAATTATATTCCATTGCTATTTTGTTATTGCTGTTTTCCTCTGCTTCTATTTATTCCCCCCCCCCCCGCCAATTTAACTCACTGTAATACTCTCAATAAAATATAAGGAAACAAGAAAGGAGATTGCCACAAAACACTAGGAAGGCCTTTCTGGTGGTGAGAGCAGTCAGAAGGGGAAGGGGCTTTTAGGGAGAGGTCGGGGGGGGCATCTGCCAGGGATGCTTTAGCTGTGAGTCCTGAATTGCCGGGGGTTGGACTGGATGACCTTTGGGTCCCTTCCACCTCTATGACCTTCCACCATGACCTTTAAGGGAAGTCACCTCCGTCTTCCTCTCAGAGCAGGAGAGAGAGAGAGAGAGAGAGAGAGAGAGAGAGAAGGGCATTCCTAAGAACCGGCAGCTCAGCTCTCTCTCGCCTCCCTCCAGGAACCAGAAAAGCCAGTTTAGGGCTCAGATCTTTCCCACAGGCCTTTCTGAGTTCTTCTCTGGGGACACCCCAGGAGGCCAAAGCGTCACAAGAACCGCACCAGACATTCACCAGACCCCGAAACTTTTCCCCTTCCTGGCCTGAGAGGCTGCAAATTCTACCTGTCTTCCCCCCTCCAGTTGATCAACACACAGAGATGCAAGTGGCCAGGGACCCACCTGTGCACACCTGAGCCTGCAAGGGGCAGCCAAGCACCATTCACCGCCTGCCCCCCCCGCCAGCCCCCTCTCCCCTCCTCTCTAGGCGGCAGCTCCGCCATGACCACAAAGCCCTAACACAAAGGGCGATGCAGATTTTCCAGTGGGCATCTCTCTGCTCACAAAGGCGCCATTCTCAAGAGCAGGGAAGAGGGAGGCAGCTGCCCCCGCCTCCCACGCAGGAAGATGGCACAACCAGCCTGCCCCCCCAAGCCCAGCAGGGCCTCTGGTGCAGATGCAGAGGGAAGGCAAAGCACAGCCCAGTCCCCAAACTTGCCTCCACCACTGAGAATACACACACAAAGCAACATTTCCAGCAGGTGCCGTGGGGGGGGGGTCAAGACAGGCCTCGTCCTGGCCCCCATCCCACTGCCTCCCCTCAGAAGGCGCTGTAAGACCCCTTGGGAAGCAGGTGACCCCAGCAGGCCCCAGGCCCACAGAGCCCCCCCCCATGGCAGCACCGATGCAGAAAGGGAACTGCGGCAGAGTCAGCTGAGGTCGCAGTTGGGGGGACAGTGGAAGGTCGTCCTCCCCACCCCGCCACACAGCCCAGGTCGCAGCAGGGGGCACCAGGCCACCAGGGCCACCAGGCCACAGCTCACCCACCACGCCAGGAGATAGGGCAGGACTCACCCCACGCAGCAACCTCAAGCGCAACCCACCCAAGAAAAATACCCGCCGTGTTTCAGCCTCCGATTGCTGGCCTGGGACATTTTGCATCCCTGCTGGAGAATCTGGACTCTTTCCTGCCAGAGGAAGACCACAAATACAAGGACAACAACAGGAAGGAAGGAAGGAGCAGGCTTCCTGCTGGCCACGCCATCCGACTCGGGAGGGAGGCACCCCCCACTGGTTCTGCCGCAGCCACAAAGGGCAAAGCGAAGAGGACCCCCACCCAGCTCTGCACGCGCATGCAGCCCACCTGGGCCACCCAGCTCCAGGCCTGGCCCAGTCATCACAGCACCAAAGCTGGCAGCCCCATGGAAGCCATTCCAGAAGGGGGGAAGTGGCGGGTGTGAGCAAAAGCGTCCTGGCCCCTTCCTCACTCCCAAGCGCCCAGACTCTCTCCTGCCTCTTGAGCACCCAAGGGCCCCGGCCTGGAAGAGATCCACTTGGGGGCCAGGCTCCACTGGGGGCAGAAACCGTCAAAAGGTGCATCAACAGAACCTGAAATAGCCACGCAATTCCAGAATCTGAACCACTGCGGCCAGTTTTCTTTTGCGACCCATAGGAAAGGAGGCAAAAGTTGGGTCTGGAAGGAAAAGCAAGGCAGAAGGGGAGCCTGATTTCTGTCTGGGAGCAGGGGGGGCGGTCCACCTCACCCAGTATCCTGCTTCCCACTGTGCCCAACCGGGTGCCCCATGGGAAGGAGGGGCATGAGCGCAATGCCCCCTTCCGCTGGCATGCAGATGCAGATGCAGACTGTGTCTGAACAGGGACAGGGAGAGAACTGCCACATCTTGAATGGCAAATCAAGTTGACGCACTATGCCAAAATGGCAAAATTAACTGGGAAGCTCAGGAATACAGAAGACAAGGAATTTTAAAAAGAATGGGATATGGTTACAATGTATATACAAAATCATTGCAAACAGGCCAGAACATTAGCAGGATTTTAAATACACTTGTAAAGTAGCAGAATGTATAGATAACTTGGGAAGATGAAAAATTGGAAGAAGTACTGATATGCAGTTGAAAATAGAATTAAAAGGACCCATGGAAGGGGGGGGGAGTCAAGAGATTCAGAGTAATCTCAATATTTCGATTTTGTACTCTTTTATGTTGTACGTTTATATTTTTCAAAATTAATAAAAAAGATTATATTTGTAAAAGAACTGCCACGTCTTTAGAATTCCTTCTTCCCATCCTGCAAAAAAGCCTCTTTCTATTCTCTTTACACTGGTCATCCCTTGCAGAATTCTGCCCCACCTGCTGGGCTGCCCTGGCCCAAATCCTGCACTTGTTCAGAGCTGCGCAGAAGAGGCCTGACTCGCTTGCCTTGCTTTGGCCCTGCTGAGGACGCAACCTGCCGCAAACTGGCAGCCAGGTTGCTCCAGAGCAGGCTTTGCCACATGGTGCCAATCCAGGCCACTCAGAGTCCCTGGCAAGGGAGTCCCTTCCGCACCTCAAGACCCTGAACATGGGAGGAGAGGCACCAGGGGACTCTTTCCTTGCCCAGGGCTGTCTTAAGCATATGCGGCGCCAGGGTGCAAAGATCTGCCCGGTGCCCCCGCCAGTTGCCCAGTCCCAGGCGCGCAGGAAGGCAGAGTCGGCCGGCCACCTCAGCTTTTTGCTGGCTTGGTCGCCCCCGAACTCATGGCACTTGCAGAAGAGCCCGCCACAGCGCTCTGATCAACGGGCGAGTTCTTCCCCGGACTCAACTCTCCAGCCCCGGACTCTCAGCCTGGCACCCCTGAGAGCCCGGTGCCTGGGTGCCCTGCACCCCTAGCGCCTATGGGAAGACGGCCTGCATTTGCCAAAGGCCCAGAGGAGAAGGAAGCAGGAAAGCGTGGAAGGGGGACGAGGGAGGAACGCTCCTGACTCCAAGGACCAAGCTGCCCAGGAATGGCCACCCAGCTGCACCTGCCCCAGAGTTCAGAGGAGGAAAGAGCCTCTTCTGAGGTTTTGGATAGGGCAGCTCATGATTTGCATGTGGCATTTGATGCCAGGTCCCATGACAGTCTGGAAAAACCACATCTCCGAAAGGCTGAGGAAGGGCTCAGGGTCAGGCTGGGAGGAGGAATTCCCCAAGTGATCCTCCAGGCCAGGAATCCAGGAAGAGGATGGCATGGATGAGGCCCTGGAGGACAGCGGAATCTGAAGGGGACCCCCCCACACACACAAGCAGGAAGGGCTGCAAATCCTGCTGAGGACAAAATCGTATTTTTAAGGCCAACCTGCCAAAGCGCAGACCTTCACTGGGGGAAATCACGTCCCCGCAGACACCCAAGGGGGAAATGTTAGGAGCGAGCGCGCAAGGAGGTGGGACCGGGCTTGGAAGCCGCAGCAGGGGCGGAAAGGGTTCAGCAAGAGCCCCCACCCCACCCACCCCAAAACTGGGGAGCGGAAAGCCCAGCCAAACCCAGAGGGACTCACTCCGGAGGGAACAGGCGAGAGTCACGCCGGCGCTGCACAGATGCAAACACAACACGCGGGCGAAGGAGAGAAACTCCGCGCAAAAACGCTCAGGATGCAGACCAGCGCGCGCGGGGGGGGGGGGCGCATTACAGGGAAAGTCTCCCAACTCTCCCGGCGGATGCAGAAGCTGCAGGCTGGGGAGGGAAGACCCCGCCCGGCCCCCCGCTTTCAGCTCGGGGGTTCAGGACGTGCCCAAACAAACGGGGTATCCAAGGTCCCCCTGGCTAGACGGAGGGGGTGTTCCTGACCCGCTGGCTTGCCCCCCCTTGTAAAGGAGACCCTGGCCCGCTTGGGATCGGGCCCAAGAGGGGCTCTGGCCCGCTTCCCGCCGCCTCGGGGATCCCCCGGGAGGCCTCCCTCTCGACGCCGCCTCCTTCGGGGGCTCCGGGCCGAGGGACCCCCGGGCCAAGCCCGAGCCGCCTGCCCCCCGCCCACCCGCGCAGGGCGATCCCGCGGAGAGCCCCCGCCCTCCCGATCCCCGCGGCGGCCGCTCACCGTGGCTCCGGGGAGCGAGTGGCGCTGGCCGGGCGGCCATGCAGCGAGGGGGCCGGCGTCGGCGCGGCCCGGCCTGGAGCGCGAAGGGCGGCCCGCCCGCCGGGCGACGGAGGCGGGCCGGGCGTGACTCAGGCCTCAGGAATGCGCCCTGGCCGGCCAGCGCCGCGGAGGCGGAGGACGGAGCCCTCGCCGGGACGGCCGCGCCGAGGCAGGAGGCCGCCTCCGCCGACCGGGGAGCCTCCGCGCCTTGGAAGGCACGCAGGCCGGCAGGGACGGGGAGCCGGAGCCTCCAGGACGCGCCGGGGCGGCGGCCCCCCGACGGGCTGCTCCGGCGCCGGGGCGGGACGGGAATCCCCGCCGCGGAAGCGGCGCCTGCGCCTCGAGGGACCCGGGGCGCGGGGAGGCTGCCCGTGCGCTCACCTGGCCGCCCGGGAGCCGCTGCGCTCCAGTCGCCCCCCCCCCGGAGGGAACCGGACCATGATCGGCCCTAACCGACGGGGCCCCGGGACGGTTGGCCGTCGAACGGGCAGGGTTGGGTCGGAACGGGAAGCCCGGACTGTCGCTGAAGCCGTGGGAACAGGGAGCCTCCGGCTCTCACCTTCCATACACGTGAAGGTGGGGAAGAGACCCCAGCGCAGTCACGTCGGACTTCAGAAGAGGAAGCTGAACCCCCACGAGGGTTTGGGTTCAGGAAGGGATCCGAGAGGCAGAGTCGAGGGGATCCAGTCTCTCCGCAATGCTTGGGAGGCGCTCAAAACCACCCCGTGAGAAGCGCAGATAAAATGCAGAGACGCGTCCAGAGAGGAACCGGGAGGGCCCGAGGATGCCAGCGTGGTTAACCAGCGGAGTCAAAGACGCCGGGAGAGGCCAAGAAGCCTTCCTTCAAACAATGCAAGTGTGGAAAATGAAAAGAGGGCACGTACACTTTGGGGAAAGAAATGCAAGCACATTGAGGGGTGCAAAAAATGGGGGGGGGAGCGAAGGATGCTGAAAACAAAGACCCACGAAAAACGAAAAAATCTTAACTGCATGAGTAGCAGGAGAGTGTCCAGGGGCAGTTGGGCCCTTGGATGGCAAAGGGGTCAAAGGTGTGCAAAAAGAGGAGGAGACTGCGGGAAAACCGGATTAATTCTTCACATCTGCATTTGCAGCAGAAGATGGAAGACGGACCCCTGGGCCCAAAATAAGTTCTGCAGGAATGGAGTCTATGGAACGGAGGCAACTGGTGGCCAGAGACAACATTCTAGGCCTTATTGACAAAATAATCCTGCCTCACTGATGGGAGGGGGGAACATGTGGGGCCCAGCAGGCCAAGAGCCCCATCTCCACCAGAGCTGTGGGCAAGCTCACAAGTGGCGGGGATGCCCACCTGACAGCCGTGGCATCATGGGATCGCACAGTAATGAAACCGTGGGGCTGGTGAGCATGGCTTGGGAGGAGCTGCCTTGGAGGCCAATTCAGACCCACTACTTGCCCCCCATCAGAGTTCTTTGAGAGCTTCAACAAGCATGTCAACGTGATCTGGTTGGCATGGGGCACTTTCAAAAAGCTTTCCGCAATGTATGTCACCAAAGATTCCTGACTAAGCTTTGCAGTCATGGAGTAAGAGGAGAGATCCGGTGAAGAAACAGGAAACAGAAAGGAGGAAGAAGTGGACTGTCCTCCCAGTGGAGGAAAATTGGAAGAGGAGACTCCCAAGGATCAGTAATAAAGCCTCTGCTTTTAACTTGTCCACAAATGACCCAGAGTTAAACATGAGCAGGGAGGGGGCCAAGTTTGCTGACGATGCTAAATCGTTCAGGGTTGTTAAAACAAAAAGAGATTGCAAAGAGCTCCAAAAGTCCTCTTCAAACCGGGTGAATGGGCAGCAAAATTATTATTATTATTATTATTATTATTATTATTATTATTATTATTATTATTATTATTATTTGAATCTATATACCGCCCTATACCTGGGGGTCTCAGGGCAGTTCACAGAATAAAATAAATATATAAAACCACAAAATACCTAATAAAAATTTAAAACAACAACCCAATAGCCCCCACCCACAAATATATTTTTTTAAGGGCATAGGCTGTAAATCAGATCAACCAAAGGCCTGGTTAAAAAGGAACATTTTTGCCTGGCACCTAAAGGTGTATAATGAAGGCGCCAGGCAAACTTCCCTGAAGAGAGCATTCCACAGATGGGGAGCCACTGCAGAGAAGGCCCCGTTCTCGTGTTGCCACCCTCTGGACTTCTCGAGGTGGTGGCAAACAGGGAGGGCAAACAGATGATCTCAGGGTCCGGGTAGGTCCATATGGAAAGAGGCAGTCCTTGAGGTATTGCAGCTCATGTAGGCAACTCTAAAGTGATGCATGTTGGAACTGGAAAACTTAATTTCCCATCCACGCTCATGGAGGAGCTGGAGGAGACGGACTGGGAGTGAGACCTCGGGGTCCCGGCAGAGAGCCTGGGGAAAACATCAACCTCGTCTGCAGCAGATCATGAGGAACGGAATGGAAAAGGCATTCACCCCCCCTTGGCCACGTTCTGCTCTGGCTGCCACACCTCCAACAGGATATATTATTGCAGAGCTGAAAAGGGGTCAGAAAAGGGCGGCCAAAGTGGTCCAGGGAAGGAGCAGCAAAGGAAGGTTGCAGCATTGGGGGATTTTTAGCAGAGAGAAAGGCAAGGAAGAGGAAATGTGGTGGAGGAGCTGTGTGAGACTCGGCCTGGCCTGGGGTGGGTGGATGGGGAAAGGTCTTATCTCTTGCTCAGGGCTAGAACTTGGGGGCATCAGGGAAGCTGAGCGTTGGAAGATTCAAGACAGAGAACAGGAAGCGGGTGCTTCACACCACGCGGACTCCAGGGGCGCCATATTTCAAAAAGGTGAAACCAAACACAAAAAGTTGTCGCTTTGCCCAAAGTTGTTGAGCTTCTCTTTGCAAAATCCCAGAAAAAAGTGAAGTTTTTGAGGGTATTTTTAAGGAAATTCGCCAAAATCCACAATTCCAACGTCCAGATTTTTCTGGACATTGAACCTGTTTCCAAACAACCATTTCCTGGCTGTTTCCGGGAAATTCCAGAAGTCTGGCAACCCTAGCATAGTCAAAATATGGAACTTGCTCCTGATAACCACAAACTTGGATGGCTTTCAAAGAGGATTAGACAAGTTCCTATTGATGATTAGTAGCCCCCCCCCCGGCTGTTTTCTCCCTCCATGTCAGCCTCCCTGGGCTGCCCCCCTTCTCCAGCCACAGTGGTCCCCGCAGCCTCCTCCTTCCTGCACAGCTTGCTCTCCCTGTTCCTGAGCAGGCCAAGAGGGCAGCAGCACACTGACCCCCCCCCCACCTCTCCCCAGGGACAGGCCAGGGCTCTTGGGCCGCTATGTCCACAGGAAGCTGGAAGCGGCTGCTGCTGAAGCCATCGCGGAGGGGGCCGGAGAGGGTGGGCCTTTGCCCGAGGTTGGTCTCCTCTGACCATGAATGGCGAGGAAGGAAAGGAGCGTGAATGTCCCTTTGTGACCAAGGCTGGCCCTGGGAGAGGCCCCGCGGGAAGCGCAAGAATGTCCCCATTGAGAGTGGCGTCAGCTGTCCTTTCAGCAAAGGACTTTCCCAGCGAGGCAGCAGGGTGAGGCCCGCCCGCCCTCCTTCCCTCCCTCCCTCCTTCCTAAGGCACCAGGGCTGCCGCTGCACCCGTTTCACAGGAGAGCCAGGCTGCCTTGCCGCCCAGCAAGGGGCATTGGGATCAGGGCAGCAGTTCTGTCCTGGGCAAAGGTGCCACCCGGCACGTGAGCAGCTTCTGGGCTGCAGTGCCATGCCAGAGCCAGGGCAGGCAATTCCCTTGCTCCCCGGGAATCTCCTGGGGTCAAGAGGCCAGAAGTGCAGTTGGAGGCGGGCAGAGGGTATCTGGTGCCAGGTAAGAAGCAGGTCCAAGTGGATCATCATGGATGACGGAACAAGGAGGGAAACCAAAGCTGTAGTCAGTAGGTCACAGAATTCCCCACAACAATCGGGGTCAGATCCCACCGTCAAGACAATCTGAAGTGCCCACATAAGTGTTTAAAGCCCTAAGCAACTTAGACTGCTTGGGTCCCTACCGGGGGTCAGCAAACTTTTTCAGCAGGGGGCTGGTCTACTGTCCCTCAGACCTTGTGGGGGGCAGGACTATATTTTGAAAAAAATAATGAACGAATTCCTATGCCCCACAAATAACCCAGAGATGCATTTTAAATAAAAGGACACATTCTACTCATGTAAAAACATGCTGATTCCTGGACTGTCCGCAGGCCAGATTTAGAAGGCGATTGGGCTGGATTATGACTTTAAAAACTTTGCAGTAATAATTAGTAAAAATTGTAATAATCACATATAAAAGAAACAGTATACAAGAGGTAAATAAGGAAGCCATTAAAAGAAGTGTTTTATTTTTATGTTATGTTTTCTTTGTGTAAGGGGATAGGAGTTTAATTTTGATAATTAAATTGTCAATGGTGGTAGGTGTGTTTGTATGTATGAGTTGTTGTGGACTATGTTGTAAATAAAGTATGAAGAAGAAGAAGAAGAAGAAGAAGAAGAAGAAGAAGAAGAAGAAGAAGGCGGCGAAGAAGGCGGCAATTGGGTCGGATCCAGCCCCTGGGCCTTAGTTTGCTTACCCATGCTACAGACCCGCTCAGGTGGCCTTCTCTGGGTCAGCCCCCTAAATGCAGCATTCCCTCCCCACAGAGGTGAATCTGGCCCCCAACGCAGGCTGAAGACCCCCCTCCTTACCTTGGCCTTTGGCACCTGAGAAGTGTGTTCTCAGGGCCCAACATGCGGCTGCAATTTGCTTTCCCCGTTTTGAGTTGTAGCCCACCTGGGTGATAAGGGAGTGGCTCAGGGGTCTCCCAGCAGAGAGACCTGGTCTCTGAGCATACGGATCAGGGCCGCTCCTCCTTGCAGGCCCTTCGCAACAGTTGGGGGTCAACAAAAGACCCCTGGAGCATTCAGTGGAGCATCTCCCACCTCTGCCTTCGGGGGAATGACCCAGGTGGTTCGAGGCAGACTTTGCCCCCTCCTTCCTGGGTCGACCAGGGCAGTTGGCAAGAGGAGGGTTGCCCGGTAGGTAAGGCACTTCCCTTTGGGGCAGACCCATGTTCATCATCATCATCATCATCATCATCATAATTCCTAATTTATTATTTATACCCCACCCATCTGGCTGAGTTTCCCCAGCCACTCTGGGCAGCTCCCAACAGAGGACTAAAAACAGAATAAAACTTCAGGCATTAAAAGCTTCCCTAAACAGGGCTGCCTTCAGATGTCTTCTAAGTCAGATAGTTGTTTATTTCCTTGATTTCTTACAAGAGGGCGTTCCACAGGGTGGGCGCCACCACCGAGAAGGCCCTGTGCCTGGTTCCCTGCAACCTCGCTTCTCGCAGGGAGGGAACCGCCAGAAGGCCCTTGGAGCTGGACCTCAGTCCAGCTGAACAATGGGGGTGGAGATGCTCCTTCAGGTATACTGGGCCTTTGAGGCTGTTTAGGGCTTTAAACGTCAGCACCAACACTTTGAATTGTGCTCGGAAACATACTGGGAGCCAATGCAGGTCTCTCAGGACCAGAGGTCTATGGTCTTGGCGGCCGCTCCCAGTCACTAGTCTAGCTGCTGCATTCTGGATTAGTTGTAGTTTCCGGGTCACCTTCAAAGGTAGCCCCACATAGAGCGCATGGCAGCTGTGCATTTGCTGGGTTTGTGCAACTTCCCAGCAGATTTCCCCATGTCTACAGGGAACGTCGTCCCCTCACAGAGGAGCCAAGCTAAGAAGAGGACAGTCCCTTCAGCCATCTCCGGGGGTGGGGGGTGGATGTCCCAGTGCTTCGCTTCCCCTCTGCAAACCGTCAGATGGGACTGGAGGCTGCTTGCTTGGAAATTGAAGCCCCTGGAGATCAGCCAGCATTTTGAATTTGAAATGTGCTGTTGCGCTTCCTTCATCCTCTGCTGTGCCTCAGTCTCTCTTTCGGTCCAGCCGAGGCTCCGGGGAGGAGGGTGGGGCAGCGCAGAGGAATGTTGGCCTCCTCTTCTGCCGCCCTCGAAACGGCTCACAGCTGTAGCAGTGGAAGCCCTTCCTTCCCTCTTTCCCTGCCTGCTCATTTCTGGGGCTTTCCAGAGGATGAAACTAAGCCTGAGATTTCCATCTCTCTGCAAATAGCTCTCCCTGACCCAGCCCAATGGCAGCGCTGGCTTGGGATCTGTTTTTGAGTCCCAAGATCCACCCACAGGAGCCTGAAGGATCTGGAGCCCAATCATGCATTGCAAGGAGCAAGAATCACAGGGCTTCCAGAAAACAAAAATTCACTCTGGGCTTTATCCATTTCAGCAGTGAAATTGAGGGGGTGGGCAACAGGGGAGGGAGGGGGGAGACTGCCAGGTTATTTGAACTTTCATTAGATGCTTCTTAGGGATGTACTGTAAGCCCTCAAGTCCTGTGCCCACCCCTCCTCCGTCCCAGGATCCCTAAATCCAGCTGGGGCTCCCCTGCTTTTTTTTGGCTAATAATATTAATAAATTTTTATCTATACCCCGCCCTTCCCGGTTCAAAAACCAGGCTCACGGCGGCTAACAACAAATTTAAAACACTTACTTATAAAAGCAGCATTGTTGTTGTTGTTTAGTCATTTAGTCATGTCCGCCTCTTCGTGACCCCCTGGACCAGAGCACGCCAGGCACTCCTGTCTTCCACTGCCTCCTGCAGTTCAGTCAAACTCATGCTGGTAGCTTCGAGAACACTGTCCCACCATCTCATCCTCTGTCGTCCCCTTCTCCTTGTGCCCTCCATCTTTCCCAGCATCAGGGTCTTTTCCAGGGAGTCTGCTCTTCTCATGAGGTGGCCAAAGTCTGGCCTCAGCTTCAGGATCTGTCTTTCCAGTGAGCACTCAGGTCAATGCAGTATAAAAACATGAATAACAATAAAATTCAAAAATCAATTTAGGGGAAATAAGCATTAGATAATCCCCAGGGCTAGGTGGCTGAACTGGTCCTACTTGGGCCAGCGAGGAGGCCGGGGGAGAATTAGCTGTGGGGTCTCAGAGCGGGTGATCTTCATAAAAGGGGAGGGGGAGGGAAGAGAAGGGAAATAAAAGATCAGGCTGAATTCAAATTAAAGGCCAGGCGGAATAGCTCTGTCTTACAGGCCTGACGGAAGGAGGTTAAATCCTGCAGGGCCCTGGTCTCCTGGGACAGAGCATTCCACCAGGTTGGAGCCATCACTGAGAAGGCCCTGGCCGTGGTGGAGGATAGTCTGACTTCGTTAGGGCCCAGGACCTCTAAACTATGGTTATTCATGGACCTTAAGGTCCTCTGCGGGGCAGACCAGGAGAAGTCTAGTGTGTCCGTTGAGCACAAAAGCATTGATGGAGCACAGAAATGGAGCAACAGGAGGAGGAGGAACAAGGGGACAAGCAGGATGGGGCCTTTCTGCTGGTGACAGATGCAGCAAGGCAGCTCTAAGCCAGGCCACCTCAGAATTGAAGGACGTGGCAGAGAGGAAGTCTGTGCCTGTCACTCTCAGATGCCCCCAGTCGACAGGAGGTGGGCAAAGGGTGCCAGGGAGCAATGGCCGCAGATGGTTCAACCTGGGATTTCAGCCTCCCAGGTATTCTGCAATTGTTTTAGTATCTACTTGATGAACCCTCAAAAGCCAGTTGATCCCACGGTAGCATTGAGACTGTACTGAACTTCCAAGCCAAAGACCAAAAGCAACCACTTGGTTGTCAAATATTGTTGTCAAAGCTACTGTATTTGGTCATCAATAAATGAGTGCAAAGAATGATCCCTGGGAGATAAATTAATTCGCCAGGGTTCCGCCCCCCCAGTTGTTTACTGGTGCTCCAGCTTCCCTTGGGTGGGGGTCCCAGAAGAGCAGCCCAGAGCAAGGTCAGATTAGCTGGCCTGCAGATCGGGTCCTGGTGGTCCAAGTAACACCAGAAACTGTCATGGGCCAGGAGTCGGCTACACCTGTTGAGCAGCAGCCTGAAGGAGAAGAAGGCAAAGTGACTCTGCCTGCTACTGATCAGCCTTCTTGCTCCTGATGTGAATCTGCTGGCTCCAGCTTCTTCAGCAGGGTTTGCAGCCTCAGTCAGTTGCTGGAAACAACATTCCTCGTTCCTGGCCAAACCTTGCTGCTTCTTGCTCCTTGTGACCTTGGACCAGGGGTCAGCAAACTTTTTCAGCAGGGGGCCGGTTCACTGTCCCTCAGACCTTGTGGGGGGCCGGACTATATTTTGGGGGGGGAAATGAATGGAATCCTATGCCCTACAAATAACCCAGAGATGCATTTTAAATAAAAGGACACAATCTACTCATATAAAAACACGCTGATTCCCATACCGTCTGCAGGCTGGATTGAGAAGGCGATTGGGCCAGATCCGGCCCCCGGGCCTTAGTTTGCCTGCCCATGCCTTGGACCCTCGGCTTTCTTGACCCCTGGACCCTCTGACTACGTGAACTGAGATGGTCTTGACCTTAGGACTAGACTGGACCTTGTACATGGACTCTGCCTCCAGGCCAAGACCCCCCTGAGACTTGGCTGGTTGGCTCTGCAACAAAAACAGATGAATTGCTGCCCCACAATGTGCCTTTCCTTCTTATGTGCCTCCCAGTTGCTACGTGGCAAATATTTTTTATCCTTTCCAGAACAATGTGAGCCACAGAATGCCTGTAGGAACAGGAAGCCGCTGCTTCCCTCCAGAGACGGGTTGTGGGTTGTGCCCCTCTGCCCCTCCAGTGTGGCCTACTCTGACTGGCAGCAGCCCTCCAGGGTCTCCTCTGGCAGAGAACAGCCTTTCCCACCCCAGCTCTGAGAAGATAGAAAAACAAGGGTGAAACAGTGATTACACCAAAATTCCAGTTCTCATGAATTCCTCTGGGCAGCGCCAGCTTCTGCAGGGTGAGGGAGTGCCAGCCAGCTGCCTGCCAGTCACCCAAGGCAGGCTGCAAAGTCCATCCTCCTGCTCTGCCCGAATTCTCTGGCTGCCCGGGAGGAGGGAGGGGCTGGCTGGCTGGCATCCCGTGCTATTAACTGCAGTGGGAGACTCTGCATCCGCAGCTGGCTAGGGGGACATTTTTATCTTTGGGCATTTGTCAGGCAACAGTATCCGCCAGGGCGGTGGGCTTGGCCGGCTGGGCTGCATGCCGAGACTCAGCGGAGCCCCTCAGCCCCCAGGCCCTGCTTCAGCAAACCCCAGCAGCCCCTGCCCCATGGAAGGGCTTGCCCTATGGAGAAGGGGCACTTGCCCAGCCTCCTTGCAGAGGAGCTCGTCTTCCTCTCTGGAAGGCCTTGCCTGCCGGCCAAGAGACAGAAGTGGCCCAGAGGACTCCATCGCTTTTGTCCTCCTCCGGAAATAAGGGGGGTCTGCTGGAGAAGGGGGGGCTGGGCAGTGGGCTTTGTATCTGCAGTCTCCTGGGCTCAGGGCAGGTCACTGCTTCTACCAAATGGATGCATTTCTTCGGTAAAGCATTCTTGATAGGGCCAGGGAAACCGACAGGCGCTGAGGAGGGTTCGAAGAAGAAGAAGAAGAAGAAGAAGAAGAAGAAGAAGAAGAAGAAGAAGAAGAAGGATTGATGCCGCGGCTTCCAACCAATTATTAAAATACAGTGGTCTGTTAAACATTAAAAGCTTCCCTAAACAGGGCTGCCTTCAGATGTCTTCTAAATGTCTGGTAGTTGTTCTAGTTGTTCTTCTCTTTGACATCTGGTGGGAGGGCGTTCCACAGAGCGGGCGCCACCACCGAGAAGGCCCTCTGCCTGGTTCCCTGTAACTTGGCTTCTCGCAGTGAGGGAACCGCCAGAAGGCCCTCGGCCCTGGACCTCAGTGTCCGGGCAGAATGATGGAAGTGGAGACGCTCCTTCAGGTATACTCGACCGAGGCCGTTTAGAGCTTTCAAGGTCAACACTTTGAATTGTGCTCGGAAAGGTACTGGGAGACAATATAGGTCTTTCAGGACTGGTGTTATGTGGTCTTGGCGGCCGCTCCCTGTCAGCAGTCTAGCTGCCACATTGTGGATTAACCGTAGTTTCCTGGTCACCTTCAAAGGTAGCCCCACGCAGAGCGCATGGCGGTAATCTAAGAATGAATGATTTCCTTTCTGGGATGAGGATGGTAAAACTGGTGGAAATTCAAACAGGGGAGCTGTTTATAATATTCAATTGGAAGCCGCCCAGAGTGGCTGGGAAAACCCAGCCAGATGGGTGGGGTTATTTATTTATTTATTTATTTTTTATTATTATTATTATTATTATTATTATTATTATTATTATTATTAAACTGGGCATGGTGGGTGCCGGGACACAGGAAAGCAAATGAGAGGCCAGAGCCCGTGCCAAAGACACATGAAGAGAGAGGCAGAACATCTGACTATAAGTGTTCATGCACTAATGCTGGGAGCCTCCGAGTCAAGATGGGCAATCTAGTTTTAGTGAACAGCACTGATAATTGTGGGCAGAAGAGAAACCTGGCGGAAGAAAGAGAACCAATGGACAGGCTTATCTCTGGACACAAAGCCCCTAAGGAGGAGAGGGAAGGATGTATCAGAGGTGGGGCTGCTCTGAATGTCAAAGGCGGCATCAAATCCAGCAAGCTAGGAACCCCAAATGGCCCTTCCCAGAAATGATGTTGATGCTGGAGTTCGTCATACACCCGAAATTTCCCGGACATATCCAGACTACTGCTGCATATCCAGAAATCCCCAAAATGTTAATGCAATTTTGCCGAAAAAGCTCATCAACTTTTTGCTTTTTGAAATATGGCAACCCTAGCTGATGCCAATACCGCAGGGACTGACTCTCCTATATTTTATGTTGTGAACTGACCTGAGATCTTTGAATGGCTTAGTAGTAGTAGTAGTAGTATGGTCCTGGGTTGTGCCATTGTCGCCCTGATCAAACTGCTCAAGGTGATCTAAAGATGAAGAATGAAATCCAGGAAGCATCTGAAGGAGGAACTGAGGCAGTAAAGGCGGGATTTCAGTCACTGGGTACTTGTGTGCTCAAATCAGGGCAAAGGGATAAAATTTCTTATTTGACGGAGCAGTTACTGGGTGTTTATGTTTAATACCTTTTATTAATTTTCGGAAAGGATTCATTTTCTCAAACAGGATCTGATGATACAATTACGGTTCACTGTTGAGCAAATGCAGACACGAAACAAAACCAGAGTCAGTAAAGCCGAGCTCTGTGCCTGGGTGCGCGGATGCCGAGAGAGGCCGGGATTCCGCGCAGCCTTCGGGGTTTCCCCGGCTCCCCCCGGCAGGGGGCGCCGCGACGGACTCGAGGGGGCGGAGACCTCGAGGGGGCGGGACGGCCAGCATCCCCTCCCTCTGGCGCAGCCATGCCGGGGCCGCGGAAGCGGCTTCCTCGCGAGCAGGAGGCGGCGGCGGCGGCGGCGGCGGAGGGGATCCTGGCGAAGGCGCCCTCCCCGCCCCACCTGGGCGCCGCCTTCTTCGACCAGCCGTGCGTCCGCCTGGCCAGGGCGCTGCTCGGACAGGTGAGGGACGGAGGAGGCGCCCGGGCCGGGCGGGCACGGCTTCCTTCCCCGGGGAGGCGCCCCCGACGGCGGGGCAGAACGGAGACCCTCCGGCTCCGAGCGGGGCCTGGCCAGGCAGGAGCCAAAGCGCAATTACGCACGCAGAGAAGCGCATGCCCGAATTGTACTCATGTTTCATTGTTTCGCTATTGTGTCCCCACCCCCCACCCCGATGATTTTAGCTGCTTCTGTTTCATCTGTAAGACACTTTGGCTCCCCGTGTGGAGAAAAGGCAGTACTGTATATAAATTTAATGATGATGATGATGATGATGATGATGATGATAATTAATACGGGGTCCTCGCCACGCAATCACATTCACCCAGTGCTACACCAGTTGCACTGGCTCTCGGTGGAGTACAGAGTCAGGTTTAAGGTGCTGGTTTTAACCTTTAAAGCCCTATACGGCCTAGGACCCTCGTACCTACGGGACCTCCTCTCCTGGTATATCCTGCGGAGAACCTTAAGGTCTTCAAATAAAAACATCCTGAAGGTCTCAGGCCACAGGAGATTAGGCTGGCCTCGACCAGAGCCAGGGCTTTTCGGCTGTGGCCCCGACCTGGTGGAACGCTCTGTCACAAGAGACTAGGGCCCTGCGGGACTTGACATCTTTCCGCAGGGCCTGCAAGACAGAGCTGTTCCGCCAGGCCTTTGGCCAAGGCTCAGTCTGACCCCCTCTCTCCTTCTGTCATCCTCATAGAACTTTTAACCCAATGGTTGCCATTAATTTGATATTGAATTGATTTTAGAATGGATTTTGGAATGCTGTGCTACTTTTATTGTTGTTAGCCGCTCTGAGCCCGGCTTCGACTGGGGAAGGCGGGATATAAACATCATCATCATTATTATTATTATTATTATTATTATTATTATTATTAAATATTTAGCCATGCAGCCCCCTTGTGCCTCAGTGCTCCTGCCCACTCTTCCCACCTGGTAATGCTGCTTTCAGTGGGGGGGCACCTGAGACCTTCTGCATGCCAGGCAGGTGCTCCTCTGCCCATCTAGGGTGCCAGAGGCCCTGCAGCTGTTGGGGCGATGCCAGGGTTGGACTCCTCCTGCTTTTTTTTGCACAGCTTCCGGCTTCCTCTACGGAGCGTCTTCTTGTTGTGCGGCCAGGACTCTGTCAGATCTCGGAGGTCAGGGTGGGAGCCTCCCCGGTGTTGGGACCTCTGCTGCCAGGGCTGAGCCGCAGCCCCCTCTTTCGAACCCATCGCTTGCCCCCAGAGCGGTACCTTCATCTTTGCAACCACATGGGGAGTCTCTGTGCGCTGCCCGCAAGTGTATTGGGGCCAACCGTGGCAGTGGCTGCAAGAGTTGGCTTTCTGAAATGTGAAGAGATGCTGGCATGCCCTCTCTCCTGCAGCCCCCAGGCGGCTCTGGTCTGGGGTCTTGTGGGCTCAGCCTTCGCTCTGCTTCCCAGATCCTGGTCCGGAGGCTGCCAGATGGGAGAGCGCTCCGGGGGCGCATTGTGGAAACGGAGGCCTACCTGGGAGGAGAGGACACCGCGTCCCACTCCAGGGGCGGGCGGCAGACTGCCAGGAACATGGCCATGTTCATGGCGCCGGGCACTCTGTACGTGTACCAGATCTACGGGATCTACTTCTGCATGAACATCTCCAGCCGAGGTAAGCAGGTGGCCGTCCTGCAGGAAAGCTCTGAGCCCTCCGGGGGAGTTGAGGGGGCCTCTCCTCCCCCCAACCCTCATCCAGCAGGCACACAGGCACTGTGGGGGGGGCGAGGGGGCTGTGCTTTGTTCTGAGGATCATCAGAAGAGAGCCAAATTGATGGATCCGGCCAAAGGGCCCATCAAAGCCAACATTCTCTGTGTCCATCCAGAAACTCAAGGGAATAATAATAGTAATAATTTATTTATACCCCGCCCATCTGGCTGGGTTTCCCCAGCCACTCTGGGTGGCTTTCAACAGAATATTAAAATACAATAATCATTAAAACTTCCCTAAACAGGGCTGCCTTTAGGTGTCTTTTAAAAGTAAAATAGTTGTTTATTGCCTTGACATCTGGTGGGATGGCGTTCCACAGGGCAGGTGCCATCACCAAGAAGGCCCTCTGCCTGGTTCCCTGTAACCTCGCTTCTCGCAGGGAGGAAACCGCCAGAAGGTCCTTGGAGCTGGACCTCAGTGTCCAGGCAGAACGATGGAGGTGGAGACGCTCCTTCAGGTATACAGGACTGAGGCTGAGACCAAAGCACTTGGGCTAACTTTCTGCTCCCCAGACAGCCTAGTTCTTTCTTCAAGGTGGGGGATCCAGCCATGGTTGTTGCTTGAAAGTGCTCCCCCCCCCCCCAGATCCTGGCTTCTTTGAACCAGGGGAATATGGTGTGGGCTCCATTTCTGCCCCTCTCCCCCAGACAAGTGTCCCAGGTCGGGTGTGGCTGCCATCTCCTGGCCTGTGGGCAAGGGCATCCCTTCCGGGAAGGGGCAGGGGGCTGACTGTGCAGGCCCCAGGGGCCGTATCCCAGTCCTGCCTCTGGCCCTCGCAGCAGCCAGCCAGGGCCACCCAAGGGAAGCCCACAAGCGGGAGCCAAGGGCAGGAGCAACTGGCCCCACTTGGGATTCCTGGCATCTCATATTCAGAGGCATTTAATGCCCTTTGAAAGTTGGGGGCCATCAAATTTGATGGTTTATGTGAGGTGAGAAGTCGCCTCTTTTGTCTGTTCTGACACTTCCAGAAGATCAATAAGAATAATTTTCCTCCCTCTCATACTAGTACATGGCAGGAGAGGGAGGAAAACGCCTCTCTCTTCATTTTCTGCCCACTATCCCTAATTTTGTACCCCTCTCTCATCCCCCTCCGTACTCACTTGTTTCCTAAATGCTCCAATGTTTCCTCCTCAGGGAACTGGTCCAGGCAACGTCCAGATCCTCTTGGTTGCCCCTTTCTGCCCCTTCTTCACCTTTCAAGGTGAGAGGACAGGAACGGCACACGGTCTCCCCATAGATTGGTAGAAGAGCATTAGAATACGGGAGGTTTTGTTGCCACCTTCTTGCGAAAGATCCCTTGAGCTGGGATTGGCCTGCCCTGACCTTTGCCCCCTCCCTTCTCTCTCGCCAGGGGAGGGGGCGGCCGTCCTGCTGCGCTCCTTGGAGCCCCTGCAGGGCCTGGAGGCGATGAGGGAGCTGCGCCTGGCTCAGCGGAAAGGGGCCCCCCGCCCTCTCAAGGACCGGCACCTGTGCAACGGGCCTTCCAAGCTCTGCCAGGCCCTGGCTGTGGACAAGACCTTCGACCAGCAGGACCTGGCCTGCCATCCGGCCGTGTGGCTGGAGCCCGGCCTGGGGGCGCCCAGGGAGGAAGACGTCATCTCCGCTCCCCGCATTGGCATCAGCGGCGAGTGGGCACAGCAGCCCCTGCGCTTCTACGTCTGGGGCAACCCGTGCGTGAGCGTGACGAACAAGGCGGCCGAGGGGGCCAGAGGCAGCCGGCCGCCAGCGGAGGCCTCTCCCTGCTGCTGATGCCCAGGAACTGGGGGCTCCGGAGGCTTCCCAGGATGGGGAGAATAACAGGGAAGCCTGGGACCCTTTCAGTCTTGTGAATTTATTTCTTTCCAAAATAAAATAGTTTTGCTTTGAGGCTGGTGGTTGTGGCTGCGGGAAAGCCTTCCTGCCTGCAGCATATTGAAGGAAGGAGCTGCCTGCAAAATGCAGAATTGGAAGGAGGAAAACCGCCCCCCTTCCACGATGTGGGGAGATAAGAGTTCCTCTGCTGCTAGGAAGAGGTACCAGAATCATCCCAACAAATTCTCCCCCCATTCCCTTTGTTAAACCTGCTCCTGCCCTTGGTCCTTGTGGAAGAGAGAGGAGCCACCTGACTGAGCAAGCAGGATGCGGCCAGTTCAGGTGGCCTGAGAGAGGAGGCCAAGCCAGTGGTCACCTGCCCTTCAGAAGTAAGGAAGGTAGGTTTGTGGGTCAAGGCAGGGAGGAAAAGAGCCGGTACTTTCACAACAGACTTGTTCCCTGACTTAAGAGGAGAAAGATTTCACATTTTCCAGCATGTGGTTGTAATTGTGCAATGGCGGGTGAACAGTCTGAGGCTTGCCTGCAACTATCAAGACACAGGTGTGTCCCCCCAGCTCTCCACCCCCCTCCCCCAGCCAAGAGAAGTGTCCAGCAGATGGATCGCTATGTCTGCAGCCGTCAGCAGAGGCCCAGAAGCAGCATCTGAGGCCTGGCAGTGCCAGGAGCGTGACCGAATCAGGGCCGCTGGCAGGCATCTGTGCACAAGGCCCCCAAGTCCCCTCCTTGCCCCCCATGTGGCTGCAAGAAGGGGGTGCCTTCTTCCCCCATCCCGAGGGCCAGCAATCCTCCTTCAAAGTCCTGGGCAGCGGCCGCCCCTCCTCACTTCTGGAAGGACTGGAAGACGGAGATGACGGGGTCCTCGTGGTTCGTCACCACCAGCACACCCCGGAACTTGTCAAAGAGCATCAGGAGGTGCGAGCGGCGCATGTTCTCGTTGTACATGATCTCCTCCAGGTGGTGGCGCCCCCGGAAGTAGTGCAGAAGCCTGGGGGCGGGAAGGAGGGCAGGGCTGGGGGGTAGCAGCTGCAGCCTGGGCAAGGAGCCCCCAGCGGGAAACCCAAGACAGGGCGGTCGCTGGTCCCAGGACCCCCAGCCCAGCCGGGAGAGCTGCAAGGGCCGGGCAGGGCAGCCCCCAAACCTCCCCCTTGATCTCTCCGCTCTCCCAGAGCAACTCCCCCCCTCCAAAGGAATAAACGGCTGCAGGTGCCAGAAGTCGGGGGGAGAAGGGCAGCTCCCCCCACCCTGTGCAGGGGGCAGAAAGGCAGAGGGGGGTCTGAAGGGGCTGGAACCGACCTGCGCCAACAGCGCAGGGGCTGCTCATCTCAGCTGCTCATTGTGAGCTTTAGGGTCTCCTTCAGAAATGGTCTTCAAATTACAGAAGCCATGGGTGTAAACAGGAGAGGGGGGCAGATCAAGTAAAACAACAGAAATACTTAACTAACTGACAAATCACACTGGCTCTGCCCCCCTAACAAAAATCCTGGCTGTGGCCGCCCTAGGGACTCCTGCAGTTCAGCTTCTGCCCTCTTCGCAGAATCAGCCATCGCCACACCCGGCCCTTTCGTTCTTCGAAGGCAGCTGCCCCCCTCCCTGCCTACCTGGCAAATGTGCGCAGGTCCTCGGGGTTGTGGGCGGCTGGGACGCTGAGGATGGCCTCTCGCTCGTGCTCCGGGAGGCTGGTCAGCAGGTTCTCGGTCATGCGCTTGTTCACAGGGGAGTCCCCTCCGGGCAGCAGCTCTGCGCTGGAGTTGTCCATGCTGGGGCTGGTGAGCGTCATGTCGTCGCTGCTGGCTGGGGGGGGACAGGACAAAGACGCAAGGGAGCGTGGAGCAGGCCGCCCCCTTGCCCATGGGGCTCATGTGCACCCTCTCACAAACACCCAACTGAGGCAGACTCCTGTCCTGTCACTCGGGGCCCGTCGCGAGAGGGCCCCCAAAGCAAAGGGGGAGAGACGCAAAGAGCAGCCTGGGCAGAGCGTGCATGCATGCGCCTCGTGTGGAGAGAGCAATGCTCAGGGGCCCCCCAGCACAGCCGCCACTGCCACCCCTTGCTCTGTGAAGGGGTGGAAGGATGAGGCCATACAAGATTCATTGTGCAGACGGACAGGGGCTGAAGCTCGCGTGGCATTTGCAAAAGCCCCAGGATCCCCCACAACCTCTTCCCATCTTTCGCTGGAGTAGAGGAGAGCCTTTCCTACAAATGGGGCAACTCAGCCACAGCCGCAGCTCAAAACGGGGCCTTTGCTGCAGTGGCTCCCTGCTAGTCGGATGTTCTCCCCTGGCGTCTTCATTCCATCGCTTTAGGGGCCAGGCAAAAGTGTTCCTCTTCAACCAGGCCTTGGACTGATCAAAAAATCTACGGGTTATGTTTGTGGAGAGGGGGCTGTGCAGCTTTTCGGGGTATTTGTTATTAGGTTATGCATTTTGTGTTCTCATTTTCCGTTTTTATATTGCGTATAAAGGTAACAAACTAAATAAAAACAGTAAAGCCTATTATGCCCAGAAGTATGATGGGAAAAACATCTGGAGCATCTGGCAAAAGGTAAGATGGAGACAGACTCAGTGACCCAGACCCCTTCGCAGCAGGGTCCAAAAGACACACACACCACCTACTTGGGGAGCCAAAGCTGAGGGCGTTGGGGGTGCTGAGGCTGCGCCCCCCGACTCTGGCCGCCAGGGGCATCTCCTCCGCCCGGGGCCGGACATCCTCTTCCTTGGGGGGCACCATCAGGCAGGCGTAGGTGTGCAGCTGGATGAGCAGTCGGTGTTGGAGCATCCAGACGACCATTTGGATGAGCTGTGTCTGGTGGGGGGAGGCAAAGAGGGGCTCAGTGGGGTGCCACACGCCACCCCCGGGGGCTGCCCAGGGGCCAGCTGGGCGAGGGGTGCCAGGGGCAGCTTACCTCCTGCACGGGGGGAGCCAGGGGGTCCTTGAACTCCGACAGGGACACCGGCAAGGAGAACTTGGAGAGGACGGAAGGCAGGTCATGGCCGGGGAACTGGCAGGCAAAGTCATCCGCCAGAGGGGAGTAGCTGTGGGGGGAGAGGCAGAGCAGGCAGGAGGTCAGGGGGGTCTCTCTGCATGAGCCCCCCAGCCTCCCCTGAGGCCAGCATCGGGGGAGGGGAGGGGAGGGAACAGGTGTGAGTCTTGCTTCGCACTCGGCAGAGCTGGATGTCCAGAGACTTACAGGCAGACGCTGGCATTGGGAGACAGCATGTAGACATTGTTCTCGCACAGCGGGTAGACAATGATGGCTTTGCCCCAGTAGACCAGGTGCGCTGCCAGCTGGAACACCTGCCGCAGGGAGGGAAAGGGAAGACTCGCACTCGGCACCAGCAGAACCTCCCCAGGTTCCTGGGCCCAAGCGGCAGGAGGAAGCTGCTTCGCCAGGGAGAAAAGGCCTGGATCGGGGTCACATCTAGGGAATCTCCCTTTTTCTCAGAAACTGCCTGGCCTCTCCTCCAGCCACAAAAGTGCCTCCCCCCCCATGGGAATCTCCTGGGTCCTACCTGCTTTTCTCACCTGTCGACTTGGGGCACCGGCTCCGCTTTTGAGGAGAGTTGGCCCAAGGCCCCCTGAGTGAGGAGGGGGCTGAGCAACGTCCATCCCCATCTCCCAGATAGCTACATAAGAGACCTTGCTCCAGGCCAAGAACAGAGCCTCCCCCAGCCCCACAGAAGAAACAGCAGCAGCGAGGGCGGGGCAGCAGTGGGTGCCGACCGGGGCCAGAGGAGGAGCTAATGTACTGGGCTGTGGGGGAAGGAAGCCCCCCAGTCGAGGTACCCACCTCTCTGGGCAACAGTGGCATCAGAGCTACTAGTCCTGAGTGAGGCACAGAGCAGGAGGTGGGGAGGAGCAGCTGCTGCCTCAATGCCCTCCGAGGCCCCTGGGATTCCCACTGGGGCATTTGGGGGGGGGGTCACAGAACCACAGCGTTGGAAAGGACCCCCTCTGCAATGCAGGAATAATGGCAGTCAAAGCGGAGAGTCCCTTTGGCCAGGGAGCAGGCTGGAGGCCTTGCTGGACCCAGCCCAGAATTGAGGAGCGGGTGGCGCTTCTGCCAGCAGCCCCCAGAGTCTTAGGACACCCCCCCCTCCCCCTCACCTGCAGCAGCGCCAGGTCAGCGTCCTGGGCCAGCTGCTGGAGGTTCTTGACGGCCGAGGTGGTCCTGACCACGCGCACCAGGGCGGGGGAGCAGTCCAGCGGCAGCTCGCTCAGAAGCGCCTTCTCGTCCTTCAGCAGCAGCAAGGCGTGGTACGGCCTGAGCGGGGGGGGGGAGAGCCGGGGGCACAGACACTCGCGGCATTGCAGGGCTGCAAAGGGTCCCCCCCCGGGGTCATCTAGGCAAACCCTCCTGCATCACAGAGGGACCCCACTGCCCCCCAAAGCACAGATCCAGACACACTCCAGGACCAGCACCACAACCCCCCCATTTTATTATGACCCGGTCTTTACCGAATGGCCTTGAGGCTCCTCTCGATGGCTTCCGGAGGGATGAAGCGAGAGGCAGCGTAGTGGATTTTGTGGGGCAGGCAGAAGCTCACTTCCAGCCAGTTGTTGATGTGCAGCTGGACCACGCCTGTCGTGCAGAGGCTGCAGGGACAGAGAGCAGGTGGAAGAGGCCGCGTGGCCCAGAGCCCCCAGCCCTGGCAGGGACTGAGCCACAGGCCCCCTCAACAAAGGGCTTGGCCCTTGACTCAAAGGAACAGCCCCCCTCTCTCACACTGGCTGAGCCAAGGGTGGTTGGGGCAACTCCGTCAGGTGGGAGGGGTACAAATAATAAAACTGTTCTTGAACGGCTCCGTTTTCGAACGTTTTGGCTCCCGCATCCAGGAAACCCAGAAATAAATGCTCCGGGCTTTTGAACGTCTTTTGGAACCCAAACGCCTGACGCAGCTTCCGCTTGAGTGCAAGAAGCTCTTGCAACTTATCAGATGCTGCGCCTTGGTTGTCGAACGTTTCAGAAGTCCAACCGTCTTCCGGAATGGATTGCATTCGACAACCGAGGTTTTGCTGTTCTATTATAATAAAGAACAGGAGCCACCAGCCGCAGCTCCCTCTGCAGCCCCGTCGATGGCCACCAGGTGGCGCTGGGCAGCTGTGAGCCTAACCCAAGCTTGCAGCAACCGCCATAACTGCAGAGAGGGAGGGAGTGCACCTGAGTGCCGTTCTAGCTGCCTCACCGCAAAAAGGGTATTGCAGAGCTGGGAAAGCTGCAAAAAGGCCCAGGCAGGCAGCCCTTGAGACTGACCCAGAAACTCCAGCGGGTGCAGAATGCCACGGTGAGACTCCTTACAGGGTCTTCGCCGCGGGACCACATTCACCCGGTACTATACCAGCTGCACTGGCTCCCAGTAGAGTACAGGGTCAGGTTTAAGGTGCTGGTTTTAACCTTTAAAGCCCTATGCAGCCTAGGACCATCGTACCTACAGGACCGCCTCTCCTGGTATGTCCTGCAGAGAACCTTACGGTCTGCAAATAAAAACATCTTGAAGGTCCCAGGCCACAGGAAGGTTAGGCTGGCCTCAAGCAGAGCCAGACCTTTTTTGGCTATGGCCCTGATCTGGTGGAACGCTCTGTCACAAGAGACCAGGGCACTGTGGGACTTGACATCTTTCCGCAGGGCCTGCAAGACAGAGCTGTTCCACCAGGCCTTTGGCCAAGCCACAGTCTGACACCCTCCTTTAGTAATCCTTATAGAACTCTAGCCCAATGGTTGCCATTAATTTGATTCTGAATTGATTTTAGAATGAATTGATTTTAGAATGCTGTGCTACTTTTATTGTTGTTAGCCGCTCTAAGCCCGGCTTTGCCTGGGGAGGGCAGGATATAAATATTATTATTATTATTATTATTATTATTATTATTATTATTACCCAGGGGCCAGAGCAACACCTGGGACGGAGGCCTCTCCTGGGCTTTCAACCTTCAGCACCCCCACACCCACCCCAGGGCTGAGACCCCAAAGGCTGACTTCGAATCAGAGAACTGTAGAATTGTAGAGTCGGAAGGGACCCTTCTTAGCTAATCATAACCGACAGACGGCCTCCCAGCCTATGCTTACCTGTCGTAAGCCTCCTTCAGGTCTCTGGCCAGCTTGCACTTGGGGAGGATGTGGAGAAAAGGCGACTGGGGCCCTTCAGGCGCTGGAGGAGGGGAACAACAGCCAGGTGTGACTTCCGGGGCCTTCAAAGGGCTTCCCCAGGAAACCTCCTCCCCCCCCCCAGCTCCAAATGGACATGCCAGCCCCCCCCCCAGAGGCCACTGGAAGTGCCACGAACAGCAGGCAGGGCGTTTTTGTGTTGTGAACTGCCCTGTGATCTTTGGGTGAAGGGCAGGATACAAATCTAATAACTCAATAATAATAAAGCCCCTGCCCAGCCCTGCCCTGCTGAGCCCACGAGGGCCAGACAGATGGCTGGCCTGGGGGTGGGGGGCAAGCAGGAGAAGGGCTCCCTGCGGCCCCCGGATCCGGCCGGACTCACTTTCCGAGATGGCAGAGGCTTCGTCCTGAATGGCCAGGATGAGCTTGGCCTCTCGCGTGAGGTACTGGCAGCGGCGCTCCTCGTGCTGGAGGACAATGGCGATGCGGCGAGAGAGGTTGTGCAGGCAGCTGATGACCGAGGGGTCCGCGGTGGCCTAAGGGGGGCACAGGGGGAGAGAGGAGGCTGGGAAGGGGGCAGGCAGGGCAGTCCGGCCGCAGGACAGAAGGAGCCCAACCAGCTCAGCCAGAGGACTTGGGGGAAGCCATGGCCCGGAGCCCAGGACTGGCTCTGTTTTGGGGTTTTTGACATTTACGTGCACATTTATGTGGCAGATCCTTTGGGTCCTTTTAGCTGCAAACTAACCCATCTGCCTTGGTACTCTTCAAGAAGACAAGAGATGGGAAGAAGACTAAGTCTATACGAGAGAAGAATGGCAGGTGAAGTTGATGGACTGTGCTGCAATGGCCAAAATGACGAGAAGAATCAGAACTCAGGAAGACAACATTTTTAATAAGGAATGGGGAAAGACCATTGTAAAGAGTTAAAATCATTAGTAGGACTGGAATATCACCTGTAGTTTAAGGGCAAATTTTGGACACAATGGAGAAGTAAAAGATTCAGATCATCAAAAAAGATGGAGGAAATTATTAAATTAGGACCCACAAAGGGGAGGATGGAAGTCAAAGAGATTCCTTGGGATCTTGCTTGTATGATTTATGTTTGATATATACCTGTAACATTTTAATTTGAAATAACAAAAATAAATTTACAGATAGTAAAAATAAAAAAAAGCTTTCAGATGCCCTACAACATGATCTCATAAAGCATGTTTACTTGCTTAATTGTACTTGGTAAAAAAGCCAAAAAAACACTAAAACTGCAGGATCAGGCCCACGGCCCATCTAGTCCAGGATCCTTCCCTCACAGTGGCACCAGGCACTTGTGGGGAACCAGCAAGCGGGATCAGGGCACAAGAGCCCTCTTCTTCAGCAATGAGGATTCAGGAGCATGGCAGAGCAGAGCGAGGGGCCGTGAGAAGCCCTCTCCTCCTCCAGGAATTTGTCCAATCCTCTTTGAAAGCCTGTGGCAGTGAGTTCCATAGTTGACTCTGTCCTGCCTTAAGGAGGACTTTCTTTGATCTGCCCTGAAGCTCCCAGTGATGCTCCTGTTTTGCTCCATCATGGGGGCTGACCCTTTAGCCCCGCCTGCTGTGGGCCAGCCATTTCTCTGAGCCCCCCCAAGGAGACCCGGTCCTGAGGGAGGGCAGACCAGACCAGACCAGCTGTGCAACCCCCCTCCCTGCCCTCAGCCTCAGGGAGGTTGGAGCTGGGTCCCTGACCCACAGCCGCTGCCTGGGCTACTGGCCAAAGGGCCTCCCCATCGCTGTCCACCCTGAGAGCTCCCATCCCTGAGACCACGAAGGCTGCTTGCTCAGGCCTCCCCCTAACCCACAGGTGGAGGCCGCTATCAGCCCCACGCAGCTGGCAAGGTGGGGTCGGAGAGGCAAGCCGGAGGGGGCTGGAAGGCGGCTGCCAAGCCCCAGTTAAGGAGGGCTGGGCTGCCGATAATGTTTGCCACCCTGGTCCGCTAACCGTGACTCAGCTTTCGGAGCTCTTGCTGAGTCACAGAGCTGCTCCTCCGCTGATTACCAGGTCGGGGCCTCTGCCTGCCCCACCCGCCTGCCCCACCCAAAGCCCAGGCAGGCCCTTGGGGGGGGGGCAGAAGCAAGGAAGGCTCTGAAGCCTTTCCTGGGGGGGCCTCCCCCCCCCATCGGCCTCCCCCAAGCAGCCTGCAGACCCTCGATGGCACACATCCCTGCAGAAGAGCCAAGGGCCCTGCTGCACCCCCCAAGCCAGCCCCACATTCTCACTGGACTTTGCAGCACATGTGGGGTGCCCCCCACGCCTGGGCTCTGACTCCCAGGAAATGGCAGCTGTCCCCTGGCCTGGCTGCTCAGCTTTTCAGAACCCGGCGGGAGGGAGGGAGGTTCTTACCCTCAAGGCGAAGACGACATTGAAGAGGATCATGGTGGGCATCTCCCGCTTTGGGGAGGGGTCTGTCTTGGAGATCTGCAAAGCAAGCCGGACTTTTAAGGGGGCAGCCAAGAGAGGGGAGCAGGGGAGGGGGCAGCCTCTGGCAAGGAGGGTCTTGGGAGGGCTGGGGAGGGTGGTGGGGCTGCAGGACTACCTCGCCCTCACGGGGTGTAAGCTGCCATACACTAGGGAATCAGGCGGCTGGTCCAGGTGGCCGGGCTTCAGGTAGGCTCTCCCTGCCAGCAGTCCCTGCTTCTCAGCCTCCCCTACCTCACAGGGTTGTTGTGGAGTTTAAATGAGCAGGTGGGGAGAGAACCACGCAGGCCCCCTCCTTGGAGGAAAAGGTGTGGCAGAAATGGAGTCAATCCATCATTCAACTCAAGCCACAAAGCTTGCTAGCCTGGTCCTCCTTCCCACTGGCTGTGGCCCCCGCCCTGGGCTTGTGTGGAGGAGGCAGCCTGGAGGCAAGGAAGAAGCCAAAGAAAAGGAAGAGGGGTTGCCAGGGAGAGGAGAGGGGAGCCCCCCCTCCCATCTCCACCCCCATCGCTCCGCCCGGACACTGAGGTCCACCTCCGAGGGCCTTCTGGCGGTTCCCTCACTGCGAGAAGCCAAGTTACAGGGAACCAGGCAGAGGGCCTTCTTGGTGGTGGCGCCCACCCTGTGGAACGCCCTCCCATCAGATGTCAAGGAAACAAACAACGACCTGACATTTAGAAGACATCTGAAGGCAGCCCTATTTACGGAAGCTTTTTAATGTTTGATGTTTTATTGTGTTTTTAATATTCTGTTGGAAGGTGCCCAGAGTGGGGTATTATTATTATTATTATTATTATTATTATTATTATTATTATTGCTGCTGCTGCTGCTCCCCTCACCTGCATGGGGTTTGTGCCCACGAACACCAGCCTACTAGGGGCCTGATCCGATCAAAGGCTCAGCACCTCTTCCCAATGCTTAGGGACAGGGGCGGGCAAGTGCCTCTGAGCATATGCAGAGCCCTAGCCGCCACCAGCCCTCCCACCTCATTTTGAAGGACTCTCTGGGCTTCACAAACAGAAGGGAGATGCGAGAAGCCCAGGAAAGTTTGCAGCAGCTGCCAAAGGACTTTGCAGGGTCTGCATGTCACCACAAGGAGGTGCAGGAGAGCCTGAAGGCTGAAACCCCCCCCCCCCTTTGGCACCCATGTCTCCACTCCAAGGGAGGCTGCAGGACAAGGACCAAGGAGACCCCTGCCCAGGAGGCTCTCCAACTCTGAATTGTGCAGTCCCCCCCCCCACTAAGAGCAGAGTTGTTGTTTTTAAGGGGGGAAATATGGAAACAACCTGGCTGGCCCTTTCCTAGAGCCCTCCAAGGGTCAGCGGCAGAGCAGCTGCTTGGCATGACCCCCAGGGAAGGCTGGGAGAGACTCCTGCCTGAATCCCCGGGGAGCTGCTGCTGCCAGTCAGTGCGGGCATTATAGGGTTAGATGGACCAAGGGTCTGAACAAGGCAGCTTCCTCTGTCCCTGTGCTCTGGCTCAGCTTCTGAGACCCCCAGCAGCCGCATTACACACTGTGGGGTACCAGTCCAACGACTCGTGATCGAACTCAGCACCCCTCCGAATTTGGCAGGCCAGTTCAGAAGTCGAGGAGAGGTCCCAGGAAAGCACCCAGATGGGTCGGGGTAGTGCAGTGCACCTTGTGCAAGTGTGGAAACACAACTCCCCCCTGGAAGGAGAGCCTGAAAGGGTTCAGCTCCCCAGAGAGGAGAGGAGGTGATGTCATGATGTACTTTGGAGACGTCATGGGCAGAGAAAGGGCCACCTGGGGGCTTGCCAGCTGGCCAAAGAGCAGAGCGTGAGGGGCGGTGCCTGTGAGGCAATCTGGCTGGACGGCACTGGGCGACTGCAGCTGGCCCCCCAGGCCTGTTCCAGGGCTGCTCTGAGCTCACCCTCCCAGCCCACCACTGGCCAGCTGAACCATCAGGAAAGTGGCCGGGGCAGAAGAGGGACCCAAGTGGACAATTATTATTATTATTATTATTATTATTATTATTATTATTATTATTATTATTAATTTGTACCCCGTCCATCTGGCTGGGTTTCCCCAGCCACTCTGGGCAGCTTCCAACGAAGATTAAAAATACATTAAAATGTCACACATTAAAAACTTCCCTGAACACGGCTGCCTTCAGATGTCTTCTAACTGTTAGGTAGTTGTTTTTTTCTCTTTGACATCTTTGACAACTCACAGGCTGTGCCCAGGCTGCCCTGGCGCCCGCGGGGCCTACCTGCCCAAAGGCATGCTGCACCAGGGTGGGGTGTCCCACGAAACGGACGTTGTCGATCTTCAGCTCAAACTTCTTGCCGCACATGTCTGATTTGGTAGCCAGGATCGTTGCCAGGATGACGTCCGAGAACCTTCGGGAGCAGAAATGGGCATCAGCGCACTTGCGCAGGCCCCACACTGTCCCGGAGGCGGGATGAATTGGTATGCATTGTGTCACCATTAAGTCTACAAACACACACACACACACACACACAAGACATTGGGGCACCTTGGAGTCCATCAGGTGGGGGAAATTAAGATGCCGCAAAGATCACCGTCTTTCAAATCATCAGAATTATATCGAGAAGGAAAGCGTCAGAGGCTCATGCAACTTTCGTTAATGACAAGCTCTCAGGAGGAAAGATTAGGCAGAGTTTGCAGGTGCCCCTTTGGAAGGACAGGTGAGGTTCCCCTAAGCAGCAAGGTGTGGCGGGCAGGTCGCTTGAGGACAGGCAGCGCAATGGGGCTTTGCTCCAGAGCAGGGGGCCAGGAGGCAGCCGTGCGCCTTCCGACGGTCAGGGGTACCAGCACCACCTGGGAGGCCACCAACTGCCCATCCCTGTGAAAAATGGCTCCCTGGGCCAAAGGGGCAGGTGTGCCCAGCTCTGCTCCCTGCCTCAGGCGTGTCTGCGGGGGGAGCAGCTGAGCCCCATGGCCCCCTCCCAGAGACACCAGAGCCTTAGATCTTGGGGTGGCCAAAGGGCCTGTCTGCAGCTGGGAGCCGCAGGCCAGGGCCAAACTCAGAAGCCCTTCCTGTCTCTCTCCTCCCACTGCAGGTGTCCCAGATTTCCTTCTGTGGAGGAAAAGATGCATTTATGCATAGGCGAAGTTCATCAGGAAGGGGGGGAAATGTGTGGCCTGCAAAGTTCCCCAGAAGGAAGGATCCTCTCTGAAGAAGGGCAAGTTTTTTGTAGGGGGGGCGAGGAAGGACTTCCTTTTGTCTGTCCCGGATGGCCATCTGTCAGGGACGCTTGAGTCCTGCATTGCAGGGGGTGGACTAGATGGCCGCTGGGGGGGTGGGGTCCCTTCCCACTCTACGACTCTATGAACCTTCCAACATCTCTCCACCAAAGGGGATATTCTGCAAAGCTGCTGCTTGCTCAGCTTTGGGGAAAAGGCATGAAACTGTAAAGGTGGCACGTCAGCATCTGCCTGCATGACTCAAAAAGAAACTAGCTTTGCCGGCAGAAGCAGCAAACCTGCCTGGTCAACGGGGGTCTTGTCTGCTGCTTTCCCATCTCACAGCTGCCAGGAGGCCAAATTCCAGGCGCCAGGGAGACAGTGAGGCCCAGAACAAGCTGTGCCCCATGGCCCTCTTTGCCCTTCAGCTTCACCCAGAAAGATTGCCCTGCCCTGGGTGCAGGCAGCAGCTGCAGGGGCCGTGGCCGGGAGAGATTGCCAGCTTATCGGCCCCGGCAGAAGAGATCAAGTAGGCTGCACAACGCAGCCAAGGGAGGCCATGCACAAAACCAGAGGCATCAGAGAAGACAGCAGGCCTGCTGTGGGGGGAACAAGACTGCATGGAAATATGACCCGGGGGCGAGTGGAGAAGTGTCTACAATAAGAAGCTCAACAAAATCTTGTTACATCTGGAAAATGGGCAAATTCTGCTTTGGCCTCCGTTTCCAAACACTTGTCGGCCTCCATCTGTCTCGAGGGACAATGGGGTCTGCCTCTAGGGGTGAAAAGTCAAACCGCTGGAGGACCACAGTGCCCTTCCTATGCTACCACCCAGAAAAGACTCCCTGCCCCTTTGGCTGCAACCGTCATCACACGGCTGCTGCGACACCTCTGGAAATTGAGAAAATTGTTTCTTGAAGCCAAACTTGAAATCTGGGGTGCACAGATCACTTCCACTCCTCTGTTCTGGCAACGGGAAGCCCAAAAACTTTGTAAATGAGTTAGAGCGGCTTTTCAGAGGAGTAGCGATTGTGCGTTGGGGGCCCCTACCCCCAACCTTTCTCTGAAAGCAGAGAACCAAAGTGACTGAGCTAAAAAAAAAAAGGTTTCTCGGGTTGCAGAGGAGAATATTGCTCCCTTCCCCACCTCCCACTATTGTTAAGAGCTCATCTACTTATTCAGAACTGCCGACTTTGTTTTAATCCACTTGACAGCCTCTTTGAGTAGCTACAGAAAGGCAAACCTGCTTTAAAGGCACACAAAGTATTTTATTTAAAACAAGCAACTTCAGGGCAGGCAGTGCTCTGAGACAGCAGCCATCAAGCCGTCAGCTTCTTGAGAAGCTGTTCAGAACAGGGCGGCCGGGGGGGCAAGGGAGTTCCAAAATCTACTGGGTTGCTCCAGCCCCACAGCCCTGAAGGATGCCCCATTGCTCTGAGCACTGGAAGGCAGCCTCCCCCAGAGGCAGAGGGAATGGATATGGGGCCGGGGGCATCCTCTGGGGGCCCAGGTCAAAAGCCGCGTGGCACACGCAGGAGCGCTGCTCAGTCAACTCCTAGCCACCCTACCCTGACGGAAGTCCACACTGCAACCCTCACTGAGTCTCTGAAACGGGAGGCTGGGCCAAACCTGCACTGTGTCCCTCTGAGCTTCCCCCTCGGTAGGGCCTTCCCTCACAGGGGCTGGGGGCCTGTGCAGCCCTCCTAAGCAAGTCTGCTGGGACTGAGGACCCCCGGGGGGGGAGGAGCCAGGACCATTTGTCACGAAGAGGCAAAAGGAGGGCGACAGGAGCCTCACACTGTCTGCACCGCAGGCTGGTCAGCTTGCATCCTGCATACTGGAGCAGAGCAGCCAGCCTTCAGACAAGTGCGTCCCCCAAACGCCTTCAGAGGAAAAACATGCCCTTTTTGTCTCCGTGGAGAAATCAGTTCCCCACTCACTGCAAAGCACAGCGTAGCTGTTTCTTCCAGCTATGGGGCAGAAAGGCCTTCAGAAACGCAGGCAACAGCCTCCTCCCGGGTCAGACTGATGGGCCGTGTAGTCCAGGGATGCCTGCACTGACTGGGGTGTCAGGCACAGGGGGTCTCTCCCCCCCCCCCAGCCCTGCCCTTGGGGTCTGGGACCCGGAGCAGCAATTTCCTTCCTGGCTGACCTGCCTGCTTCTCAGGCCCTTTGCTGGCCTCCCTGCGCACCAGCGTGTGGTTCCGTGACATTTGCAGCTTGGTGGGAAAGAGAAGTGAGAAGAAACAAAGTGCGAGGAGAAGGAGAAGATGGTGGAGACAGGGAAGCCATTCGAGAGAGAGAGAGAGAGAGAGAGGCGCTGCTGGCGGAGAAGGTTTGGTCTTACCCCGACACCACCTGCTCATCAGTGAGCGGACAGGGCTCTCTGAAAACAGGAACAGGGGCTATGAGCACCACGCGGAAACAGAACACAAGAATCAACCAGGCAAAGTCACGCAAGGCACAAAAACCTCAACGCTGCAAAACCGGCCAGCTGGAGGTTAGGGGACTGTCCACATATTGAAATAAATAAAGGCTCCTTGGAGAACGAGCCCTTGCCCAGCGCCTCAAGGAAGAAGCCTGGCTGGGGTTAGACTGGGGCCTGGGAGCGGCCGCTGAGACCACAACACCCGTCCTGAAAGACCTGCATTGGCTCCCAGTACGTTTCCAGGCACAATTCAAAGTGCTGCTGCTGACCTTTAAAGCCCTTTAAAGCCGTGAGGTCCAGCACCAAGGGCCTTCTGGGGATTCCCTCCCTGTGAGAAGTGAGGTTACAGGGAATCAGGCAGAGGGCCTTCTTGGTGGTGGCGCCCGCCCTGTGGAACGCCCTCCCACCAGATGTCAAGGAAATAAGCAGCTCTCTTATCTTTAAAAGACATCTGAAAGCAGCCCTGATTAGGGAAGCTTTTAATGTTTGATGAATCATTGTATTTTAATATTCTGCTGGAAGGCGCCCAGAGTGGCTGGGGAATAAATAATAAATTATTATTATTATTATTATTATTATTATTATTAGGCACTCCTTACCCTTGGGCCACAGGAGGCAACCCCGCCCATGCCATGGGTGGACATCACTGCCCAGCAGATGAAGGCCCCCAAGGGGCACTGTCTCCCCACACTGTCAGGCTGTGCCAGCCCAGAACAGTGGCAGCAACCTTCATGCCTATCTTTCTGCAGGACCTGCAAGACGGAGCTGATCTGCCTGGCCTTTGGTTTGGACTCAGTCTGACCCTTATGTTTCACTCCCCTTATGGTTTTGGTTTATGGGCTACTCTTAAAATGAGGCTGCATTTTAAATTGCATTTTAACCTGTATTTTAAATTGTTTTCTTTTCTTTTCCTATTATGTTGTTGTTGTTGTTATTGTTATTATTATTATTATTATTATTATTATTATTATTATTATTATTATTATTATTTCCTGTGCAAGAGGCAGCCTCTGCAGCAGGATTCAGCAACCCCCACAAGCCTATCCCTATCCCGCAGCAGTGGGGCCAGGGGTGCTGCTGCATCAGGGACTCCAGGAGCCCCCCAACCCCACCCCGCCCCTTTCCTGCCACCAATGCTCCTCTTCTCCCCAAGATGCCTCCTTCAGAAGTGCCCCCCGCCCCATGCTGAAGGTGAGCACAGCCCCGGCATGACTGGGGAACTGCGATCACAAACGTGAGCAAGTACAAGACCCAGAGGCCTGATTCAGGCCAGGCGGAGACCAGAGGCTCAACCTGGTGCTCAGCTGGAAACTCCCTGGCTGCCAATTCAAGGGGAAGAGAGAGAGGAAGACCCTTATTGCCTTTTCAAGTTATTCTATCTGGAAGCATCAGGGTTCAGGGGAACATTTCTGGCCTGCCCACTGCAATGAGTTTCTGGTTTTCTGGAAAGAGGAAACTCAGCCCTCTTTTGGACCAAACAACCAACGCATCTTTAGGTGCTGGGCAAAAACATTCCTCTTTTCCCAGGGCCAATTGAACAATCTATGGCCTTTGAAACCGGAGAGAGGGGGTAATTGTTTTTGTTGGTTACTGCGCTATGCATTTTTGTGTTTTTATAATGTAAACCACTCTGTGATCCTCGGATGAAGGGCGATATACGAATGGATAAATGAATAAATAATAAAGCAAGGCTTGTGCAGGAACTTCCCATGCAAGAGTCTTATGCCTGGGTTGGCTAGAGACCTCTTTCATAAGTCAAGGTAGACACCCCGGCATTAAAAGCCACGCCTCCCTGCCACACCTGTGGAGCCACAGGTGACCCCCCACCCCAGCTGCGAATATCAGGGTCTGCTTGGATCAGGATCCAAGCAGTCCCAAGCCAGCCAGTCAACGCCCCTTTTGCCCTACATGCCAGAGCTCTGGGACCCCAGCACATCCCACCTGGTGAGGATCCAGGTGCAAAGGTGTCTTTTACGCTCTCTACACAAACCCATGACAACCAGCGTCCTCCGCAGGAGGGCTGGTGCTCAAGGGAACAGGAGCCCTACGTACCTGGAGTCCCCATCTGGGTCTTCGACGCCGTTGCCCAGACTGTTCACGGCATACCTGCTTCTCGGTTTCCCTAGGAAAAGAAAGGGGGGGAGTCCAGAAGGCCAGAGAGGTTTGGGTTAGAGCAGAAACCTCTTCCACCTAATTCTTAGCAAATAATAATAATCATAATGATAACAATAATAATAAATTTTATTTACTGGTATACCCTGCCCTCCCGAGCCAAGACCGGGCTCAGGCGGCTAACACCAGGTATAAAAATAATTGATTAAAATACAACTTAAAAACAAGATTAAAATACAACATTAAAATGCAGCCTCGTAGAAACGCAAATCAAAAACTTTTGGGGGATGAAAATGTCAAATCTTCACCTAGGCCAACTATCCAGACTGAGCTATATATGAAATGGGAGCCCGTGGCACAATTCAAGTTGCCGCTTTTGACCTCATGGCTTGAGCCCAACGTATTGCGAGGGCGGCCATCTCCCTAAGGCTTTATGGTTGATCTCAAGAATCAACTGAGATGCCTATCAGCGCTCAGCTGGAAGGGAAAGGGCATGTCAGGAGGCATGTGAAGGGCCCAAAGGGGACATCTGGTTGGCTGCGGGGAGAAAAGGATGCCAGGCTCTGAGGGGCCCCTTTGGGCCTGATCCAGCAACCCAGGCTTTTCTCACGCTCTTCTTGTCACTGGGTGCGCCTCAGTTGGGGAACTGCCTTCCCAAGATCCTTTTCCCAAAGGGGAAGAGAAGAGACAATAATGGCCAGCTGGCCAGCTGCCCGGACACGGAGCAGCCATGTGTGTATTGCTGGGGAGCAGAGACCCCAAGGCGGAGCCCCCAGGGCAGGACTTGGGCTCCAGAGCCCTCTCCCTTCCTGAGCCTTCCAGCAACGGGCATTGCGGCCTCCAGCAAGCAGGACTTGAGCGCAGCAGCCGGATTGGGAAGGAGGCTGCCTCAGGCAGCGGGGGCAGGACCTGGGGAGGCTGGTGCCCGTTGGGAGTGGCAGAGGGGCAGGAAGGAGGCTGCCGGGGGGCACAGCCAGCTCCTTCTCGGTTTGCCCCCCTCTGCCCTGCTGCATTCAAGGGCAGAGCTGCTGGAGCTGAGGAGGGTGTTGGCAGCCAGGCTCACCCTCTTTGGGGGGGGGAGAGAGGCAGGCAAAGGGGCAGAAAGGAGACCTGGGGGGTCTGGAATTTCAGCCGTGCCCCACACAATGCCCCCACCTCTCGCGCCCCATTCTGAATCACAGTTGCAGCGCCCCCAAACCGGTGGCCGTGGCCGCTCCTTGTGGGAGCAGAGTGACCATTCTGCCCTGGGTGGGAAGGTCCCTCCTTTCCACGGAATCACAGAACTGTAGAGTCGGAGGGGACCCCCAGGGTCATCTAGTCTGACCCCAGCTAAATCCTCCCTGGCAGATGCTGGATGCCCCCTCTCAAGACCTCTTCTCAGGGAGGAGGCTCCCCTCCCGCGTCGCCCCAGCCCCCCCCCCGCTTTCCCACTCGCGTGTCAGGGTGTCGCGTGTGCTTGTGGTGCACGTGTGAACGCGGGCGCGCGGGGGGGGGCCGGGCAGGGGCTCCTCCTCACCGGTGTGGGCGGCGGGGCTGCCGGGCCCCCTCTGGAAGGGGAAGCGGAAGAGCAGCTTGTTCCCGCGGCTGCCGGAGCTGACCAGGATGACGCTGATGGGGCTCGAGCTCTCGCCCATCCTCGCCCCGCCGAGCCGACACAGGCGCCGCGCATGCGCCGAAGGGGTCACGTGGCTCGCCGAAGGAGGAGGAGAGCATGCGCGGTCCCCGCCTCTCTGGACTACGGCTCCCATCGGCCCCGGCCGGCGCGGCTGGCGGCAAGGCACGCCGGGAGTGGTAGTCCAGGGCCTGTAGAGGGCGCTCTGCCGGCCGGGCGCCTTGCCTTCAGCAGCTGGGGCTGAGCGAGCGTCCCATACGGGGCAGCTTGAAGCTGATTTCCCAATAATTCCCCATGGTTATTATTATTATTATTATTATTATTATTAATAGTAATGATTTCTACCCCGCACATCTGGCTGGGTTGCCCCAGCCTCTCTGGGCAGCTTCCAACACACATCATGATGATGATGATGATGATGATGATGATGATGATAATAATAATAATAATAATAATAATAATAATAATAATAATAATAATAATAAAAAAAAAAAAAATGATTTCTACCCTGCCCATCTGGGCAGCTTCCAACAAAAGATTAAAAATACATTAAAACACCAGTCATTAAAAACTTCCCTAAAGAGGGCTGCCTTCAGATGTCTTCTAAATAATAATAATATTTTAGATGCCACCCTTCAGGCGAGGTATGCAGTATGGAAACACAAAATGCAAAGCACCATCGCGCAAAGCAAGAACGCACAAGACCAGCCCCTCCCTAGACACGCACAGTTTAAAAGGCCAAAGGCCCGGGAGAAGAGTTTTCGCCTGGCGCCTGAAGGCAGGTAAGGAAATGACAGGTTACTTTATTGCATTTTAAATTACGTTTATTGCATGTGAAAAAGCAACAAATTAGATCTTTAAGAAAGAAAAGAAAAAAGCATCCCAAAGCTAGGGACATTGTCACCCAGAGCTGCTCTTTGGCATTTTTTGGCCCCCATGGCAGAGGAGAATTTGCACCCTTCTTTATTCATTCATTCAGTCAGTCAGTCATTCATTCATTCATACATACATACATCCCCTGCCCATCTGGCTGGGTTGGGCAGCTTCCAACACACATAATCATCATCATCATCATCATCATCAAACATTAATAGTAACGATCGGATCCTATATTAAAAGTCACAATAACTTTAAAATAAACAACTTATACCAAATAAAGCAGTATGCAATAATACAATAGAATCCAATAGTAAACACTAAAATTAAACGTCAGCAAGTAATAATTAAACAGTTTACACTTATCAATTACAATCATTACTCATCTAAATTGATAAAAATAGGAGCAAATCACAAACAGTACATAAAATACCACAAATCATACAAAACAATGTAAAATGATTAAATTCCCTGCCAGCTGGAAATGCATCTGATGTTTCCGGGGAAGTCCACGAAGGGTTCTGTCACATTAAATCTGTGGGAACCTGAGGCGCCACAAGACTTGGGTGCTTTCTCTGCAGCATTCTCTTGACATTCTTGCCGCCTGCTGCATTTGCCCCCCACCCCCTAATAGAGGAAGGGGACACAACTCATCCTCCTGTGCCCACCCTGCCTGGCCCTGGCAGGAGACTTGCCTGGCCCGCTGGGCTCCACCTGTTTCCTCCAAACCTCAAATGTGATCTTCTGGCTGATGAATATCATGAACTGGTTGGATGCAGAGGAATGATGGCAGGAACCAGCTGGGGAACCATCAAGGGAAGAAGGCTCAGAGCCCAGGGACTGGTGGTGGGGCCACATGACTGGTAAGAGGAAGGAGACTTGGAAGAGGAGGTATCAGAAGCGGAAGAGGTAACAGGGTTTAGCGAGCTGGGAAAGTCTGTGGCAGAGAGAAGTCCAGAATCAGAGTCAGAAGCTGAAACAAGGAGAGGGGGGAGGCCAAGAGGCAGAGATGAGTCCACCTGGTGAAGAGGCACAGGGGTCTCCCTCTGCTCTGATGGTGTTTCCTGCTTGGCAGGGGGTTGGACTCGATGGCCCTTGTGGTCTATTCCAACTCTATGATTCTATGATTCTATGATTCCTGCTGCAACTCCTGCTGGTCTCCCAGAACCAGGAGAGGCATGAAGAGGGCGGAAGAGAAGTTAGCTTCACCTAGGCTTAGTCTCAGATTGCTTGGGGAAAATCCTGGAGAGGAGGAGACATAGTCAGATGTGGGGAGGTAGGGGCCTTTAGTATCAGCAAGTGATCCATGAGGGGCCAGACCTACTGGAGACGAGTCACTGTGGTCATTGGGCTTGACACTCCTAAGCAGATCCTGTTTTTGCTCGGTGTGATGCTCCTGCCAAATGAGGACCAGGTCTGGTCTGGGAAGTTCTCATTAAGAGTAGCAGCTCAAGAGGGCCCAGGGAGGGTGTGGGGAGGTTCGCCATCCCCACCCTTTATCCCTCAATTGCCAGGCTAAAGAAACTAGAATAATTACAGGAGATGGTATGGGGAGGTGGAATCGCCAACTGCAGAGTCCCCCAGAAGAGAAGTTCCCATCTGAGATCCTCAGGGAAGTCTGGGAGGACAATGCCTGTGTGGTCAGAAAAACAAGGAACCACAATGCAGTCAGCAAAAATGGACTCAGGTGGATTTCTAATTAATTCTTTCACTGCGATGTATTCTCCTGTCTGCTTAAGAGGCAGTCAGAGCAGCACTGGACAGATTGAGGAACAGATCCTGCCCTCCTGGGTTCTGCCCTGAAGCAGAGCTCCGCTGCCTCCACAAAAAGACATCTCTCTGCACCCGAAGCAGCAGGGAGCGCAGAGTCCATGCCTGCCAGCTGGGTGAGAAGGCAGGAGCATCCCTCAGGATGAGGCCAGGGTGGCTTTCTGCGCAGAGATCGGGGTGAGCTGAGAGCCCAGGCTCCTCCTCCTCCTCCTATCAGCCTGGCCACGCCCTGCAAGCTGGAGGATAAGGCAGGCTGTGTCTCTGAGGAGATAGCTGAGGGGAGGGGACTTTTGGGGCAGCTCCCTCCTTCAGGCCTCCAGCGACTCTGGCTCTTTCTGCCGGCCAAAGAGTCCAATTCTTCACTGGGAAGGAAATCAGCAGCAGTCTGGACGGGGATGAGGACTCCTAAAGTGGCTTCCCCTAGAAGGGGAAAGGGAAGGGCCCTCCCTTGCCCCCAGGCCTGCTGTCTAAAGGGGTCGTGCAGAGGAGGATCAGGGGGGTTTGGAGGACAAGAAACATCCACGCATTTCTGTGCTCTTTGGGGGAGGACTTTCCAACCTACGCTTCAAGCTCAGGCTTGCGAGATTCCCTCTCCGCCGCGCAAAAATAAACAAGGAGCTCTTAATCACTTGCACACTTGCAGCACCCGTCCCTAGGTGTGCATTGCGACCTGCAAACCAAGGGGAGTTGGGGTGGTTGTTTGTGACTTAGGACTCTGAATGAATAAATAAATACATATATCTTTTTAAAAAATATATTTGATTTTTAAAAATATATAAACACACAACAAACATCAATTCAACATCCAAATATTGAGATTACTCTGAATCTCTTGACTTCCCTCCATCCCTTCCATGGGTCCTAGTAAAAATAAATACATCTGCATATCAATATTTATGCAAATATTTTCTTTCTGAATTATCCACAGTTTGTGTTACTTTACAAGTGTAATCAAAATCCTTCCAGTGTTTTAACCTGCTTGCAGTGGTCTCATATATAAATTATAAACTTTCCCCATTCTTTTTAAGTTATTGTATTCTTGCTTTCTGAGCTTTCCATTTAATTTTGCCATTTTGGCATGGAGAGTTCTGAGGATGCACTCACAGGCCTCTTCGGCAATTGGCAGCAGGGAAGCAGGCCCCCAGGTGCCCTTAATGAGCCCGGTTGGTTCCAGAAGCCCATGAGTTTGAGAGTGGGCGCAGACATGTGGATCCTCACAGCTGGAAAGGCAGCTTTGGAGAGGGCCTTTCTGGAACAGAATATGGTGGATAAAGGGTTAAGCACCCCCCCCTCCTGCTTCTCTGCTCAGAATTGCAGCTCCCCCTTCCCCAGGAGGCCTGCTTTTCTGAACAACATCTGGCAATAAATCCATGAAATATTAAGTTCCCTTCCGGCATTGGCCAACCCAGGAGGAGCTGCACAGGACCTCCGACACAGCGACTCATGAGGACTCTCCTGGAAGAGGATGTCAGGGGAAATGGCATGGAAGGCTGTGGAGAGGCGTCAAAGGGAGCTCGCCCTCACCCTGCCCTTCTCTCAGCAAAGACCTGAGGCAGCAGGACAGTCAGGCAGTGACCAGGGCTGGGCCGCCTATGAGGCAAAGTGAAGAAGCAGCCTGCCTCAGGCGGAAGAATCCCACGGGGCCTGCTGCCACACTGCCAGGGTCCTGCGGCTGTGGCAGCCGCTTCCAGGGAGATCTCGCCAAAAGTCACTGCACAACCAAGCCTGCAACACCTTCCCCTTTTTGCCTCAGGTGGTGAAATGGGGTGGGCTGTCCCTGACGGTGACTGTTCCAGAATCAGACCTGAACCCAAACTTGAATGGATGTAGAAAATAAGTTTCAGCCAAGAGTGTCTGGAGCTGGCCAGTGCCCGGCTCCCTCTTCACCTGAGATTCAGGATAGAGAAAGTCTTATTCACACAGGACATGGGCACCAACTCCTAGGGTTTGAGGGCTCTTGGACCCCTAAAAAAATATTTTGAGGGGCCACCCACCCCCAGTTGATGAGTGTTGCCATTGGCATTGCCCCTGTGTGAAAGAACCCAGAACACTACTGCTGCCTGGCCCTCCCTCACACCCTTCCTCCCCCTAAGGCAGAGACAGAAAGGGAATGTGCCTGTGTAAACATGCTCACCTGGTCCCCAGCAGCAACCTCCCCTCTTGCTGCCCCCATTGCAGCTCTGTTGCCAGGCCTGGCATGTGTCCATGGTATGTGTGTGCCACTTCTGGTGACTGGGAGCGGCCACCAAGACCATATAACATCGGTCCTGAAAGACCTGCATTGGCTCCCAGTACGTTTCCGAGCACAATTCAAAGTGTTGGTGCTGACCTTGAAAGCCCTAAATGGCCTTGGCCCAGTAGACCTGAAGGAGCGTCTCCACCCCCATTATTCTGCCTGGACACTGAGGTCCAGCTCTGAGGGCCTTCTGGTGGTTCCCTCCCTGCGAGAAGTGAGGTTACAGGGAACCAGGCAGAGGACCTTCTCGGCGGTGACACCCGCTCTGTGGAACGTCCTCCCATCAGATGTCAAGGAAATAAACAACTATCTGACTTTTAGCAGACTTCTGAAGGCAGCCCTGTTTAAGGAAGTTTTTAATGTTTGATGTTTTATTGTGTTTTAAATATTCTGTTGGGAGCTGCCCAGTGGCTGGGGAAACCCAGTCAGATGGGTGGGGTATAAATAATAATAATAATAATAATAATAATAATAATAATAATAATAATAATAATTACGGTACTACTACTACTACTACTATTAGAGAGCCCACATGATGACGACAACAACAACAACAACAACAACAACAATTTATTTATACCCCGCCCATCTGGGTGGGCTTCCCCAGCCACACTGGGTGGCTTCCAACAAAATATTAAAATACCATAATACATCAAACATTAAAAGCTTCAGGGCTGCCTTCAGATGTCTTCTTAAAGTCTGGTAGTTGTTCTCTTTGACGTCTGGTGGGAGGGCGTTCCACAGGGCGGGTGCTACTACCGAGAAGGCCCTCTGCCTGGTTCCCTTCAACTTGGCTTCTCACCGTGAGGGAACTGCCAGAAGGCCCTCGGAGCTGGACAAGGGCTTGAGGCACAGCATGGCAGGGCAGGAGGTGCCAGAGGTCCTTTTGTTTCTGGCTAGGGCTGCCTGACGTTCCCAAGTCACCTGTTGCTGGGCTCTCTGTGTCCTTCCAGGACTGTGGTACAAAAGATGAAACTTCCTTTCCTCAAGCACTATAGTCCTATTGCAAAACTGCCTCCCCATATCAACTTTAAAAAACAACAACCCCAGAACCACTCACTTAATGTAATGTGCAGTTAGGTCCTCAGAATGTTTAATTCTGAACCAGGCAGAGGGCCTTCTTGGTAGTGGCACCCACCCTGTGGAATGCCCTCCCTTCAGATGTGAAGGAAATAAGCAGCTATCCTATCTTTAAAAGACATGGGAAGGCAGCCCTGTTCAGGGAAGTTTTTAATATTTAATGCTGTACTGTTTTTAACACTTGATTGGGAGCCGCCCAGAGTGGCTGGGGAAACTCAGCCAGATGGGCAGGGTATGTATATCAATCCAAATAGATTTTTATGCTCTTTTCCCTTTTTGCTATATTGTATTTATTTATTTCATGAATATCTTTTTTTTATTTTTAATTAATTTTTTATTAAAGGGTTTTTTTTATAACAACAAAAACAAAACAAAACAATACAATACAATAAACACAACAAACAAGTCTTGTACCTTACTTCCCCGACTTCCTCATGCCTCCCTTTTCTGTATTCCAATTTCTAATCATTTATTCAGCAAATCTTTCCTTATTTTAACTTAGTTTGATCTTACTTATTCTCCTTATCTTATCCATTACCAATAGTAACCATTTATTTTCTAATCCAACATCATTTTAACTTTCATTAATTTTATAATATTTCTTTAAATAGTCCTTAATTTTTTTCCATTCTTCTTCCGCTGCTTCTCTTCCCTGGTTATTTATTTCATGAATATCTTCCAAGGATCTCTAGGTGCTCTGCACGGTCCTCCTCCTCTCCACCATTTAATCCCCACCGCAACCCTGTGAGGACGGCTAGGCTGAGAACCTCCTGGCACCACGTCGGGGGATGGGAGGGGGGAAGTGGTGTGTTGGGGGGAGCAGGGGGAGATCAGGATCTACTGAGTGATTCGCGGTAGATCTCCGATAGGTCTTTGTTTGTTTCATAACAATGATATACCGCTTGGTTGTAGAAAACAAAACCAGCACTTTTTGTGGTCCCGAATTGTTTAGCAAGAGCTTTCAAATTAAGGCTCTAGGAACAAATGAAGGCGGGTTTTGGTGGGGAGGGAGAACCAGGAATAGCTCTCTGCGTGTGAGAAAGAGGAGCTCGTTTCTGGGACTGAAAACACATCCTCGGCCTCGGCATGTGTCTCCTGGTTGCCTTTCAAGGATTTCGCGACCCCTTTTTCTGAGTTGGAGGGAAAAGCCACGTACAGTGGTACCTCAGGTTAAGTACTTAATTCGTTCCGGAGGTCCGTACTTAACCTGAAACCGTTCTTAACCTGAAGCACCACTTTAGCACCACTCCGCTGCGCCGCCGGAGCACGATTTCTGTTCTCATCCTGAAGCAAAGTTCTTAACCTGAAGCACTATTTCTGGGTTAGCGGAGTGTGTAACCTGAAGCGTATGTAACCTGAGGTACCACTGTACTGCAGTTCCCTGCAGCTTGATCTAAAGCGGAAAAACACATTTTCCTGCCCGGCTGAACTTAGCAATATGCGCTTTACGCATCAGCCTGACGCCAATTCGCCTCCTGCGCGGCCCTCATGCCACCGACTGGGGCGTCTCGAGAGTATTTTTAAACGGATACCGTAAATCCCCTGCGTGTTTGATTTTGGGATGGGGACCTGCGAGGCCATGAAATCGGGGGGGCGGGCGGTCGGATTTATATGCCGCCGGCCTCTCCCTCGTTTTATTTTATTTATATGTCGGATTTATATGCCGCCGGCCTCTCCCTCGTCGCGAAAAGACTCGGGGCATCCTCCCGGGTTCTTTGGTCGTCTGAACTTTGGCAGCGCCTGAAGTCCCGTGTCCTCTCCCCACTTGCCACGTGCCCCAGCAGAAGGCTCCCTCGGTCCAAGTGGGATGGCTTTAAACAAGGAGCCGAGAAATTCAGGGAGGAAGAGAGGGCTAACGGTGGAGGCGTAAAGGCTTCTGAAGGGCAGCCGCTGTTTGGAGCGGGAGGCGCTCTTGTGCTCGGATGCCGCTTGCGCGTTTCCTGCAAGAGGCACCTGGGTGTCCACCGTGAAAACAGGAGGCTGCACGGATCCAGCCGTTTCTTCAGCATAGACGGCTCTTCCCCCGTAGTACCGGCTCTTTCGGCCGCCAAGGCGGGAGCTGAGCTCTGTCCGCCGTCGCCGAGGCCCCTCCTTGCGCCATTAGTGGGTTTGGCTGCTCCGCCGCGCAGCCGACCTCTCCGGCAGTCCCGGGGCGATAAGATAAGCGGGGGCGGGCCGAGGAGGGCAGCGCGGGCCGCTATAAAAGCGGCGGCCCCTGCAGGGCTCCCAGCTCCGCCGCCTCCTGGGACTTACAGAGCAACTCGACCTGCTGCCTGCTGCCAAGATGGGGTTGACTGCTGACGAGTGCAAGCTGATCAAGAGCTGCTGGGCCAAACTGGCCCCCGAGCACGAGGATTTGGGCGGCGAAGCGCTGACCAGGTAGGCTCGACGGGGCGGCCAAGGGAGAGAAGCCCAGCCTGGTTCCTCCCGCCCCGTCCCTTTTCCTGACGACCCCCTTCCCTCCCCGCAGGCTTTTCCAGGTCTACGTGCAGGCCAAGATCTACTTCCCGCACTACGACCTGTGCCCCGGCTCCAACGACATTCACCACCAGGGCCAGAAGGTCATCAAGGCCCTCGACAGCGCCATCAAGAACATTGACAACATCCGCGGCTGCCTGTCCGACCTCAGCGACCTGCACGCCTACAACCTCCGCGTGGACCCCGTCAACTTCAAGGCAAGCGCGCCGACGGGGCGGACGAGGGCCAGGAGGGGCGCGCCTTGGGTCTTCCCTCGACCCTCCCCCACCTGACCGACCCCCCACCTGACCCCCGTCTCTCTTTCTCTCCTTTGCAGTTTCTGACCAGATGCCTCCACGTGACACTGGCCACCAGCCTCCGCGGAGAATACAACGCCCTGGTCTACCTGGCCTTTGACAAGTTCCTCTGCCTGGTGGCCGAGGTGCTGACCGAGAAGTACAGATGAGCCCCCCGCTGCCCGCCCCCTCGCCTCGGAGCTGCCGTTTGCCCCCCGTCTCGGGCACTCCGCCTCCGCTGTGCCACTGAGCAATAAAATGCGTGAACCTCACTCTGGCGTCCTTCACTTTTCTGGCGTGGGGAGGGGGTCCCATGCGTGGGAGACGCGGGGAGGGGTCTCAGGGGGAGCAGATACCCCAAGGGGGCGAGAAAGCCTCAAGTGAGCATCGCAGGGAAGAGGGGGGGGGAGACAGAGAAGAGACAGCCGCCGCCTCGGCAGTTCTCCCGTCCACTTTCGAGGGAGCGCACGCCACAACCGCCTCCCCAACTCCCCCGTAGCCCCGTCCGTCCCGCAGGCACCTCCGGAGGGTGAGGAGGGAGGGAAGACGGGAGTCCAGTGCCCGCTGAGACCCCTTTATCCCCACCGCCACCCCACCAAGTCCTCCGCGTTCTTCGCTAAAGCAACGCAGCGGAGCCCGGGCAGAAACTCGACGGAGAGGGCTGCGGTCCCTTCACCCTCAGAGGCAGTCTGACCCGGCGGGGAGAGGGCTCTCCCGGGGATCCCGTCGAGGAGGGAGCCCTTACCCCCAGGTGTGCGAGTCTGCCCCCCAACATCTGGGGAGGGCAGGAGAAGAGGAAGGCGGGGATGGGGCTGGCATGAAGGAGACCCCAGGCTCCTTGCTCTGCGGCTTCTACGGTTCCGATATTGCAGACTACAGAGGGTGAGGCTTGCCAACTCCTGGCCCTGTTTAAAAGAGCGAAGTCCTCTATGCACATTTTCTCCTTTTAAAGCTGCTTTTTGCTGCCCTGAGGCATCTGGGAATAAGCATCCTTTTATGGGGGGGGGGAGGATTATCGGATGCTTTCAGTGTGAACACAACGAAGTGATCGTGCGGGGAAGTGCCCGGCCGCTGCCTGCTAAAAGTTGTTTTTTAAAATGCGAATAAAATAAGGAAAGAACTAAGAAAGGTCGCCGGGGCGACCGCCGCCTGCTCAAGTGGGGCCCCGAAGCCCACACCTGTCCCGGGACGGAGGCGCCCGCCCTCCCAGCCGTGGGGCCAGGACTCCGCCCCCCAAGTGGGGGAGGGAACGGCCAGCCGCCCTACAACACCCGTACCCCCCCGCCCCCGCCGGGCCCTTGACATGGAGCAGCATGACTCCTTCGGTGGGCGAGAGGGCCGCCCGTCCTTCCCGCCAGAGCTGCACCCGCCCCACCGCCGTCTAGAAAAACTCTCCCTCTCCGAGGGGACGGCACTCTGCCCCTGCTCAGAGGCACTCCCGCCTTGGCTCCGCATGGGCCCGCCCGCACGAACGGCCCTCCCCTCCCCCGGAAAGCCTTTGGGGCTGACGCTTGTGGGGCGGGGAGTTGCAGGGTGCGGGGTGCGCCTGTCTCCGGCTCTTGTGCTTTGACGGGGCCAAGTTCTCACGTCCCAGGGACCCTCACACACGTGTCATCTTTAATGGCGTTATGCAACGTCAAGTTAGACACCCTCCTCTGGAGCTCAGGCGCAAAACACCGAAGGAGAGCAGCCCCGGGTACCGAGCCGAGGGGACGCAAAATAGTGATGATGATGATAATGATTATTTATTGAATTTATATACCGCCCTATACCCAGAGGTCTCAGGGCGGTTCATAGAAAAGATCAACATACAAACCACAATATATATAATCAAAATAAAAACAACCCAATAATACCCTCCCAAAATCAGAATGAATGAATGAAGTTTTTGTAATGTAATTTTCAGTGAGCCTGAAAATTGAGAAGATCCGTAAAAAGGGGGCTGTACCAAAAGGAACTATTGTGAAAATAATATATATTTAGGGGACACTGGGCTACTCCGCAAGCGGGTTGTGAGGACTATCCGGAGCAGGCATGGGCCCTCCCAGGCAGAGCACAGTTCAAAGACTCTGGAGTGCCTGTTTGGGGGCCGAGAGGAATGTGGGGGGGGGGCAGCTGTAATCCTCCCCTGGTCTTGCGCGGGGGGCGCCGCCGGCATCCCAGCAACGGTGACGGGGATGGGCGCCGCTGGACGGGCCACGGGCCAGCGAGCCTCGCCCAGGCAGGGACCCGCAGAGTTGAGCGACTGGGGAGGGTGAGAGCCTGCTGCGTCGAACCCCCGAGGATGGAGTGAGGCGCGTAGAGGAAGGGAGAGAGAAGGCAGCTGTCCTTGGGGGCGTCAGCGAGGAAAGACGAATGTAAGAACATCAGGAAAGCCAACAGTGGCCAGCCAGATGCCCGGAGGAAACCAGCAAGCAGGATCCGAGCCCAGGAGCGAGGGCAGAGACGAGCCTTCGTGGCTGGTGGCCCTCGATAGGCCCGCTCCTCCTCCTTCTCCTCCATGAATTTATATGATCTTTTTGTCAAGCCGCCCAAGCTGGTGCCCCTCGCCTGCCTCCTGTGGCAGCGAGTTCCATAGTTTAACTCTTGCGCAGCGTGAAGGACTTTCTTTCTGTCCCGAATCTTCCAACATTCGGCTCCCGTTCGAGTTTCGTGAGAGAGGCAGGAAAAAACTTTCTCCAGGCCGTGCGTAATATTATAAACTTTCCCCATGTCTCATTTTATTTGCCTTTTCTATAAACCAAACAGTCTCAAACACGCAACTTTCCCCCATAGGGCCGTCGCTCTAGCGCCTTGATCATTTTGTGGCCCTTTCCTGAACATTTACCAGCTCTACAAACAATATCCTGCGGTCGCCCCATAGAGTTGAATAATAGCATTATGATATGGCAGCTTTATTGTCAATAATGATCCTTAGCGCGGAGGTTGCCTTTTCCACAGCTGCCGCGCGCAGAAGGCGCATCTTTATCCGTATCTCCACTAGGACTGCAACGTCGCGATCCTGGCCAGTCTGCCAGTTCAGACTCCATAAACATATGTGACATTAAGACTTTTCCAATCCAGAAGATTGGAAGACGGGACTTGTGAACATCAAAGCAGCAGAAATATGAGAGAATTGGACCCTTCTGAGCTCGAAGCATGGGTACCCCCAACAAAAATTTTAAAAATTCGGCAAAATATTTGGACCTTATGATATGTATTGGCATAATTTGGATTAATGAATGAGACATGATTGGATTGTTAAATGGAAATTTAATAAAAATTATTATTATTATTTAAAAAAAAGACTTTTCGCCCCCGTGTATTGTAGACACTTGTCTACAATGAATTGCCTTTGTCATTTTGCCGCCCATTCGCTCCGTTTGGAGAGGTCTTTCTGTAGAGATTCACAATCCCCTTTGGTTACAACGACCCTGAACAGTTTAGGGCCTCCAGCAAACGTGGCCACTTCGCCGCTCATCTATAACTCTAGGGTCGTTTAGAAAGCACAGCTCCCGATCCTTGGGGGACTCCACTTTCTACATCTCTCCATTGGCGGCCGGATCCATTTCTCCCTGCTTCCAGAAACTTGGCCAACTCCTGATCCGGAAGAGGACCTCTCTGCTCTTAGAATCATGGAATTGATTCAACCCCCTGCGATGCGGGAACCGCAGCGAAAGCAGCTCCTCTTATTCCTTCACTGCTAAGCTTACACGGGAGTAGTTGGTGAGGTACTTTGTCGAAAGGCTCTTGAAAGCCAGCGGACGCTTTGAGAGTGGGGCCCTCAGGGCCACCCGGGGCGCGCCTGTTATTCGTTTGCAGCGTCAGGGAGGTAGCCGTGTTGGTCTGACGCAGTACCTCTACAAACGAAATAAGTTTTTTAAAAAAATAATCCAGTAGCACCTTAGAGACCAACTAAGTTTGTTCTAGGTATAAGCTTTCGTGTGCATGCACACTTCTTAGTATCTGAAGAAGTGTGCATGCACACGAAAGCTTTCTTAATTTCTTTATTTCGTTTGCAGAGGTACACTGCCCCTCACCGTGGACGCTCAGGAGAGACCTTAGGATAGAGGAGATCGGGGCCGGCCCCAGGCCGCTGGGGAGCTTCGCCCCTGAGCCCGGCTGCTTTGAAGCGGCTCCTCCAGGTCGCAAAGACGCAGCCTCGTTAGCCTCGCTAGCCTCCGCACGCCGGGGATGCGGCGGGATAGGAGCGGCGCTCCCGGGCTTGCCTGGAGCCCAGCCAGCTGATGGGGGAAGTTGGCGCCCCCTCCCTGTAACAGACTGCGGGCGTGGCCCCTATCCCTCCCCTCCAGGAGGTGCCCAGAGGCGGCGCTGATGGGCGGAGAGCCCCAGGCGGGGCGGGGCGCCCCTGATAAAAAGGCCGCGCGCGCTCCGACGGCACCCGAGACTTTGAGCTGCCAAGATGGTGTTGACCGACGACGACAAGAGCCACGTGAAGCACGTTTGGAGCGTGGTCCAGGCCCACGCCGGGGACATTGGCGCCGATGCCATCACCAGGTAAGTCCGCCCCCTCGGGCAGGGACCCTCTCCCGGCCGGGGACAAGGCCGCGGGCCGGGCGGGAGTCGGACCCTCGTCTTCCTGCTCCTCTCCGCCTCCTCTTCCCGCAGGATGTTCGCGGCGCACCCCACCACTAAGACCTACTTCGCGCACATGGACGTGACCCCCGGCTCCTGCGACATCAAGGTGCACGGCAAGAAGGTGGCGGCGGCCATCGGCGAGGCCGTGGCGCACATCGACAACATCGCTGGCGCCCTCGACAAGCTCAGCGACCTGCACGCCCAGAAGCTGCGCGTGGACCCCGTCAACTTCGCGGTGAGTCTCTCTCGCTCCCCGTCGGGGCTCCGGGGCGGGCGGGATCCCTGCTTCGCTCCGTCCGGGGCCCCGTCTAACGCTCCCCCTCCGCCTCTCCCGCAGCTGCTGAGCCACTGCTTCCTGGTGTCCATCGCCGCCCACCACCCGGAGCTCCTCCAGGCCAGCACCCTCTTCTCCATGGACAAGTTCCTGGGCCGCGTCGGCGTCGTGCTGACCTCCAAGTACCGCTAGGCCCCACGAAGCCCAAGCCCGCCGCAGAGGAGCCGCCTCGACGCCGCCCCGCGACGCCCAAAGCCCACAATAAACCTGCTCTTGACTCTCCCTGATCTCTCGCGTCTTCTTGGGCTGAACTGGGGGCGGGCGGGAAGAAGGGAGAGGTGGACTCCGGGCCTGGACGGCTCTGGCGAGGGAGACCCCGTCCCGCGGGATAGTCCCTAACTTGGCGCTCCTTGAACCCGGGGCACTTGGACCGAGTCGCCTGCTAGGTGGGGGCCCTGAAATAGCCGCAGGCACGCGTGGCCTTTGCGGGACAGGGGCGCAGAGTCAGCCCCAGAAGGGCTCCCTCTCCTTGGGGGTCTCCCTTCCAGTTCCCTTCGGGGGACTTGCGGGGTGGGGCTCCCCAGGCCTTTGCGCCCCTGGCTGGACTGACTGGGATGAAGCAGACGAACTATTCGGAAGGGCCGGTCTCGGCGTGGGGTTGTGCTCGCATCAGGGCCCCGCCCGGCTCCGTCCAGCCCGAAAGCCCCGCGAGCCACAGCTGCCAGCCCGTGTAGGCAATACGGCCCGGGTTGGATGCAATGGAAGGCAGCTTCCTAGGATCCTGCGCTCGAGGGCAGAGGCAGCCCCCTCCCCACAGCCAAGCCCACTTCAAGGCCGGGGGGGGGGAGTGCTAGGGATCCTCTCCACACCCGCACTGAGAGGGCGCCGGAAGAGGCCCGCAAGCAGGAACCCTGCCTGGGAGGGGGCGACTCGGGCTCTGAAACCACCGCCAGTTCCTGAGATCTCGAGAAACCACCAGAGCAATGGGAAGGGCGCATGGGAAGGGCGGGTGCCCTCCCTTACAACGGAGGAGTGCACTTTTGGGGGTCAAGTCAAACCGTTGGAAGTTTGCAGCGCCTGCTGTGGCTGCAGAGGCCGATATGTGAGAGACTGGTCGTGTTTTGCTGCAGTTGGGGGCCGGGGCAGCGGAAGATGTCCGGCTGCGCTGCTGCAGACGCACCAAGGCATTTCTTCTCTCTGTGCTCCCCGCGGAGGTTGTTCCTCCTCTGATCGCTGCTTTGGATGCAGACTTGTCTACCTGTCTCTGGGGAACCAGAGACCCTCTAAGAAATACCCACAGCCCCGGCAGAGAGAGGGGGCAGCTTCCCGCTCCCCTCCCCTTCCCCGCTGCTGCTCTCTGAGATGATGCTCTAAGAAGCTAAGCGGAGCCCGCTGGATCAGGCCAAATGCCCATCTAGCTCCGCATCCTGTCATCACAGGGGCTGCCCAGGCAAGCTCCTTCCTCAGCGCCCCACGTCCCGCTCGGCCAGGAGGCGGCTCCCGGGCTGGCTAGTCAGGAAGGCAAACTTGACGCACCTTTGCGGCAGAACCGAGTTGGCTCTGGGCCCCAAGGGGTTAACCCCATGTGGGGCCTCGGGGCAGCCGCTGCATTCCCTGCGCGCAGGCGCCCCCTGCTGCTCCTGGGTGGGAATGGCAGGAAGGACAGCCCTTTGGGAAGTGAGGCCTTGGTCTGGTGCCCCCCATCAGCTCATGCGCCCCACGGAGGGGCTGCAGAGTCCTCAGGCTAGCCGGGCCGTTACCTAAAAATACCGCAACGAAGTGGAAAGGCCCCTTTACTGCTGCCTAAGCATCCTGTCTCCTCCCCTGGACTGCTGGGCCAAAGCCTTTGGGCAAAGGAGGGCTTTGGGGGTTCCCTAGAGGCTTCCTGCCAGCGTGGAGGGCAGGTGGTGGCTGCATGGGGTGCTGTGGGGGGATTAAAGGGCTGGCAGCAAGGCTGGGGGGGTGCTACTGCTGCCTGAGCCAGCAGAACCCCAGGGCAGGGCAGGGTGGCCTGTGTGAGTATCGTGTGGCCTGTGTGAGTTGTGGGGCTCCGGAGATTGTTCAGAGAAGGCTGCTCTGAGCTGCAGAAGGGCAATGGGAAGGAATGGCGCTTGCCTGCTCTCCTGCCCCAGACCAGTCCAAGGGAAAGACCGCAGCTGGGAAGCTGCCTGGTGTGGAGAAAGGCCTACGTGGGGAAGGAAGCTGGGAATTTCTTCATGCCAAGCAGCTTCTCTGTTGCAGAGCTGTGGCTGCTGACTGGCAGGCATGTGGGCAGCCACCCAAGTGCTCACGGCAGAGCTCAGGCCTGGGCCGCCTCACCCTTTCATGCCAAAGCTGCCCTGGGATGCCACCAGCCAGTCGTCTCCCACCATCCTGCCTTCTCTCGCCTGCTTCTGCAGGGGATCTTCCTGGACTCTTCCCATCCTGCCAGCTTCTTCTGACTTTTGCCTTGGCCCATGGAGTCCCAAAGGAAGATGGGAGCCTGCCAGGGCACAGGCCAGACTGGCTCATTACTGCCTTGATGGACCTATGTATCTCCAGGTTGCCATGCAGGGGCTCTCTCTGCCAGCAGCGCCTGGCGATTCCTTCTGCACGCAAGGCAGGTGCTCAACCCCTGAGCTACATCCCTGCTCCCTTGCTTGACCCCTTGCTATGGCATTAGGCACGCTTCTGCACCTATGGAGAAGTGGCCCCAATCCTGCAAGGAACCCGTGGCACCACAGAATTGACCAGGCACCCAGGACAGAGGTCCAGAAAGTAAATGCTGCCCTCTTTATTCCATCAATACAAATGTAAGAAGGGGAGGGGGGAAGAGAGCGGGGAGCAGGGTACCCGGGAGATGCCCCTCCTTTCTCTAGGGCGGAAGGGGGCGACTGTAGGCGGCTTCTACTTCTGCAAAGACGGCGTCAAAGAACTTTTCCCAAGAGAGCTTCATGTCGTTGGTGAACTCATCTGCCAGGAGTTCTTGGAAGACGCAGAGAATGGTCTGAAACAGAAGCTGGGCAAGGAGGGCACCATTCAGCGGGTAGCTTGGGATGCATTCCCAGTGACCCCCAAGGCTCTAACCACTAGGCTCCCTTTCCAAAAGCCCCTGCTTGAGCGCCCCATAGATTCCCTGCCTGGCTCAGCCTGCGGGAGACAGCCCCAGGAGAGGCATTAAGCCTGAAGGGGGGAAAGGGCAGCGGAGGAAGCCTGTGGCTGCTCTTGTGGCAAAGGGCAGTGCTGAGGAAGCCCAGCTGGGCTCCCTGTCTGGTCCCTGAGCTATTTCCCCCCATGCCGTGCCCACCTGCCCCACACCTGATGCCACCTGTGCCGGCAGGTGTGGCCAGGGAAGAACATGGTGGCAAAGGGATGCTTGCACGCTTTCATGGGGCCTCCTTGCAGGGGAAGCTGGCTGGCAGCTCCAGTCAGCTGGGGTGGCTGCGCCAGGGAGTTCCTGGCCTGGAAGGTCCTGTCTGGAGCCCCCTGGTGCCTTCAGTGAGACCTGCTTGGCTTGGCTTCAGAGCTCCCCTGAGCCAGACAGGCTCTGCAGTGAGCCCCACTGATGTGGCCCCCTGACCTCAAGGCAATGCCAGGAGAGTGGCAGGAGGTGGCCTGCTGGGGATGCCAGGATCAGACCCAGGTTCCCCCCTGTGGGATGTCTCATCAATGATGCAGTCAAGTGCAACATTTCCTGTTGCCTAGAATGGTGGACACACAGGGGAATGTGGCTCCGGACCGGGGGGACTTCCTGTCATACCTGCTCTGGAGCCTACTCCCCCTGTGTGTGACCAGGCAGATGGGCGTGACCTTAGCAGACCCTACAAAAGGGCTAGCCATGCAGGCATCTTCCTCTTTGGCTCTCTGATGGCTCTTAGCCAGCAGCACATGGCTCATCCTTACAGAGGAACGAAGCCACAAGGTGGAAAGTCTGAGGCCCAGCTCAGACTTCTTTTCTCTACAAAGGTAACTGTAGCCGAAAGATAGAGCCTGCCTTCAGAATTCTACGGTGAACTGAATGTAAGTAAACTTTACCCTTACTTTTAAACAAGACTGTTGTGTTGTTATTATTATTTTAAGCGGGAAATAAAAGGGGAAACTTACCAGCAACAATCCCAACTGGCTTGCATAACTTAAATGATTCTAACGAATCCATCAACTTGGCAATGCGCAAGGGAATGTGCTTGCTCACTAGTGAGCGAGGAGGGATAATGTTTAATCAATACACCCTCTCCTACTTTCCTCAACATTCCCACAACCCCTATCCCCCACTCCTGTTGGAAGGATCCCAGCTGCTCCCAGGGCAAGCTGCCAGCCCAGTGGCTCCTGTGTCCTCCCTGCTTGCTCGCCCCCCCATACCTGGAACATCCCTGACGGCACTTGGTGGACGTTCTTGTGGTTATCCACCAGGCGCTCCAGCAGCCGGCAGCCCTGCTTCCGGTTGTCCAGGTTTTCAACCAGCTGGTTGAGAGCCACCATGACCTTCCGGCCGTGGGAGCCCACCTCAGGGTCCCTCAGCAGGTCGCCTTCCGTTGGGATGTTCTTGAAGTACTGCTTGCTGTCAGGGTAGTCTGTGAAGAACCTGCATGCGGAACAGCAAAGGTTCGCTTTGAGTGCAGAGCTCGGATTTTGTACTGACCCTTTTGAGTATCGCTGCAAAAGGCTGTGTGGGGAGCAGCATTGGACCCCCTTCTTACCCCCCCTTCTCTGGGCTGGCTGAGGAGGACAACATGGCCTCCAGGTCTGCAGAGTCTGCTTTGCTCAGGAGCTCTGTTCTTGGAAGGGTCTGCTGCCGGCTGCTCCCTCCCTGACTGCCCCACTTGATCCCCTGTGGATTTGGTTTGCACAGATGGTGCACTCACTCCAGAGTTGAGTAACTCTGTCTGGTGGGTGGCAGTGATGCCCAGTGGCATGTTTATTTCACTGGTCAAGAGGCCCCTCGACCACAGAAATCTCTGCTTCCAAACCTTGACAAAATAGCATTCACAGAAGTCTGATCTTGCTTGTCTTGCCCCTGTTCCTCCGCCACTTAATTCCAGAAAGGAATTTGTTGATGGCTTTCAACCACACACCCATCTGGGACCTCCAGAAAGCAGAAGAGGCCTGGGGAGCTGAAGCATATCTTCTACAGCAGAAATTCTGTCCCCGCGGGACCCCCAGACCTCCCCTGGCTCCCCCAACAATGGTCTCCTGCTTCCCTCCAAGAGCTGCTCACCTGGAAGCCGCCCTTCCCCAGCCAGCCTGCATATTCCAGGTTTCTGAAGAGGAGCCCAGCATCAAAGAGGCCTCTCAGCCCTCCCCACAGCTGCTAGTATGGGCTCCTCCCTGAACAGAGGTGGAGAAACTGCCTCCTGTCACTTTCTCTGCTCCTGGGAGACAACGGCACCCGTGACTTCCCCTGCCTTCTGTCTCTTTTTGTCTCTGATGTACACCCAAGTAACACCCAAAGGACCCTGAGCGAGTGGGAGAGGAGGAGGAGGAGGAGAGGATGGTGCCCTCCATCTCCTAACTCTTTCTGAAAGCCATTCTGATCTGGCTCCAGGAGGTGCTCAGGTCTCCTAAATTGGTGAGGGAGTGAAGCAAAGGGCCACAGCGGGTTGAGGCCCATTGCCTTCTGCATGGACTGTGAAAGAGGTATGAAAAAGGCCAGGCTGGTATACAGAACAAATTCAAATATATGTAGGCTGGAGGTGCAAACAGGGGGAGGGAACAACGTGGTGGGGCTGTGAAAAAACTAAGAACTTTTGGGATATTGTATATGAGGAACTAAAAAAAATCTTTAAACAAACATTTGTGAAAAAACCGGAAGCCTTTCCTCCAGGCATTCTGACAACTGATATTCCAGTTGACAAGAGGAGGGTTTTCTTACACGCAACGACAGCAGCAAGAATATTGAATGCCAAAAACTGGAAGGGAGATAAAATTCCAATGAAGGAAGAACGGCAAATCAAATGATGTGAACACTTAGAACTAGAAAAGATGACAGAGACAATCGGCAACCAAACAAACCAAAAGTTCAAAACTGAATGGGAGTGTTTCAGAGTATATTTAGGGGAAAAAACATTGTTCCCAAACAAAATCCTTAACATGCCTTGGTTAACTTTTGCAAATTAGATAACAGACAGATAATGTACGTCATGTAACAGAAATGAGCTAAAAAGAATTAAGGGCCCGCCGGGAGGTGGAGGGAAGTCATTTTTGAAGTATGAATGTAGAAGTGTTACTTGATGTTGATTATTATTTTTCTTTATGTATGTCAGGCACCCGAAACTTGGCCCTCCAGCTGTTTTGGGACTACAACTCCCATCATCCCTAGCTAACAGGACCAGTGGTCAGGGATGATGGGAATTGTAGTCCCAAAACATCTGGGGGGCTGAGTTTGGGGATGCCTGATGTATGTTAATGTTTTTTGAGTAATGAATGGAAATAACAGTACTAATAAGCAAATTTAATAAAGGATATATCTATATACATATGAAAAAGAGAAAGGCCAGGCTGGGAGAAATCGCCCCAGGCCAACAGACCGCAGCACCAGACCTGATGATAATGAGCCTGCCATTCGCTTCCGCGTCCTCAAAAGCTTTTAGCCAGCAAGTTTGAATGTGCATCTGCTGTAGCTCTGTCAGAGGCACCATGGGCTCCAGAATGGGCAGCCTGGGGAGGGGAGAAGGAGGAGGCAGGTGAGCTGGGCCTCAGGACCTTGGATTCACCCACAGACCAAAATGGACCTTTCTGCCTGAGAGCCTGGGCTTGGAGGCCAGCCAGCAGCAGCCCCTGGGACCCTGAGGGGGAGAGAGGCCCTGGTTCCCTCTGCAATTCCAGGTGGGCCTTGGTGGTGCTGATGGAGGACCTTTACCACAAGGAGGGCAGCGGGATTGTGTGCCTAAGATTCTCCCGCTTTTCCCATCCTACTTTCATCCAGAGTTTGTGCAGAGCAGTAGAAATATTACTGATACGCCAAACCTACATCAAGGCACAGTCACTGAGAGCTCCGACTCCTTTTGAATTATTGTTGGGATTGGCTACGAAGGCAGAACAGGGTCGGGAGTCCAGACTCTAAAGTATGCTAATCCTAGTGGATATAGGTACAGCAGATGGCTTAAGGCAGATGTGGGAAGCTGATTGGCAGATGACTATCAACAAAGAGGTGTGGACCTCAATGTGCAGAAGGGAATTTCCTTTTAAATCAGCCTTGGCCTCAACAAGAAAATGGCCTTGCACACCTATACAGCTAGCCCTTACTCGCTCCTCCTACTCGCCTGGAGGAGACCAAGAGGAGATATTAGAGACATCTTCAAGTATCTGAAGACCTGTCACATGGAAGAGGAAGCAAGCTTGTTTTCTCCTGCTCTGGAGGGCAGGACTTGAACCCATGGCTTCGAGTTACAAGGAAGGAGATTCTGACTCAACATCAGGAAGACCTGACAGTAAGAGCTGTACCTTTCAATTCTAATTCTATGGCTAAACTGCTGGAGTCTCTCCGGTTCTAACCAAACCATGTGGTGGATGTGCGGGAAAGTGGCTCAGTTCTGGGAGGAAGCATTTGTCCAAATACAGTGGTACCTCGGATTACATACGCTTCAGGTTACATACGCTTCAGGTTACAGACTCCGCTAACCCAGAAATAGTACCTCGGGTTAAGAACTTTGCTTCAGGATGAGAACAGAAATCGTGCTCCGGTGGCGCGGCGGCAGCAGGAGGCCCCATTAGCTAAAGTGGTGCTTCAGGTTAAGAACAGTTTCAGGTTAAGAACGGACCTCCGGAATGAATTAGGTACTTAACCCGAGGTACCACTATAAAAGCAACTACCAGACAAATGCCTCTAAATGTCTGGAGCTGGCTCTCCGCAATCTTTTTACAGGAGGGAATATTAACTTACAGCTTAACCCTCTAGTAAATCTTTTTCGAGCAGCCAGGCTCATAAGAACAAGATACGGGAAGAACTTCATGGACGTTTCTCTGACAAATTGGTTCAACTAAGTACGGCGAACTGAACTTGTGGGCGTATAAAGCAATAAAATAAAATTGCCACACGGCTCGAGGCAGGAAGATTCTCTTGCGGCTGATTGGCTCAGCTTTATTATGCACCTGGCTAAATATAAACTCCCTTCACATTACAAAACTTTTTGGTTACCTTAAACAGTTTTTTTGCCTGCCATACAAACAGAATTTGTTTTGATAAGAACTTACTATGCTATTTGGTTGTTATTCTGCATGTGCTGTCTAAACCCCAGCTTCAGGGTTGGGCTGAGATATTTAATGATTTATCTATATGACATTATTATATGTTGAAATAATACAAATTAGTTAAAAAGTGGGGACTTTTAAAAAGAACTCACACACACACAATCTGCACGGTTGCTCTGTAGAATTTGCTCCCACAAGATGTATTAATGGCCAGCAGCTTGGACAGCTTTAAAAGAGGGATGGGGAAATTAATGGAAGATCGCCATTGCAGCTAGTGGCCATTATGTTCTACTTCCAGAACTGGAGCTCATTTGTCTCTGAATTCATTGTTGGCGAGAGCAGTTTTGCACTCGGGTCCTGCTGCCGGACTTCCCTGTTGAGACATCTGGTCGGCCACTGTGAGAACAGGAGGCTGAACTATGATGGCCTTATATTTGTGCTTCCAGATTCATGGCACTTAAGAGGGCATTGTGAAAACTTAAAATTGTGTTATGAGCTGTATTGTACTCATCTATGGCACGGCCAAGATCAAGTTCTTTTTATTCCACTTTCCAGGATGTAGTGCAGTGGTCAGCAAACTTTTTCAGCAGGAGGCCAGTCCACTGTCCCTCAGACCTTGTGGGGGGCTGGACTGCATTTTTTTTAAAAAATGAACAGATTCCTGTGCCCCACAAATAACCCAGAGATGCATTTTAAAGAAAAGCACACATTCTACTTGTGTAAAAACACACTGGTTCCCGGACCATCCGAGGCCAGATTTAGAAGGCGACTGGGCTGGATCCGGCCCCCGGGCCTTAGTTTGCCTACCCATGATGTAGTGCATACAGTTCTGGTTACCTAAAAAATAAAAGGAAAGAGAACAATTTGATTGCCATCAGGCTGAGACAGCTGAACAGGAACCACTGCTACAGTCACAGAAGCCAGGGGTGGGGAGCGGGTGTGACGAAAAATTTGGTTTTGCCGGACAGGTTGGTTCAACAAGCGTTTCTTTTTTCTTTCTTTCCTTGCCAGCAAATGGTTCACAAACAGCAGCCTCTGACTGGCTGTGGTTCCAGGAGGGAGAGTTTAAAAGGAGAGGATCTGAAGAGAGACAGGGAGGTGTGATTGGAATTGAGGGTGGAGAGGTAGGGAGACAGGTAGGGAGGCAGGTGGAGATAAAAAGAGGGAAAGGGAGAAAGAAAAAGAAAAAAAGAACTTCCTCTCTGAGCGTATTGTGAAGGAGTGTGTGTGGTGTCCTGTAGGAGGAATAGACCAGGATTTTACTGGGAGGCAGAGGTTGAGCCAGGAGAAGTAGGACCTGGAAAGGAACAGCCTCCTTGGGACTCAATCCAGTCCAGAGGGGAGAGAATCTTCTAAGGAAAAGAAGAAATTCTCAAACCCAGTGAAAGGAGAGAGCCCTTGGGTCTATTACTTAAAGTACTTGGGAGCTGGATTGTTCAAGGGGGTGGGTAACTGAAAGGAAGTATCACCTTATAAAGCAGGCATGGCCAGACAGCCCCCCAGAAGGTTTGGGGCTACAATTCCCATCATCCCTGACCACTGGTCCTGTTAGCTAGGGATGATGGGAGTTGTAGTCCCAAAACATCTGGAGGGCCGAGTTTGGCCATGCCTGTTATAACGGAACCAACTTATAATGCAACCAAAAACAACTGAGGACGAGTTAAAGTAAAATAGCATTGTATTCCTGAATAACCTAAGTTTTTTGCACTTGTGTTATATACGATCTTACCAATAATAATAATAATAATAATAATAATAATAATTTTTTTTATTTATATCCCGCCCTCCCCAGCCGAAGCCGGGCTCAGGGCGGCTAACAACAATAAAACAGTACAAAAGTACAGCATAAACAACATTCTAAAATCATTCATTATAAAATTAATTAAATAAATCTTTATTGTTTATTTAAAGAAAACCCACCTGAGACTCCAACTTACTAGTTATCCCCTCACAACGGTCCCCCACAGGATAATCTGGGTTAGAATTTTGAGAGAAAAAACCTTCAGGTAAAGGGTTGTTCCGTGAGGTGGGGGCAAATTATCTGAGTGAGACCTGGCCCAACGCCTTGAGAGGGAAAAGTAGCTTGCTGCGTTTGTGCTATTGTTGGCAACTGCCTTGAACATCACTCGTCATGGGCTTGACTTACTAATAAAGTATACCTGCTGCAGGTATTTCTGTTAGATCAGGGTCCTCTTGTATGATGCTTGTTACCCACGTGGATTTTAATGAATAGCACAAAAGGTTATGAGTCACAGGGTGGGTGGGAGATGCCATGGATTAAAAAAATAGTACATTCGTAGGGTTTAGCTTATTTTTTAGTTGCCAACTTGTTAATATTGCTTCATAGATTATAAATGTCTACTTGGTGATCTGTTAATCACATGACTTATGCTGCATTTATGATGTTTAGCTTATTTTTTAGTTGCTGGTTTGATAATGGTGCTTTCATAGATTACAATTATGTTACGGACGATTTTCCATTTCCATTCCATTGCTGTACTTCTGTTACTGTTATGTATTGTTTGGGTAGAAAATGGCACCCAGTTGGCAACTTTAGAGTCTGTTTAGAAGAAAGGCAAGTGACATGGACATGTTCCCCCCTCTCTTCTGTAATAAATAAGAACTTGGGGCTACTCAATAAAACTGATTAGCAGCAAATTCAGAAGAGAGGCAAGTTCTTCTTTAGGGAAGTTCTTCCCTGTTTAGGGAAGTTTTTAATGACTGATGTTTTGATGTATTTTTAATCTTTTGCTGGAAGCTGCCCAGAGTGGTGGGGGAAACCCAGCTAGATGGGCGGGGTAAAAATACTACATTATTATTATTATTATTATTATTATTATTATTACTACTACTACTACTACTACTACTACTACTACTACTACTACTTCTTTACACAGTGTGCCATTGGTGAGATCTATCTGCACGGGCTCCCTTGGCTTAAAAGGCGATGAGTCAAATCCACGGAGAAGCGCTCTCCGCAGCGCCAGGCAGGCGTCTCAGTGGAGCCTCCCTGCTCGGGCGCAGTCCACCTGTTCGGCTCCCTCCCTTCCGGGGCCCGGCCCGGCTCCCGCCCCTACCCCACTCACTCGGGGGGCGCCCTGGATCCGGAGCGCCCGGGGGAAGCCATGCCTCGCTCGCCCACCACCGAACTTTCGACCGGCAACGGCCGCGGGGGGCGGTTGGGGGGCGCTTCGCGAGGCGCGCAGGGGAGACGCTGCCGCTCGCCATGGGGGGTGGGGTGCAAAGCCCCCCGGGGCTCCCGTCGGGGGCGAGCCGGGGGAGGCCCCTTAGGACCCGCTGTCGCGGGGCAGCCCCCCAAAGGGCCACGGCGACGCCGCGCGCCAGGGGGCTCCGCGCAAGAGGCGCACGCGCGCCGGCTTCCCGGCGAGGCCCCGGGGATGGGCCCCTCGGCTGGGGGCCCGGGGCGGAGAGGAGGGCCGGGGGCGCCGCGCATCCCTCGGTCCCGGCAGGCGCCAGGAGGGAAGCGGCGGCGGCCTCTGCGGAGCTCCCTAGCCGCGGAGCTCCCCGGGCGGTGCAGCGGTGCCAGGCTCGGCGGCGGCGGCCGGTGGCTCGTGCCCGTGTCCGGGAGGAGGGCGGGGCGCAGCCAGCAGCAGCGGCCGAGGCGCGCGCCCGCAACCGCCTCCCTCCCTCCCCCTCGGGTGTCCCCGTGACGTCAGCGCCCCGCCAGGGCCGGCCCGGGGCCTCCGCGGACGATGGCGACGCAGGAGGGCGAGGAGGAAGGCGCTCCGGGCTGAGGCGCGCCTCCTGCTGCTGCTGCCGGCTTTCTCTGGCCCCGGGGGCCGCCGCGGCTGCCATGGCGCCCGGCCCGCTGGTGCTGGCGCTGCTGGTGCTCCTGGCCCCCGCCGACCCCTCGCCGCCGCCGCCCGCCAAGGAGGCGCGGAGCAGCAACGGCGGAGGTACCGACGGTAAGTAACGGACGAGGCAGCGCCACTGCCCGGCGGCGACCGACTTCCCGGAGCCGCACTGCGGAGGAGCGGGGCGGAGTGGCACTCTGCGCACGCCTAGAGGACCTTCTGCCCGGGTGTGTGTGTGGACCGTTTCCCTCTTGCTGACCCGACAGCACTGAAGAGAGAGGGCTTCCCACTTTCTACAGGGGCCGCCCCCCCACCTTTGGATGCGCGCTCGAGTTTGAGCCCGAGGAGGGGCGCAAGCAGGCGGGACGGAGGTCCCGTTCAGCCCGGGCGCAGGTGGCCTTGAGTGACCTCGGGGAGAGGCCCGCGGGCCGCCCCGTCTTCAGTCTTCCAGCGTTTGCTTTGAACCCCGGCCCCTTTTAGCCCCGGAGCCAGAGAGAAGGCGCTTGTGGGGTCCCCAGCAGTCATTTGGCAAAAGGGCCCCCTCCCGTCCAGCCCCCGTTCCTCGGTTTGCCTGGGGGGCCGCCGTGTTTTCGTCTCCCACTTGGGGAAACGGAAGGTTCGTCCGGTTCTGGCTTGGGGCGGGGGGCGGTGCCGCGATGGAAAAGCGCCGCTGCCAGGCTGGGGCGGCGCCCGGGTCACGGAGTCCTTGCTTCGCCCGCGGAGGCCGATGGCGCAACGCTCGGTTCCCAGTTACCCGCCGGGCAGCCTTTGCCTTTCCAGCGAATGGCGCGGGCGGCGGGGCGGGACGTTGGTTGAGCATCACTTGTGCGCGTGGAAAAGCGGCGGAGGGGGTCTCTCTCCTCGCCGGATGAGCGTCGGGTGGCTGGACCGGTCAGGCAGGCTCCCTCCCTCCCGCCCGGCGGCCAGCCGGCTTGTCCGCATTCTCTCACGTGTGCGCCTTGACTCAGCGCCCACTGCTTCCTCTGCCTTGGGGGCGCCCCCTCCGCGCCCCTGTGAGAACCAGCAAACACCCCCCCCAGCGGATTCCTTTCCTTTTAGGGTCGGTCAGCTGAACCTCCACTTCTTGCCCATCTTAGACTTGATCTTGTTGTGTGAGGGGCTGAGATCCTGGCTGCCTCTGTGCTGAGCTTGGGGTGCAGGGGGTTGGCATGGCACATCCTGCCCCTTCCCCATCCCTGCCCATTGCACCTTTGTTTGTCAGCCACTGCGCTGTGCGCTCAGCAAACAGGCAGGTGCCTGGAACCCTGGTCCCCACAGGCCAATCCCCTGGGCTTGCCGGCTCAGCCCTTTCAGGAAATGCCAGTCCTTGTGGCAGGCTGTGTGCCAAAGTCCACAGCTCTCGCTTGGCAGAGCTGCCTCCCCATGACCTCCTCCTCTCCTGACCTCCCCTTGACCTTGCTGCACAGCAAGGCTGGGCAAGACCTTCCTGGTCTTCAGTGGGAAGGGGCAGGCAGCAGCCTAGCTTAGAATCATAGAATCATAGAGTTGGAAGAGACCACAAGGGCCATCGAGTCCAACCCCCTGCCAAGCAGGAAACACCATCAGAGCACTCCTGACATATGGTTGTCAAGCCTCTGCTTAAAGACCTCCAAAGAAGGAGACTCCACCACACTCCTTGGCAGCAAATTCCACTGTCGAACAGCTCTTACTGTCAGGAAGTTCTTCCTAATGTTTAGGTGGAATCTTCTTTCTTGTAGTTTGGATCCATTGCTCCGTGTCCGCTTCTCTGGAGCAGCAGAAAATAACCTTTCTCCCTCCTCTATGTGACATCCTTTTATATATTTGAACATGGCTATCATATCACCCCTTAACCTCCTCTTCTCCAGGCTAAACATGCCCAGCTCCCTTAGCCGTTCCTCATAAGGCATCGTTTCCAGGCCTTTGACCATTTTGGTTGCCCTCCTCTGGACACGTTCCAGTTTGTCAGTGTCCTTCTTGAACTGTGGTGCCCAGAACTGGACACAGTACTCCAGGTGAGGTCTGACCAGAGCAGAATACAGTGGCACTATTACTTCCCTTGATCTAGATGCTATACTCCTATTGATGCAGCCCAGAATTGCATTGGCTTTTTTAGCTGCCGCGTCACACTGTTGGCTCATGTCAAGTTTGTGGTCAACAAGACTCCTAGATCCTTTTCACATGTTCTGCTCTCAAGCCAGGTGTCACCCATCTTGTATTTGTGCCTCTCATTTTATTTTTTTTGCCCAAGTGCAATACTTTACATTTCTCCCTGTTAAAATTCATCTTGTTTGTTTTGGCCCAGTTCTCTAATCTGTCAAGGTCGTTTTGAAGTGTGATCCTGTCCTCTGGGGTGTTAGCCACCCCTCCCAGTTTGGTGTCATCTGCAAATTTGATCAGGATGCCCCTGAGTCCATCATCCAAGTCATTGATAAAGATGTTGAATAAGACCGGGCCCAAGACAGAACCCTGTGGCACCCCACTAGTCACTCTTCTCCAGGATGAAGAGGAACCATTGATGAGTACCCTTTGGGTTCGGTCAGTCAGCCAGTTACAAATCCACTGAGTGGTAGCATAGTCAAGACCGCATTTTACCAGCTTCTTTACAAGAATATCATGGGGCACCTTGTCAAATGCCTTGCTGAAATCAAGGTAAGCTACATCCACTGCGTTCCCTTCATCTACCAGGCTTGTAATTCTGTCAAAAAACGAGATCAGGTTAGTCTGACATGACTTATTTTTCAGAAATCCATGCTGACTATTGGTGATCACAGCATTCCTTTCTAGGTGCTCACAGACTGTTTGCTTAATGATCTGCTCCAGAATCTTCCCTGGTATTGATGTCAGACTGACTGGGCGGTAATTATTTGGGTCCTCTCTTTTCCCCTTTTTGAAAATAGGGACAACATTTGCCCTCCTCCAGTCTGCCGGGACTTCGCCTGTTCTCCAGGAATTCTCAAAGATGACTGCCAGTGGTTCTGAAATCACATCTGCCAGTTCTTTTAATACTCTTGGATGCAGTTCATCTGGCCCTGGAGACTTGAATACATCTAGACTAGCCAAGTATTCTTGTACTATCTCCTTAGTTATTCTGAGCTGTGTTTCCTCTGCTGAATCATTTGCTCCAAATTCTTCAGGTCGGGCATTGTTTTCTTTATCGGAGAAGACTGAGGCAAAGAAGGCATTGAGGAGTTCAGCCCTTTCTGTGTCCCCTGTTTGCATTTCACCATCTTCTCCTCTGAGTGACCCCACTGTTTCTTTGTTCTTCCTTTTGCTACGAACATACCCATAAAAGCCTTTTTTGTTGCTTTTAACCTCTCTAGCAAGCCTGAGTTCATTCTGTGCTTTAGCTTTTCTGACTTTGTGTCTACACGTGCTGGCTATTTGTTTGAATTCCTCTTTGGTGGTTTCCCCCCTTTTCCATTTTTTGTACACATCCTTTTTTAATCTTAACTCAGTTAAAAGTTCTTTAGATAGCCACCCTGGCTTCTTTAGGCACCTTCCATGTTTCCGTCTCATTGGTATTGCCTGAAGTTGTGCTTTTACTATCTCCCTCTTAACAAACTCCCAGCCATCATGAACTCCCTTTCCTTTAAGTATTACTGTCCATGGGATCTCACCCAGCACTTCCCTAAGTTTTATGAAGTCGGCTTTCTTAAAGTCGAGAAATTGAGTCCTAGTATGCTTGGCTGCTCCTTTCCGCTGTATAGTAAACTTCAGAAGAGCATGATCACTCGCACCTAATGATCCTTCCACTTCTACCCCACTAACCAGGTCATCAACCTTGGTTAGGACCAGATCTAAAATGGCTGTTCCTCTTGTTGCTTCTCCCACTTTCTGGACAATGAAGTTGTCTGCAAGGCCAGTGAGGAATCTGTTTGACCTTATGCTCTTGGCTGAGTTTGACATCCAACAAATATCCGGGTAATTGAAGTCCCCCATTACTACTATCTCCCTTCCTTTTGCATGCTTGGCCATCTGTTCCAGGAAGGCATCATCTATGTCCTCCGTTTGGCTTGGGGATCTATAGTAAACTCCCACAATGAGGTCACTGTTATTCTTCTCTCCCTTAATTTTGACCCAAATGCTCTCACTTTGGCTTTGAGGTTCTAAATCTTGGATCTCTTCACAGGTATACACATCCCTGACATATAACGCCACTCCTCCTCCTTTCTTGTCTGGTCTGTTTCTCTGAAATAGATTGTATCCCTCCATTATTACATTCCAATCGTGGGTCTTATCCCACCAGGTTTCAGTGATTCCTATAATGTCATATTTAGTTTGCTGTACCAAGAGCTCAAGCTCATCTTGTTTATTTCCCATGCTTTGCGCATTAGTGTACAGACATTGAAGTCCATTAATCATTCCCCCGTGTCTCTTATTTAAGGATTTTTTCCTCCCACCACTAGGTCTGCGTGCTGTTTGCTCCATTTGGTCTATGACATTTGGATGATCATCTTCATCAATTGATAGACTCCTACCTTCAGGAGCACTGTCTCCCTCCCCCACATTAGTCAGTTTAAAGCCCTCCTGATGAGGTTTCTGAGATTTTTTGCAAAAACATTCCTCCCAACCGTTGTGAGGTGCAGCCCATCGCTTGCCAAAAGTCCATCTTCAAGAAACTGCAGTCCGTGATCTAAGAATCCAAACCGTTCCTGTTTACACCATTTGCGAAGCCAGTTGTTCACTTCTACTATTTTTCCCTCTCTCCCTGGGCCACATCGTTCAACTGGGAGGACAGATGAGATGACAATTTGTGCATTTAATTGCTTCAATTTCCTGCCCAGAGCCTCGTAATCTCTTTTGATCTTCTGGAGGCTATTGCTTACAGTGTCATTGGTTCCCACATGAACCAAGAGGAAGGGGTATTTGTCAGTGGGTTTTATGATTCCTTGCAGTCGTTCAGTTACATCTTGGATCTTAGCCCCAGGGAGACAGCACACTTCCCGAGACATCTTGTCAGGCCCACAGATCACTGCTTCTGTTCCCCTCAGTAGGGAATCCCCTATCACCACTACACGCCTCCTCTTAGGTCTGGTCGGGGTTCTTCCGTGAGCTGTCCGTTCCAAGGTCGCCTGCACATTCCCTGAGGGATGACTTTGCTGCTCGTCTTCATATACCTGATCGACTGTAATGAGGGAGAGATCCTCAAATGGAGTCTGCTCTTCGTCTTCCATGCTAGGGGAGAGGACCTCAAAGCGATTGTGTATTTCTAAACAATCAGAGCGAACCCTGGGCCTCCTACTTCTTTGAGTCACGTTTCTCCATATATCTGGCTCCTGTGTTGGTGAACTAGCCTTCTTCTCAGGGGAGTCCCCAGCTCCTTCTTGGTGGAGACAGTGTGCTCTGTTGCTTCCAAGAAGAGCTCCAGCTCTCTAATTCTTTGGAGCGTAGCTACACGTTCCTCCAGTTGCTGGACTTTGTCTTTTAAGAGGGCAATCAACATGCAATTGCTGCAGGTAAAGCTGCCTGCAACCTTTGGCAAGATGGCAAGATGGCAAACATTGAGCAGGAGGCCAAAGAGGCTCCTGTGGCTCTGGACAAGCCCCCTGGGAGCTCCTTGTGGGAAGCCAGAGGCATTGGGGGGGCACTGCCCGCCCCTTCATGCTGCTGCACTTGGCAGAGATTTGGAGGGGGGGCTGGCTGCTGATCCCCCTGTGGTGAGAAGCACCACCTGCCCAAGGGTGGCTGGACCTGAATTCTTTCCCTTGCACATTTCCTGACGCCCTGCCCCCTACTCCCCCCGCAGACCGGTCCTTTGTGGCGGAGTATTTCGTCCAGGGTGCCCAGAAGCTCTCCTTCTACAGCTGGTATGCCAACGCCCGGCTCTTCCGCTTCCGCGTGCCAGAGGATACCGTCCAGCTGCGCTGGCTCCTTCAGGCGTCCCAGGGAAGGGGTCCCGACTGCGGCAGCACAAACGTCACCGTGTGCGTACCTACCCCCCCTTCTCCCTGGGAGCTCAGCCTGCCGGCTTCCTCCTGGAAAGAGGGTGGCCGTCTCCCCTCCTTCTGCCCCGCTGACCCACGTGTCTCCTGCTGCCTTCCAGCCACTTCCGCCACGGTGCCCCTCCTGTCATCAACCCCCTGGGCACGCAGTTCCCGGTCAACACAAGCGTCCGCCTCGCCTACAATCTGACCACGACTCTGGCCACTCTGGTGCAGAACACCACCTTCGTCAACGTCACAGGACCTGCCGCAGGCGACTGGTTCATGGTGGCCCACCTGCCCAAGGCCGCAGGGAAGATTGAGGTGAAGGTGAGAGCAGGCCGCCTCCTTGGCTGGAGTCTGTGGTGGGAGGGGGGGACAGGGGAGGATCCTGCAGCTGGTGCATTGGGACTTGGCTGCGCCCAACCTGGCAGTTTCTGGAGGATCTTCTGCTGTGTCCAGGGCTGCAGGTGGAGGCCCCTGAATGTCCTCTTGTGCCAGGTGCAGCCTCTTCCTGCCTGCCATGGTGGTCCAGGAGGCTGGCAGTGATGCGTCCCTCCTCCCTCTCTGCAGGGCATCTCAACGCCATGCACCTACAGCTTCCAGCCGGACATGTTTGTGCTGCGCGTCATCGACTCACTGATTCTTGAGCCCGACACTCCTGCGCAGCAGACCATTGCCCAGCCCACCAGGCCCCTTCATGCCAAGTAAGTTAAAACAGGCGAGAGGGTGGGCCCAGTGAGTGCCCCCCATCTCCCTGGGCACCAAGGCCTGCCATGTGCTGGCCAGCGGGAGTCAGCTGCTCCTCCCTCTCTTCCCCCCTGCAGGATCTTTGTCCCCGGCTACAGTGCTGCGCTGCACTTTGAGCTGGGCGGCTGCAAGGTGAACACTTCAAGCCCCTGCGCCCTCCGTGTCACACTGGGCTCTGCCACGCTGCCTTTGCACTCCCAGAAGGTGCTCAACTGCTCCGGGGACTGCAGCGGCGTCCTTGCTTCACCGCCGTGGGAGAAGTGGCTGCCCATCACGGTGGAAAGCCTCAGCGGGCCTGGGACCAGTGTCTCCTTTCAGCTGAAGGCCTCCTTCACAGGTGTGTGCCAGCTGCGAGAGGGGAGGGGCAAGGGCAGGGTGCCAAGCTGTGTCAGCTTGCCAGTTCCTGAGTCTCTGCTGCGGATGCCTAGCTGTGGGTCAGGGGGTGGGTTGCCCTGCCCTGCAGCCTTCTCGTCCTGAGGCCCTCGCTGACCTTGCGCCGTGTCCTTTGCAGTGTGCAAGCCTGACAGGGCCAGCTCCTTCCTCAGCTTCTATCACAGCCTGAACCGGAGCCAGGAGGCACCTTTGCCGGGAGGAAGCCCCAACGCCACCCTGCTCACGGGAGCCGGGGCAGCGCACAACCCCCTTGGCCAAAGCAGCCGCTGCCTGCGCAACCAGCCTGTCATTCGCGAAGACCTGGACGTGGTGTCTCTGCATTTTCGTGTCCTTGGAGACGTTGGTGTGCCTGTGCAGGCCGAGCCCCCGGCTTTGCTCCTCTTCAACCTGAACTCGGGCATGGACAGCGGGGGGACCCTGGTGCTGAATCTGGCCCTTAACCAGGTAAGATGGTTGACCTGGCATTGCCCCTCTTGGGGCACTGAAGCCGGACTGCTAGGGGAGAGGCGCCAACTGAGTCTCTTTCCTGCTTTGTCCTTGCAGACCGACTGGAGCCTTGGGAATGCCTCGGTGTGGGCCTGCTTGAGTGCCAGCTCCCCCGTGCTCTCTGTGAATGCCACGAGGGGTTGCCACACAGGTATGGTTCTCTGCTTGTTGCACCCGAGCCCTGGGAGGGTACTGAAACTGGCAGGCTGGGTGCTGGTTGCTGATGGAGTGTGGGCACTAACGTAAGGCCTGTCTCTCTTCCCTGCCCCACAGCTTTCTCCCAAGGCTATCTGCTGAACGTATCCACCTCTTCTCCAGACACTACACTCATCATCCCGTACCCAGAAACGGCCAACTGGTTCCTGTCCCTGCAGCTCCTCTGCCCGGAGGGTGTGGGGTGAGTCCTGTCACTCTGGTGCTGCCAGCCGTACGGCCAGGGCTGGGCCTTTGCTGCAGTAGCGGTGGCAGCAAGGCCTCTGGGGCCAGGGTTCCTGAGCACCTCTCAGGCAGGGGTTTCTGCCACCTGGTCCTCACCTTGCCTTGGGCCTCTCTGCCTTTGCCTGTTGGTGCCAGGAGGGCTCAGTGTCCTTGGTGGCACATGGGCTCTGTCTCTCTCTCTCTGCAGGGAATGTGACAAAGCCAAAGCCCAGGTGTCCGTTGTGACCTTGCTCAGCCCCTGCTTCGATAACTGCGGGACGTATGGGCAGTGCAGCCTCCTGGGCCGCAGTTACCCTTATGCCGGGTGCAGCTGCAAAGCGGGTAAGAGCTACTCTGGAATGCCTGGGGCCGAGGCCACCAGGGCCTGTCCCTCCTCTACCCTCCTTTCCTCCCCTTTGGCTTCCTTCCCTGGGCAGGGCTAGCCATAAGCAGCACCTGTTCTCCTTATGCCTCACATGCCCCAAGCCCAGAGTAAAAAGGCCACGGTGTGGTATCCTGCACACCGGTCAGCCCCTTAGAGAGTGAGCCTAGCTGGAGGGGGCCCATCCTGGGGGCTCTGGGGGATGCTGTGCAAGGTGGCAGCCTTAAGGATGGGCACTCCACTTCCCACCTGGCAGAGGCTGCGTTGGCGCGATGGGCTTTGTTCTTTTGATGTGATGCTCTCAACAGGTAACCCTGCCTCCCCTTCCTCCCCTGGCAGGCTGGAGTGGCTGGAGCTGCACGGAAGACACCAAGGCCCAGCCCGTCGGCACGCAGATCCTGGCCACGCTCCTGCTGACGCTCAGCAACCTCTTCTTCCTGCCGGCAATCGCTGTTGCGCTTTACCACTACCACCTGGTGGAAGCCTCCGTTTACGCCTTCAACATGTTCTTCTCCACCGTAGGTCCAGGCTTCCCCCTCAGCGGGATGGGTGCTGAACGGGATCCCAGCCACCCGTTGGGGGGGGGCAAGGCCCAAGCAGGCCCTTCTCTGGGGGGCACGGCAGGCAGGCAAGCCAGCCCAACCATCCACTTTCTCTGCCTGCCTCTTTCTGGTAGTGGGGCGGCTGGGGAAAAGCAGAGGGCTCCTTGATCCTGGTTCAGTGCCCCTTGCACTGCCCTGTGGCATCCTCAGGCTGCTGTTGTGGTTCTGTGCCCAGTGGGGCCCTGGCACCTCCAGACTTTGGGCTCAGGTGGCAAAGAGCTGCACAGTGGGAGTGGTGCCTTCTGACTGGCACCTTCTCTCCCCTCTGTGGCTGCAGTTCTACCATGCCTGTGACCAGCCCGGCATTGCAGTGATGTGCATCATGGATTACGACACGCTGCAGTTCTGCGACTTCTTTGGCTCTGTGGTCTCCATCTGGGTGACCGTCCTGTGCATGGCTCGACTGGAGAAGACCTTGAAATATGTATGTTGGGGGCAAGCCAGCAAGCGGGGTACTGCATGGGAGGGGGCTGTTGTTTGCAGCGAGTCCCTCTAAAGCCGGGGCAGGCCCAGTCCTGAGCTCACACCTTGAATGTCGCCAGCAAGACTTCCCCTGGGGCAGGAGACTCTGAATAATAAACAAAACGGATGCAAGAAAATGAACGCTGTGCATTTGCCCTGTGTATCTTGCGGGTTTCCCATCCTGGTGTTGCCAGGTGGACTGAGAGCCAGAGTTGGGCCAGAGAAGTGGACAGGCAGGCTTCCAGTCTTCCTGAGCCTCCACTGCAGTTTCTCACTGAAAAGCAAGGGTGTCACCGGGCGTTAGAAAAGGTTAAAGATGCCAGCAGTATGGCCACATGTCCCAAAGGCGGCAGGGGCTGCATGAGGCCCCATTTGGCCAAAAGGCAGAATGCAGAGTTCAGAAATGAACAATCGCATCAGGGTTTAGTGGCTGGGAGCTCCTGTCTTTGCCCTTGGCATCTTGAAGTGATGCCAGAAGGTGAGCTGGAGTGGCCCGGGCTGCCTTCCTCATCCCCCAGCCACAGACTCCCAAGGAGGTTCCAAGGGCAGCTCTGACTTCTCCTCTCCTCCCTTGCAGGTCCTCTGTGTGCTGGGGACCCTGTTCATCGCCATGTCACTGCAGCTGGACCGCCGAGGGGTTTGGAACATGATGGGGCCCTGCCTCGTTGCCCTCCTCATCATGATTGCAGCTTGGGTAGGTGGCTCCTGCTCTCACCCCTTACGGATCAAGACTTGAGCATCTCCTGGCTCAGGTTGCAGCTCTTAGCAGTGGGCTGGGCAGAACCTGCAGCAGGTATTTTACCTTTAAGGTGTAGGCTTCCCCCGCCCTTAACTTCATCACCCATCATGCGCTTTTGGAGTGCAGCCAGCTGAAGAAAGACCCAGCTGACTTCTCCCAGAGCCTTGGGGTGGGTGGGTGCATCTGGTCTCGGTGGATGGGCAGAGCCCACATCTAGAGACCCTCTGTGGCTGCCCTCTGCCCCACCTGGGATGGCCCGTAACCCCCGCCTTCCTCCTGCAGGTTCACCGTGGCGTGACCCGGCGCGACTGCTACCCGCCCTCCTGGAAGCGCTGGGCTTTCTTCCTCTGCCCTGGGATCACCCTGGCTGTGGTGGCCATTATGGTGTATGCCTTCATTCAGACCAAAGAGAACTACTTCTACACGCACAGCATCTGGCACATCCTGGTGGCCTCCAGCGTGGCCTTCCTCCTCCCACCTGGAGACAAGCTCCAGAATCCGTGGGACTGGTCCCGCAAGCTGCTCTGCCGCTACCAGATTTGCAAGAACGACCGCGAGGAGCTCTACGCGGTGACGTGACAGACTGAGAGGGGGCGGACTCTTGTGAGGCTCTGGCCCCAAGTGCCTCCCTCTACGCTTCTGGGTCGGCTTGCCAGCCGCTTTCTGGGGCCACTTGGGCGTGCAGGGAGAAGGCCATCCATCCTGCAGGAGAGACCATCATGCTGGCCGGGTGAAGAACAGGGAGCTGCGAGGGTCCATAAGACAGACGGCTCACTAGTCTTCACCCGAACCTGAGAGGTCACCCACTCATGAAGCAGGTCTCTTCTCCAGTGGAAACAGCAGGGCTTTCTGGAGCCTTCCGGTGCATTGCCACAGCCTGCTTTTATTGAATCTGCGTGGCTGGGAACTGGGAACCAGGCAGTTCTGCAATCCTGGGAGTGGGGGTGGAGTGACAACTAGAGTCAAGTGTTCCTTGTGGGGCTTGTAGTGTGGTGGACGATCACAAGACAGGAGGCTGGTGTGCAGCTCTTGGCACCCTCACTCCTGTTAATGTGGGAAGAAGAAACAGGGCTGCTCAAACCCAGGAGGGGTGTGTGAATGATAAGAGTGCAAGGGACACACCTGGGCTGGGCGGGGAGGAGAGGCGTCCTTGCTGGCCGTGGTTGGAGAAACCATGTATTGCTCAGGGAGGTGCCAAGTTTCTGTGTCCTGAACTAAAAAGCTGAGCTGGAGCAGCCCAGTTCTGTTCCTCTGCCTGTGGGTGCCAAGCGAGCTCTGTCACGTGATACTGCTGAATGAAAACCTCGTGGCACTGTTGCCATTCAGCGGTGTGCATCCACCAGCCAGGTTGTTCAAGATTCTTCAACTGCTGGTGGGCTTTGGACTTGGGTGCAAGCAGGGAGATCCTGTTCTTGCATCTTTCTCTCCACCACTTTGGGGCTATTCCCCGTTTTGGGGGAGCCACAATGAATGTAAAAGCCCTCAGCCAAATGACTGAGCTCTCTGCAGTCCCAGAGCTCTTAGTCCTCATGGACAGGCAAGAGCCCAGCACTGTTTGCTCACCTGTCTTCTGGCTCTCGCAGCTGGCACTGCTGGGCCAGAATAAGACCATGACAAAACCTTTTGCAAATACAGACACAGGTGGAAGAGCCAGGGACTCCAGAGAGTTCTTTTAGCGCAATAACACACACTCCTGTTTTAAGGTCCTTAATTTGGGGTGTTTATTTTTTTTTCTTCCCCTCAGTCACTGCAGGGCATGGAAGGGACACTAATCTTAAATGGGTAAATGGTTATTTCATTGATTACCTCAGGAAGAACTTCAGCAACTGCAGTTCAGAAAGTTCTGTTAGTACCTTGTTAACTTTATGTTATACTTTGCCATTTTGAAGCTGTTTAAATTGATTTAAGCTGTCATTTCGTTCAATTAAAAGTTATGCACACTGTGCCTTTGGTGCTTATTTCTAGCAATCTAATTAGAAGTGCAGGGAGTGTGTCTGACAACCCTTTGAGCAGAAGCAGGAGGCACCCCCCACCCTGCCCCACAGCAGACTGGGCAGCCTCCATTTTGGGACTCTTACCGCCACCTTGGACCTTGGAAAAGGTGCCTTCTGCTGGGTGGGGGGATCGCTGGCCAGCCACACAAAGTTTGCTTGGAGATGAGGGGGCTTCTTGCTTCCCTTCTGTGTGTGCCCCTCACTTCACAGGAGGTCCGGAGGGTGGCAACACGATAACGGGGCCTTTTCTGCAGGGCCTGCCTGCTTTAGGATGCTCTCCTTGGGGAGCCTCGCATGGCACCTTTTATTACATATATTTAGGCACCAGGTGAAAATGTTCTTCAGCCAGACATTTGACAATTTATGGCTTTCTAAGGTGTGTGTGTGGGGGGGGTTGTTTTTCCCTTTTCCCATTATTATATTATGCATTTTGTGTTTTAGGCTGTAACCTGTCCTGTGGTCTTTTGATGAAGGGCAGCGTATGGTTGGTTGGGTCCCTCTGTCTCTGAGGACAATGGAGGAATGCGCCCTTGGGGGTGAAGGGAAACTCTTGGAAGGTTGCAGTGCCTGCTGCGGCTGTAGAGACTGATACAGGAGGGACATGTTTTATTGCAGCAGGGGCAGATGAAGACATCTGGTTGTGCTGCACCACGGTGTTTCTTCTCTCTGTGCTCCTCTCAGCGGTCATTCCTCCTCTGGTCACTACTATGGATGCACAATCTGACTGACTGTCTCCAGGCACTGTGGTTGTAGTAGGGAGCAGGTGGTGCTGTGGTCTAAACCACTGAGCCGCTTGGGCTCCCAATCGGAAGGTCGGTGGTTTGAATCTGGGGGTGAGCTCCCGTTGTTCTGTCCCAGCTTCTGCCAACCTAGCAGTTTGAAAGCACACCAGTGCAAGTAGATAAATAGGTACCACTGCGGCAGGAAGCTAAACGGTGTTTCTGTGTGCTCTGACACTCATCACAGTCCTCCATTGTACCAGAAGTGGTTTGGTCATGGTGGCCACATGACCCGGAAAGCTGTCCGTAGACAAACGCTGGCTCCCTCGGCCTGAAAAGTGAGATGAGCGCTGCAACCCCATAGTCACCTTTGACTGGACTTAACCACCCAGGGGTCCTTCACCCTTTTTACTGTGGTTGCCTGCAAGGAATGCCCACACGGCAGCGTTGATATTGCCAGCCTTCATGTCCCATTTGCAGACATCTTTGTAACGCAGCGTTGGCCTGGTGCCTGAAGCCAGCTCCTGGCAGAGCACGTCCTTGGGGATCCTGCCGTCTTCCATTCTGCGGACGTGACCAAGACAGGTAGATGTTGCTGAGACAGGAGTGGGAACATGCTGGGAATGTGGGCTTGGGAGAGCATATCTGTCCTGCCATGTGATGCCCAATTTTCCTGACGCAGCACATAAATTTAATAATAACCATAGATTAATACACCAGAATGATAAGAGGGTTTGTGACCCCCTTTCCCGCTTCAGTCATTTAAAACGAGCTGATGACGAAACCAAAGCTAGTCACTCTCGGCCCGCCTCGCGGGGTTGTTGTGCGAGGACGAGGTGGAGAGGGCGGGGGGGGGGGGAGAAGCGCAGCTCCCGCTCCCGCCTCGAGCCCCCGGGGGAAGCGGGGCGCGGCGCAGCGACGAGGAAGCCCGGACGCCGCCGACTCCCGCGCGCGGCCTTGTGGAGCGAAGCCCCTCGGATCCTCGCAGGCCCGCTGCCATGGTAACGGCGTAGGGGCGGGACTCTCGGAACCGCGGCGCTGTAGCTTCCCTTAGGCCACGCCCTCAGCGGCGCTCTGCTCCAATGAGAAACAAAGAGGAAGGACGGCCTTCTTCCCTCCCCGTCTGGCGGCCGCGCTTTGCTTCCGGGTCGGCGGTGCCCTGCGCCTGCGCGAGGCCGCCTCTTGACCTTTGCCCTCGCTTTGGCTGAAGGAGCCTGCGCCGTGGCTCGGCGGGCGCAGACGGAGGCCTAGGCGTCGCCCTCTCGGTTCTTCCGGCGGCGGGATGCCTCTGCACAAGATCCCCCCGCGGCTGTGGGACGCGCTGAAGCTGCAGCAAGGCATCTACGCGCGCCTGCCGGCCCACTACCTCCGCGCGCTTCAGGAGGAGGCCGCGGCGCCGCCCCTCGCCGTCCACTGGAGGCCCCGAGGCGTCCAGCACGTGCGGAACCGCAGGACCGGCGAGCGGGAGCGCGTGCAGGACGTGCCCGTGCCCGTCTACTTCCCTCCCGAGAGCCAGCAGGGCCTGTGGGGCGGAGAGGGCCTGGTGCGCGGCTGGCGCTACGCCCGGGGAGACAAGGTGCGCTGCCGGGCCGAGGGGGCTGGGCGGGCGGGTCCCGGCTCGGGGGAAGGCCGGGGGGCGCAGGCCTCGCGCGGAGGAGGAGGCGCCTGGCTCCAGGACCCGGGGAGCCGCTGCTGCCGGTCCGTGGAAGCGACGCCCCGCGAGGTGGACCCGCCGGGCAGCGGGGCCTCCCGTTTGGTCTGAGCTTTCCCCTCCCAGCCGCCAGTATCTTGGCTGCATCTGCTCTTCCTTGTGTCCTCAGCTTGCCGCCAGGGTGAAGAAGATCTGGAAGCCGCAGCTCTTCTATCGAGATCTCTACAGTGAGATCCTGGATAAGAAGCTGACGATTACAGTCACCATGCGGACGATGGACCAGATTGACGCTGTCTACGGCTTTGATTATTACATCTTAAAGGTAGGTTTGTGGTGAGCGCTGTTCTGTCTGCAAGCGTGGGAAAGCCAATATGACAGCTATCAGATGAATACTTCATGATGGCCTTGAACGGTGTGGTGTGAAGCAGAATTTGTGGGCCACGTCCCAGAGCTCTCCTTTGAGTGATGGAGGTCCTTCCCTGAACCATTTGACAGAAGTCATAAGGACTGTAGTCTGCTTGCCATTGAAAGCCCCTCTTTGCCCTGAACATATCGGTGGAAACTGGTGACAAGCCGTTGCATCTTTCTCTGACCTCACAGACCCCAAAAGCTGAGCTGTGTTCTAAACTGGGCATGGACCTGAAACGCACAATGCTTTTACGACTTGCCCGCCGGGACCCTTCCCTCCATCCAGATGACCCAGCAAAGAGGGAGGCTATTTACGACAAATACAAGGTGGGTGTCGTCTTTTTCTTCGAGGGTCTGGAGGGGCCCATAAGTGGTCCGGTGGCAGTCCTGTGGGAATGCTGTAGGATCATTTCAGTTCCCTCTCAGTTCAGTTTGGTCCAGGGAGCTATTGTAGCGGGTGAAGAGGCAGACCTACAAATCAGGAATCCCTAGTTCAGATCTTGCAGTGTTGCTTTAAGGGTTACAAATAGGGTAATGCCTGCAGAATGCTTTAAATACATAATAGTAAATATTATTTCCCCACCCCAAGATGCCCGCATTGGTTGGGTGATTGTGGCAGCTAATTTTTTGCTTTTGAGCCAGCATCCATCATAATCTGCAATTGCTGTGAACACCAATCATTCTTGTAGCAACACTAAGGGCTGTAGATTGGTTATGAAAGCTTTTCTGTGCTTGCGCCAATGCGTAAGGGCTAAGAGTCACAGCTGTGCTCTGTATTTCCCACTTCCTAGAACTTGGCTAGAGGGACACATGGCACTGGTGGAAGTTGCATAGTTAGAGGGCAGAGAAAGGCCAGTATAACTGTCGTTGATATGCCTACAGATATAATGGCTGCTGTTACTGCTTTCCACCCCAGGTAACGCAGAATCCAGTGGCATCTTGGGAAAGGCTGTAGTGACAAGGATGATAGAGCCCACATTTGCTTTGTATGCCCTGTTAGCAGCAGGATAGGGTTGGGAACCCCTGAAAAGCTGCCAGTCAGTGAACAATATGGTGGGCTAGTGGTCTGACATGGTACAAGGTAGTTTTCAATCTTGCTGTCTTTGCTGCTTCTCAGTGAGTCTCTGTGCTGAGAGCTAACGCGTGTTACCTTTGCATGCAGGAGTTTGTGATCCCAGAGGAAGAGGCAGAATGGGTTGGGCTGAGTTTGGAAGAAGCTGTGGAAAAGCAGCGACTCCTGGAGAAGAAGGTGTGTTTTCACTCTTTGTGGCCCAATCCCAGTAAAGTATTGTCTCTGGAACATCCACCTATGACCCTCAAAGCTGTGTAAAATAACTGTGCTTTTTGCTTTTATGCCAAGCTGCAATATATTCCATTGCTAAGGTTTGCTGTCTATGGGACTACATGGAATATGCTCCCTTTGCTTAGTTATGGAGGGGTGGGAGGCATCTTAGTCGGACTCTGCAGATGCTAGACTGGCTCCTGTAATCACTTGTATCCAAAATGCTGTTGATTTCTCTTGAGGGCTTCTGTGATGCTTTGGATTGGCTCACACATAACACTAAGACGTGTGTTACTTGGATTGTCCGAGCCCAGCCCAGAGGCGTCACGTTAGTAAATCAGGGTTTGTTCTTGGGTTATAACCTGTGGTTGACATTGACCATGGCTTTGTTTTAACGTGCAAACCTAGCCTTTGTGCAATCAGTTCTCTTCCTCATTGTGTCTTCCTTCCTGCCCCCAATCTTTCTCTCAGGACCCTGTTCCCTTGTTCAAAGTCTATGCAGAAGAACTGGTGCAGCAGCTTGAAGCACAGAAACTTTCTGAATCGGCTGAAGTGCCGAAGGTCTAACAGGAGAATCAAGCACTGTGAACTTCTCTTTGGGCTTATGTTAAACAGACCAAGGGATGGAACTTTTCCCCTGAGAGAGCTGGATCCAGAATGGTTAAGTATGTGCTCGCTGTCTGATACTTGTCATGTAAAGGCTGCTCTGCCCCCTGGACTTGGGAGGGAGGGGACTAGCTGCCTTGAGCTACTTCCTCACGTTCCATTCAGGATGCTTTTGCCGTAAAGAAAAGGAGGAGGCTTTCAGTTCATGGCTTCCCAGCTTCTCCTGCATGTCGCTGCTCAGCCTTTGCATCTGCAGCCACCATGTGGTCTGTGATCCCCAACTTTGAGGCTGGTCGCCATGAGAGCCTTTTGCCACCAGGCTTTGGAGCACCCTAGAATGCATCCCGCCTTGGAGTCCTCGGAGACCTTCAGGGCCAGACAGCAACATTTGCAGCAGAATGCAAAAGCCGTCGACTGACCTCTCTTGAGGAACAAGCCACATCCTGTAACCTTAATTAAGATCCAAAGCACAGCAGGAAAGAAAAGAATAAATGGCTTGTGAATTATTATTGAAACGGTGTAGTCACTTGTTCTTTTTAGCTGGAGTAAGAAACCAAAGGGGCAAAAGCTGGAGCGTTAGGAACTGGCTTGCTGTCTTCCCAGCTTGGAGGACTGTTGCTGTGTGGCAGACCTCTGAGCCCCTGTGCCCCTGCTTTCTGGAATGTCTCTCAAGCCCAGTTAAGGCCTACCAGGACATGGTCTGGCTGCTTTGATGCGTAGAAGGAATACAATCCCATTTGCCCTCCCAGGCATGGACCAGGAAAGTGGCGGCAGCAGCAGCCACTGGGAGAATCAGCGTGGGCAGCCTGGTCATCATCAAGGGGGGGGAGAGACGGCACGGCGACTTGGTTTACATAGAGCAGCAAGAATTACTGTATGCAAACATCCGTTCCTGTCCTGAAGTCATCTGAGTTAAGCTTCAGTTGCCAAGTATCCTATGGCTCCTTAGTTTTAAATGAAAGAGCAACCTTGATGGGGCTGGCTGCAGTGTAATGACTCATATTTATTTTAAAATTATACATCCCACTTTTTCACCATTTTTTAGGGTGCAAAGTCGCTTACAGCAATAAACTACATAGTATTCAAAATTCAAAATGTTAAAATTTAAAATCTGAAGAATTTAAATGGCATGTGGGCCTGAAAGTTTCTACTTCAAATCTTGCCTCTCTCTCTCACACACACACATACACATATGTGCCACGTGAGGATAGTATAGCTTGCCACAAAAAGGTGTCATTGGCTGCTAGTCATGGCTCTGTACCACCTCCAGTATTGGAGATTGTTTGCCTCTTCACCTGTTTGTTGCGCTTCTTCTTCTCCCCACTTTCCCCTTTATCCTCACAGCAACCCTGTGAGAGAGTCACTGGCCTAAGGTCACTGAACAATCTTTGTGGCTGAAAGGGAAATGGAACCCTGGCCACTCCAACCGCTGCCCCACCCTGGCTCTTGAGTAGCAGTTGCTTGGGGATACCAGTAAAGAGTGCTGTTGTGATCATGTCCCACAGGCACTGCTTGTGAGTAAAGGATGCTGGACTAGATGAGCCTTTGCAGCTGGGCTCTTCAGATGTGCTGATGTGAGCAGGACGGATAGGAGAGCTTGTGGAGTATGGTAGCTTCTGCTTGCTGCCTCTGAGTGGCGTCTGCCAGATGCCTCGGGGAGGCACAGAAACAGGGCCTTCATCATGGGTCGGACTTTGCTGTCTTGTCTAGCTGGTAATGAATGACAAGATACCTTGATATGAGTGTTTCTGAAGTCATTTTTGTTATGGTCATTACAACATAGTTGACACCAGGTGGAGGAATCCTGTCTTTTCGTTTGGAGCCTGCTGTTGCCTCTGATGATGTCTGGGATGTTTTTGTGTGTTTTGGGGGCTGTCTGAGAAATAACAGCTCCAGTCTCTGGTTCTACCATCCTCAAATTCCCTGATGGCCTCAGCTGTCCTTTTCTGTGACTTTTCCAATGCCAGGCTATCCTTTTTGAGACTCTCTCTATCTCTGTTGCCATTGCCTGCTCCAGATTCTCCAGATGCTCTCTGGAATGTACCTCTCTGTGGCGTGGCTTCTATGGGTGGGAAGCCGCCTTGGAGAGCTGCTAGTGCTATGGAGGAGGCTCCCTTCTTCTTCTTCTTCTCCTCCTCCTTTTTTTGGTGCAGCAGGTTCTATCCTTGGGCCTTTGCCTCCTCTCACTTTGCAGGAACTTACTTCAATGTTGGTTGCTGGCTGTTAGGGTTCCAGGTCGCCCTTCGTCTCATAGCATTTGCCAGCCAAGGGCACTTCAGGGCTGGAAGATCCCCATCCTTGGGACTGCAGGGGTGTGGGGCCACCAGACACCTGTGGGCTTTGGGGCGAGTCCAGAGCGATGCAGGTGCCCACTATATGCCCCTGTCCCGAAGGGGTCGCTGCGGAGGCCCATATGACAGTGAAGCCCCCATGGAGAGAGTCTCGTGCCTTTTACTGGCCTTGTCTTCATCTGACTCCTTGGAGAAGGTGGCGTTTGGTGATGTAGCTCTTACACGCTAGACAGGTGCCAGCTTCACCATTGGTACAGTGGGAAGGAAGGTCCTATCCAGCCTGCAGTAAATTCCCGTGAAAGGCAAAAGCAGCTGATGCAAGAATAATTTCCATTCAATGGGACTGCCACAATATCCTCTCCCCCACTGCCCCGCCGCAGCTCGATGCTTTTCGCTGTCCTCTCTCTCTGCCTTCAGCCTTCGTTTTCCGCACAAAGATTCCTCGGTTTGGCGCAGGGTAGGGCCGCCCATGCACAGAGGAGTCCCATGACCGCGAGACGCTGTGCGCTCAGTTGCCGCGAGGAGCGGAAGGTGCCCAGATGGGGAAAGTGAGGTGGCACCTTCTTCCCACGGCGTCGCGGGAGTTTGCTGCCTCTTCTGGCCTCGCCCTAAAAGCCGAGGGGGGAAGCGGTCCTAGGCGGGATGAAAGTGGCCTGTCTCGACTGTTTATCCGGCAATTATAAGTACATCAGTGGTGCCTACGGGGGCTGGTTGCCATAGTTACAATAGGATTTGAAGGACCATCATTTGGTCCTGGCCTCAGCCAATCAGGGTGAGGAGCCAAAGCTGCAGTATAAAGTAAAGATTGCCATCGTCTTCCAGCCAGTCCCTGGCCATGAAAGGCAAAGAGGCTCCCAGAGTGCTGGGAAGTGTTCCGGATGGGTCCTGTCATGGCGGACGGCGGAAGAACCAGCAGGAGGCCGGCGCTGCGCAGACAGCAGGTGAGACAATGGAGGCCCTTCCTCGGCCGCCATTGACGACTCCTTCTTTCGCCATCGTCCCTCGGCCGCCCCGTCCCGCCCTGGGCCACCGCAAGCCGCCACCCCGCCCTGCCCCACGAAACAAGAATAAACGGCGGACAAAGGAAACCGGGATGGGGAAATATGGAGCTCCTCTCTCTGGGTTGCCTTTGTGGGCCTTTCAGATCGCATTTCGCAAAGCCAGCTCATTAGAAGCCCCCAGCTGGGCTCCTGCAGAGCGAGGTTAACGCCCCACGGCTGCCACCCACTGGCCCCTCCCCCCCGCAGGGCCACCATTTGCCGCAAAGCCACTCCGGCTCGGGAGGCGCCTCTCTCGGCAGGGGTGGGTGGGGGGAACGCTGTGCCCAAATTCGCCGCCCTCCCCAGCCCCTTTCCTGGAGGTAATGTCCAAAGGCCTGCTTGGAGATCAAAGCCCCCAAGGGTTGTGGCAGGGTTGCGTGTTTGCTATTGTGATGGTGGGGGGAGGAGGGGGAGGGGCGCTGGGTGACAGCATCAGGAGGGTGGGGGGCACAGAGGGAGCTCACCCCTGTCCCCACTGCCACCACCACGCTTGTGAATGTCTTGGCACTAACATGACCCGCCTTGCACGATGGACACGGCAGGGAACGAAGCCTGGTGGGGAGAGGAAGAGGGGCTCCAAACTTCTCCAAACTAACACAGTGTGGTGGTGGTGGGGTGTGTGAAAAGCAGAATTGCTGGAATCTGAGATCTGCCTGTGTCGGTCAGCTGCTCCCAGCAGGAGGCTCTGAGCACCTTGTGAACCGTCCAGCGCTCCTGTCCTTGTCTGAAGCTCACAGAGGCTTTCTTTGCCCGTCTGGTGGAGACGACAGGCTGTCAGTTTTCCTCCCCAAACCATGTGGCTGTGGGCTTAGGAGGAGGTGGGCACAAACTCTTTCCCACCTGATAGAAATAGTGCCCAGCGATTTCTCTCCTTCTGCCGGACGTGAAAGCCGCCCGCCATGTATCTTGGATGGGGAGGAATCTCACAGATGGCAAAGGGAACGCCGTTGCGTCCCCTTCAAAGGGACATTCTAGGGCGATTGTTGCATTATTAGGTGAACTCAAAGAAGAAAATCTTTTAATCCACTGTGGCTAATCCAGTCTACTTTTGTTGGCCATGACACATTCAGCCCCAACAAAAGGTGCTTCAGGGTCGACACCGGCATACATAATGCATTTGTAACCAGGCTGCTCTGCTGTCGCAGCGGCAGATTGACAGGCTCCCCCCCCCCGCTCCACCGCCCCCTGGGGCTGGGACAGAGGCGCCGCCAAACTTTTATCAAGTTTTCATCTCTCGTTCCAAAGAGCTTTGCTTGGTGTGCAAGGAAATGAAGGACGCAGGGGGAATATCGGCACCTCACTTAAAGCGGAATCCTCTCTCCCGCTGGGCTTGGCTGGAGCGCTCGAGGGTGGGCAGAGTGGGGCCCACATTGCCTTTTGCAGGGGCCGCCAACTGCTGGGAGAGGAGCCAGGGGGCTTTGCCCAAAAGGGACCCTGGGATCTTGCCGCTGGTGCCATCAAAAGTCCAGCAGCCCCTTCCTCGCCGTCACTGCAGGGGGAGGCTGCCCATTCCCTGCCAAGCGCAGCACCACAGGCTTTCAGGTGGCAGCAGCCAAAGGATTCTGGGCACGGAGCAAGCACATTTTGGGCAGGGTGGGGGCAGGTGATAGTTGAGGGGGCTGCTGATCGGATTAAGCGGGGTTCACAGCCTGCGACCTGCCCCTCCTGGTCACTTGGGTCCCTCTGCCCCCCTTAAGCCTCGAGGAAGTGCCATGAGCTGTGTGCGGCTTCAGAGTGGGCAGGAATAGGGCGGCACAGTCTGTCCTCCCAAAGGAAAGGGGCAGCTGCATCTTCCCTGGCAAGGGCTTAGGAGAGGGCAGGGAAGATGGTCCTGGGAAGAAATGTGAAAAGGGGGTGGGAAGAGGGAGAACCTGCAGCCCCCGCCCACCGAGGCTGAGAGGAGGGATGAGGGGCAGAAGGAAGGCTGGAGAGCTGGGCTGAGCAGCAGAGGGAGCTTCTTGGTACCAAGGGTGCTTTCACTAGGTTTGCTGTCCCTTAAATGCGACCAGATTTTATTACAGCAGACGCAGCTGTTCTCCACCTGTGGGTCCCCAGATGTTGGACTACAACTCTCATCATCCCTGAGCTCTAGTCTTGCTAGCTAGGAGTGATGGGAGTTGTAGTTCAACAACATCTGGGGACCCACAGGCTGAGAAAGGCTGCAGCAAGAGGCTTTGGAGGTCCATTTCACCAGAGGAATATCATGATCATGATCATCAGTTTATTTGTATGCCGCCTTCTCATAGTTAAAACTATGCTCAAGGCGGCTTACAACATGATGAGATTTACATAACGACCAACATAACAAACGTCATAAGCAATAAATAAAACACATCCAAAGGTACACAACCAAATGGAAAACATTTCCACATAAATCATAAAATCCAAAACTAAAAATGCAACATTAATATCAATAACAATTTAAAATGACATAGATAAAAAATACATGCAGATGTGGATGGCTCCCAGCCAGGAGGGCTCTGCTGTGGCTCCACAGCTGGGAGCTGCAATCCTCCTGAATCGCAGCTGCTGGAAAGCGCTGGAAGGGAGAGGGGAGTTGGGCTCAGGTCCTGCACTGGGACTTCTGGTTGAGAACAGGATGCTGGGCGAGGTGAGCCATGGGCCTGATCCAGCTGCAGGCTCTCCTTCTGTTCTTAGGCACAGTTACTCTCAATGGCAGGTAAATATGATTAATACCAATATTCAATTCACACCCCACCATTGCTCCCAAAGGAGTCCAGGGCAGCCAACATGGAACTGGAAACCTCCTAAAAACGGCTTCAAAACGTTCACTTTTCTTCCCACCAATGATTCAGGGTTGCCAGGACCAGTATCTCTCAGCCATCAAACGCATCTCTCTTGGAAGAGGGAGGCTGATGCACCTGGCCAGGCGGTCATTCCACAAATGGGAAGCAGTCGCTGCCTGGGGTCAGTGCCAAATGGGCAGCCCCAGCTGTGGCCTCACCCACTCACAGGGAGGGTCTGAGGTGGTTGGCACTGGCAGAGAGGCTTTTCCATGTACTTGAGGCCAGGTGATTTAGGGCAGGGGTGTCCAAACTTTTTTCAAAGAGGGCCAGATTTGAACATGCGTGAGGGCCAACCACGCATCCTTTTTTTAGGATTTAAGTTGTTGAACTTCTTTTAGAATTTTACCCCAGGAAATAAACTGCCATAGGGGCCAGATTAGGCCTCCGAAACAGACTTTGGACATGTCTGATTTAGGGCTTTGGATGCTAGGAATAGGACTTAGAATTCGTCCCAGCAGCACTTTCAGGGCCAGTGACAAAGACATTACTTGGAGGCGGGGGGGGGCAGCCCACAGACACCCCCCTAACTGTGGGGGTGCTGCTGCTGCTACTGTGCAAAGTGCCCCCCTGCCCGTGTGCAAGATTTGGGCTTAGTGGGCTGACTTGTTTTGCTTACACTAGGATCTCTTCAATTTTAAATGCATGAGTACGAAGTATCTCTAAATAGCTATGAAGTGAGAAGGCGCCTCAAGATGAGGCCTGCCCATCCTGGCCTTCTTTTGAAGCTGCCCCCACCCCGATTCTGTAGAACGCTGCTTGGTTTTGCTCCCACATTTCTCTGTGTCCATGCATGCCCCCCACCAGCACGGGTTGGTGAGGAAGTTCCTGTGAACCTTCTGTCTCCCCGCTCCTTTGACCTTGCACGGGTATCCTTGTATAGCCCAAATCTCTTGCACTGCTGCTGATGCCAAGGGGCACTGATTTATGGGGTAGGGGAGCCACTGAAGGGCACACTGGCTTCTCGCTCTTTTCAATGTTTGTGGAGGGGAGACAGGTGGGTTAATGCTGTGCAGAAAGGGGCTGGGAACAGATCTAGTATATTTCCAAGATGTTCCCAAAGGGCTGGCAGGGCTTGTGACGGGTGATGCCACAAATGATGATGTAGAAGGGCACCAAGGCAGTCCAGCCGCCACACTTGCCGGAGATCTGTGGCCCACGGAGACAGACATTGCAAGTCTCCCGGTCAAGGCGTTCAGAGGTGTTTTGGAGACTAATAAAGAATAACTGGGGTGATCTGTTATTTAAACAGACAACAGCCCCACTTTTATTGTTTGGATTTATATCACGTTTCCTCTGAGCAGCTAAAAGTGGTGCACGTGGTCCCTGAACAACAACCCTGAAAGGTAAGTCAGGCAGAGGGAGGCAGTGACCAGGCCAAAGTCCCCCACTGTGCTTTGATAGCTGGGCGGGGAATTCAAACCCTGGTCCCCCAGGTCCTGGTCCAACACACTGCTATAGCGCACAGTCTCCGTGTGATCTGTCTCCGTGATCTGTCTCTGCTGTGTGCTGCAACATCCCAAAAAAGGGAATCTGTTGAAGCTGCTGGATGGAAGGGAAATGCTTAGAAAATGCTTTTAAATGTCCTGGGAGGAGAGGAAAGTGTCTGGCCACCGTCGCCGTGGCATCACTGTTGGTCCCACCCCCCACCTTGCCCCTCTTTGCACCTTGTGGCAAATGGGCCCTTGGAGGGCCTCTGCAGCAGATCTTCATGTCTGCATGGGCAACTGGAGAGAGAGAGAAGCCACACACCATTTAGGATTTTCTCTGTAGGCGAAACTCATCACCTGGAATGGAGCCCACAAAAGAACCTGCAGCCTGTGCTGGGTTGGGGTCATAGAATCATAGAATCATAGAGTTGGAAGAGACCCCAAGGGCCATCGAGTCCAACCCCCTGCCAAGCAGGAAACACCATCAGAGCACTCCTGACACATGGTTGTCAAGCCTCTGCTTAAAGACCTCCAAAGAAGGAGACTCCACCACACTCCTTGGCAGCAAATTCCACTGTCGAACAGCTCTTACTGTCAGGAAGTTCTTCCTAATGTTTAGGTGGAATCTTCTTTCTTGTAGTTTGGATCCATTGCTCCGTGTCCGCTTCTCTGGAGCAGCAGAAAACAACCTTTCTCCCTCCTCTATGTGACATCCTTTTATATATTTGAACATGGCTATCATATCACCCCTTAACCTCCTCTTCTCCAGGCTAAACATGCCCAGCTCCCTTAGCCGTTCCTCATAAGGCATCGTTTCCAGGCCTTTGACCATTTTGGTTGCCCTCCTCTGGACACGTTCCAGTTTGCCAGTGTCCTTCTTGAACTGTGGTGCCCAGAACTGGACACAGTACTCCAGGTGAGGTCTGACCAGAGCAGAATACAGTGGCACTATTACTTCCCTTGATCTAGATGCTATACTCCTATTGATGCAGCCCAGAATTGCATTGGCTTATGGGGTCATGGGGTCCTTTCCCCCCGGCTGAAGGAGGCCGACTGTTTTCAGAGGCATGACCCACCCACAACCCTTTGCTGCAGGTATGCAAGAGGACAGCTTCTTTTAAGGTAATAGCAATCTTTGTATTTAATTATTTGTAAGCTGCTCTTTCATGATGAATGTGACCTGGTCAATGCAATAAAACCAGTAAAAACGTCACTAGCATTTCAAGGAATGGATTGGTACAGTGGCACCTTGGTTCTCAAACTTTTTTTAAAAAATACATTTTTATATGCTTTTTTAACATATCATTTCCAACAGTCATATAACATAACTTTTCATCTTATACAATGTTTTAGACTTCCATCAACACCTCTGATGATTTTTCGTTCTTTATCACTTATTCTGCACTTCTTAGTTTCACTATTACTCTTAATTGTCATTAACTAATAATTTTCCTCATAGTCTTCCTTGCAATATTTTGAATATTCCTCCTTACAAAACTTCTTGCAGTCCTACTAGCGTAATCTGTTCAGTACAATTACTTTCCAAATAGTTCGTGTATTTACTCCAGTCTTCTAAGAATCTCTGATCCCCCAGGTTTTGAATCCCTCCAGTGAATTTATCAAGTTCTGCATAGTCCATCAATTTCATCTTCCATTCTTCTTTCGTTAAACTTAATCCGTTCCGGGAGTTCCTTCGACTCCTGAAACCGTTCGAAAACTGAGGCGTGGCTTCCTATGGGCTGCAGGAGCTTCAGCGGAAGCTGCGTCGGATGTTTGGCTTCCGAAAAATGTTTGCAAACTGGAACACTTACGGGTTTGCGGCGTTTGGGAGCCGATTTGTTTGGGAGCCAAGCCGTTTGAGTCCCAAGGTACCACTGTACAGAAAAAGCTCACATTCCGATGGTCTGTGTTAACAGCACAGTTTTTAGATCTCGAAGGAAGCAGGCAGTGCCTCCCACTGGACTTGAGGGGTGCAGGTGCCCCCCCACCCCCACCCACTTCAGATGGGCTGGGTGCTGCCTCCTGCCAGCAGCCATCTACCATCACGCGAGAGGCTGCAGACCTGGGAGACGCCGGTTCAGATTCCCCACTCGGCCAGTGCTTCCCCCCCAGGCGGTACTCAAGAGCACACAGTAGTGGCACCTCTTTGCTGTTAATAAGAGTGGCACCTGCTGTAACAACTTCCTGGCGAGTACCGGCACCTATTTTGCCAGAGAAAAGCTCGGCCATTGGGCGCAGGGGGTGACCTTGGGGGCCAGTGCCTGCCTCTCAGCCCAGCTTACCTCACAGGGTTGTTGTGACGGTGAAACAGGAAGAGCACCATGCACGCAACCTGGAGCTCCTTGGAGAAAAAGAGGGAAGTGCAGTAAATAAATGGATCAATATATAGCCACGGCCTGTCTGCCATTTTCATAGGAAAGTGGGGCTTTTGCTGGGTGCTACAGTCCCACAGCTGAACTGTACTAGCAAATTTACACTCCCAATTTTTTGTGCTAGCCTGTAATCGTGTAGAATGCAGCTGTGTGTGTGTGTGTGTGTGTGTGTGTGTGTGTTTGTAATGTACTGCTGTATCATAGAAATATGCCATAGCGGTTTACAACAATTTTATTTTATTTTTATTTTTTACAACAATTTTAAACCTGACAGCAAAATCATAAAAGGTTGACAGCAAGGGGAAGCCGAAAACGAAAGGTTCCCACAGTTGGCTTCTCCTGCAAGGTGGTCTTCCATCCTTGCATTGGATCAGCGGGAGGGTGGAGCAGAGTCCGAGATGTCACTTTATTTACTGATTGAATTTATATAGCGCCCAGAGGTCTCAGGGCGCTTCACTTGTGCGACGCAGGCCCAGAAAACCCTCAGGGGGAAATGAAGGGGGAGAGTCTTCAGGCGCTTCCTGTGTTTGCTGGACAAGCTTGCGGAAGCTGATTGAGTTGGGCCAGATGACCCTCCCAACTCCATGGTTCTCCTATGATGAAGGCGTGTGTGGGTCAGCCTGGCCACGTGGGCCTCCGTGCCACAGTGTGGATGGGGCTGGCTTGTTCCTTGGCTTGTGTGAACAGGCAGAGTTTCAGCTCATCAGTTTTTTGAACTCTGCTGAATGGCGGCTAACAGATTGAGGTTGAATCCTGACAAGACAGAAGTACTGTTTTGGGGGGACGGGGTGGGCAGGTGTGGGGGACTCCCAGGTCCTGAATGGGGCAACTGTAACCCTGAAGGACCAGGTGTGCAGCCTGGGAGTCAATTTGGACTCACAGCCATCCATGGAGGCGCAGGTCAATTCTGTGTCCAGGGCAGCTGTTTATCAGCTCCATCTGGTACGCAGGAGACCCTACCTGCCCATAGACTGCCCCGCCTGAGTGGTGCATGCTCTCGCTTGGACTACTGCAATGCGCTCTACGTGGGGCTACCTTTGAAGGTGACCCGGAAACTACAACTAATCCAGAATGCGGCAGCTAGACTGGTAACTGGGAGCAGCTGCCGAGACGTAACACCGGTCTTGAGAGACCTGCATTGGCTCCCAGTACCTTTCCGAGCACAATTCAAAGTGTTGGTGCTGACCTTGAAAGCCCCAAACGGCCTCGGCCCAGGAAACCTGAAGGAGCGTCTCCACCCCCATCGTTCTGGCCAGACACTGAGGTCCAGCGCCGAGGGCCTTCTGGTGGTTCCCTCCCTGCAAGAAGTCAAGTTACAGGGAACCAGGCAGAGGGCCTTCTCGGTAGTGGCACCCGCCCTGTGGAACGCCCTCTTGTCAGATGTCAAAGAGAAAAACAACTACCAAACTTTTAGAAGACATCTGAAGGCAGCCCTGCTTAGGGAAGCTTTTAATGTTTGATTCTATTTTGAATATTCTGTTGGGTTATTGTATTTTAGTGTTCTGTTGGAAGCCGCCCAGAGTGGCTGTGGAAACCCAGCCAGATGGGCGGGGTATAAATAAATTATTATTATTATTATTATTATTATTATTATTATTATTATTATTATTATTATTACACCCACTAAGTGTCTAACACCCCTACTCCAAGGGGCAAACAGAAAAGGAGTTGCTTATTTCCTTTGGTTTCACCTGAGTTTATTTTTCTGGTAAGGGCTCTGTTGCTCTTTGATCCGAGGGGGGGAGCAGCTCTGAGGGTTTGGAGTGTAAATATGTATAAATATGAACGTGGGGGGGGTGTGCCTCTCCTCTTCCCTCTTCTATTTAGGGGGGCGGGGGGAGGTGAGACTGGGAGCCTGTCTCCTCTCCTATTTGCTCCCCGAGTTTGAAATCGGAAGCATTGAGTTTTTTAAAAGGTGGTCGAGCTGCTTTGTAAATAAATAAAACCAAAAAAGTTGTTAAAAAACCCCAATTAACACAAATAAGTCAGACTGTGAAAAGAAAAGAAGAAAGCGGAAGCGGCTGCCTCCAGCCTCCCTGCGCTTGGCTGCTGCCTTCTATTTATTTGATTTATACCGCCCTCCGTCAAAAAATATCTCAGGGTACTTAGCAAGATTTTTTTAAAAAAACCTAGATCAAAGATGCACAAACAAATAACCCCGAAAGAAATTTATGCAGAAATTTTTATTTGATGGATATGATTTTGTATAAATTGTTGGGGTTTTTTTTTGTCTTTTTAATTCCTTTCCTGACCCTTTTGTCTTCATGTTTTCTTCTTTTGTATTTAACTCTTCTATAGTTATCTTTGCTGTACGTTTGCATTTTAAATCAATAAAGATTTGCCATGATTTATTTTTTTAACCTAGATCAAAGATGCACAGATAGCCCCGACAGAAGCAACAAAACAGTACCCCCCCCAAAATGAACGTATTTTAAAAGCTGTGGAATATTAATCGTCCCAAGGCCTATTCTAGGACCCCGCGCCATCCTTTAGGATCATTTAATTCTCGGGGTCCGGAGGGGCACAAGGGGTCATCTAGTCCGACCCCGCGCCGCGTCGGTGCCCCGGCGAAAGCCTTCCTCGCTTCCGGTCCGCTCTCACCCCGCCCTGGCCGGCAGCAGCGCCGCCTAGTGGTCCGCGCCGGGCCTCGCCCTCCCCTGGCGTTGCTAGGCGACCTCCCCCGCGGCCCGCGTGCGCGCGCAGCCCCTTCCCTCCCTCCTCCCCTCCCTCGCTCGGCCTCCGGTTTCCCCGGCGCGGCCTGCGGGGGCGCTGGCGAGCCTCGTCCGTCTCCGGCGGCGGCGGCGGCGGAAGGGAGCGCGAGGGAGGCCGGAGAGGAGGCCCAGGCCAGGAGGCGGAGAAGGCGGAGACCAGGAGGAGGACGACGAGGCCCACCACCACCACCGGGAGCGGCGGCGGAGGCGGCGCAGCGGAGCCCTCGGCCGGGGCGGCGGCGGCGGCAGCGCGGATGATGGCGGCGGTGGCGGCGGCGGAGTCCCGGGGCCGCCGGCCTTGCGCGGCGGCTTCCCGTCCGGGGCCGCGGCCGTGGCTCGCCTCCTTGTCCCGGTGAGGGAGGCAGACGGAGGGAGACGGGCCCGCGGCCTCCTGCGGGGTCGGGCGGCCTCCTTCACACGTGCCTGTCGCGTGTCGGGCCGGGCGGAGGGAGGGAGGAGGGTCCCCCCTCAGGAAGTGCCCCGTCGGACCCCTTTCCGCGGCCCACCCCCGGGCGCCCCTCTCGGCGGGCCGGGTCCCCGCGAAGGGGTGGCTCCCTCCGGAGGGACCCCCCGGGGTCATCAAGCCCACCCCCTGCAAGGCAGGAATCTCTTGCACCCAGCCTGAGACCCAGAGGCTCCTGCCTTCCCGAGGGAGCTGTCCTGCCACCCTTGGGGGGCACACTGGCCGGGGTCTGGCTTTTCCCAGGGCAGCTGGGAATGGGGGGGGGGACGGGGCGGCCCCTCAGCCCCCAGAGCCGGAGGAGTGGAGTGGCTGGGCTTCTTGGGCCCCCAAAGGTCTTTCTGTCATACAATGGAATATAGAATGACTCTCCTGTGCTAGAGAGAGAGCTCTTACCTGCAAAGGATTGCCCATTTCCCTCTTAAGAGCTCTCCACGATACTTTGCACAAATAATATTTTCGGGAGGTTTCTTAAAAGCCCCCGCTGCATCGTTTTGCATCCCGGTGTGCTGTCAAAAAAAGCTACACGGTGTTGATTTCCCCCCTTTGGGCCTTTCCAAGATCAGGACCAGAAAGGGAACTTCGTTATCTTCTCTTATCTTTGCAGTGCATGAATTGACAGGAAGTTCTTAGGGGTTCGGGGGGCCATTGCCCGTCTGAGGATGGGGAAAGGCGCGTGTGCTGCGTTCAGGTCCTTTGCGTGGCTCATTCGGGGCCCTTGGCTCTCTTAATTTGGGGGAGAAGATGCTCAGCTTCTTCCCTCCTAGCTCGACAAAGTCTTGCCTTCTTTTCCTCGGAGGAGTGGGCTGCAGGGCCTTGGGAAGGGTGAGCCTGCGAGCGTTGCGCTGCCTTCTAACCATCCTTCTCCAACCTTGCAGCCGGCCGTGTGTCTTCCCCCTGGGGCAGGGGCTGCTGGGCCGCTGAGGCGTGGGCCGCCGTTCTGCTGCTGCTGCTGCTGCTGCTACGCCCGCGGATGCCGTCAAGATGAGTGTGCAGGGCCAAGGTTTCCCTCTGGACCTTGGGGGGAGCTTCACCGAGGATGCTCCGAGGCCCCCGGTGCCAGGAGAGGAAGGGGAACTCGTTTCCACGGACCTGCGGCTTAGCGGCCACGGGTTCTACTCCGGGAAGTGCGATGCCATCAAAACCGAGACTTCCACGGCCACTCCGAGGCGCCCTGACCTGGACCTGGGCTATGAGCCAGAGGGGAGCGCTTCTCCCACCCCTCCCTACCTGAGATGGGCAGAGTCTCTGCACTCTCTGCTGGACGACCAAGATGGGATAAACCTCTTCCGGACCTTCCTGAAGCAGGAGGACTGCGCGGACTTGCTTGACTTCTGGTTTGCCTGCAGCGGCTTCCGGAAGCTGGAGCCGTGTGACTCCAACGAGGAGAAGAGGCTCAAGCTGGCCAAGGCCATTTACAAAAAGTACATTCTGGACAATAACGGGATTGTGTCGCGGCAGATCAAGCCGGCCACGAAGAGCTTTATAAAAGATTGCGTGATGAAGCAGCTGATCGACCCGGCCATGTTCGACCAGGCCCAGACGGAGATCCAGTCCATGATTGAGGAGAACACGTACCCCCTCTTCCTTAAGTCGGATATTTATTTGGAGTATACAAGGACGGGTGGGGAGAGTCCGAAGGTGTACAGTGACCAGAGCTCAGGGTCGGGGACAGGGAAGTGTCTCCCTGGCTATTTGCCTACCCTTAACGAGGACGAGGAATGGAAGTGCGACAAAGAGGTGGAGGAGGAGATGGCCGGCCGGGAGTCTGCTCCCTCCAGCCGGCTCACCCAGAAGCTCCTCCTGGAGACGGCCACGCAGCGAGCCACGTCGTCCAGGAGATACAGCGAGGGGAGAGAGTACAGGTGAGAGCTGCAGGTTGTCTCCGTGTGAGCGACGCTCGCTTGCCCCACCACGTGCCACCACCTCGTGGGGCAGAAGTCTGCTTCCGCCGGGTAGCAGGGCAGGATGTGGAGGCGCCCCCTGGCGGCTGGGGAAGAGCTCAAAGGGGTTACAGGCCCAGCACTTCCTCCTTACAGTGGCAGAGATTTGAGCGAAGCTCATCCCCTGCCGTCTGCAATGCTTGGCTGCAGCCCCTGCCTGAAGCTCCTGGCAGTTTTGCTGTCCTGCCTAACTGCTCTCGCAACAATTTTGGTGAAGTTATCGATAGATGCATTGCTGGGAATTTCTCCAGAATTGGCCTCTGAGTCTCACACCGTCTATTCCACCCCACCCCAACAACTTTGTTATAACCTAGAATAAGCTCTAAACTTATTAGAAGAACATAGCACATAAACTAGTAAGATTTTTTTTAAAGATCCACTCAAGCCAGATATCCCACGATCTACTTCCAGGCTCAAATTGCATTTTATTTTATTTGTCTCTCTTTGCCCCCCACCCAACCCCAGCATCAACAGCTTCTAGAAACAGCAGGGGAACTCCAAGAAGTGCTTTTGCAGGTCCCCCCTCCCTCTTGCTATGCTCTGGAGATAAGCTCTTCCACCCCCTTCGCCTATTGCATTTACTGTCTTAGCAGTCTGGAGGGCAACAGCTGGATCTCATCGTCCCCCAAGCAAATTCCGCCCCTTGTTGCAGATGCTGGGAGCCTTCCGTTTTGAGTACTGTTTTCATCTGGGTTTTGAGACAGGAATGTTGCATGCGAAACCGCAAGAGAAGGAGGCGCTCCTCTGATCTCTTGCTAGTTTACTCAGGAGGCTGGGAAACGATCCCAGCTACTGGGCCTTCCTTGTGGAGTTTGAACCTTCAAGTCCGGGGTAGGCAACCTAAGGTCCGGGGGCTGGATGCGGCCCAATCACCTTCTCAATCCGGCCGACGGACGGTCTGGGAATCAGCGTGTTTTTGCATGAGTAGAATGTGTCCTTTTATTTAAAATGCATCTCTGGGTTATTTGTGGGGCATAGGAATTCGTTCATTCCCCCCCCCCCCCAAATATAGTCTGGCCCACCACATAGTCTGAGGGACGGTGGAGCAGCCCCCTGCTGGAAAAGTTTGGTGACCCCTGGTCCAAGTGCTTCTGGGAGAACATTTTCCTGGGGGCAAAGTTTTGGAACTCCTAAAAGACCCTTTGAGAGAGAGAGAGAGAGAGAGAGAGAGAGAGAGAGAGGTTTATGACTTGTTCCTCTGTATCGCTATGGCATTCCTCCTCCTGAACTCCAGATGACCATCCCTGGCCTTGGAGGTCTTCCGGATACAAAAGGTCCCGGAACTTTCCCCTCCTAGATAAGAGATGGGGAACTTTGTAGGCCAGCAAGTAGCCAGCCCTAGCTTAAGCAAGGCCACCATTTGACACTACACAGGTCAGACCCTGAGACTTACGCTGTGGCTCTCGTGGGCAGGTGAGTTGCTGGAAGTCTGCACAGTTGTATTTAAAGGGTGGTGCTAACATCCAGGCGAGCTGCCGCAGTTCAGGCTGTGTTAGAAAGCAAATCACCAAATGGCACCTTGAACCTCAGTTACGGTCGCCACAACGGAATGCTTAGGCGCCATTCCCTGCCCCCCCCCGGCCATCGGGGATGATGATTTATACTGCTTTATATTTTAAAGAAAATATCTTAACATCAAATTAAACAATCCAGAATAAAACAAATTCAAGCTTCAATGAAAACATTTCAGATCCTTCTCTATGTGACACTTTCCTTTCCCCATATTTATTTACCTACTTAATTTATATGGCTGCCCATAGCAGAAGGGGCGTAGTGCTTTGAGTCTCAGACCAGGGCCTGGCAGATCAGGGTTCAAATCCCACTCCGTCATGAAGCTCATTGTGTGACCTTGAAGTCAGTCACAGCCTTTTAGGGTCATTGTAGGGATCAAACTGAAAAGGGGCGTGTGAACCATGGACCCCTTGGAGAAAAAGATGAGATATAAAGGCAATAAATAAACTCTTCTGCTTCTCTGCTTAAGAAAGCTGGAGAGGCCAGCCAGATGGTGTTGCCAGCTTGGCACCCAGAGATCTCCATGTGGGCACGATTGGAACCGCACCAGTTGCAAAACGTGCTTGGCACCTGGGGAATTTCGAACACTGGTTGTCGGGGATGGGGGTTGGGAAGATGGTAGCTTTGAAGTAACTTTGGCTGAGTTTGGTAACCATTCATTGTTTCTCTAGACGGCAAGGCCTACAGAGGTTTCTTCTTGTTCTGCAATGACAGAGTGTGTGTCTTCCTTGTTTATGACTTGCAAGGGTGTGCAGGGGGGGGATTATATGGGTCCACCTGTGATGCTGAAACAGCGTCGTGACACAAAGCACAGCCTGGAGCCATTTGGAAGGACAGATTCTCTGCCTCCCTTGCTGGTCCCTATGGCAGAGTCACACCGGAGTGAAATGTGTGGGGTAGTAGTCTGCTAAGTTTTACTCAGAGTAATCCCTTTGAAATGAATGAACACCCTCCATACAGGTCCATTAATTTCAACCGGTCTGCACTTGAGTAAAACTTAATTGACCATCACCCATGATGACCTCTGGCAACGTGATTCCCGGATTCCCTGTTTTAAGGTCGGCAGTGTGCTTGGAGATGGGAAGCAGTCCCAGGAACAGGGTCCTCTGGATGAATTGTGACCGGGGGGGGCGGGGGGGGCTGTCAGTACCGCCTTCATGAAAAAGATTCCAGGTGGCTGTTCCTTAAAAGCCCCTTTTGCACCCAGCCCTTGAATTGCACGTGAGGCGGTGAAGCCCTTGTCTGCCATGACAGAGCAATGCTGGTCTCTGAAATGACTGACGGTCTGAAGGGTGTTCCCGGGGGGAGGGAGGCAAGGGGGCCGAGAGAAGCTTTGGGACCTGGTGGGGCACCTGCTGATGCTGAGATGGGACGGTCAGGTGGGGATGCTTTGCCTAAACATCCTGTTTTTGTTCATGGCTGCAGGTGGTGGTGTGTTTTCTTTGCAAAGTACACCTGTGGTCCTTGTTTCTTAGGGCTGCTTTCAGACTCCTAAGAAAACCCTATTTCAGGGTCTGTGTGAAGAGAAACCTTCTCCTTCTGCTCCTCCTCCCCAGTTTCCAGAGCTAGCAAGAGAGGGCAATAAGAACCACCCAGAGTGGCTGGGGAAACCCAGCCAGGTGGGCAGGGTATAAATAATAAAATTATTATTATTAAGCAGAGCCCACAGCCACCTGATTTTCTTACTTTAGTGGTTTAAAAGTTGCTGCTGCCCTGCGTTAGGGATCAATGGGATCGTCGTCTTTGGGCCCCGATACTGGCAGTGGAAGTGACAAGCTTCAAGGCCGTTTTAACCCCAGTTCCCCCAAAATCACAGTCTCATTGGGTGTTTGTTTCGTGTTTGAAGTTGATGCACCTGAATCAGTTTGGAATTCAACTTCAGATTGCACCTTGGTGTGTTTCCAAGAGAGAAGAACTCTTTCAGCTTCAGGAAAGTGTTTGTCATGGCACATAATGTGAAAAAGCACATTCTCCTCCTCGCACAATTCCATGTGGGAGTTCCCGACCCAGGAAGGGTCTCGGCAGTTTTGCCTGCGCACTTGGGCGGCTGTTTTTCTCTCCCTTGGAGTCACCCAAATGAGCCCTCCTAGCTATACATTTGCACAATCCATCGAAGGCAGGTAGACTTTTGACTGGATCAAAACACAATTTGCCACATGTCCTCTGTGTTACAGGATCCATTTAAAAATCTTGACTGCCTCTTGGAACAAGAAGTCCCATTTCTGCATGGATATCTTGCCGATTTTGCTGTTTTATTTTTAACCATTTCCACCATGATGTCCTGCCTGCCTTTCCACAGTCGTGGAACGCAAGGCAGCACCTGAGTTCTTTCCAGGAGGCTCCCCCCCCCCCCCAGACCTGCCCGCCTTCAGCAGGGTAGCTGTGCCAGGTGCCTCCAGACCATAAAGCTCAAGTTGGAAATGCCCTTTGTGGGTGCAATAGGCACCTGCGGCACTTCCTACAAATAAAGGGAGCTCCAAGCACGCAGGCTTTTGCTAGCTGGGGGAATTTATTTCTGCAGAGGGGCCTGCCTCCATCCCCTTTTCGACAGCTAATTGGATTGGTGAGTGTGATCCGAACACACGTCCCGCCTTGCAGGCATCACGGCATCACCTGTTGCTGCTGCTCCTCAATTGTGCACCAAATGTTTGGGGTAAAAATAGACCGCAGAATGGAAGGGTGAGGAATGGATGCGACTCTGTAAAAACGCTTTTCGGGGGACATTTTGCCCCTCTTGCACCGCATCCGAAGTAGCACAGGTGTTTTTAAAAAAACAACCCCAGAAGCTTTGCAGATGGGATTTGGCTGAAATGGAAAAAGTGGCTCCGAATCTGGCGGCCTGGGAGGGGGCGGGGGAGGCTCTTGTTGTTTAAATTGTTGAGATTCCTTCTGAGCTCTGCAAAGAGAGACGTTTCAGCCACCAGAGCTGAAAGCCCCCAACTTGCTCACGCTCAAGGCCGGCCTGTGCCACTAGGTGAAGCTAGGCTGGTATGCTGCTGGATGCAGACTGGGCCCCTGAGCCCACCTCGTTCGTGGCCTGCCCTGTGGACGGGCATCCTCAGACGTCTCCTCTGTGCTTTTAATACGGAAACCCTCAGCTTGGGGACATGGGTCTGTTTCCGTTGGGTCGGGGCCTGTCTCCTTCCTTTGGTCTTCTGCCCAGGAGGGAACATGGCCACGGCCCCTTGGGTCTGTCCACTTCTCAGACTCTTGCCCAGATCCTGCGTCACACAGCCAGAACTGCCTGCCAGAGGAGGCCTCTGCCCCTTTGCTCAGCCTCAGCCTCCTCTGCATGCCTTGTTTCCTTCCAGCCCCCTGCCACCTCCGGCCAGTCCTCCTGCTCCTCCCAGGCCCTGACTCTCCTCCTCCCCTTCCCCTCGCCTGAAGCTCCTCTTCCTGGCATCTCAGCAGCCTAGCTTGCTCCATCTTTCCCTTCCATCACCAGTGCTGAGCATTTCGACCAGTCCCTTAGGTCAGGCCTCCTGCTAGCATGTTCTGGTGGAGTGTGTCCCCCCCCCCCCAATCCTGCTGCCCCTCTTGCTTTGGCCACTGCGGGCTGCTCTTGGCCCAGCTGGGTGTCCTGAGCCACGTGAAGGTGGCAAGGGCTGGCGTGGCCCTTTGCTTTTGCCCATGCTGGGACCTGGGTCCTGCTCCTTGGAGGTGAAGCTGGCCCCGGAGGCTGCCTGCACCCCGCGGGAACAATGGCTGGCGTTCCCGAAACAGGAGGCTTGCTTCCCTAGCCGAAGCCGCTCTTGTAAACAGGGCAGGAAGGGATCTGGAACAGTTTGCCCCCGTCTGTGTGCGGACGGTGGCGTTTCTTTCATTCCTTCCTTCTGCTCATAGTAATGCATTCCAGATGAAAAGCTCCCTGGAATTTCTGTTAATAAAGGGAAACGTTCATGGCTGCCTGCCCTGAGCTGGGCCTGCTGGATGCGGAGAGAGCCTGGGCCTTTCTGGGAAGGGCCACCTGGAGAAGCTCAGGGGCCGCTTCTTGCACAGCCAGCAAGGCAGGGACGCTGGTGCCTTTGGGGAGCGCTCCGCTGCCTTGGGTCGGAGGAAGCCTCGTGCTGCCACCTCCGAGGGCCCTAAACATGGATCAGCCTGATCTCCAGATCCACACCCCAGGGGGGGCAGTATGCGGGTGGGTGAAGGACGCAGGTGCTTCTTCCAGAATCCCTTTCTGTTTGCCCCACACCTGGTCATGTTATTGTTGTTGTTGTTGTGTATTAGATTTATATTCAGCCCTTTCTTACAAGATCTCAGGGCGTGAGTCACAGGGTAAAAATGCAAGGTAAAAGCACAAGTAAATAGTTAAAGCAAAAAAAGGAAAACACAATAACCCCCCAAGCATATTTAAAAGTCTGTAGAATATTAATCAGCCTTATGTGGTGTTTTAAACTGTGCTGTCCCTGATCATGGCTGGCTGGGTCTCCCTTTGGGCATTCCACGTCCACAGGGAAGCATTTTTTAACTCCAGCCTCAAGTGAAAAACCCCAGGTCTCCTTCCCACTTTCATTTATAGCAGGGATGCAGGTGGCGCTGTGGTCCAAACCACTGAGCCTCTTGGGCTTGCCGATCAGAAGGTCGGTGGTTCAAATCTCCCCTTCGGGGTGAGCTCTCATTGCTCTGTCCCAGCTCCTGCCAACCTAGCAGTTCGAAAGCACACCAGCGCAAGTAGATAAATAGGTACCTCTGTGGCGAGAAGGTAAACAGTGTTTCCGTGCGCTCTGGCTTACATCACAGTGTCCTGTTGTGCCAGAAGCGTTTAGTCCTGCTGGCCACATGACCCGGAAAGCTGTCTGTGGACAAATGCCGGCTCCCTTGGCTTGAAAGCGAGATGAGTGCCGCAACCCCATAGTCGCCTTTGACTGGACTTAACCGTCCAGGGCTCCCTTACCTTTACCCATTTATAGGACCTGCAAGAGCCCAGCCCTGGGGGTGGGTGATACGGGGTCCTTGCTCTCTTTGGGAGACTTCTGCCCAGGAAGCCTTTGGGCAGATGGAAGACCCTCTCCAGAGGTGCATGTGAAGCAGCCTTGGGTCCTCTCTGGTTGGCTGCCATCTTCTCTGGTTGACCACGGCTTTCCAAGGGTATTCCCCAGTGCTTTCCCCCACAGTTGTCAGGGAATGAATCGGGGCCTTCTGCCAGCAAGCCTGAGCTCGGCCCCTTCCATGCCTTGGCTGCCTTCTTGGGAGCCCAGTTTTGTCTTCCTTGGTCCTTGACCCAGTGCAACGTGGTTGTGCCTTGTGGGGCTGGTGTTCTCCCTCTGCTGGCCGCTCAGTGCCATCTAGTTTGGGAAATGGTGGAGGTCTGTGCTGGGGGCTTTTGTACGTGTGACCAGATGCCTTTGGCACTTCCTAGTTGTGGGGCTGCTTCTCTGCAGGAGCTTCCAAGTCGCTTCTGCCCCCTTTGCAGTCCCCATTGGTGGGACCCAGAAGGTGCCAAAGGCAAATTGTACCATCCCCCCCCCCCCAATACGGACTATATTGGGACCTTTACAAACAGTTACCAAGCATGAAGTGTTGCTTTCCAGGACAAAATACATGTACATGTATTATTGTCTTGTATACAGTTGTAAGGCAAAAAACCCGACTTGGAAAATCTTCTACATTAAAGATTAAGCTGCCATCCTCAGGGTACACGTCAGTCTAAAGCCTTAAGATGATTTCTCCATAGCGGCTGCTGTGACTGAGATGGAAGGGAGATGGCTGTTCTGTTGTTCATCAAGGATATAAATTGAGACCGTGCAGAGTCAAGCCCACTTTTCTTTGTTATTCCTCTTAACACCCTCCGGTGGTGAGTTAAGCGTCCTCTAAGTGCCATAGTCCACTCACGTTGGCTCCATGTTTCTGTGGCGGCTCAGATATATAAGCCAATTGCCAAATGGCACCTTAAACCTTGGTTATTATGGTTGCCACAACCAAATGTCAGAGGCTCCATTTCTCCCCAGTGGGGATTATTCTTCATCGCCATCGTTCATGTCTCCAGCGCTTTATATTTTAAAGAAAAAATATCTCAAAGTGGTTTGCAACACATTAAAACCTCAGATAAAACCATCGAGAATAAATTTAATTCAGGCTTCCAGGAAAATATTTCCAATCCTTCTCTAAGGGACATATTGCTTTTCTGCTATTTATTTACCGACTTAATATATAGAGCAGCCCCATAGCAGAAGTACTTCAGGAAGGCAGTGGGGTGTAGTGGTGAGAGTGTCAGACAAAGACCTGGGAGATCAGAGTTCGAATCCACACTCTGTCATGAAGCTCACTGGGTCAGTCACAGCCTCTTAGCTGACCTCACAGGGTCGTTGTAGGGATCAAATGAGGAGGGGCATGAACCATGGACTCCTTGGAGAAAAAGGTGGGAGACAAATGGAACAGATAAACTCTTCTGCTGACCTGCTTAAGGAAGCTGGAGGGGCCAGCCAGGTGGGCATGTCTGTCACTAACCTGGCGCCCAGAGATCTCCGTGTGGTCGCAGCTGGCAACCGCGCCAGTTGTGAAATGCACTTGGTGCCTGGGGAATTTTGAAGGCTGGGTGGGCGGGGTCCTCGAGGGACTGGAGTCTGGAGGGTGACTGGGACCCCCTTCTCTCTTTCTGCTCCTTTGCAGGCATGGGCCTTGGAGAGAGCCAGTCAACCCTTACTACGTCAACACGGGCTACGCCTTGGCACCCGCCACCAGCGCCAACGACAGCGAGCAGCACAGCATGTCCAGTGACGCCGACACCATGTCGCTGACAGACAGCAGCGTGTGAGTACCTGCCCCGAGAGAGACACCTGGGACTGGGCTGCCAGGACAAGGGGGCGGAGCAGGGAGCAGAGGGGGCGTGGCCTGCACAGGAGTCCTCTCCAGGCACGGCTGGACTCCAAATCCCAGCAGCCCCAGCAGCCAGCTTGGCCCCATGGGAGCCAGGGAGGAGGAAGGGGGAGTCGAAGGCCAGCAACATCTGGAGGGCGCAGGGAGCCAGGGGGAGCCTGCTTATTGCTGCCTTGATTCGATTCGGTTTACTGTACTGTATTTCTACACTGCCTTCCATTCCAGCGAATCCCAAAGTGGCTTACAAACAATAAACAGCAACAGCAGAACAGAGCACCGCAAGAACTGCCTGGAATATAATATGATTACATATAATACATGTAATAATTAACAAATAGTCAGTAAAACCTTTTCAGTTAACAAACCAGCAACTAAAAAATAAGCTAAGCATCACAGTTACAGCATAAGTCATGTTATATGATTAACAAGTCATCAGTAAAGCAGTTATAATCTGTAAAACAATATTAGCAAAATGGCAGCTTGCCTCGCCCTTCCCATTGCTGCAGGCAGGTAGGCCTGGCTCCCAGCAAGTGGCTGACGGGAGTCTTGTCCTCGTAGCCTGCCTCCCATTGCCTGCTCCGGCTTCTTCTGCAGACCCCCTGGGCTTTCCCAGCTGTGGGGCTAATAGCTCCACACACACACACCCGCCCCCTGGCTTCTGGGAGAAGCTTCACGTTGCACTGTGGGCGAGGGCTCTCCATGCCAGGCCTCCTTCGTAGTGGTGGCCGGGTGTGACTTTCCCTGGCCCCGGAGGACTTGTGCGTTTGGAAAGCGTGCACCTGCTTGTGGTCAGAGCCATTTGCGTTGTGCTGAGGGCAGAGACACGGTCGCCACCCTTGCAGCATCGCAAAGGTCTCTTGCAGGCCTCGACCTTCTCTTCCTGCAGAAATTCGTTTTTGAAACTCCGGATTTATTTAACCTGAGTAAATCCACGCAAGCTGTAACGAGAGCCAGCAGCAGCCCAGGGAAGGGTCTAATGAAGAACAAATGTTGGGTTTACAAGGGTTTTTTCTGTGCCGAAGGTCAGGAAACTGCCGTTGGAGCTGCAGTGGGGGATGAAGCCCCTTCCCCATTGCAGAGACGCTGGTCGAAGGCAGGTTGTGGTGCTCCCTTAAGAATGATCCCCACAGGCAGCCTATTTCTAAAAATAACACCTAATAAATCCTGAATATTTGCAGCAATTACAGCTCCACGCCTGAGGCACCCTGCTCCTGGCATGCCTGCCACAGAGGACACATTTGCCAGCCTCTTCTTAAAAATAAGGGGGGCAGAATATTTAGCCATCTACAGGTTGTCCTGGGCAGGTGGGCACCTGCGATGGAAGTGAGGGGGGGGGAGAAGTCTGAGCCGTTGACCGCAGAGGCCGCTGTGGGCATGCAGTGGTGGCAGCCAGCCTGCGTCAGAGGAGGAAGCTGGCAGGACTTGACCAGGGGGTGGGGGCAAGATCCCTTCTTGTGAGATGCCTTGCAATGTGGCCCTCACACCCTTCTCTGTGGACCTCGCTATCCTGCTTCAAGGTGTGGGCCTGGCATCCAGGGAGGCAGCAGCACCCGGTGTCAGGTGTAAGCAGGGCTTTTTTCCTAGAAAAATAAGTGCCAGTACTCGCCATGAAGTCGTTACAGTATGTGCCACACTTTTTGACAACAACAAAAAGAGTTGATGGTGCTGCGTGGCCTTGAGTACCCCCTGGAAAATTCAAGTGGTCTCGGGAACTCTTTCCAGGAGGTCTTGCTCCCATTAATAATAATAATAATAATAATAATAATAAATTTTATTTATACCCCGCCCTCCCCGGCCAGAGCCGAGCTCAGGGAGGCTAACACCAGTAAAATTAAAATAAAAACATAATAGGAAAAAACCCCAATTTAAAATACAGGTTAAAATGCAATTTAAAATGCAGCCTCATTTTAAAAGTAGCCCATAGATCAAATCCATAAGGGGAGGGAAACATGAGGGTCAGACTGAGTCCAAACCAAAGGCCAGGCGGAACAGCTCTATCTTGCAGGCCCTGCGGAAAGGTCAAGTCCCGCAGGGCCCTAGTCTCTTGTGACAGAGCGTTCCACCAAGTCGGGGCCAGTACTGAAAAGGCCCTGGCCCTAGTTGAGACCAATCTAACCACCTTGCTACTCAGGACCTCCAAAGTGTTGTCATTTGTGGTCCTTAAGATCCTCCGCGGGGCATACCAGGAGAGGCGGTCCCGTAGGTATGTGGGTCCTAGGCCGCATAGGGCTTTAAAGGTCAAAAAGGTGCCATTTAAAGGGTGCCATTGAAGAAGTTCCCTTCGCTCTCTAAGGCTCCTTCCCCAGTGGACCAAGCCTTTGTCTTCTTGCCTCTCGTGGCTCCACTGTTGTAATTTCTCTGCACATTCTGGGAGACCAGCGGGGAGGGCAGCTGCTCACAGCAGGAGGGGAGTCTCCCTGTCTTCTTCCACAGCCTGCCTGCACTCCGCCTCCGAGTCTGCACTGCTCTCTTCCCGCTCACTAAGCCCTGTTGCCTCTTCTGCTTCCGACACCTGCCAGCAGTCTGCTCCCTCTTCTCCCTCTGACCACCCCTGGTCGCCCAGCCTCCTTGCCCTGGGGGTTCCCTGGCTGCTGCCTCCCCCTCTACTCTGCCTCCAGCCAGTCCATGACACCTGGCCGTCTGCACTGTCCCCGCTGCACCCCTTTCCGCCTGGAGCTTGCCTTGCCCTGCGCAAACTGTCACTGTTTCCTCTTGCCAGAGACGGGATCCCGCCGTACCGACTCCGGAAGCAGCATCGCCGAGAGATGCAGGAAAGTGCCAAAGCAAATGGACGAGTGCCACTACCTCACATTCCCGTGAGTCACGCCAAGCCTCCTTCTGTCTTCCAGAGGGAGAGCATCCGCTCTGCTTATGGGATGAGGCCCAGCAGGACCAGCCCCTGAGAAAGGCCTTTCTCCCTCTGCAGCTGCCAGTCAGAGTCGGGAGGGCTGGTGGACAATCGAGGGTGGGCTCTGGCCGGGGCCTTGTGCGCTGCGTGGCTGGGGTGTGGGGTGTGGCCGGCCCCTTTGCCAACCAGGGCTGCGTGTCGTTCCCACAGCGTACTTACCGAATGCCAAAGGATATCCACGTTGAACCACAGAAATTTGCTGCCGAGCTGATCAACCGCCTGGAGGAAGTCCTCAGGGACCGGGAGGCGGAGGCCAAGCTGGAGGAGCGCCTGAAGCGTGTCCGAGCGGTCAGTAGGGGCGGCGGGGGCAGCTGGGGCTTGCGTGGAGATCCCTGCCCCAGCCTCACCTGGATTTTCCCCAAGCAGTATCAGGTGGTGTCTGTGCACCTCTGTTCTGCTCTCCTCATTACTCTGCGCGTTCTCAGAGACGGGGGGGGGGGGAGCGGGGCTTGTCACAGACGGAGAGGGAGACTCCCTGGAGTCTTCTGCAGTCCCTTGACCCCCCCCCATCTCTGCTTCAGCCTCTGAGTCTGAACTGCTCCCTGTCACCTGCTCCCTAAACCCTGTTGCCCCTTCAGCATCCAGCACCTCCCAGTCTTCTCCCTCTGACATCTCCCTTGTGTCCCTGGCTCTGAGCCATCCTCCTCTGGGGGTTCCCTTGGGGGTTCCCCGGCTGGCACCTCCCACCTCTCCTCTTTGTCCAGCTAGCCCCTGACATCTCCCCCCCCCCCGTCCAGCCCCCTCACTTACTCTTCCCGGCCGGTGTTCCCTAAGATCTGTCTTCCCCCACCCTCCCTTGACCCGCCTTGTGTTTCCCAGCAGGAGGAGGAAGGCGAGGAAGCCGACATCTCCTTGGGGGCCCCCCTGGTGGGCCACAAGCTCCCCCTGCCACAGGCCTTGCCCCACTTCGCCCCCCGCTTTGCCGAGATGCAGCTCCGGGACGCCCACGAGGAGAACCCCGAGAGCATCCTGGACGAGCACGTGCAGCGGGTCATGAAGACGCCGGGCTGCCAGTCGCCGGGCCCCGGGCGCCACTCGCCCAAGCCCCGCTCCCCCGAGGGCGGCCTGGCCGGCAAGCTGCACGGCTTCCTGGGGACGGTGCCCCTCGGGCACGGCAAGCACGGGGCCAAGGCGGCCCTCAAGGCGGACGCGGCCGGCCTCCACCACCACAAGCACGTCTACCACCACCACCTGGTCCACCACCACGGGGCGCTCAAGCCCAAGGAGCCGCCCGAGGCGGAGGCCGGCCAGGGCGCGCCAGGACCCTTCGCCTGGAACGTGGACGCGCACAGCTACGCTGCCAAGTCGCGGGCCTATGGGGAGAGCCTGGGCCCCCCGGAGCCCTCGGCTTATGGGTGAGTGGCGGCGGAGGGGGCCCATTGGGACGGGCGTTGGCCCCTGTGAGCCACAGGTGGGCAGGGGCAGCCAGGCAGAAATGCTCAGGGGGGGAGGATGACTCCATGGAGCTTCCTTCCCGGCGAGGAGGATTTTTGGTGCAAGCCAGTGGCAGGATGGAGGGCTGGGGCTGGAAGAGGTCCAGTGTCCGTTGGGCAGTGAGGGAGGGCGTTCCAGCACACAGAGAGAGCTCCTTCTGCTGACAAGCGCAGGGTTGGGGTCCCAATCCCCTGGGTTTCTGCTGCCTGCAGTGCAGCAGATCACACCCCCCCCATCCCACTCTTGGGAGCATCTCATGATTGAGGCGGTTGCTTTTTTCCTTCTTCCTCGCAGCGGGAAAGCCGGCCTGCTCTCCAAGAGGAGCGTCAAGAAAGCCGATTTGGGGAAGAGCGACGGCAGTGGCTATGACGCTCCAGGCTCCTCGGAGGACGTGGAGAAGAACCAGAAGATCATGCAGTGGATCATCGAAGGCGAGAAGGAGATCAGCAGGCACAAGAAGACAGGCCACGGGTGAGAGGGGCAGGGGGAGCGGGCGGCCACGGGTGCGAAAGCTCCACTGCCAGAAAGCAAGGCTGCCTGGCTGCAGGGGGGAGCCCAAGGGGACTTGCCTCCTTAGAGGGGGAAAATTCTCCCCCTCTCTGCGCAGCACCTCCTGCCGCTTCGCGGAAGAGGCGCTGGGCAGAGAGGGGGAGAATTTTTTTTTCTTGTTTTCCCCCCTCTAAAACAAGGTGCGTCCTATTGTCCAGTGCGTCCTATAGAGCGAAAAATACAGTATATATTATGTTTTGCTACCCCCTCTTCCCCCCTCCAGGCCTTCAGAAGAAGATCCCCCCCCCAACTTTCCAGTTCCTCGGGGAAGGGGCAGGAGGCAGAGAGCCCCTTATCTGTTGCTCTGCACTGATCTGTCGGGGGGGCGGTTCTTGTGGGGGGCACATAGGAGAGGGAGAGAACTGGCCAGATCTTTGACAGGTTTTTTTTCCAATTCCACAAGGAGGGGGACATTGGGCTCTCTCATTCCAATGGCAGTCTGCGTGATGCTAAAATTCAAGGGGGGGCCCCGCCTCTTTCACTCCCTTCTACAGCACTAGTTGTACTATCCCAAAACCTTTTCTGCTTTGTCTCTCTCCCCTCCCCAGCTCTTCCGGGGCCAAGAAGCAGCTGCCCCATGAGTTGCCCCGGCCAGTCTCTGTGGAGCGCCCCATGGCCGTCCACCCGTGGGTCAGCGCCCAGCTGCGCAACGTCGTCCAGCCTTCGCACCCCTTCATCCAGGACCCCACCATGCCCCCCAACCCAGCCCCCAACCCGCTGACGCAGCTGGAGGAAGCCCGGCGGCGCCTGGAGGAGGAGGAGAAGAGGACGGGGAAGCCGCCGGCCAAGCAGCGGTACGGCCGGGGGGGGCACTTTTGGGGGAGGGGGTGTGGCCTTGTCCTGGCCACTGGGTTGACCAGGAGTGGGTGGGTGGTTGTCTCCCCCAGACCCCCTGGCCCTGCACCTGGTGCACTGCCTTTCAGAGTGAGGAGGGGGCTGCTGGGTTTGGCTCCCCGGCAGGCAGGCAGAAGGGCCTTGAACAGCTGGAGATGGGGGCCAAAAGACACTCCCCACCCTCAAGGGCCTGTAGCAAAACCGGGGGGAGGTTGGTGTGCCTTGCAGGGGGTCTGCTGCCCTCCAGGGGCTGGTCTGGCCCCTCCACTCCTGGGAGAAACTGCAGTCCAGAGCTTGCTGCTGGCTGGTGGGTGTTCTGCACAGCCCTCCCCTTTGCACTTTTACCTGCTAAGCAGAGCAGCACTTGCGGGGGGGGGGTCTCCTCTGGGACTTTGGGGTCATGGCTGGTGGGGGTATCTCAGCTGCAACGGGCAGAGCAGCTCCCCTTTCTTCTTGCCTCTTGGCGCTCATTTCTTCTTCGACTGGAGGAACAGACAGAGATGCTGGGGGGGCGCCCTCTGCTCTGTGCTGCAGTTGGGAGGCTGCGGTGTGAGACTTGCCAGCTCTGTGAGGAAACACCCCCCCCCACAAAGACACAGGCGACTGCGAAGGAGCGGAGGGGGCTTGTTTGCTCCAGAGGGGTGGGGTGTGTGTGTGCATTTTGGGCCCAGGTGACTAGCTCTCAGCCCCCTTTGTCATGTGGGGGAGACGCCTCCGCTGCTGGTGGCCTTTGGGGTGTGGTGCCCCCTTCATAAGGAGAGCCCCGCTGGATCTGGCCCGTGGCCCCTCTAATCCGGCATCCTGTTCTCTGAGGAGGCCCCCAAAGGCAACCTGGATGCGGAGCCTGATCCCAGGAAGACTCTCAGCTGCTATCAACCAGAAGCACCGCTGCCTCAGAGCCTAGCCAGGGGGGCTGTTGGCCATTGAGAGCCCTCTCCTCCTCCTCCTCCGCAAAGTTGTCGCATCCCTTTTTAAACCCATCCATCCTCCTGCCCAAACGGCCACCAGGTCGGCTCCTGTTGTGCTTCTGGACCCCGAGCAGAGCTGTGCTTTGGGCCCTGGCCTGGGTCTCTTGCCAGCGCCTCTCCCGGCCCCCTCCCTCCTTCCCCACGTGGCAGAGCTTCCCTCCTGTTCTCTGAGCTCCCTGGGCAGGCCCCCGGGAGAGGGGCAGAGAGAGGAGGCCCCAGGCCCCCGGCCTTTGGGGCCTGCACCCCACGGGACTCCCCGGCCAGCGGCAGGAAGGCTTGTCTAATGTCTGAGATTGTTCCCCAGGTATGCCCAAGAGGTGATCCAGCGAGGTCGCTCCTCTGTCAGGCCGGCTTGCATGCCGCTGCTGAGTGTGGTGCCCGCCGTCTCCGACCTGGATCTCTCCGAGTCTGAGTAGGTGCCCCAGCTCTTCCTGTCTCCTCCCTCCCACCACCCGTCCCGTAGCGGCTCTAGAACCCTCCCCACCCCCCACCCTGCCAGGGGGCTTCGCTCTGCCGCCTTGCCAGGACCGGCCTCAGCCACGGGGCGGCTGGACCAGGGAACCCTAATAATGGTGGTAGTAGTAGTAGTAGTAGTAATAATAATAATAAAATTTATTTATACCCCGCCCTCCCCGGCCAGAGCCCAGGGTGGCTAACACAATAAAATCACAGTAAAAACATAATACGGGAAAAAGAGAGGTGGGGGAACCAGTTTAAAATACAGGTAAAAATGCAATTTAAAATGCAGCCTCATTTTAAAAGTAGCTGATAAATCAAGACCATAAGGGGAGGGAAACATCCGGGTCAGACCGAGTCCAAACCAAAGGCCAGGCGGAACAGCTCTGTCTTGCAGGCCCTGCGGAAAGATGTCAAGTCCCACAGGGCCCTGGTCTCTTGGGACAGAGTGTTCCACCAAAGGAATACAGGTTAAAATGCAATTTAAAATGCAGCTTCATTTTAAAAGTAGCCTATAGATCAAAACCATAAGGGGAGGGAAACTTAAGGGTCAGGCTGAGTCCAAACCAAAGGCAGAACAGCTCTATCTTGCAGGCCCTGCGGAAAGATGTCAAGTCCCGCAGGGCCCTAGTCTCTTGTGACAGAGCGCTCCACCAAGTTGGGGCCAGTACTGAAAAGGCCCTGGCTCTGGTTGAAACCAATCTAACCACCTTGCGACTTGGGACCTCCAAAGTGTTGTCATTTGTGGACCTTAAGGTCCTCCGCGGGGCATACCAGGCGAGGCGGTCCTGTAGGGCACAGCAGGGAGGCTGCAGGGACCCCCTGGAGCCTCCTTGCCCCCAATGTGCCCGTTCACGCGCTGCTGGGAAGCCTCTGATCTGGCAGGCAGCCACCACTAGGCAGGTGGAGAGCCTCCCTCCCTCCTTCCCTGCTCAGGGAGTCCTTGTTTTTCTGGCTCCTCTGGTTGCCTGGCCTCAGCCTCCCGCCTGCCCCTGGTGCCCAGTGCAGCTCAGGGGTTAGCGGCAGGTGGTCTCGGTCAGCTTTAAAATGGGATTAGACAAGTTGGAGGAGGAGGAGGAGGAGGTTCCGTGGCTTCTAGGGCTGATGCCCCCTGGTGCCAGTGGAAGGCTGCCTGCTTCTCGTTGGGGGGCAGCAGCAGGAGAGGACTGCTGGCCTCCAGCTGCTTTTGGCCACGGGGAGAGGGGAGAGGTGCTGGGCCAGGGGGGCCTTGGTGGCAGCAGAGCTCCTCCGACGTTCTTCTCAACTGTTGTTGCCGTGGGGCCTGTTCTGTGGCTTGCCTTTTGGGGTTGGAGAGCTGAAAAGAATGCCAATATTTTTTGCATCTGGCAACCAACATGCCCCTTTGGTTTCAGATGGTACATGGATAGAACATGAGTCCAAAAAACCCAGGACACACATTTTCACAGATCCTCCAGAAGGAATGTCTGGAAGTGCGGACTCGATTCTGACTAAGTTAAGCCTCCTGGTGTATACAGTCATACCTTGGATCCCAAACGCCCTGGAACTCAGATGTTTTGGCTCCCAAATGCCGCAAACCTAGAATTGAGTGTTCCGGTTTGCGAACTTTCTTTTGGAACCCAAACGTCCGATGGGGCTTCAGGAGCTTCCTGCAGCCAATCAGAAGCCACGATTTGGTTTTCGAACGTTTTGGATGTTGAACGGACTTCCAGAACGGATTCTGTTTGACTTCCAAGGTACGACTCTATTATGATCTAGGCCTAGGAGGCTTCTTTTGGTCAGAAGTTGCCATATTTCAAAAAGTAAAAACTAGGATGCCCCAAAAGTTGTTGAGCTTTCAAAAACGCCAAAAAAAGTGTTGGGTTATGTCTGGGAAAATCCGGAAGTATGGCAGCCCTAAATACATTACTTCTGGTAAGTGAGTCATCATAGCCACTAGAGGGCCATTAATATTTGTGTTCTGGGCTTTTTAATCTCATCTACCCCTAAGGGACGCGGGTGGCGCTGTGGGTTAAACCACAGAGCCTAGGACTTGCCGATCAGAAGGTCGGTGGTTCGAATCCCCACGACGGGGTGAGCTCCCGTTGCTTGGTCCCTGCTCCTGCCAACCTAGCAGTTCGAAACCACGTCAAAGTGCAAGCAGATAAAGAGGTACCGCTCTGGCGGGAAGGTAAACGACGTTTCCGTGTGCTGCTCTGGTTCACCAGAAGTGGCTTAATCATGCTGGCCACATGACCCAGAAGCTGTACACTGGCTCCCTCGGCCAGTAAAGCGAGATGAGTGCCGCAACCTCAGAGTCGTCTGCGACTGGACCTAATCGTCAGGTGTCCCTTTACCTTTACCCCTGCACTATCTGAAACCAAAGGGGCCCTTGTTTGCCAGATGTGAATTTTATTCCAGCTCTCCTGCCGCACTAGAAGGTTTTGTGTCTGGTCTGAGCACCCGGCCAGCGTGCAGAGAGCCAGGGTGGGCTGGCGAAGGGAAGGGACAGGCTGGTGAGTGGAGGGGTGCAGCCAATGGCCCCTCATTGCTTGCGCCGGAGCAGTGGGCTGGGACGGCTTCTTGCTTTGAGCCCCTCCTGCCCCCTTTCCTACAGAAGGGAGCTGAATTGTGCAGGAGCTGAGCTGTGTGCTGGTCCAGGGCTCTTGGCGAGGCTCCTTGGCGAGGGCTTTTCCCTTAGCAGGGACATCTTGGGGCCGAGTCGTTCCCAGAGAAAGAGGTGGCATCCCTTTGTCTGAACAAATCCTTCGGTCTTTGAGGCAATCAACACCCCCCCTCTTTTGGAAAGGTCTTTTGCTCAGCTCCCTGCCTAGTAAGCGTTGGGGGTATCTGTCCCCCTCTTCCCCAGGTAGCAATGCTGGGATGGCTGCAGCACCCACCCACCCCGGCCTGGGCACCCCCCTCTCTGAGCTGTGGCTTTTTCCTCTCTCTGTGTTCCTGCCCTTTGGCTATGGGAAGTTCCAGTCACCTGCCGCCCTTCTCCTTTGGGCTTCTGGGACTGGAGAGGAAGCTGTTCTCCCCCAGAGCTTCCTGGGTCCCGGCAGGGGGTGCCTGTGCCGTTTGCAAGGGAGCTGGTTCCCTCCCTCCTCCAAGGAAGTTCAGCAGGTGGTATATCGGCTTCCCGCCGTGTAAAGGGTTTGTGCTGTGTTTGCCTTGCAGGGCGAAGGTGCAGAAGAGGCCGGGGGCCAGCTCCGCTCAGCCCTGCGAGAACATTGTGGTAGCCTACTACTTCTGCGGAGAACCCATCCCCTACCGCACGCTGGTCAAAGGCCGTGTCGTCACCCTGGGCCACTTCAAGGAGCTGCTCACCAAGAAAGGGAACTACAGGTGAGCAGGGAGGGATGCCTCGGGTCCCTGGGCAAGAAGCCTTGCCTCTGGTGCTTCCCCTCTTTGGCTCGTGGCCTCCAGCCTCTGCCCCTGGGGATGACAAGTCCCACAAATGTGTGGGCCCCAACTCTGTCGGTTGGCCTGGGAGACGGATCGCTGTGCAAATCTCACCTCCGCAGAACCAAGCCAAGAGGTATTTGGAGAAGGAAACTCAAGTCAAAACCCGATTTTGTTTGCATCAGAGCTGAGGAAGCCTATGCCAAGGGAAACCCCAAACACACTAAATGGCACGTCATGTTCAGAGTTGCACACTTTCTTCTGAACCGACAATTTCCTTTTTTTTTTTTTGCAGAACCTCTCCTTTAGTTTATTGGCAGAGAGCAGAATGGGCCCATTTTAGAGGTGGAGGTGGCAGGAGTTGGGGGCACCTGAGCTGTGAGGGGAGCCCTCTGTCAGCGCAGCCATGCACCACATGACCCTTCTGGTATTCTGATGAGGACTAGAAACTTGCTTTAAAGCAGGGGGAGCTTTGGGGACCCTCCTGGTGTCGCCAGATTTCAGCTCACAGCAGCATGGCTAGCGGTCAGGAATGATGGGAGCCGCAGTCCTGGAGCGACACAGATTTCTCCACCCTGGTTTAAAAAGACACTCTCTGTCCCCCATCTTGCAGGTATTACTTCAAGAAAGTAAGCGACGAGTTCGACTGCGGCGTGGTGTTCGAAGAGGTGCGGGAGGATGAGGCCGTCCTGCCCATTTTTGAGGAGAAGATCATTGGGAAGGTGGAGAAGATTGACTAGCCCAGAGGAGGCCGAGCGAGACGGAAGCAGCCAGAGATGGGCGGAAGCGCCGGCCAGGGAGGGGGGCAGGGGGGGCACCGGCAGCACTGGCATCCTTCCACACCCGCTGCCCAGAATGGCTCTGCCTTCCCCCTGTCTGCCTGTGGGGCGGCCACCAGCCCCCTCAACATAACGCTTTGCGCATTAGGGGGCCGTTCACCGAAGCCGCCCGTTTTGATATCATCAGGAACGGGGCGGTCCAGCCCCCCCCCCAAAAGTGAACATGCTTCCTCTGGGACGGGGAGGGCGACAGCAGCCCCACAGGTGGGGAAGCTCCAAAGGGTGCTTGTTCACCCGTGGAACGAGCTGCCACTTGATACTTTGCACCTTGCTGCTCTGCGGCTGGCCCCTCCATCTCAGCCCGCGGCCTTTCCACGCCTTGCTGCCCACCTTGCCAGGTCAGAGGGGTTGGGGAGGGGGGAGTCTTGCGGAGAGAGCAGATTTCATCGTCTAGAGAAGGGGCAGCCTGGCATTTGCTGGGAGGTGGGACGGGACCTCTGGGCTGCCCCTTTGAGCCTCCTCCTTGCACCCCATAGATCTGGGTGTATTCAGTGCCCCTCACCCTGGATGGTGGCTGCCCCTGCTCTGCCTCCCTGCCGGGGGCAGCCTTTGCCTCCCCACTCCTCCCCAGTTGCCTGATTCCCCCCCCTGCTGCTCTCCAGGTACCCCTGGGCTGTGGGGGCGCCTGCCCTCGCCAGAGCCCTGCACCTTCTTGCGTACGTCACCGAGTGCCTTCAAACGCCTGTTCTGTTGCCACCCACTGCCCCGGACGGCCTCCTCCCCGGGTCCCGCTTGCCCTCTGTGCCGGCGGGGACCCCGAAGGCCTCGGACCCGTTGCGGGTTTTTCATTTCCCTTTTTTCCTGAAGGGTTCCCTTGTAAATATGTACATTTTCTAAAGACGGCATCAGCCACCAGTGGTTGGGCCAGCGGCTGGCATCTCCCGAACGTTTTTTTCACATGTTGACTTGTACAATTTATCTTTTAAAAGGTACTTGGATAATAATGGAATAAAAGCCCATGTTCAGATGGCAGCTCTGCGTGTTTGTGAGTTGTGTGGGTTGCCATCCTCTGCTTGCGTTGGGGGAGGAGGAGGCGAGGCCTGCTCCGACATGGGCTATTTGGGGCACTGATCAGCTCACCCTTCACTGAGACCCCTCAGGAACTGAGCTCACTCAGATGTGGCAACAGGCAGCCCTGGAAGACTCTGGACATGCTCTGGGACCCTTTTTCCATGTGGGGAACAGCAGCAGAAGCAACGTTGCTCTTGCAATCTGCGCAGATGCAGCAACAGACCCTTGGGGGGGGTTCTTTGCACAAGGATGTTGTATCAACCCCCCCCCCCATCACTCACTCTCAGACCACTGTGTGCCCCATCTGCAGGGCTGTGTGGGCTGATAGCAAGGTCCTGCCTTGGCTTGCTTTGGGGACCAGGACCTCAGCCAGATGGTGGGACATTGCTTGGGTGAAATACGCTCTTAATTTAGAGCAGGGGTCAGCAAACTCTTTCAGCAGGGGGCCGGTCCACTGTCCCTCAGACCTTGTGGGGGGCCGGAGTATATTTTTTTTGGGGGGGGGATGAACGAATTCCTATGCCCCACAAATAACCCAGAGATGCATTTTAAATAAAAGCACACATTCTACTCATGTAAAAACACACTGATTCTGGGACTGTCCGCAGGCCAGATTTAGAAGGCGATTGGGCCGGATCTGGCCCCCGGGCCTTAGTTTGCCTACCCCTGATTTAGAGGATAGGCCTTGGGTCAGCCCTCGTCCCCATCCACAAATGGTCTGTGCTTTCTGCCTTTCCCTTCTCCCTGAGGAAGAGTCCTGTGTGACTTCTAAACTAGCACTGCCACCTTCTAACTAAGCTGCAGAGATTTGCAGCTTTCTCCCCGGGATGGAGGCCGGCGCTGGGGAGGGTGGGACACGGGAGCTGCGAGCTGCTGTCAATGAAAGGGCTGGTGCTACAATTATCTGCATGTTTTTAATAGATCATCATGATTGATAGATGATAGATTTCTGCTAGTGCTTCATTGCTTTTCAATTGTTGCTTCCTTCTGGTGTTTTCGTCTGTGAGCCACCTTTGAGTCCCTTTCAGGGAGAAGGCAGGATATAAATAAATATATAAAAACGAGGAAGAGGAGGAAGGGGCTGCTGGCCTCTTCCCAGGGCAGCATTTAGGCAGGAGTGGGAGCCTGATCCGGGGGGGGGGGCGGGTGAAGGGAGCTGTTGTCCCCTACATTGCACAACTCTCACACGTGGCGACTGTCCCAGATCCTCAGGTTTTTGGCCACCGGCAAACGTGCAGCGGAGCCACGAAGGAAGCGATGCCCTTGGAGGCCATGGCCGGCTCTACAGCTCGTCTCTTGGTTCTGGGGAGCCTGGTGGGCTTGTTCGATTCTCCTGGGGTTCCTCGGGGGTCTCGGCAGCCTGGAAAGCCAGAGCCCAGCGTCACCGTGGGAACGGGGACAAACTCAATGTTCGGAGTGGGCATGAGGGGTTGCCGCTGAAACTCACCTTGGTGTCGTCCTGGGGAGGGACCTCACCCCCGTTCTCCAAGAACGCCGAGAAGGATTCCAGGTCTCTGGCGCTCCGGTACTCGATCATCTGGAGTGGAAAACGGGGTGTTGGCCTGGCTTTGCCCCACAAGCAGCTGCTGCCTCCCTTCTACCTCCTGGGGGAGCCTCCTTGCTCTACTGTCCCGGAGGACCTGGGCAAATCCTGCGGCCACAGTTTCCCCCACCCCATGCCATGGGGCACCTGCATTACCTTCTTGTCCTGCCCTGCAGGGAAGTAGTAGAGCGTTGGGTAGGCTCGGATGGGGAGCCCTGCTACTTCGTTGGCCGTGGCATCCATCTCAGCGATGAGGATGTCCTCACGGTCTTTATATTTCTCGCCCAGCTCTGCCCAGGCGGGCGCCATTGCCTTTGAGTGGGGGCACCAGGGGGCATCTGTGGAAGCGGAAGAGAAGGGATGGAGTTAGGAAGACGCAAGTCTGTTTTGTCGTCAGGCCGGTTCACCAGCTGCATCCCTCTCTGGAGAAAGCTGACCTGGTTTCAGTTGTGCAGGCTGCGTCCCTCTTAACACCTCGCTGTGGCGCTGCCTTTAAAAATGACCCCACAACTGGCACAGAGGATGTAATAGCTGTGGGTGTTTGCACTGATCTGGTACCAACTGCACTGGCTGCCGGTTGCTTTCTGCTCCCATTTTCAGGCCCTGGTTTTAACTGTTAAAGCCCTACATAGTTTGAGACCCCTTGCTCCACTGTAAGCCTGCCGGGACTTTAAGTTCAGCTTCAAAGCCCCCACTCCGTTGTGGCCTGTTATGGCCTATTGGATTGATGGGTAATAATAATAATAATAATAATAATAATAATAATAATAATAATAATTTATTATTTATACCCCGTCCATCTGGCTGTTTCCCCAGCCACTCTGAACAGCTCGCAATCGAGTGTTAAAAATGGGAAACAGGACCTTCTCAGTGCTGGGCCCAGCCTTTCGGGATTTCCTCCTCAGGGAATTCTGGCCCCATTGAGCATTCTGGCCCCATTTCAAAGTATCCTGAAGACTTTATAAATTCCAGACTGTTTGGCTGATACACATTTGTTATCACACTAGTAAATTATTTCTATGCGGTTTTTGTAATAAATGTTTTCTGAACCGCTTGGAAAGGGCTGGGCTCTGAAAGTCTGCAAAGCAAGCAAGTTCTCTCAGCAGCAATTTTCCTGGAGATAGCCTAGTCAGTAGAGCGCGAGACTTTGAATCTCAGGCTCCTGGGTTTGAGTCCCACACCGGGCAAAAAGATTCCTGCAGTTCTGTATATGTATATATCATTGAGCTCTGTATATGTACCTGAAAAGTCTGGGTCAAGCCTGTTTCTGCCAACTGGGGATGAGGGGAAAACCCCCAAGGAGGGCTGCCCTCCCAGTAAGTTTCCAGAGGATGCCAGGAGGGAACGTGGACGAGCCCCAGAGGCAGTTTTGAGGTTCCTCCTCCCCAGTCCCAAAGTGCCACTTACAGAACTTCACAAAGACACTCTTGCTCTCATCAAACGCCACTTGATCAAAGTTTCTGCCAACTAGGGTCTTGACTGGTGCCTTATCCCAGTCCTCTGCAATCTCCTCGCTCATCAGGTACGGCTGGAAAGAGGAAGCAATGCTTAGTGCTGTGGGTCGGTGGAGTGGTGATAGACTTGTTTTTTATTTTAATTTTATTTTATTTATGATTTTCAGTTTTATACATTTCAATAATTTTACAATCATTTTAACATTTCAAAACTTGACTTCCTTCCCCCTCTTTGTGTAGTTCCTTAAATTTTATTTTTAATATTCTCTGCACATCCAAATTAATTTGCTCATTTATCCATCTACTTTAAATTCATGCTCTTATAAAACTTCAGGTTATTACAATAATCCTGCCAATGTTCTTATCTGTTTACAGTTTGTTTGTAAATATCCAATAAACCGTTTCCATTCTTTTATAAAAAGTTTGCTATCTTGATTTCTTATTTTTCCGGTAAGTTTCGCCATTTCTGCATATTCCGTAAGTTTTTATATCCATTCTTCTTTTGCTGGGACTTCTGCTTCTTTTCATTTTGGGGCAAGTAACATTCTTGCCACTGTAATCGCATACATGAATAAATTTCTGTACAGTTTGAGTAGTTCTCTCCCTATAATTCCCTAAAGGAAAGCTTCTGGGTTTGCTTTTACAAACATTATTTTAAACATCTTTTCCAATTCATTATATATTATTTCCCAGTAAGCTTTAACCTTACTATGAGACCAGGAGTGGTGAGAGACTTCAGGCCTATGGAAGGAAGGCAGCCTCCTCCACTCTGCAGTTTTGGCTCCTTCCCTACTGCTGGGGGAAGAGGGGACCTGGCAGAGGCTGCGGCCACTGCCCCACCAGCAGCTCACCTGTAGGGCAGAGCTCCTTCCCATCTGGGGTGAGGGATGGTGGCTGTTAGAATTCCTGCTCCGTGATTGCAGTCATGGGATTGTTGTCTATCACATGACGGTGTATGTTTTCATTCCACAGAGTGGGAAGTGATGGAGACAGGATGTATTGTGTTACTGTGTTCTGTGAAGTGGGAATATTGTCCTTTGTTCTTTCTCTCTTTGCTATCTGATACTAGAGAGAGAGGGAGCCATTTTGCAGTGCTCCGTGTGTGTTTATATGTAGATAAAGTAGATTAGCAAAAATGCTGAGTTGCTGAGGTCTGTCACGCAAGTTGCGCAACCTCTGTGGATCCCTAAGTGTGCCGGTGTCTGTTGGCATCGGTCGCTGTGATGTTCGGGCAGAAGAAAGCTTATGAAGCTCCCGAATGATCGACCAGGAGGGAGAGAACATGCCAGTCAGGCATGTGTCTCTGCCAGGGTCCTACTCGAGTGTAGGACGAGCTCCTGACAATGGCATCCCTGAAGAGCCTTCAAAGAGACTCCAACCAGAGAAGAATGGCTTATAAAATGAATGGATTATGCTGAAATGGCAAAACTGATGGTAAAACTCAGAGGACGCAGCGATGAACTGTTTATGGAAAATGGGAGGCCTTTTTTTTGGACTACCTGCCAAAATATTTTAGCAATAGGAAATTGCGTGCAGGATTTGAAATATGAACAACAACAAGCAACATGCCGGCTAATAATATACTGACTATTTTTATAACACTATACTGTTTCAAAATTCATAAACAGAAGACATACAATATGTGCATGGGGTCACAAACTAATAAGAATCAAATAAATGTTCCATGAACAGGAATGGTAGGAGTGGATTTGAAATATGTGCGGGAGAAAAAAAGAATGGTCAGATGGAATTGGGGGGTTTAGTAATAAGTACAAATTATGGTGCTGGAGGAGACTTGAGAGTCCCACGGACTGCAAGAAGATCAAACCTCTCCATTCTTAAGGGAAATCAGCCCTGAGTGCTCCCTGGAAGGACAGATCCTGAAGCTGAGGCTCCAAGACTTTGGCCACCTCAGGAGAAGAGAAGACTCCCTGGAAAAGACCCTGATGTTGGGCAAGATGGAGGGCACAAGGAGAAGGGGACGACAGAGGACGAGATGGTGGGACAGTGTTCTCGAAGCCACCAGCATGAGTTTGACCAAACTGCGGGAGGCAGTGGAAGACAGAAGAAGAAGAAGAGTTTGGATTTGATATCCCGCTTTATCACTACCCAAAGGAGTCTCAAAGCGGCTAACAATCTCCTTTCCCTTCCTCCCCCACAACAGACACTCTGTGAGGTGAGTGAGTCTGAGAGACTTCAAAGAAGTGTGACTAGCCCAAGGTCACCCAGCAGCTGCATGTGGAGGAGCGGAGACACGAACCCGGTTCACCAGATTACGAGACTACCGCTCTTAACCACTACACCACACAGTGCGTGGCGTGCTCTGGTCCATGGGGTCACAAAGAGTCGGACACGACTAAACGACTAAACAACAACAACAACAACAATAAATGCAGCAATTAAGGATAAAAAACATCAGTGCGGGGTGGGTGGGAAAGACAAAAAGAAACATATAAGTGAATGATAAATTGTATGTGAAGTACATTAAAAAAAAACTAATAAAAAGGAATATCAAAAAGAGTCCTCGTCCCTTTCTCCCCCCCCCAACACCCAGCCCGACCATGCGGCTGCCCACCTGGACTTTGCCCTCCATCACCTCCTGGCAGAAGACATGGATGGCAGGAGCCGTGAGGGATCCATTTGCGACCAAGAGGTATTTCCTGTTGCTCTCGATGTTGATGAAGCGGATGGCGGGAGCCTCGTGGCTCTTAAGGCCAAAGAAGTGCAGGATCTGGGCTCCTTCCCCGTTGACGTCGGCCAGCACGAAAAGCACCTGCCCAGGGGATGCGTAGAGGGGCAGAGATGAGTCTAGTCCAACCCCTGGCAGGGCAGGAATATGCTCCCTGGGACTCGCCTCCCAGAAGCAGAAAACACAGCACCCACACAAACCCCACCCCCTCCCTGCATGGGACCACCCCACAAAGCCCCAGGGCAAATGTGCCGGCTGGCCACGGGGGGGGGGCTCACCTTTCCCCGGAAGGCAGGGGCAGCATCTCGGAAGCTGCTGAGGAGCTCCAGCTGAGCGTCCTGCGTCTTGTTGATGAAGAGCAGCAGGTGGTTTGGGATCTTTGCCCCAAATATCCTGGAGGAGTTCTAAGGGAAAGACACAGGCGGGTGTAGTGATCAGGTGGGATTGCTAGGAGGAATTATACCAAATATGGAGCAAGCCATCTGTGTCAGCAATGAAAGCATTGCGTTGACTGGGTTTAAGCCATTTTGATATGATTTTTGATCAATCCACGCCTCTGCATCCCTGTCCTATTTCTCTTGCTTGTCAAGTCACGTACACAGCTCAGTTACCAGTTGCTTCGCCAGGCATCCTAGCCCATGAAAGATAGTAGGCAGTTCTTTGATGTGCCCTTCCCTGATTTTGTTCATCTCAGGGCCAAGAAATAGTTTTTCACATGAAGCTGATAAAGATCCCCATCATCCTTGCCATCCTTCCTATCATGTTTATTGCTGTTTTTGACCTCCGGGGTTGCTGAATGCATCCCTCCTTTTTTGTTCTGTTTTATTTACCCCAGAAGTATGCATGCTTAATTAGTTTTTGTAGTTTAACTTTGTCCCCACGTGGGGTTTTTGAAATGCTCAGAGGAAATCTGATTGGTTCTTAAGTACACTGTGTAAAAAGTTCTTTTGTGAATAAAACGACCTGGGCCAGAGGGTGGACAGGCATTATTATTATATGCACACCTCCCAGAGTCTTGCTGGTCAAGCCTCTGTGTGTCTTCTATTAATCAGAGTCTAATCCTTCCTTTGCTTTGGGAATGCCAGAGCGGGGACCCCCCAGGGGTGGAGGGGTGTGAGTGTTAGGTTTCTGTTTTGACACACTGCCCAGTGGTGTTCACAGAAAAGGGAAGGATGTTAGGTTTCTGTTTTGCCACTGTGCAGTGCTTGGAGTCACAAGACTCTGTTTTCATTCCAGACATTCCAGACTGTTGGAAGTCTCACGGGAGACGGATGTTGATATTACTGGTTTCCTGTTCCTTTGTTCCAGTTGCCTCTCTGCTTTCAGAGAGAGGGGATGTATATTCTTTTCTGTCTGTCTGTCTCAGCAATGTAGCTCATATTTCTTGTCCTTCTGCTGCTTGGATATGTTAAAACTCTGCTAAGTTATAGAACTTGCTAGGGCAACATGGGAAGGATTTTAATAAACAATATATCCTCTCCTGCCTCCCTGAACATTCCCACAATTTCTGTGTTCTCTCTCTGTAAATATTGAATAAAAGACTTGGTAAGAACTCTTCTTTTTTTAGCTGCTTCTTGGCTGCCACTGTGGGAGGGATCATAGAATCATAGAGTTGGAATAGAGCACAAGGGCCATCGAGTCCAACCCCCTGCCAAGCAGGAAACACCATCAGAGCACTCCTGACATATGGTTGTCAAGCCTCTGCTTCAAGACCTCCAAAGAAGGAGATTCCACCACACTCCTTGGCAGCAAATTCCACTGTCGAACAGCTCTTACTGTCAGGAAGTTCTTCCTAATGTTTAGGTGGAATCTTCTTTCTTGTAGTTTGGATCCATTGCTCCGTGTCCGCTTCTCTGGAGCAGCAGAAAACAACCTTTCTCCCTCCTCTATGTGACATCCTTTTATATATTTGAACATGGCTATCATATCACCCCTTAACCTCCTCTTCTCCAGGCTAAACATGCCCAGCTCCCTTAGCCGTTCCTCATACGGCATCGTTTCCAGACCTTTTGGCTGGCCCTTGTGCTCTATGTGGATCAGATTCCCTGGAGCCTGACATGCAGTGGCTCCTCTCCCTCTGGAGGTGCTGAGCTGTGGCAGGGCTTTGCTTGCTAGAAGGGGAGGTCACGAGTTGGAAGCCCCCCCCCCCCCCGGTCATCTGGGCCAACCCCCTGCAATGCTGGAAAATCCCTAAAAGGGACAAGCAACCCTGGCAAGAAAGAGCCAAGAGGAGCTGGGCTCTGGCTGGCAGCCAGGAGGAAGAAGGGTCTGAGGAACCGCAGAGCTTCCTCTCACCTGGCTCGTATACTCCATCACCAGCTCCAGGCTCTGCACCAGGATGAATTGTGCCAGCTCCGCCCCATCCAGGCCCAGCTCTTCATCCACCAGGAAGTCTTCCCGGGACTCATCGTGCTGCAAGAGAATGAATGAATGGATTAATGAATGAATCTTTCTTTGCATCAGCCACCAGCCATAACAATAAAGCAAACAAAATTGTGGTATACAGAGGATAAAGGTAAAACGTCAATTATGTAAAAAACATTTTGGGGGTTGGGGTCAATGGTCAAATAAGGGATCTTATTCTAATTGCCCCGGCGAAAAACCTTGCAACCTTTGCTGTCACCTGTTCATCTTGATCTGCCAAGAGAAAGGACACTGTAGCAGTGGTTGGGCAACCCATAATGGACAATAATAGAAGGATGATAGCCCAGCTACTCACACTGGGTTTTAGAAAACTGAACAACTTAATTAGGCAGTGCTTAAAATGATATCGAGCAACAGAATAATCTGGCCACAATAAGGAAAATTTGGGCATGGTATGACTATTTTCCACCCAGTCGTCTTGACTCTCTGGCACCCTGTTTGCATAACTTAATAATTCCAAAATATAGACACACTTATACTCCTGCAAGATTGAATATACTGCCTTCAGCTGTACTTGAGGGATGTTTCCAAAAAATTCCACTCAATAAACGGTTATGTGACAGAGTCTGTCTGGGCAGATCCAGGGAGCACCATCTAAATCTCAGCAGCTGCACCAGTCACAGAAAGAAACGCCTCCCTTCTAAATGCCCCCCCGTCTTTTAACCAACCCTGCTAAGCTCCTGAAAGTGCCCGCCTGGCCCAGCTCTCACCTTCTGGAAGAGAGAGACGGTGCCAGGGTGGGTCACGTTGAACTTCTCAAAGAGCTCCGAGCAGTTGGTGAGTGCGAAGGCAACGTCCGGAGCATCGCTGGCCACATCGTAGAAGAGGCGCACGTCTTCATCCTGCAGGTCCTGCAAGGAATGCGTGGCAGCTGAGCCGGGCACAGGATGCCAGGAGCAGCACGCAAAGGATATCCGAGGCCTGCGCTCCGTTTGTGGAGAGGAAAGAGAGTCTCATTCTGGGAGACCTGCTTCCCCCGGCAGGGCCTTGGGTGCGGGGAAGCTGCCCCAAGACAGCAACTCCCTGGGGGCTCCCCAGCCTGTCAGTTGGGGCCCAAATGTCCCCTGGAATGTGCCAGAGGCTGACCCTCACATTTCCTCTCTTTCCCAGCTGCACCACCAGGAAACAGCAGCTCAGGGGTAGCAGCTTGGCTTGGCTGCAGGAGTGCAGAGGCGCAAGTGGAGCACTCACAGAGAAGAATCCGACCACCGCCACCATGTTGGCATCCAGGAAAGCAGCCGCCTGGCTGGCATTCTCCAGCAGCACCGCACTGGGCCCAGCTTTCCGTTTCAGCCACTTCACGATTCCCTCTGCGTCTCGCTGGCCTGGCAAACGGGCGGCAAAAGTGTGAGTTGTGGGGCAGCACCACCTGCTCGACCAGGCACTGCGTTAAGAAGGGAGAGTGGCGAATGGCACCACTCCTCTCGCAGGGGCTCATGGCGGCTGAGGTTCAGATGAGAATAAGCCCCTGATGTGATGCAAATGCAATCCTGGGAAATCTAGGCGAGGAGCTGCAAGCGAAGAGCTCTTCTTGCTCCCTCTGAGGTGAAGCCCTCATGTCAGGGAATGGTCTGGATCTGAAGATTGGGGAATGCAGTCGCAAGCAGATCAGCTCCTCTCAAGAGGCAGGGGAATATTCCCCCCACCACCAAACCTCCAGCATTTCCAGAAGCAGAGAGAGAGAGGCAGAAACAAACGTAGAAGCTGAACAGGTTAGGGAGGAGTTACCCAGCTATGAGACAATGACAAGAGATCCGGAAGGGAGCGGGCAGCTGGAAGATACATCAATTGAAAGTGGGGGAGAGACCCCCCTCCCCTTAGAGGTCTGAACATATCGGAGAACAAAGGAGACTGAGAGGGGGAGGGACTTCCCGTTGGCGCACTCCTTGCTGCAGAAGTTGGAAGTCAGATTCAGAATATGCAACTGATCTCCTTGCAGAGGGTTGTCTGTGTGTGCAACATGATGTTGTAATAAAGGACTATAAATCTATCAACTGCTCATTAATTCTTATCTGTGAGCTACTGGAGGAAGAGGGGAACTCCCTCGCTTGACACCTCATGCCCAAAGAGCCACAGGATAAGAACCAAGGGAGACCCCGGCTGCTGCTGGATCAGGCCCATCTAGTCCAGCATCTTGTTCTCAAAGGGGCCAGCCGCATGCTCCCAAAGGGACCCAAGGGCCGCACCAATACCCATTCAGAGCCACCCTGCCTCCGACAGGGGAGGTCCAGGGCGGCTGAGAACGCCCCGCAAAACCACAGCTTCTTCTGACCTGTGAAGTCCGCTGGGTGAGTGCGGTTGCCGTCTCTGAACAGCTTGAGGACGGGGAAGCCGCTGACTCCGAACTCTGCGCTCAGCTCCTTCTCCTGCTCCCCGTCCACCTTGGCCAGGCGCAGCACAGAGCCCTCCTCCTTCAGCAGGGCGGCGGCCTTGGCGTACTCCGGGGCCAGGGCCTGGCAGTGACTGCTCCAGGGGGCATCTGGGAGGGAAAAGGAGGAGGGGTGAAGCGTCAACCCCACAGGCAACCAATAGCAGTGCGGAGGTGTGTAAGGACATCTGAGGAGCCTGCTGGATCGGGTCCAGCATCCTGTTCTCACAGTGGCCAGCCAGAAGCCCCACAGGGAAGCCCACAAGCAAGACCTGTGTGCGAGAGCTACTCTTCCCTCCTGCGCTTTCCAGCAACTGGCCTTGGGAAGAATTTGTGGTCTCTGAGTGTGGGGCCAGGGCAACCCCATTGTGGTGGTGATTGGGGAGGGTACATACACACCAGTGGGTCTCAGGGGCCACAGGCACAGCAGGAGAGTGTGGTTCTGTAGGCTGCCCTTCCTCCTGCCCCGTGGGCCTGGCAGGCCATGTTTGCTCTCCCAATAGGCCGCTGATAGCCGCTTTTGCTTAATCTCATCTCCTTCATCTCTTTTTCGCCTTCCAGGGCATAGAACAGGTTTGCTCCAACAGAAGCAGCTCTGTGGTGCCACAGGAGGACACGGCTGGGGTGGGGTGGGGGGCTGGAAGGTGAGGCGGGAGCTACAAGAAGGGTAATAATAATCATATAATAATAATAAAAAATTTATACCCTGCCCTCCCCAGCCAGGGCCAGGCTCAGGATGGCTAACACCAAATATAAATTACAACAAAACGTAATGGGGGGGGGGAGTTAATTAAAATACTGCTTAAAATGCAGCCTCATCTTAGTAGCAGCAGCCCATAAATCAAGACCATAAAGGGAGGAAACATCAGATATTCAACCATGCTGGTTCTACATGGGCAAGCAAAAAAGCCAAGGGGAAAATTATTGTATTTTTTGCTCTATAAGACTCACTTTCTCCCTCCTAAAAAGTAATGGGAAATGTGTGTGCATCTTATGGAGCGAATGCAGGCTGCGCAGCTATCCCAGAAGCCCCAACAGCAAGAGGGATTGCTGCTTTCACTGCGCAGAGATCCCTCTTGCTGTTCTGGCTTCTGAGATTCAGAATATTTGTTTTTGTTTTCCTCCTCCAAAAACTAGGTGCGTCTTGTGGTCTGGTGCGTCTTATAAAGCGAAAATTACGGTATATACCAAATCCCATATAAGGGGTCAGAGTGAGTCTAAGCCCGAAGGCCAGGCGGAACAGCTCCGTCTTGCAGGCCCTGCGGAAAGATGTCAAATCCCGCAGGGCCCTGGTCTCTTGGGACAGAGCGTTCCATCAAGTCGGGGCCAGTGCTGAAAAGGCCCTGGCCCTAGTTGAGAGGGTGCCTTGCCGGAGGGGATGTCTCTCAACAGGGTCCGCTGTGCCCCCTCCCCTAAGCAACCAAGCAGCCACCCTCTGAAGGGGGCGCTCCAGTTTGCCCCACCTGCCCCCTCCCAGTTCCTGCTGATTTTTGCCTGGGGGTGCAGGCCAGGGGAGTTCCTGGTGGTGCCCCATTCAAGCTCTCCCCCCTGCAGCAGCTGCTACTCACAGAACTCCACCAGGAGCAGCTTGTGCTTCCGCAGGGCTTGGGCAAAGTTGCTCTGGTTGAGCACCAAGACCCCCTGGTCCTCCTCTTCCTCCTCTTCCTCTGCCTGGTTCCTGCTCTCCTGGGCCCCCAAACACTGCACTAAGGCCACTGCCAGCCCCAGTGCCAGCAGGAGTCTCGGGAGGCAGCCCATAGCGGCCTGGAGGAGAGAGAGAGGCAGAGTGCCGGAGCCAGGAGATGCCAGGCAGGGAAGGGGGCAGATAAAGCTCCCGGGGCAAGCCTTTCCGTGACGTGGAGCCAGAGTTTGCCCCACGTGGCCCTTCCCCACTGGCTGCCCGATAAGAGCTGCTGGGGAGGGGTGCTGAACCCAAGGCAAACGGCTCTGGAAGCTCTGCAAACACCATCTTGCAAGTCAAGATAACCCCACAATTAATAGTAGCAATGAGTGCATTTATACTCACTTGCTTTGATGTGAGCTAATTGGCCGACTTTGACGGCATCAGTGCTTTTTTCTGGGGGTATTCAAGGGGACACAGCACTGGTAGAAAAGCACCCAATCTCCAAGCAGGGCGAGATTGCAGGGGTTCCAGGACTGGGGTCCCTTGGAATGAGGGACAGCAGAGACTGTGGTGTTTTTAGGATCTATGGTTTATTTACACATCTACAGCCTGAACCAAAGATGGAGGATCTCATAGCATTGACACCCCAAAAGGCCTTTCTTCTCTCACTGTGACAGCCTTGGAATCTCCCATCAATCAAGCATGGCGCTGTCTCTCTGGCTTCTCAGCCTGCAGTCTCCACTCAGCTCAGATCTCACCCAGCCAGGCTGGCCATCGTCCTTCCACATCCCAGCCAGGCGAGGCACCCGCAGTTAGTCATTGCCCTGGCAATCCAGCTCCTTAATTTCGGACGCTGATGGTCCTTGGTGTGAATTTCCCGGACATACCCAGAATACTGCAGTGGGAAGCAGCATTCAGCAAAATGTCCAGGAAAATCCAGGTGTGTGGCAAGCCATGATTTTGCCCAAAAATATCAACAACTTTGGGCAAAAAGAAAAGAAAAGCTGAACAACTTTTGTTTCAGGATTTTCACATTTTGAAATCTGGCAGCCCTAGTCCCTTGGCCAACACCTATTTAGTTGGTCTCTAAGGTGCTACTGGACAATTTTTATTTATTTATTTTGACCCATTGGCTGGGCAAAGAGATGCTGATGAGGTGCTTAAATGGCAGGCCATTCACTTGCAACTGCCCAGTTAGCAATGGCTTCTCCCATCAGCCATTAACCCTTCCTGGGCTCAGGACTCCAAGTGTCAGAAGGGGCTCCAGGCACCCTGCAGACTGACCCAAATCACAACATTATTAATGATGTTTTTTAATTGCTGTAACCCCCCCCCCCACAATCCCTGGGACTTTAGAGTGAGGGGGGGGGAAATAATAATACAACAACAATAAGAAATAGCAGGCCATCTAGAGAAGGCCTCTCCTTGGCCAGACCTCCTGGGCTGTGCTCAGCAACCCAGAGGGGGCTCCCCAGGGGGTGTTGGCCAGACCCAAGCAGGAGCAGCGGCCGCACATGGGGGTCTTGTGTGGGGTCCTGCCCAGCTTCCCCTTGATCTTCCTCCCTTGGTCCTGGCCGGACGCAGCGCCATTCCATGGAATGCCCGCCCTCCTCCAGGCATTGTTTGAATTCCACCCCAACGGCTGCTGCCCACGCAGAGTGGCACTGCCATGGGGCTCAGCGGTGAGGCAGGCTTGGGGGGTGGGTGTGTTGGAAATGGGAATCTTGGCACAGAGTGGGGGGCTTATTCTCTGGGCGGGGAGCAAAGGAAACTGAGGGATATAGTGAGCGCCCTCCGAGAAGTGTGTGTTTCTCAAGTGCTCGCCCCCCAATGTAGGAGCCCACTCCTATTGGCTGAAGTCCCTTTGGCCTCCCCAATAACATGTTTGAGGGGGCCAGACCCCTCCCCAAAGTTGATTGCCATTCAAATACTGCACATGCACTGCTTCTTGTGATTGATGATATGGGATGGGGCTTATCCCCACCCCCATATTTTATTCAACTTTGCACCCCAGCCAGCATCAAGCTAACTGCATGTTGTATTAACCTTTTCCCCACAGAGAGTAGAGGTTTGGGGCCTGGCGAAGCCCCCTCTGAAAGACAGGTAAGGAATGCTTCTGGGCAGAGACCCCCTTGGGGTGCTTGCTGACGTCCCTGATGGGGGGACTGGCTTCTTTCCTCCCTCCCTCCCTCCCTCCCTCCCTCCCTCCCTCTCCACATTGCTGAGCAAGAGGAGAGCCTCCATCTCCCTGACCCTTGGCCGTCTGCTCCATTGCCCAGCAAAGCAGATTCTCCAGGTCTCTGGCCTTGACCCTCTGTGAGGAGGAGAAGGGGGTCCCGCAGACTCCCTTGGGCTGGGCCACTCTCAGCCAGGACGACCCGTTTGTGGGGAGGGCCAGGGCAGGGGGGCAGAGGCTGCTTGGAGGCCAGTTGCTTCCTGCCTGCAGGTGGACGAGGAGGATGAGGCGGTGGCCGCAGACCCCCTTTTGCACATGGAGGCCAGGAAGGGCCACTGTGACACAGCCCGCCAGCTCCTTGCCCAGGACCCAGAGGCCCTCAACAGCCAGGTAGGCCAGCCAGCGGCTGCAGAGGATGGGTTGCAGGGCCCGCCTGCCCCACAGGCTGTGGTGGACCCCCTTCCCTTGGTGGAAGGGCTGGGATGTGCCTGCAATGGGGGGAGATGACTCCTTGCCCCCCTCCAAGGCCCCTCGCCTGGACAAGGCCCACCCCACAGCTGTTCTCTTGGCTTCCCCCTCACTCTCCAGGATGCCAGTGGCCGGACGCCCCTTTTCTGGGCCACGGAGTACAGACACGAGAGGCTGGTGGAGCTCCTGCTGGCCCACGGAGCAGACCCAGCTGTGCCGGATCACGTGAGGAATTCGCCCTCCGATTGCGCTGCGAGGCTGGATCCCTGGGGGGGGGGGGGGAGGAATGAATTGGGGTGGGGGTATTCACTCCCTATTGCCCACCCAGACAGAAGACCAGTTGGTAGCAGTGATGGACCTACAATTTGGGGCCCCTGAAGCTTAATATGTTATGGAAGCCCCTTCGCAACCAGAAGGAGGTCTGTTAGAAGGGAGGGGGGCACAGCAGAGCAGCCAACTTTCCCCTTCCTTCCTCCCTTACAACATCTGTGCTACTTACTCTATTTTTATATTTTTTAAATTAATTTTCAATGTTATTTTCAACAATAATTAAACATATTTTGAACATCTTATACATTTAATTTTTTTGGACTTCCATCAATCTCATCTGAAAATTTTCCAACCTAATCACTAAATATACATTTCTCACTTCCGCAATTACTTTTAACTCATAACTAACATCACTATTCTTTCTCTAATTTGCAATGCTTCATACATTTCTCCTTACAAAACTTCTTGTAGTCCTGCTAGCGTACTTTGTTGATTACAGTTGCTCTTCAAATAATTCATATATTTCTTCCAATCTTCTGTAAATCTCTGGTCCTGCAGGTTTCAAATCCTTCCTGTCATTTTATCTAATTCTGCATAATCCATTAATTTTGTCTGACAGTCTTCTTTCGTCGGAACTGTGCTCCTTACTCTCAAACTTTGCGTTGGTTGATATATACACAACAAAATATTAATCAATTTGAGTCAAAGCAATTGGCCTCCACCATGTGACTCAAATGGGGTCCCCCAAATTAAGCCATGTGGACTAAAGTGGCTTCTGGGTCCCTTCCGGCCCAGAAGCTGAAGCTTTGTTCCTTTCTTAGTAGATCTGCCCCAGTTGGTAGGAAGAGGGCAGAGCTGAGCGGGGAATCTCCAAAGTGGGCTGGGCTGCCAGTGTGGACAAGCAGCTCTCACAGGCACACATTCCCTGCTGGCATACTGCCACGCGATGCCATGGCACTGGCAGGGGTGGAGGAAGGGGTGGGGGGTGGGCCGCCCCTGGTGTCACCACTGAGGGGGGTGACAAAAAGCCAGGTGGCACTCACCCAAATGGTCCGCCCGCCGCCTCTCCCTCAGCTGTAGGGCGGCTAAGAGGAGGCAGGCAGACTCCTGGGAGGCCCCGCGGAGCGTACTGCCCCAGCTGGCCCCGCTCCTGGGCACATGGCAGGCGTGCCTCCCCAGTCGCTTGATCGGCTTGCTCTGCCCCTGGGCACTGGAGGGGGTGGGCTCTGCCAGCCAGCGAGGAAGCTGGAGGCACCTTGTGGGGCTGACCAAGGAGAGGCTGTGTGTGACTGTGTGTTGCAACCAGAGGCAGGCAGGGAGGCTGCAAGGGAGGGCTGCTGCTCACTTGTGCCAGGCGCATGTCCTCCTACCTGGAGGATCCTGGGGGCAGCAGGCCGTGGGGGCCCTGGGGTGCACAGACTGCTCCCCTGTGGAGAAAGGTAGCAAGCCTTGCAGAGTCACACAACCCCTCGAGGGTGGCCTGGGAGGTGCTTGGCCTAGGGTCCCCCCAGCTCAGCTCACCCCATTCTCTCTGCTGCCCACCACCCTTCCCTCCTTAGGAAGGGAACCTCTGTCTGCACTGGGCGGTGTATGTTGGCAGCCCCTCCATTGCCAGAATGCTGCTGGATGCCGGCTCTGATGTGGATGCGCTGAATGGCCAAGGCGACTCTCCCCTGCACCTGGCGGCCCAGGAGAGGCGCTACGAATGTCTCGTGTGAGTGCCGCCCACCCATGTGGGAATGTTGTGGACAGTGGGAGAGGATATCTTAATTAAATATTATCCTTCCTCACTCATGCTAGTACATTCCCCTGTGTATTGCAAGAAGTTAGTAGATTCATTAGAATCTCTTGAGTTAAGCAATCCAGTCTGGCTTGTCCAGATTGGGTTTGTTCCTGCTAAATTCCCCTTCAATTCCCTCTTAAAAAGAATAAAGACACAACAGTCTTCTCTTAAAAGTAAGAAGTAGTTTACTTACATTCAGTTCACAGTATGATCCTGAAGGCATTCTTTAGCTTGTAGTTACAGAAGAGAGTGTGAGTTTATCCCATATGGGGATTGAGCCCATGTGCTGCTGGCTGGGAGCCAGCAGACAGCAAAAGACATCAAGAGAGCAGCATCAAGAGAAGCGTCAAGAGAGAGGGAGAGGGAAGAAGGCTGCATGAACAGCCCTTTTACGGGGTCTCCCAGGGTCACGCCCATCCACCTGGTCACACGCAGGGGGAGGATGCTCCAGAAAGGTGTGACAGGAAGTCCTCCTGGCACTGGAGTAACACCCCCTTACGTGTCCACTCTGGTCAAACAGAAAATGTTGTATTTGACTGCTACATCCCACAGCCCAGTGGCCCTAGCCAGGCCCAGAGCTTGGCTGCGGAGGAGAAGCAGCCATCGCCCAGAAGCTCCCTTGTGCCCTTGCCAAGGAGATGAGAGGTCAGCACCCGCCTCTCCCTTGGCCTGGCTGTGCAGGGTGGGATAGTCAAAGAGCAGTGTAGACCAGACGCCCACTCTTTGCTAGGCTGGCACATGAGAGGCGCTGAAGTTCTAGTCTGCTAGAGAGGACTCTGCAGTGAGAGATGCTCCCGCTGTGCCCTGAGAGCGAGGGGGCCCAGCTATGTATCTCCTTCAACATGCCTGGGCTATTCCTCTCTTTTTCGTCACTTTCCACCCAGCCAGAACTGTGACAGCATCTGCTGATTCTGACGCTCCGCCTTAAAGCATCGTGGATTCCTGCATCAAAAAGGCTCAAACCAGCCTATCTAAGCTTCCCTTTTAAGCAGCAAAGGAATGACACCCTGCTGAACTCACAAACCTGAGGAAGGAAGGATAATATCTAGCAAATACCGTATTGGCCCGAATATAAGCCGCACATCTAAAATTCTGCAGGCAGGCGCTCACACCCATAAATGGCAAACGTAGAAGAAAATCCTGGGCTACTAGAGAGGACCCGCAAGTGGGTTAAACACCTGTTCATAGCACTATAAATGCAAATAAAAAACCAATACTGCGCTGTAAAATTCGGGGAAAGCTATGAATGACATTAGAATTGATTGCACAACAGTCTCAAGCTTGCAAATTGGCAAGAAAACATTTTGACCGCATGTCTGTTTCAGCAGCTATATCGTAAAAGTCAATCTTTTTAAGGTCGTGAATTTAAGCTGCACTTATAACTTTTCACGGTCAGAATTTGGCAAAAAGAAAGTGCAGCTTATATTCAGGCCGATACCGTATATCCTCTCCCAGCATCTATTCTCACCCCGACAGAGAGCAAGCTCCTGTTGGGAGCTGGGCATGTTTAGCCTGGAGAAGAGGAGGTTAAGGGGTGATATGATAGCCATGTTCAAATATATAAAAGGATGTCACATAGAGGAGGGAGAAAGGTTGTTTTCTGCTGCTCCAGAGAAGCGGACACGGAGCAATGGATCCAAACTACAAGAAAGAAGATTCCACCTAAACAGTAGGAAGAACTTCCTGACAGTAAGAGCTGTTCGACAGTGGAATTTGCTGCCAAGGAGTGTGGTGGAGTCTCCTTCTTTGGAGGTCTTTAAGCAGAGGCTTGACAACCATATGTCAGGAGTGCTCTGATGGTGTTTCCTGCTTGGCAGGGGGTTGGACTCGATGGCCCTTGTGGTCTCTTCCAACTCTATGATTCTATGATTGTATGATCCTAGCCACTCTGAGCCAGATGGGAAGGATGTGGGGGTCAACCTAGCCGACCCCCAGGGAGTCAGGAGTTGCAACGGGAGAGGAGGGAGGTCTGGGGGGAAGCCTGGCTAGAGGAGAAGGCAGCAGGAAGCTTCCCCTGGGAGGGGGGCGGTTTGAGTGGATGGAGAGCAAAGGAAACCGCCCCCCCCCAGAGGTTCTCCCCGGGGCTCCTCTCTGGGTAGGTGGGGCTGCCACAGCCCTTCTTAGTCCTTCCTTGGTGCTCCAGCTTCTGACTGGAGGACCTGGGGGCTCCCCCCCCCGGGTGCTCAGCTGCCCCTCTTTGCGTCCCACAGCTTGCTTCTCGCCCACGGCGCCAAAGTCTCCCTGAAGAACAGAGCCGGCCAAGTGGCTTTGCAGTGCTGCAAGCCCAGCTCCCCTTTCTGGCGGGCCCTGGAGGCCGCCTCTGCACGGCCCCCCCAGCCGACGGAGAGGCTCCTCTGCAGGTGAGCAGCACCCCGGGGCGGCTGGGCTAAGGCGGGACCCCCTCCCTCCGACCGGGCTGCAGCTGTGGCTCAACGGCCGCTCCTGTCGTCCCCAGAGACATCTCCCGGGGCTTTGAGCAAGTCCCCATCCCTTGCGTCAACGGGGTGGACGAGGAGCCGGCCCCCGGAGCCTTCCTCTACGTCACGCAGAACTTTGTGTCGGACTCTGCGGTGCTTCCAGCGACGGGCTGGGGCAGAAGTCAGGTGAGGGGCATTGTCCACCCGCTCCTCTTCCGTGCTCCAGGGTGAGTCGGAGGGGCTGAAGTTGCTGGGTGGGCAGAGAAGCCCCACCATCCATCCAGACGCCCCACAACTCTGGGGCGTCTTCTGAGCAGCCCTCCAAACCAGAGACATTTCACAGGGCTGCGTTTCGACCATTCAGGCCTCCTTGTGCTCTTTGAAGGCATCCTCTGCCAACCTGGCGCCCTCCCAAACCCAACAAATAGCATGTTTTGGACGACCCGGGGCTGACAGGGTCTGTCCTCAGAACCCCCTGGAGGGCGCCAGGTTGTCGAATGGTGCAGAGAAGTGATGCTGCTCCTGTTGACGTTGTTTCCGGCACCGGGAGCCTTGAGGATACCCTAACCAGGTGGCTTGAGAGGGCGGATCTGGCGGGCCTCTGCCAGGGCTGGCTCCCTGTAGAGGACCGCCAAAGCAAAATAGTAATAAACATAAATAATAATAAATAATTAGGCGTCTGCCAAGCTGTGGCTGCAGAGTGCCCTCTGGGGGCCTTGTAGGGGGCTGAGCGTGACCCCCGAATCGCCTTCCCCGAATCGCCTGACCGCCTTGCCTTCTTTCAGCACTGCGAGTGCGCCAGTTCCTGCTCTGCGCCCACCTGCCCGTGTGTCGAGCGCAGCCTGCGCTCCTGGTACACTCCGGTGAGAGCCGCTCCCGCCCTTCCTGGGGTCAGACGGGGAGGTCAGCCGGAGCCACTAAGGGCCAGCCGGCCGTTTCTCTCCTCTTGTGGTCCAGGATGGCCGGCTGGCGCCAGACGCGGCCAGCAGCACAGCCGAGGCGGGCCCCATCTACGAGTGCCACATGCTTTGCTCCTGCGCCAGCTCCTGCCCCAACCGGGTGGCGCAGAGGGGCCTCAGGTGAGCCCCCTTTCCCTGGGCCAGGGGCCTGCGGGCTCCCCGGTAAGTTTACCTACTTAATATGTAGAGCTGCCCCACAGGAGAAGTACTTCAGGAAGGCAGTGGGGTGTAGTGGTGAGAGTGTCAGACGAAGACCTGGGAGATGAGGGTTGGAATCCGCACTCTGTCATGAAGCTCACTGGGTCAGTCACAGCCTCTTAGCCGACCTCACAGGGTCGTTGTAGGGATCAGCTGAGGGGGGGAATGAACCATGGACTCCTTGGAGAAAAAGGTGGGAGACAAATGCAATGGACTAACTCTTCTGCTGACCTGCTTAAGGAAGCTGGAGGGGCCAGCCAGGTGGGCATGTCTGTCACCAGCCCAGAGATCTCCGTATGGTCGCAGTTGGCACCCGCGCCAGTTGTGAAATGCACTTGGTGCCTGGGGAATTTCGAAGGCTGGGTGGGAGCACCCACCAGCCTGGCTCAGATGCCTTGGCACCCTCTTTCTTTGCCCCCTGGCCAAATGGCACACGATGGTGTCAACGGCCTCTCCTTCTGAGGACGCTCTTAAGCAGAGCTTGGATGGCCGCCCATCAGGGGTGAATTGGTTTGGACTCCCGCATGGCAGGGGGTTGGACTAGATGACCCCTGGTGTCCCCCAACCTTGCCATTCTGTGATTCTACTAGCAGCCCCTTTCCAGATTCCTGCTTCCGTGAGGGGACCCTTTGTTCTTTTCCATTAAGGAGACGGCGCTTTGCGCGTTCAAACGCTGCCACTTTCATAGGGGCAGAAATACTTGCCGCAGCCCTGCGAGAGAAGCAAAGGGGCGAACCGAAGCCCACCCCCCTCGCCACTTGGCTCTCCCTCCGTGCCAGCCCACCCAAGTCGCCCCCTTAGAAAAACAACCCCGCTTGCCACCCCGCCCTTGGGACTCTTGCTTGCCTGCTTCTCTTCTCGCCCCACAACCCCCCTCGCCCCTCTGGTGCCCGGTGGGGGTCCCGCTTTCCGCTGCCCGAGGTGGGCCCCAGCACCCTCTCATCCGCAGGACGCAGCTGCAGCTGTACCGGGTGCCAGGCAAGGGCTGGGCAGTGCGCACGATGCAGGAGGTGCCCCGAGGAGCCTTCCTTTGCCAGTAAGTCCCAGAGCGGGGGGGAGGGGCGGGGGGGGAGAAGAGAGGGACTGAGTCCAGGCAATCCCCCCCCCAAAAAACCCTCATGGCCCTTTCCTCCCCGCTAGGTACTTTGGGGAGCTGATTTCCAGCGCCGAGGCCGCCCAGCGAGAGGACGCCGCCTATTCCTTTGTGGTGGACATGCAGGTGACATTTCCTCCTCCACTTGGGGGGTGGGAGGGGTTTGTGCCCCCTTCCTGGGGGGTGGGGCAGTGGAGCTCAGCGTTGCCCCCCTCTCCCCGCAGGCGGGCCCCGAGTGCTGCCTGGACGGGCGCTTCTACGGCAGCGTGGGCCGCTTCCTGAACCATTCGTGCCAGCCCAACCTGGTGGCTCTGCCGGTGGTCGTGGGGCACGAGATCCCCGGCATCGCCTTCTTCAGCGCCCGGGCCATCCAGGCGGGCGAAGAGCTGGCGTAGGTGGTGCTGCCGGAGAGAAAGGGGGCTGCCGTGGGGTGAAGGGGCCCCCGCCTCCATGCCTGCCCCCTGAACTTGCAACCAGCCAGGAGGGGGGGCGGGGCTTCTCGGACTTCAGTCTCAGGTTTGCCCTTGCAAGACTCAGCCGGGAGGAGGCGCTGCTTGGAGCCAAGCCACTTGGCTCTGGCGCCACCTGCTGGTGGCCTCCCGGGGGCTTCAGCCACTCCCGAATGGGCGCCTGGCAACCGCAGGAGACGTGACTCCGCTCCTGATATCCCACCCCTCTTGAACAGAGCAGCACTTTGGCTGCAGCAGCTGGGGTGGCAACAGCCGGTCCCGGAGCGTCCTCTGATCTCCTGCCGGATTGGGGGCGGCGGGAGGGGCCCAGTTTGCCCCCGGCGACGAGGGGAGCGGGCGCCCCGTCTTCACTCGGCGGCGTTTCTGCCCCTCGCAGGTTCGACTACGGCGAGCGCTTCTGGGAGGCGAAGGGCTGCCGCTGGGCTTGCTTGTGCAAGTCGCCCGGCTGCAGATACCGGCCGTCGAGGGAAGGGCCAACGGCAGACGCCGCCGCCGCCGCCGCAGGAGACCCCGGCCTGGGCACCTCCACGTCCTACCCGCTACGCGGCTTCTCGCGCAAATCCGCGCGGAGCAGCCCGCTGAAGACGGCCCCGCGCCGCTCTGCGCGGCCCCGACGGCGCCCCCTGCGCTAGCCGCGCGGACCCCAGCCCCTGTCTTTATCCCTCCCAATAAAGAGCCGAAGCCAGCCGCCTCATCCGGGCCTGATTGCTGCGTCGGGGGCCGGGTTCCGCAGGGAGAAGTGGGCGAGGGAGCGGAGGCTCCTTCGAACGGAAGACTCTTGGAACGAGCTTTCTGCAAAAGTGGCCCCGAAGTGCAAATGAGGAGCCGGGAAGGATGGCGGCGACAACCCAAGGCGGGACCCCCTCTGCTCTTGTCCGCACCGTCTGGTCCACTCAGCGGTCCGGCCGAGGGAGCCCCCGCCCGGGCCAAGAGGAGGGAAGGGACTCGCCCGCCGAGCTGCTGCTTCTCGCCCCGCACCAGCCCCGCGCAAAACTGAAGGAGCCGGACCGGGCGCTTCCCCGGGTTGGCCGCGACCCGCTGCCGCGCTCTGCACGCGCGCAGAGGCACCGGGCGCCAGGTGGAAGGCTGGCGGTGCAGGCCAGCAGGGGGCAGCCGAGAGCCGCCCGGCCTCCGGCCCGACGACGGTGCCCCGCCGCAGAAGCGGCCACTTGGCGCCGCCGCTGCCGCCCGCCTGCAGCAGCCCGGCCGCTCCGGGGCCGCCGCCATGACCATCAGCGCGCTCCGCCCGGGGGGCAGCCCGCGCCTGCAGCTGCCCTGCCTGGCCAAGGTGGGTGGGGGTGGGCGGGGGGCGGCTGCAACGCCCGAGGGGCGTCGGAGGTTGCCTTGGGTCTCCCTTGGGCGGGGTGGGGGTGGGGTGCCCCGGGTCCCCCAGCTGCCCCGCCGGGAGCCAAGGAGTCTTGGTCTGAGCGGCTGCCGCCCCGCAGATGGAGCGCGTGGTGCTGGGCATGCAGGACCCGGACATGGGCATCAAGCTGCGCAGTCAACGCCTCCTGCTCACGGTCATCCCGCACGCCATGACCGGTGAGTGAGTCTCCCCCGAGGGGGCGCCCCACAGCGCGCCCCACCGCCCCTCCGGCGCCGCTTCGCCTTCCCGGCAGCGGCGCCTCCCGCGGGGATCTCGGCCGCTGCGCAAAGCTGCCTCTGGATGGATGGATGGACACGGGAGGGCCGGTCTGCGCCCCGCCGTGGCGCCCCAGCAATGGCGGGCCGGTGGGGGCGGGCGGCGCCGGGCTCCCTGCTGACCGGGGGGCTCCCTCTCCCCGCAGGATACGACATCGTGGAGTGGCTCCTGCAGAAATACGGCCTCTCGGAAGAGGGTGAGTCGCCGCTGCGCAAAGCCTCTGCCGCGCCCCGCGGAGCTGCTGGAGGGCGCGGCTGCGGGCGGGCTGATGTGCCGGGGGGCGGGCGGGGGGCGGCTAGGCGGGGGGCTGCTCACGACCCTCATCCTTCCCGCAGAGTCCCTGCACCTGGGCAAGCTGATCGTGAAGCACGGCTACATCTACCCGCTGAAGGAGCCCCGCAGCCTCGCCCTGCGCGTCGACGAGACGCCCTACCGCTTCCAGGTGGGTCGGTCAGCATCTCTGGGGAGGCAGGAGGAGGAGGAGGAGGAGGCGGTCCTTCTCTCAGGCTCCGGGAAGCCTGGGGGGCGCAGAGTCTCCGTCTGCATCGGGCAGCCCCTGCCAGGAGGGCCTTGGAGCACAGCTGGGGGTGGAGCAGCGCGGCCTCTGGGGGCCAAAGGGGCTTGGCTGGATCTTGCCCCGCTCCCCCCAATCAGGCCGGGCCGGGTTAAGATCTCTAGAGGCCCTAAGCGCTTGGAAATTTGGGCGCCCCCATAGATATATAATTCTAAATATAAACTATAATAAACTGCAGAATAGATTTTTGTTTTTCGAAATGAAACAAAACCTACAGTCAGATGGAGAACATTTATTTTTATATACTTTATTTACATTTTTTTTTGGGGGGGAGGGAATCCCATACTTTTTCTAACTGCAAAGTCCATGGTAAATCCGGCAGTGGGAGATGTCTGTGGTGCCCTCTTTCGTTTATGCCCTTGGCAGGTGCTGCTTTCGGTTCATAGTTAATCCGGCCTCTCTCTCTGTGCTCCACAGACCCCCTATTTCTGGATGAGCACCAAGTGGCCAGCGACAGACCTGGATTATGGTGAGAGCCACTTCTCTGCCCCCCTCAAGAGCCAGGGGAGTCCCAGGAGACCTTTGGGTAGCTTGACCCCAGGCAGTGGGGGAACCCCCAACCAGGTTCCCTGGCCAATGACAGACCCTCCCTTTTCCAGCCATCTACCTGGCCAAGAAGAACATCCGTAAGCAGGGGGAGCTCATTGAGCATGAGAAGGTAAGGGGAGGGGGCATGGTGGGTGGGGGGAGGGGGAGTGCAGCCCCCTCTTCATGCTTCCTGGCTCCCCTCTTCTGGAATGACCGTATCCCCTGCAGGAAGATTACAACCAGCTGCACAAAAGGATCAACCACACCTGGGACTTTGTTGTTATGCAGGCCAGAGAGCAGCTCCGGTGAGTTTGTGGGGGGCAGGAGGAGGTGGCAGCCATGTGGGGTGTGGGGCTGGGAAGCCAGAGGCCCTGAAGCGCTGTCCCTCCTTCCTCTTGACCCCCAGGGCAGCCAAGCAGCGGCGGAAGGGCGACCGGATCGTCATCGAGTGCCAGGAACAGGCCTACTGGCTCGTCAACAGGCCCCCGGTGAGGTGGGGAAGGGGAGGCAGCCCAGCCTGGGAGAGGCTGCTCCCCTTGCAGGAGGCTGCCAGCCCCACTGTTCTCCTTACTTGCAGGGGCACATGGGGGGCAGGGGCTGTGTGCTGCTGTCAGCCAGCCACGCCCACCAGCCCCAGCTTCATGGCTGAGCCAGGATTTGAACTCGCATCCCTCCACTACCAGTCCATCTCTCAGAAGGACACCAGAAGAGGCCTGTAGCCGGACTGCACCAAAGGCCCTTCTAGGCCTGGCAGATGCCTTTTAAGAAGCTCACAAGTGCAGAGCTGTCTTTCCCATAGGGCTTAGTGGTGCATCGTGCCAGGGTGCCACCCTCTCAGGGGCACCCCAGCAAGTGGGGGAGCTGCGTGGCTTTGCTGGCGGCCTCCCCTTCCCCTGCATGCCTGCCAGCTGTGCGCTGCCAACCATATGCCTGGCGGGCGTGCAGCTTGCCTCCCAAGCCTCTGCGGGGATTGCTCTCCTGCAGCGGCATGGGGGAGAGTTGCGCCTCCCCGGATGGCTGGCAGTGCGCAGCTACGGCCACCCCAACACTATCCATGGTAATTTGGGGGTGCTGGGCAGATATTTGCACCCCGGCGCCGCATCTGCTAAAGACCGCCCTGCACAAGTGGGGCATGAGCTGAACAGCGCGACCCCTAGCAATGGTGTTTAGGGGCAGACTGCCCATGAACAGGGAGGCTTTGTACGGCTTTTTGGGGTGCAGGTGGCACAGTGGTCTAAACCACTGAGCCTCTTGGGTTGCTGGTTGGCAGTTCGAATCCCCATGACCGGGTGAGCTCCCATTGCTCTGTCCCAGCTCCTGCCCACCTAGCAGTTTGAAAACACACCAGTGCAAGTAGATAAATAGGTACTGGGAAGGTAAATGGTGTTTCCATGAGCTCTGGATTCCGTCACGGTGTCCCATTGCGCCAGAAGCAGTTTAGTCCTGGTGGCCACATGACCCAGAAAGCTGTCTGTGGACAAAGGCTGGCTGCCTCAGCCTGAAAGCGAGATGAGCCCTGCACCCCAGAGTCGCCTTTGACGGGACCTAACCATCCAGGGGTCCTTGACCTATATGGCTGTTATTGCTAATAGGTATCACACAAGCTTATTGGCTCCCTTTCCCAGCCACCTCAGCTGCCGCCTCCCACTGCCCCGTTCTTCCAGCCAGAGTGGCATTGCAGAGGGGATGGCGTGGGCATCTCCTGGGCAGTGAGCTCCTCCTCCTTCTCCAGCTCTGGCCTCCCTTGCCCGGGGGCAGCTGGGTCCAGATCAGAGGAGGCCCCTGAGGCCCCTCCTTGATCCCTCTCGCCCGGGAGGCAGGCCAAGCGTGTATCCTGCACCCCCAGGGTGCCTCCAGGTTGGTGGCAGAGCGGGAACTTGGAGCCCCGCTTGCCCGGGCGCAGGGTGGGCATCCCGCTCTGGGAAGGAAGGGTAAAATCCAGCCTCTCTTGCTTGCAGCCTGGCAGCCTGAACGTGATGGAGGGAGGGCCGGAGAGGAGGAACTGCCAGAGCACCCGAGTCCAGCTGGTGAGTGCAGGAGGGGGTGGCAGATCTGGGGGGCAGTGGTGAGAGATGGCCACACTGCTGGGCCACCCTTGCCCTGGGCTCTGTGCCCCAGACCTCCCTGGGCAGCTGCTGCAGCTGCATCAGAGCCTCTGGCATGGCTTGCTGGCTCCCAGCAATGCCCCCAGCACCTGCCTCTTGTTCACCCATGGTGGGGGGCACCCTCTGTGCCAGCCTTACCACCTGCTTTCACCTGGTGGTAGAGCGATGCCTGCCCTTTGGCTTCCTTGCAAGGGGCTCTCTCTGTTCCCTGCTCCTCCATTGCAGAGGGTGAGTTGCCCGGCCCAGGGTGGGGCTGGCAAAAACCTCCTGTGCCTGGCCCCACTGTGGGTTCCCCTTTGGTGAGGACGTGCCTCTGTGTTGACTTTTCTCTTTCTGGAAGGTGCCTGTCGCCCTGGCTCCTTTTGCCCCCTCGGCAGCCCCCCCCCCGGGCGTTGCAGAGTATAATATTAATATAATTATTCATACTTCACCTTTTCCCCTAATGGGACTCAATGCGGTTCACAGATACAAATAAGAACTGCTCTAAACCTGGCCGGGGGGGCAGGGGGTGGGCAGGAATTGTTAAAAAACAATTAAACATTGATAGAAGTAAAACAGTATACTGTATGGCTCGAATATAAGTCACACCCAAATATAAGCCACACCTTTATAATTCAATGGGAAAAAAGAAAAATGCCTGAATATAAGCCGCTCCCTTAAAATTCCACAGGTGCTCACACCCGTTCCCTTTTACCGTATGTCTGTCTCAGCAGCGATATCACAAAAAAGTCAGTTTTTGATTGGCCATGAATTTAAGCCGCACATTAACTTCGGAATTTGGGGGGGGAAATGCGGAATGTAAATGGGTAAAATTGATGGTAACTGCAGCCAGACAGGTTATAGCGAGTAATTGGAAAAATGCAGAAGTTAGGGGTGAGTCAATGGAGGAAAAAACTGAATAATATTATAATTTTAGAATATCTAACTGTGAAGATACACAGAATGAAAGGGTTTAAGGTCAGTGAGAAAGAGGAGGATTGGTTTGAGAATATATTGAATTATTTGGGTAGGTTTGAACAATTTGGGGCAATTAAAATGTTAAAAGTTAAATAAACCTTGTGGATGGAGGAGTGTTAACGTTTATAAAATTGTACATATGGTTGATTCGAATATGTTATTATTGATTATGTATACCCAATGCACCAACTGCCTGGGGGGGGGGTTCACTGTTTGTGTTTTTGTTGTTGGTAAAAAATAAAAAAATTAAACACTAAAAATACCGTATATATATATATATATATATATATATATATATATATATATTCGGGCCAATACGGTACATATCATAAATTCTATGGAAACCATGCAAATAATGGCAATAACAGCAGCCAGCACCAGCCTCTTCCTCAAAAGCAGTCAGTTCCCCCAAACCTGAGGGAGCAAGGAGGACAGTGAGGAGGGAGCCAGCCGGGCTTTCCTAGGCAGGGAATTCCAAAGTTGCCTGGGAGGAGCCACCACCGAGAAGGCCCTCCTTGCATCCCCACCAAGAAGGGCTGCGAAGCGGGGGGGGGGGACAACGACTGAGGGAAGGGCCTCCCCCTTTGTGTGTGGACTGCCCCCCTCGTCCCTGTGCTGGGGGGGGTGTCGGGCTTCGTCCGTCTCTCTGTCTCACATTGCTCTGTCTGCCTGTGCTCCCCCTCCCTACTGACCACTGGGGTCTGTTTTCTTCTCTTCTGTCTGCCGCTTTGTCCGTCTGTCCGTCCACGTAAGTCACTAACACGGCCATGTAACTAACTCGCTGTTTGTCGCTGGGATGGGGGGGGGCAGGGGCTCGGCTTGCTGGTGGGTGAGAAGGGTCCCTTAGCCCTATTCTGCCTTTTGAGTGGGTGGGAGGTGGCGGGGCCCCAACGGGAGAGGTCTCAGCCTGGCGCTTTGCCCTCTTGCTTCAGCTCTGGGCATCTCTGGTTAAAGGGGGTTGGGGGGCAGGGGAGGGAAAGGCCAGTGGGGGGCGTCTGACCCTCTCTGAGAAGATGAGGGGGGCAGCGAGGCAAAGGCAGCCCCTGAGATTTGCTCCCCTCTTTCTATCCCTCTTCCCTTTCCAGGAAAAGAACACGGATTATTACAAACGGGAGGTGAGTTTATTTTGGGAGGGGGAGGGGGCTGAAGGGACACAGGAATCACAGAATTGTAGAGTTGGAAGGGACCCCCAGGGTCTCCTTGTCCCGCCCCCTGAAATGGAGGAATCTCAGCTAAAGCATCCCTGACAGACGGCCATTCAACCTCTGCTTAAAATCTCCAAGGAAGGGGAGTCAAACACCTTCAGAATCTCCTTATAACTTGAAGCCATTCTTTTGTGTCCTACCCTCCAGAGCAGGAGAAAACAAGCTGGCTCTATCTTCCAGAGGATAGTAGTAGTAGTAGTAGTAATAATAATAATAACAATAATAATTTTATTCTTTAACCGCACCCATCTGGCTGGGTTTCTTTGGGCGGCTCCCAACAGAATATTCAAAATAGAATCAAACATTAAAATCTTCCCTAAACAGGGCTGCCTTCAGATGTCTTCTGAAAGTCAGATAGCTGTTTATTTCCTGGACATCTGATGGGAAGGCATTCCACAGGGCGGGCGCCACCACCGAGAAGACCCTCTGCCTGGTTCCCTGTAACCTCACTTCTCGCAGGGAGGGAACCGCCAGAAGACCCTCGGATCTGGACCTCAGTGTCTGGGCTGAATGATGGGGGTGGAGACGCCGTGTTCCAGACTCGGTCTGTGAAACATGGGAGGGTTTTGTTTCCTTCCTAGTTTGCCCAGTCAGGCCTGCGGCTCCTTCTGGGGGCTGGGGGGAGACCCTCCTTACCTCTTGAAGGGTTAATGTGGGAGGCAGGTGGGTCAAGTTCTTGGTGGGCCAAGAGCAACACAGGTCAAGATCAGGAGGTGCCTTTTCCTGCCTCCCTTGAGGCTGCTGCTGAGATGACTTGGGCCAGCTGGAGTAGGTGGGTGGGGGTTGCAGGCAGCTCCTTGACACCCCCCCTTCTCTTGGACGCAGATCCGCTACTGCCGCGCCGCCATGGGCAGGACAAGGGTCAAGTCTTCCATCTGCCTGGAAGGGTGAGTGGCAGCGGCAGGGCTTCCAGGGGCAGGTGGGGCTCACCTGGGGCTTTGCAGGTGGAACAACCACAGGCCCAGGTGGTGGCACCCACAGGTCACTTTCCCCCAGGAGGACGAGGAACCAGGAAGGAGCAATCTTTGGGTTCCTTCAGCGGACCAGCTACAAATCCACCTCTCAGTTGCCTCGTCCAGGCCACATTTTGCCAGCTGCAATTCCAGTCCTCAGGCTTACAATCTAAAAGGCAGGGGGCAAGGGTGGTGGTGGGGAGAACAATGACCAGGGCCAGATTGAGGTTTGATGAGGTCCTGAAGGCATTGGGGCCCTTTATATGTCCAGCTGTCCTTTGTCAACAACAAATTGTCGCTATTGTTTTGTGTTGAATATAATGCTATATGGTAATTTATGGACCTCATAGGTATCTAAAATAGGGATGCGGGTGGCGTTGTGGGTTAAACCACAGAGCCTAGGGCTTGCCGATCAGAAGGTTGGCGGTTCGAATCCCAGCGACGGGGTGAGCTCCCATTGCTCTTTCCCAGCTCCTGCCCACCTAGCAGTCCGAAAGCATGTCAAAGTGCAAGTAGATAAATAGGTACCGCTGTGGTGGGAAGGTAAACGGCATTTCCGTGTGCTGCTGTGGCTCGCAAGAATAGGCTTAGCCATGCTGGCCACATGACCCTGAAGATGTATGCTGGCTCCCTCAGCCAATAAAGCAAGATGAGCGCTGCAACCCCAGAGTCAGGGGTCCCTTTACCTTTACCTAGGTATCTAAAGCCATTTGCACATGCAGAATGTAGGCACCCTATATATAGAAAGGAGCAAACCAGTGATATTTGAGGGAGCAGGCTAGCCCGTGACTTACATCAGAGGAGCCTACACAACACAAAACACTCTTGCTGTATGTAGGTTTTATTTTATTTGTTTTTTTATCTTATATTTTGGAATTGTACATCCAGTTTTTTCCTCTTTAATTTTTTTGGGGGCCCCCAAGAGAGTGGGGCTCTAGCTCTAGCTTGTTTAGCTTATATGTAAATCCAACACTGACAATGATTGAGAGGCGGGGGGGGGGGAGCAGGGTTCTGCCCATTCCTTGGTTCCACAACCTTACTGGGTGATGTGAGTTGCCTATTTCATACGTGTTTCTTCTTTGGGGGGGGGGTCCTTGCATCTCTCTGCCTGTTACCCCCAGGGTGGGCTTAGCCCCTTTGCTGTACCTGGCAGCAGAGAAGGCCCCCACCGACTCCCCACCCCCCACCTCCTGCTGCCTCTGCAGGTACCTCAAGTTCAATGAGCAATACGTGCCGCATGATCCCATCATGTCTGGCTGCCTCCCCAGTAATCCCTGGATCACAGACGACACCACCTACTGGGCCATGAACGCCCCCACGTAAGTGCATCGCCCCAATTGGTGGAGGCGCCCCAGATGCCTGCCCGGCCCCCTCCCTGCCAGCGTCTGTGCTAGGCCCCCCTTGCCTGCCTTCCCTCCACCTCTCTCTTTGGGGAAAGGCCCCTTGGCTTTCAGGGGTCCCTCTGGGCTTGCATGACACCCTGACCCTCCCGCTTGCCTGCAGGGTGACAGCCCCCACCAAGCTGCGAGTGGAGCGCTGGAGCTTTGGCTTCAGTGAGCTGATTGGGGACAGCCTGGGCCGGGTGCAGCTCCTGGAGTTCCTCAAGAAGGAGTTCAGCGGTAGGTCCAGCTTTAATAATAATAATAATAATAATAATAATAATAATAATAATAATAATAAAAAATTGTATTTATACCCCACCCATCTGGATGGGTTTCCCCAGCCACTCTGGGAGGCTTCCAACAAAATATTAAAAATACAATAAAACATCAGACATTAAAACCTTCCCTAAACAGGACTGCCTTCAGATGTCTTCTAAAAGTCAGAGAGTTGTTTATTTCTTTGACATCTGATGGGCAGGCGCCACCACCAAGAAGGCCCTCTGCCTGGTTCCCTGTAACTTGGCTTTTCGCAGCGAGGGAACTGCCAGAAAGCCCTCTGCACTGGACCTCAGTGTCTGGGCAGAACAATGGGGGTGGAGATGCTCCTTCAGGTATATAGGGCCGAGGCCATTTAGGGCTTTCAAGGTCAACACCAACACATTGATTTCTGCTCGGAAATGTACTTTTGCTTCTGGGGAGTGCAAGACCAACTTGCCCCCCATCGTCCTTTCCCCTGGGGCCCTCAGTGCTGCCGCCTCTTCAGTTTCTTCTACCTCTCTCCTCTTCCTCTCCTGCTTCTCCAGCCGAGAACCTGAGCTTCTGGGAGGCCTGCGAAGAGCTGCGCTACGGAGAGCAGGCCCGGATTGAGGAGATTGTGGACTCCATCTACCAGTAAGTGCCTTGCTCTCCTCCCCTCGCTGGCTCCCGCAGGCCTGGCCTGCATGGCCGGCCCAAGGCGTTTTGCTGCCCGAAGCCGAGGGCGAGAAGCAGCCTCCTCCCCGTCCCGTTCCATGCGTGAAATCTCCGCGGACCCTCGGATCTTGTTTCTGCTGCCTCTGCTGCACTCCAAAAGGCAGCGGCTGAGTTTAGCGGGCGCAGGACGGGTTGCAAAGCACTCGCCCACCCAGAGCTCCCTGCGCTTGCTGCTCTTCAATCTTTGCCACCTGAGGTAGCTGCCTCATGGTAGGGCCGGCCCACGATGGCCTCTCACCATAGGGGGCTGCAATGGAGCAGTTTGGCACTTCTCCAGAGCCTTTGCCTCTCCCTTCCTCCCAGCCCCAAGGGAACCTGGACCTCCAAGCCAAGCTGGGTTTCCCAGACCCCACACAGGCACTTCTGCTCAGTGCCCACCTGTAGTGTTCCCAAAGCAAGGAAGGATTGGACTCGGATTAATAAAATACACATGAGGCTTGACCAGCAAGACTCTGGGAGGGGTGCCAATAATAATAATCCTCTCCATCCCTCGGCCTAGGTCGTTTTATGCACAAAAGAACTTTTTACGCAGTGTTCATAAGAACCAATAAAATTTCCTCTGAGCATTTCAAAACCCCCACGTGGGGACAAAGTTGAAAGTTAAAACTACAAAGAAACTATTTCTTACTTGAGCATGCATAGTAGTCCAGAGTAAATAAAATAGGAATAAAAGGAGGAATGGATTCAGCAAAACCCCAGAGGTCATAAACAGGAGAGGCAGGATTTACCATCTCCTTGTGAACTCTCTTCCTGGCCCTTAAGATCTATCTAAAGATTAACAAACTACATCAAAGTAACCTATTAACTTTATGTACTGAGGTGCCTGATGAAGCAACTGGCCTGTGTTTCAGAATGCTTATATGTGCCTGTCAGGTGTAGAGAAAGCAAATGGCAGAGGTGGAGAGCCTTGTGGGATTCGATCAGAAACTATTGTCAATGAATCAAACCCAGTCAACGCAATGCTTTCGTCGCAGACACAATGGCTTGCTTCATTTTTCATGATTCCTCATAGCAATTCCACCTGACCCCCCACTCTCTGAATATTTGCACCCCTACACCCACCCATGCCAGGAGCTCTCTGCCCCCCCCGCCCATGCCAAGGCAGCTCTTGCTCCCTCCAGGCAGTTCCTGGCCCCTGGGGCCACCCGCTGGGTGAACATCGACAGCAAGACGATGGAGAGGACTCTGGAAGGCATTAAGACCCCCCACCGCTACGTCATGGATGACGCCCAAATGCACATCTACATGCTGATGAAGAAGGTGCGGAGCAATCCTGGGGGTGGGTGCTCAGGGCTGGGCTGGGCTGGGGCTGCCTTGGCCATCATCGCCCCCCCCAAGTCACCCCAGAGCTCTTCCCCTTCCCTGCTAGGACTCCTACCCTCGCTTCCTGAAGTCCGATCTCTACAAGAATCTGCTGGCGGAGGCTGTCATCCCCCCGGAGACGAAGAAGCGGTGAGCGGATGGGAAGGGGGCCTGCAAGTGCCCCCCACTTCAGGGAGGGTGCTGGCATGGGGTTGTGGGGAGACTGCCTCTCTGCAGTGTCAGACGGGACCCTTCCTCCCTCTGCAGGGTCTTTCCTTTCATGCGGAAGCAGCGCCACTCCAGCCCCAGTCCTGCCATGCCGCCCCCCCAGGGGGACCATGAGGCAAAGGCCGAAGACAAGAGCAAAGCAGGGCCGCCCGCCCCGGTGGAGGAGGGGGGTGAAGAGGACGGCGGCACCTAGGACCCCCCCCCAATTCCCCTTGCCATCCACACACAGGCAGGAGAAGGGCCTGCCTTTGCCCCCCCTAGACAAGCACTGCTGACTCGCCTGGACGTCCCTCGACCGATGCTCATAACTGACCTTCCTGTATCCCCCCCCCCACTGGAACGAAGCCATATGATGCAGGAGCCCAGCACAGACGCATCACCTCCTCTGCCTTATCTGCTTCTTGGAGCACTGCCCCTCCCCTTGCCTCAGGAATTGCCCCCCTCCCCGCCTAGAGTGCCCACCTGCTCCCAACCCCCCTCCTTCAGCTGAGCAGCGTTCCTGGCCCCCTCCCTCCCATGCACAACTGACTCAGGCTGTCCCTAAAACCCCAGAGGTGGAAGGCCTTGTGTGTACCCCCCACAGGTCCTCCAGTGGTTTGTGAGGGACGCCACCCCTGGCCAGGCCTCCAGATGGGGCCCAGAGCAGGGTGGGGGTGTCCTTTGCTCCCGCAGCTGCCCGAGGGGAGGGGGCAGTGCAAGGCCAGAAGGGCTGGACTTTCTTCTGCTCTGCGCCCCCCCCCCACCCACTCAGCCCTCCAGATGTCTTCCAGCACCTGTCCGGTGTGTGAAGGAGGCTGCAGCTGCTGCAAGATCTGTTCTGCAAAGATGGAATCCAATAAAAACCCGTAGGAACAGCAGAGCTGTCTGGGGGCTGGTCAGTTTTTCTTCCTTTCTCCACCCAAAGAAATGGGGGCGGGGGGGGGGGCATTTGCAGTCAACAGGGAGAAAGGGGTGGGGGCCAGGGAAGCAAAAGCTTCTCATTCTGGAACCTCCGGAACCTTCCCCAAAGAAGGTGGCGGGGGTTTGAGCGGGGGGGACGGGGGGCAGCCATGTGTGGGGCAGGAAAGATGCCTGGCTTCAGGCAGCTGCAAGGAGTGGGGTGGCCTGCCTAGACTGCCTGCAAGGGGGGGGAGCAGTGGATGAGACCCCCACAGTGCCATTCCTGCATTGCGGGGACTGGATGACCCTTGTGGGGGGGTCCCTTCCAACTCTTCTTCTTCATTGAGTTTATATACTGCCCTATACCTGGGGGTCTCAGGGTGGTTCACAGAATAAAATCAAGATATAAAACCACAAAATACCTAATGAAAACCAAAACAACCCAATAGCCCCCCCCCCACAAAACACATTTTAAAAGGGCATAGGATGTAAATTGGATCATTCAAAGGCCTGGCGCCTAAAGGTGTATAGTGAAGGTGCCAGGCAAACTTCCCTGGGGAGAGCATTCCATAGACGGGGAGCCACTGCAGAGAAGGCCCCGTTCTCGTGTTGCCCCCCTCTGGACTTCTCGAGGGGGTGGCAAACAGGGAGGGCCTAAGAAGATGATCTCAGGGTTCATATGGAAAGAGGTGGTTCTTGAGGTATTGCCGCCCTGAGCCGTTTAAGGCTTTATAGGTCAAAACCAGCACTTGGAATTGGACCCAGAAACTAATCGGTAGCCAGTGCAGTCAGACCAGGATCAGTGTAAGATGCTGAAACCGTCTTGCTCCGCTGAGCAAGCTGGCCGCTGAATTCTGCGCCAGCTGAAGTTTCCAAACCGTCTTCAGAGGCAGCCCTACACAGAACGCGTTGCAGCACCCCAACCTTGAGGTTACCAACTCTACAATTCTAACACCCATGTAGCCCTTGGGGAAGATAATCAAAGAGCTCAGGGACTGGCCATGTCCATCTGCTCCATGCCCCCCCCCAGCCCCAAATCCCCTGCGAGGATCTTTCCGCATTTCTGGGGCTTGGGAGGTATTTGCCATCTGCCCAGTAAGGAGATTAGTAGGGGCTGCAAAGCTCCGCTCTCCCATTGCATTTCCCCAGCAGAACCCGGAGAGCCTTAAAACCCCACTTGGCCCCATCTTTGAGCAGGGGGTTGCAGCCGAGTCTCACTCATTCCCCTGGCAGGCGTGCGGCGCAAGAGGGCCGCTTTGCCCCCAACATTTCTGCCTGGCCCCCCAGCCCTCATGCCTGGGGGAAAGTGGGGCAGGGCATCCTCTTAGCCTGGCACTGCTGCAGTTTCCCTCTCGCTAATCCCAGCGTGGCATGCTGCCGCCACCGCTGAACAGATGCCAGTAAAGCACTTTCGGAGCAGATGGGGGCTGAGGGCTGGAAGTCAGCCAGGAGCAGCTCTGCCGGGACCCCCTCTGGCTGCACAACAGGGACGTGGGGGGTTGTGTGTGTGTGTGTGTGTGTGTGTGTGCACACATGCACAGCTGAGGGGGGCAAGCCAAGCCCCTGGTGCCAGGGCCAAAACCTGCTTCTGCAGTTTCTGCTGTGGCTCTTTTTCTGGTGCCACTATAATAATAATAATAATAATAATAATAATAATAATAGTAATAATAATAGTAATAATAATAATAGTAATAATAATAGTAATAATAGTAATAATTTATTATTTATACCCCGCCCATCTGGCTGAGTTTCCCCAGCCACTCTGGGACGGCTCCCAATCGAGTGTTAAAAACAATACAGCACTAAATCTTAAAAACTTCCCTGAACAGGGCTGCCTTCAGATGTATTTTAAAGATAAGAGAGCTGCTTATTTCCTTCACATCTGAAGAGAGGGCGTTCCACAGGGCAGGCACCACCACCGAGAAGGCCCTCTGCCTGGTTCCCTATAGCTTCGCTTCTTGCAATGAGGGAACCGCCAGAAGGCCCTTGGCACTGGATCTCAGTGTCCAGGCTGAATGATGGGGGTGGAGACGCTCCTTCAGGTCTACTGGGCTGAGGTTGTTTAGGGCTTTCAAGGTCAGCACCAACACTTTGAATTGTGCTTGGAAACGTCCTGGGAGCCAATGCAGATCTCTCAGGACCGGTGTTATGTGGTCCCGGCGGCTGCTCCAGTCACCAGTCTGGATGCCGCATTCTGGATTAATTGCAGTAGCCTTCACGGAGGGACTCCTCCTCCAGCTCCTGCTCCCAGGGGATGCAGCGTGAAACAAAGTGCAGGAGCAGAGCGGCTGCTTGGCATGCAGAAGCCCTTTCCCGTCAGCCTCTCCCAGCCAAGCTCTGGCTCCTTGGACGACTCCTGCCTGGCAGCGTAGGCAGCAGCAGCCGTAGGGACCAAGGGCTGCACTGAAAACCTGCACAGGGAAAACTCTGCCGAAGGACAGAGGTCCTTTTGCTTGCCTGAGCCCAGGAGGAGGCAAGGGGATGGCCGACCCAGGACTTAGCAGGACTGCCAACACTCCCCTCTTGCGTCAAGAGATGCTTCCAGGTACCTAAGGGCTTATTGGAGCGAAGGAGGAGGCACCCCTGCCACACAGAGGTCTCTCTTTGAAACCCCCACCCCCAAACAGGAGTGGCATATAACCAGGTCACCGGATTCTCCTTGCCAGTCTGGAGGATTTGAATTTGGGCCTGGGGTGCAAGCGAGCCACGGGCTCTTCATCCCCGAGAGAGCATGGGCAGGGGGAGAGGGTGTCAAGAGGAGGGGCCTCTGCCCATTGCGCCTCCTTCCTCCCCCCCCCCAAGTGAATGCCACAGGTTTGGGGGCCCAGTTCATTCTGGCGACCGAATGCAGGAGCCCCAAGATAGAACGAAAACGGAGGTTGTGGACAAGGAACCAGGATTTATTGAAACCACAGTAGCAGCAGCAGCAGCAGCAGCAGCGAGCTGGCCAAGTCCCCGCCTCCTCAGGCGCAAGAGGTGGCCCTGTGTGCGAAACCTCCACCACCAAAGCCCAAAGGAAAACCCTTCGAGAAATCCCCGAAGGCGGAAAAGCAGCCACGTCGGTTCCAGTCCTGGCGGTTGGGGGTGGGCCGCCTGGGCAAAGGATGCTGTGGGGGGCGGGTTTGGGGCCCTTCCCCTAGCAAAGCAGCCAACCCCCTTCCTCCTCCCTGCGCCAAGTGGGGCCTGAAGCCAAGGCCAGCAGGGTGGCAAGGCAGGTGCCTGGGGAAGGGGGAGCAAGGGAGAGCCCCCCAGCGCCCCCAGGCTGCTGCCCCTGAGTGCTGCAGGCCAGGGTCCCACTGAGCTCTCAAGGCCCCCACCCCCAAACGACTCCCTGGTTCCCTGCTGGCTCCCAGCCGGTGGAGGCAGCAGCGAGAGAGGGAGGAAGGAGGAGCTGGGCAGCCATGGGAGTGGGGGCTGCAGACATCAACCCCAGTGAAGTGCGGGGTGCTGAGCCCTCTCCTCCCCGCAGGAGGGTCCATTGGTGGGGGAGCCTTCCAGTGCCAGTCAAGGGGCCCCATGCTTGCCCGCCCCCCAATCCAGGCCTCCCCAAAGACAGAGAGAGGGAGCCTTTGCAGCAGGAATCCCCCAGGGAAAGGGCCCTGGGTGCGGGCGAGGAGCAGCGCTGGGAAGGCCGCCTCTGCCCCTCCCGCCATGCCAGCCCTGCCCATCGTCAGCCTTGCGGTGGCTCTTCTCTGCCTTCTGGCGCTGCGGGAAGCCTCTGCCGGCCTCGGGTCCCCCGGGGTCGTCCTCTCCCTGCATCCCAGTCTTGCCGGCGCTCACTGGGGGCTGCGGTACCTCATCCTGAGGAAGCGCTCCCGGACGCTCTGCTCGCTGTTCTGCGCCACCTGGTTGAGCCAGATCACGCGGCTGCCGGCGATGGCCTCCTTCAGCTTCCACTTCGACAGCATCACTTGCCCGGGGCCCTGCCCTACCTGGGGCCCCGTCAGGAGCACGTAGCAGGCGTGGCGGCTCCGCTCAAAGAGCACCCCTGGAAGTGAAAGAGGGTGAAGGATTGGGGGGTAGGCGGCGGCAGCAGCAGCAGCAGCAGCAGCAGCAGCAGCAGCAGCGGCAGCCTCCTCCTTCTCACAGCCGCCCAGCTAGCCTAAGGAGGCCCCCAACTGTCAGGAGTGCGTGCAGGAGCCAGGCCCTGTGACCAACAGGACTTTGCAGGACTGGGGCCTACCTAAGTTTGTTCTGAAGAGGCAAGGCGTGGCCGCACAGGTGAGGCAGATTGGTAACTCACTGCACCTGGTGGCAAGAGCTGGGAAGGGTTATAAGGTCAGCATTTCCCTTCGGCTCTTTGCCACAGCAACACACTTCCTGCCTTACTGCGTTTGGCTTCTTGCTTCCTGATCCTTGAACCTTGGCTTCTTGACTCCTTGCTTCTTGATCCTCGGACCCCTGACTTCTTGACTCCTTGCTTCCTGACCCTCAGACCCTTGACTTCCTGAATCCTGGCTTCTGGATGCCCGTTCCTGCTCCCACCCCGCCACCTTGCCGGGACTTCGATTGCATGGGAACCGGACCGTGACACCGACTTACCCTCAAAGGCCACGATGTGCTCCGTGACGTTGCTCGTCTCCAGGAGGACATTGGGCAAGGCGGGGTGGAACAGGTACAGTTGCTGCTGGGCGCCGTCCCAGGACCCCTGGCGCCAAGAGAGAAGAGAGAGCTGCAGGCAAGGGCAAACTGCGCAGAGCAGGCCCCGCCAGCAAGACCCCCCCCATAACACACGGAGGCAGCGCATTCCCTGCATGAAATGTGCGCTGGTGAGGTTGTGGCAATTAGGGATGGCGATTCTGTTATGTGGTGGCAGAGGAGAGGGGCAGGGGCACTGGGGCAACTCTATGCCAGTGTGACTGTCGCCCCGGGCACACAAAGCCAGACATGTGGGAAGGCTGGTGTTTGGGGTTCAGGGGGCTTTCATGGAACTGCAGTGGAGTTGGGAGGAAGCACAAAGGTCGTTAGTCCAACTGCATGCAAAGTCCACTCTTTTGCCCAACATGGGGCTCAAACCGACGACCATGGGGTTAAGAGTCTCATGCTCTAGCAACTGAGCTAGAGATTCCTAAAGGCAAATTCCATTCAGCTACCCCCCCATCCAAAGCCAGCTGGCAGAAGGAACAGTTTCTTTGCATTCCCTTCCTGCTACAGCATGCCACCCTCCGCTTACCGTTCCGTTTGCGTCCCTCTGGTACAGGCCCCAGAAGAGGAAGACCGATCTGCGGTCGAAGGTGGACAGGGTGGCCGGCCGGGGGCTGTCGGCGCCCGAGAGCAGCTGCAGGTCGGCCTCCCACTCGATGTCTCCGGAGGTGCCTTCCATGACCATGACCTGCGGAGAAGAGGCCCACCTTAGAGGGTGCTGCCTTTTCAGGTCCTCAGCGCTCTTCTCCACAGCCCCTGCCCCCAAGGAGCCCCTCCGGGCGCTTCTGCCACGGGGTGCTGGGCGAGGCAAAGGCTCTCAGCACCCAGAAGCTGCTCCATGGCAGACCAGCACCAAGCCTAACCATCACACCTATAAAATGCGTAACTTCGGATCTGATTAAGCGGACCCTCCTTCACCAGAGGTTGTGCCACAACTGATTTGCTCATCTTTAAGGAGCCACCAAAGCCCTGAGGGTGGGAGGTGGCGCTTTTGAGGGGGTGACTCTCTCTCTGAAGGAGCAGGTATGCGACTTGGGGTCCTCCTGGGTGCACTGCTGTCGCTTGGGGCCTCCTTCAGCTTTGGCTGGTGGCCCAGCCGCACCCCCACCTGCACTGGGACAGCCTAACCTCTGTCATCTGTCCTCCTGTAACCTCCAGGTTAGGTTACTGCAATGCGGCACACCTGGGGCTGCCTCTGAAGATGCTTTGGAAACTTCAGCTGCTGCAGAATTCAGTGGCCACGATGCTCAGCAGGGCAAGGCGGTCTGAGCATGTATTGCCAACTCTGGCCCAACTGCACTGGCTGCCCATCAGTTTTGGGGCCCAATTCGAAGGACTGGTTTAAAAGCCTTCAATGCCCCAAGGACTGCCTCTCCCCATACGAACTGACCGAGACCCTGCGACTGTCACCCGAGGCCCTTCTTTCTGTGCCCCACACCCCTACTTCACAAGGTCTGGAGGGTGGCAACACAAGGACAGTCCTTTTTCGTGGTGTTTTCCGTTTGTGGGATGTTCTCCCCAGAAAGGCTTGCCTGGCGCCTGCTTCACGTGTCTTTCGGCACCAGGCAAAAACATTCCTCTATGGCCTTTTTAATGGGGGGGGGGGCAGGGCCCCAGGGGGCCGAAGGCATCATTCTTGCTTGCTACTGTGCTGCGCATTTTTATGATGATAATTTTCTTGTTTAAGCCCTGCCCATCTGGCTGGTTTCCCCAGCCACTCTGGGCAGCTTCCAGCAAAATAAAAATAATAATAAAATGCCAGACATTAAAAACTTTCCTGATCAGGGCTGCTCTTCTTCCCCCGGTAAACCACCCTGTGACCCTCAGATGAAGGCGGCATTTGAATTTAATTGATAAAAGAAATGGATCATAAAACTCTGCCTTTGCTGCAAGGGACTCCATGTGGCTGTGGGCCTTTAAACAAACCTTCTTCCTGGAAGAGTCTCTGCTCATAACGATAACGTCGACCTCGTCCGGCCTGTAGGCTCCAAGCACAGGTTCGCTGCAAGAGGGAGATGAGAAGGAGCTGAAGGAGCCATTCCCAGCAGCCCTGACCGGCACACTGGACCTCTCCCTCCTCCACCCCATCCTTCCAGAAAAGGGGGAAGAAATCGTTGGTTAAAGCGGGAAGTGGAGAAAGGGATTTATCTCCAGAAAGCTGTGGGGAAGCCCCCGCTCCCTTCCCAGCTGCATAAGCCCTTCTCTTCCCTTGGGCATTCTGCCTGCGCTCAGGAGCACTGTTGGCAAATTCCTCTGGGCTGCGAAGCCCACCTGCAATTACCGTATTTTTCGCTCTATAAGATGCAACAGGCCACAAGACACACCTAGTTTTGGGAGGAGGAAAACAAGAAAAAAAATATTCTGAATCTCAGAAGCCAGAACAGCAAGAGGGATTGCTGTGCAGTGAAAGCAGCAATCCCTCTTGCTGTTCTGGCTTCTGGGATAGCTGCGCAGCCTGCATTCGCTCCATAAGACGCACACACATTTCCCCTTACTTTTTAGGAGGGAAAAAGTGAGTCTTATAGAGCAAAAAATACGGTAATTGCTCAGAGCCTCACGCATGGCAAAACTACCGGCTGGCCTGCCCTCCTTTTCCCTCTCCCTCCCGTGCGAAGTCACAGCTCAGGCCACTCTCCCTGCACCTCTTAGGATGAGGCACAAGCCAGAGTCGGACCTCGCAGGTCATGGTTGTTGGCAGAAGCTGGCACCCCTTACCTTAGGATGTGGGGTGTCTCTGTAACCCACATCGAGCCCAAGTGCTGCCCGTCCACCAGCTCAATCATGTTCGATCTTGAAACCAGAAAATCAGCGCTCGAAGACACAGGCATCTTTGTCAGGTAGCGGATTTCTCCCGTGCTAAACAGGGAGGGACCGAGAGTGCTGGTCATTGCTCAGCTGGGCCTGCAGGGGGCGCTTGTGCCAGCTGACACCAAAGAGGGCAAGAGGAGGCTGGCGGGGAGAGACCCCCATTGCCCTCCTGACCCCCCAGAAGACGGGATCTTCTGACGAAGGGAAAGAAGCACCTTCTTCTCTGTAGAACTTACAACAACCATGCGAGGTGGGCCAGTATTTCCGTATTACAGGTGGGGGCTTCCCAGTGTTTTTTTTCTGGGGGTACGCATACCTCTAAACATTTTGTGAATCTAACGGGGGAATAAACTAATTTTTATTTAAAAAAATTAGTTTCTTCTCTAGCCTGGTGAATCGTCAGTTCTGCTGCTCCCTCCGATGGCAGCCTCATTTCCTCTCATGGTGTTTCCTGAGTCTCAGACGGAAGCGGGTGTTTAATGTGTGAAGTAGGAGTTGGAATCTAGCACAGTGATTGGTCCATTTTGTTGTTACCACCTCTGATGGCGGCTTCCTTTCCCACTGTCATGCATGTTCTTTGTACTTTTGTCCATTTACCATATTTATTTTTCTTGGTTTGAACTTGAGTCAAAATGAGAGTACCCCTAAACATTTTCTAAGAAACAAAGCACTGGGGCTTCCTAATACAAGGTCACCAACTGAACTGGCGACTTTTTGGCTCACAGCAACACCACCTCTCTCTCTCTCAACCCCACTTGCTGCTCTCAGACATGCCCCTTCCTATGAACTGAGTTCTTCCCAAGTTCCCATCCGGCTTGCTCTGAACGCTACGTATTCTCCCCAAGCCCCCCAATGCTCAACCCTGCCTCCCGCCCCTGCTGGAAGCCCTACAAGCGGTACCTGAGCAAGGTGATTTGGCGCGTGGCGCTGTCGATCGCCATCTCCCAGAGTGGATCTTCCGTCAGACCAGAGCTGCTGTGGGCAGTAGAGCTGAACGCCATCTGGCACAGCGCTTTCAGAGAGTAGGCGTAAAGGGCCTTTGCTGAGGGAGGAAGGGAGTCGGGTGAGCCAAGACTCCAAAGATTGTCTCAGGACAGCCCTTCTCCATAGAGGACCCCGCCCTTGGCAGGGACCCCTGGGCCAAGACTCCGGAGGGGGAAGGACTCACCTGTGTACAGCAGCACGTAGTGGGAGCCCTTTGGAGTGACTTGCATGAGGTGGCCGACTCTTCCCGGAAGATGTAAGGTCCCAACGGATCCAATCTGGGTGCCATGTTTCCCTGAATAGAAGTGGGCTTGAATCTGCAGAGCAAGCGAAGGCCATGGGATTCTTGCGCCTGGGGAGGAAGCTGAGCTATCCTGCCGTCGCCACTGCCTGCTCAGTCTTAAAGAGGCTTGCATGGCAATGCTGAAGAAATGCCAAGTTTCCTCGCTATAGTTATCTATAGTTATTTAAGCTCACCTCCTCTCCTGTCTCAACGAAGACCAAAAGGTCAGAGGTGCTGTCTCCGTCGACATCTGGGATCTTCAGCAATGGACTCAGCACTGTCGAATTAGGCCTGAGGTTGGCAGCCTCATTCCAGAGAGTCTGGCCTGAGGAATAAGCAGGAAGCAAGGGCCTCGTGGGGTGATTGGAGGAAGGGGACAAAGAACCACAGTTCCCAGCGTTTTGGGGCCTTGGCCATGGCAGCCAACTCACACTCCCGGCCACAACTCTGCCTTTCCTTCCCTCTTGCCCACTTTCTGTTTTGGAACACAGAATATGGGCTAGAATAGAAATGATAATAATAATAATAATAATAATAATAATAATAATAATAATAATAATAAATTTGTATTTATGCCCCGTCCTTCCCGGTTCAGAAAACCGGGCTCAGGGCGGCCAACAACAAATTTAAAACACTTAATTGATGCAACAAAAAACAGCATAAAAGACACTATAAAACGTGGATAACAATAAATTCAGAAATTTAAAAATCAATTTAAGGGGGAAATCCATCCAATAAACATTAGATGATCACCAGGGCTAGCTGGCTAAATTAGTCCTATTTGGGCCAGGGAGGAGAAGACAGGAGCTCCAATGATCTCCTGGCTTTGGCATAAAGGTGGACGGCAGCGGAGCAGGCTCTGGCACCCAATCGCAGAGCGGAGCTCACGGAAGTAGACTCAAGTGGCCACTCAGTCGCTGATCCTTCCTGGGGCTGATCCAGCAGGCAGCTCTCTTGTCTGTCTGAGCGGAACGGAATCTCACTGTTGCTGCCCAGAGCAAAGCTGCGTCCAGTTAACTTAGCGCCAGCCCACTTGCAGGATGCAAAGGTGCCCCGTCAGTGGGATGGGTGCTCCTCACTCGATACGATATCTGTATTGTCATTGTCCCATGCAGAACAATGAAATTGAAAAATCTACATAAGACATTCAACCCCCCTAAAAACTCTGAAACCCCATTTTAAAATACAATATACCGTATTTTTCGCCCTATAGGACGCACTTTTCCCCCTCCAAAACTGAAGGGGAAATGTGTGTGCGTCCTATGGGGCGAATGCAGGCTTTCGCTGAAGCCTGGAGAGCGAGGGGCATCGGTGCGCACCGACCCCTCTTGCTCTCCAGGCTTCAGGAAGCTATCCGCAAGCCTTGTGAGCCCGGGGGAGTTCCCGCGGGCTCGCAAGGCTTGCGGGCAGCAGCCTGCAGCCAGGAGCCCGGGGCGCCCTCCGGAGGACGCCCCGTGCTTCGGGAAGGTGTCCACAAGCCTCCCACGCCCGGCGGGAGGTCCGGCCAGGCGTGCGAGGCTTGGGGCGGCAGCCTGCATCCCGAAGCACGGGGCGCCTTCCGGAGGATGCCATGTGCTTCGGGAAGGTGTCTGCAAGCCTCCCGCGCCCAGCGGGAGGTCCGGCCGGGCTCGCAAGGCTTGGGGCGGCAGCCTGCATCCCAAAGCATGGGGCGCCCTCCGGAGGACGCCCCGTGCTTCGGGAAGGTGTCCGCAAGCCTCCCGCGCCCAGCTGGAGGTCCGGCCAGGCGTGCGAGGCTTGGGGTGGCAGCCTGCATCCCGAAGCATGGGGCGATCTCCGGAGGACGCCCCGTGCTTCGGGCAAGGTGTCCGCAAGCCTCGCGCGCCCGCCGGGAGATCCCGCCAGGCGCGCGAGGTTTGGGGCGGCAGCCTGCATCCCGAAGCACGGGGCGATCTCTCTGGAGGACGCCCCGTGCTTCGGGAAGGTGTCCGCAAGCCTCCCGCGCCCAGCGGGAGGTCCGGCCGGGCTCGCAAGGCTTGCAGGCAGCAGCCTGTTCTGGGGGCTTGGGTCGGGGGAAGCTCGGGCTTCCCCCACGCCAGCCCCACGCCTGGGGGGGAAATAAAAAAATTTTCTTTATTCCCCCCCCCAAAAAAACTAGGTGCGTCTTATGGGGCGGTGCGTCCTATGGGGCGCAAAATACGGTACTCCTATAGGGACTTCTTATACTGTACTGCGTTTAAAACCAGAATTGCATTTGGGTACAAACACTTTCTCAGGGGGCTAGTCCTGGTCTTTATAACCCTGTACCTTCTTCCAGAAGGCAGAAGCTGAAAGAGATCATTTCCGGGGTGTGCACAATCCTGCGCTATCTCTGCTGCTTTCTTATGGCACCTGGCAGCATAGATTTGATCCAAGGTGGGAAGAGTGCACCCAATTATTCTCTCCGCAGTTTTTACAACCCTGGACAGCATTGTCTTTTCCCCTGACCGTGCAGCTCCCAAACCACACACACAGACCATAAGTTAATACACTCTCCGCAGTACAATGGTAAAATGCCATCAACAGGTCCTTTGAGAGATTGTTTTTCCGGAGGATTCTCAGAAAATATAACCTCTGCTGTGCTCTCTTCATCAGGTCTTTGCTGTTTTCTCCCCAGGTTAGGTCATCTCTCAACTCCATTCCCAGAAATTGAAACACTGAGACCTGTTCCACTCCTTCATGAGAATGGAGAAATGCAGCCGGAAGACAAAAGGTATTGAGGAGCTAGTGACACAGAGCCCTTCCTGCCTCCTCTGTTCCTTCTCCCTCCCTTGCTCTTGTTCAGTTTTTTGATGGTGTGAGAACAGTCTTTAGTGTCCTGGGAACATTGGGAGAAGCCCCACATGCAGCTCCCTTAATCAGCTGTGGAGGACGTGTTACGATATTCCATTCCACCTTAAGAGGAACAGGCATGACTGTTGTGTGTCACATGCCTGTTTACATTCCAGCACAGCCTACTGGAAACGTCCGTTGTGTGTATAGCTTTTGCTTATGCTGTTTGCTTGGACACGAAGGGGTGCAGACATGTTTTTCCTCTGTCCTGATGCTGAATAAAATGCCTGTAAATACGCTTTACACAGCCTCTCTCTGCCCTTCCGTTGCAAAGAGTTCTTATCTCTGCTGGCTTGCATGCCTGGCTTCTGAAGCTCGGGTCGCAGTTACATGCTGATCCGAGGACCAGAGTTCGCCCGGCTGCCGGCCGGTGGGCTGGAGCCAGCTGGGGGCCTGCCAATTGCCCCTGTTCCCTTGGACGCATCCCAAAATAATGCTGGGTACCTTCTTTGATGTTGGACCTTGTTTTGAGAAAGTGAGGCATTGGGAGGGGGTGGCTATCTATAAAATGGGACAGTTTGGGCATAGTTTCTCTGAAGCTTGTGCACGGACTAATCGGCTGCAGGGCCCTGCAAACTGAGGCTACCTGGGGGAGTCGCTTCGCCGCTTCTTGAGGGTTTCCAAGTGGCAGATTGAAGTGCATGCTTGGTGTGGATATACAGTGGTACCTCGGGTTACATACGCTTCAGATTACATATGCTTCAGGTTACAGACTCCGCTAACCCAGAAATAGTGCTTCAGGTTAAGAACTTTGCTTCAGGATGAGAACAGAAATCGTGCTCTGGCGGTGTGGCGGCAGCAGGAGGTCCCATTAGCTAAAGTGGTGCTTCAGGTTAAGAACAGTTTCAGGTTAAGAACGGACCTCCGGAACGAATTAAGCATTTAACCTGAGGTACCACTGTACTGCTTGCTGTTTTAGAATAATTTTTTTTTTAATTTTCTCACTCACTTGCGTATTTTGTATTGCTCATTAATCTCATTTGAAAGGAACCACCTTGCCTTTGGCAAGACAACCCCCCCAACCCCCTTGTCGCAACAGGAAGGTTGCCTGTATGTCTCTGGCTGTGACGCTCTGGGCAAGGGGCTGCTGGACACCTGCCTACCTGTCTCCAAGTCGATGGCTGCCAGGATGTCCGGCTCCCCTACAATGAAGCAGGCTGGGGTGTGATCCTGCTCCCCGGAGCAGTCCATCAGCAGGAGCTCTTGGGCGACAGGCCTCTGCCAGAGCGTGCTGCCGTTGGTGCCCGAATGAGCGGCCAGGAAGGCACAGGGGGAGGCCAAGCCTGGAGGAAGAGGAGCAGCCCATTAAGCCCCTGTGGCCTCCTCCCCTCCCCCCCCCAGGAGCAGCCTCTGCAGAGCCGCTCAAACCCCAGGAACCCTCACCTTGGCTGGCACAAGAGCTGTTTGTGCTGTTGCTGCTGGCACTGGCAGCCTTGAAGGCAAAGAGGACATCCTGGACCCGGTCCTTGTTGACGTCCTGCATGGCCAGGAACGCGTAGGTTGCTGCAAAGAGGCCAGAATGGGGGGCTTCAGTGACGGGCCACAAGCACCCGTGGGCCCCCAGGAGCGGCTGCGGCCCCTGCGCCCACGCACTCACCTGCGTCCTCGTAAGTTCTGCTCCACATCCTTTGGGAAATGGGCCTCACTGGGCACGGGATGATAAAGGAGAAGGCAAACACCACTGTGAGGCACAGGAAGAGGGAGAGGAAGAAGGCTGCCGTGCGCCATCGCGAGAGCCGCTTGAGCTTCTTGGGGGCCGCTTCCTTCTGGGTGCAGTTGGCCAGGCCCTCGGGACCTTTGCCCTCCTCGTTCTTCAATGGGTGGATCTCGGCTTCCAGGTCTTTGTTCTCCATCCTAGCTGGCTCTTGGGGGAAGGAGCTCGGATCCTGCCACACACAAGGGGGCCTGGATCAGGCCAAACAAATGCCACCCTGGCCCAGACCCACAGTGGCCAGCCCAACACCTGCGGGGAGCCTTGCCCAGCAAACAGCATTCAGAGCGGTGCTTTCATTGCTACAGTTTGTGGGGTTTGCACAGAATTCATTTGTGCACAGTTGTTTTTTAATTAATAATTATAATTAATGTAATTAATAATAATAATAATAATAAAATAATATATTTATCATGGTCAAAGACCAGCTTGCACAACACAAATAAAAACAGCGTTCATAAAGATAAAATATACAATCAGAGCAGACTGCAGCAAAAGCTCATGAGTTAAAATTGAGATATATACATACACCTGTACAACTGAGATTTGGGCTACCATAGAAATTTCGTACAAAGATTACCATAATAAAAGACAAAAGTGGAAAGGACCTAACAGAAGCAGAAGACATCAAGAAGAGGTGGCAAGAATACACAGAGGAACTATACCAGAAAGAAATGGATGTCTCATATACCCCAGGTAGTGTGGTTGCTGACCTTGAGCCAGACATCCTGGAGAGTGAAGTCAAATGGGCCTTAGAAAGTACTGCTAATAACAAGGCCAGTGGAAGTGATGATATTCCAGCTGAACTATTTAAAATTTTAAAAGATGATGCTGTTAAGGTGCTACACTCAATATGCCAGCAAATTTGGAAAACTCAGCAGTGGCCAGAGGCTTGGAGAAGATCAGTCTACATCCCAACCCCAAAGAAGGGCAGTGCCAAAGAATGCTCCAACTACCGCACAATTACACTCATTTCACACGCTAGCAAGGTTATGCTTAAAATTCTACAAGGAAGGCTTAAGCAGTATGTGGACCGAGAACTCCCAGAAGGGCAAGCTGGATTTCGAAGGGGCAGAGGAACCAGAGACCAAATTGCAAACATGCGCTGGATTATGGAGAAAGCTAGAGAGTTCCAGAAAGACATCTACTTCTGCTTCATTGACTATGCAAAAGCCTTTGACTGTGTCGACCACAGCAAACTATGGCAAGTTCTTAAAGAAATGGGAGTGCCTGATCACCTCATCTGTCTCCTGAGAAATCTCTATGTGGGACAAGAAGCTACAGTTAGAACTGAATATGGAACAACTGATTGGTTCAAAATTGGGAAAGGAGTACGACAAGGCTGTATATTGTCTCCCTGCTTATTTAACTTATATGCAGAATTCATCATGCGAAAGGCTGGGCTGGATGAATCCCAAGCTGGAATTAAGATTGCCGGAAGAAATATCAACAACCTCAGATATGCAGATGACACAACCTTGATGGCAGAAAGTGAGGAGGAATTAAAGAACCTTTTAATGAGGGTGAAAGAGGAGAGCGCAAAATATGGTCTGAAGCTCAACATCAAAAAAACCGAAGATCATGGCCACTGGGCCCATCACCTCCTGGCAAATAGAAGGGGAAGAAATGGAGGCAGTGAGAGATTTTACTTTCTTGAGCTCCATGATCACTGCAGATGGTGACAGCAGTCACGAAATTAAAAGACACCTGCTCCTTGGGAGAAAGGCGATGGCAAACCTAGACAACATCTTAAAAAGCAGAGACATCACCTTGCCAACAAAGGTCCGTATAGTAAAAGCTATGGTTTTCCCAGTAGTGATGTATGGAAGTGAGAGCTGGACCATCAAGAAGGCTGATCGCCGAAGAATTGATGCTTTTGAATTCTGGTGCTGGAGGAGATGGACTGCAAGAAGATCAAACCTCTCCATTCTGAAGGAAATCAGCCCTGAGTGCTCACTGGAAGGACAGATCCTGAAGCTGATGCTCCAAGACTTGGGCCACCTCATGAGAAGAGAAGACTCCCTGGAAAAGACACTGATGTTGGGAAAGATGGAGGGCACAAGGAGGAGGGGACGACGGAGGACGAGATGGTTGGACAGTGTTCTCGAAGCTACAGACATGAGTCTGACCAAACTGCGGGAGACAGTGGAAGACAGGAGTGCGTGGCGTGCTCTGGTCCAGGGGGTCACGAAGAGGCGGACACGACTAAACGACTAAACAACAACAACAGAAATTGACCCTGAGGCACCCCAAAGGGCAACTTTGGCATTTCCCCAGTAAGCTATTTTATTCTAGAGGATGAGCTGTGCCTACAAATAATATATTTATATGTAATATAATTAATAATATAATTAATAATTATAGTCGTCATATGGGTTGAAATAGTTAATGATACTAGTCATCACGGCAACGTTAGTAAAAATGATAATATGTTCTCTGCTGCTGGAGGCGGCTCAGAGTCATGCCTCGCCGCCCCCAGCAGCGTCCTCCTCCTCCAGGAACGGGCCCAATCCTCCTTTGCCGCCGACGGACCCCCGGACCGGGACCGCGGAGCCCCCGGGGGGCGTCCCGGGCTGGGAGTGTCGCGCCCGGAGGAGGCGGGTGGGGAATTCTTCCGCCTGCGCCCCCACGGGCCCTGCAGGCCTTCGGACTACGACTCCCATGATCCCCCTGCGGGGCCGGCCTGCCGGGGCTGCTGGGAGTTGTAGTCTAGAGCCCGGAAGGCGAAAGGGGCGTCCAGGGGGAGCCGGGCGCGGAGCCCCTCGGCAGCCCCGTCGGCGCCCTCCCTCCGCCTCCACGCCCGGGGGTCCTTCCAGCGCCCCCTGCCCCGCTCCTGGCGGCGCTCTGCACATGCACAGGGGCGCCCCCGCGGCCTACCTTGAGGGGCGCAGGCGCTCCTTCCGACCGGTCCGGCCGAGGGGCGGGGCCTGGCGAGCGCCGGAAGAGCGCATGCGCCAAGCTCCGGCTCGCTCCGGAGCCCGGCAAGGGGGCGGAGCTGAGGCGCACTAACGTCACGGGAGCGCCGGCTATGTCTCGCATGACGTTATTCCCGCGCCGGAAGTCGGGTCGGCGTGAAGGGAGCAATGGCGAGGCTGGAGGTGCTGCGCGGCGGGCGATGCCTCCTCCGCCTCCTGGTCCGCCCGGGAGCCGCGGCGGCGGCGGGAGCAGGTGAGGGAGGCCGGGCCCTGGCGAGGCCCCGGGAGGAGGAGGTGGCGGCTGCTGCTTCCCTGGGCGCCGCGTGACCCTGGCGACCCCCCGCCCCCTCTGACCCCGCAGGCCGCGCGATGTCCGTCCCCGCCGCGGATCTGGCCCGGGAAGCCCCGGGGGCGGCGTCACAAGAAAAAGACGTCTAGTTCAGGGGATGCCAACGTTTTTTTGGCCATGCCCCACATAAGCATCTCTCAATTCCTGATCCCCGTTTAATTCTTATTCTTCTCCTTATTATTCAAAAAGTGAATTCCTGTTCACGTGGAGGAAGCCTAAAAGGCCATTCATGTTAATACAGTGGTACCTCGGGTTACATACGCTTCAGATTACACACGCTTCAGGTTACAGACTCCGCTAACCCAGAAATAGTGCTTCAGGTTAAGAACTTTGCTTCAGGATGAGAACAGAAATCGTGCTCTGGAGGTGTGGCGGCAGGAGGAGGCCCTATTAGCTAAAGTGGTACCTCAGGTTAAGAACAGTTTCAGGTTAAGAACGGATCTCCAGAACGAACTAAGTTCTTTTTTTTTTTTAATATTTTTTATTAAACAGTTTTTATAATCACACAAACATAACATAAAAACAGCAAATACATAAACAAACAAAAACAAAAACAAAACAAAAAACAAGTATCATTTCATATCTTAATTTCATATACCTTTCTTCCCCGACTTCCTCATGCCTCCCTTTTCTGTATTCCAGATTCTAATCAATTATTCAGCAAATCTTCCCTTATTTTACTTTAATTTTAAGTTAATCTTCCTTATTCTCCTTGTCTTAACCATTACTAATAGTAACCATTTACTTTCCAGTCCAACATCATTCTAACTTTCATTAATTTTGTAATATTTCTTTAGATTCCTTGAACTTTTTCAATTCTTCTTCCGCTGCTTCTCTTCCCTGGTTTCGGATTCTGCTTGTCATTTCTGCCAAGCCCATGTAGTCCATCACCTTCATCTGCCATTCTTCCAGTGTGGGTAGATCCTGTGTCTTCCAGTACTTTGCGATGAGTATTCTAGCTGCTGTTGTAGCATACATAAAGAAAGTTATATCCGTCTTTAACACCCCTTGGCCGACAATGCCCAAGAGAAAGGCCTCTGGTTTCTTAGGGAAGGTATATTTAAATACCTTTTTAAGTTCATTATAGATCATTTCCCAGAATGCCTTAATCTTCGGGCACGTCCACCAAAGGTGAAAAAATGTACCTTCCTTTTCTTTACATTTCCAACATTTATTATCAGGCAAATGGTAAATCTTTGCAAGCTTGACTGGGGTTATGTACCACCTATAAATCATTTTCATAATATTTTCTCTTAAGGCATTACATGCCGTGAATTTCATCCCGGTAGTCCACAACTTTTCCCAATCAGCAAACAAAATATTATGACCAATGTCCTGAGCCCATTTAATCATAGTTGATTTAACCGTTTCATCTTGTGTATTCCATTTCAGCAGCAAATTGTACATTTTTGACAAATTCTTAGTACTGGATTCTAACAATTCAGTCTCCAATTTTGATTTTTCCACCTGGAAACCAATTTTACTGTCCAATTTAAACACTTCATTTATTTGGTGATAGTGCAACCAATCTCTCACCTTCCCTTTTAATTTCTCAAAACTCTGCAATCTCAGTTTGTCCCCTTCCTTTTCCAGAATTTCCCAATATCTTGGCCACTTCGACTCCATATTTAACTTTTTAACTGCCTTAGCTTCCATTGGCGACAGCCACCTTGGGGTTTTGTTTTCCAGCAAATCTTTATATCTGACCCAGACATTTAATAGTGCTTTTCTGACAATATGGTTTTTAAAACTTTTATGTGCTTTAACCTTGTCATACCACAAATATGCATGCCACCCAAAAATATTGTTAAAACCTTCCAAATCCAAAATGTCTGTATTTTCAAGAAGCAGCCAATCTTTTAGCCAGCAGAAAGCTGCCGCTTCATAGTACAGTTTAAAGTCTGGCAGGGCAAACCCCCCTCTTTCCTTTGAATCCGTTAATATCTTAAATTTAATTCTGGGCTTCTTGCCCTGCCAGACAAATTTAGATATATCTTTTTGCCACTTCTTGAAACAGTCCATTTTATCCATTATTTGTAATGCTTGGAACAAAAACAACATTCTTGGCAATACATTCATTTTTATAACTGCAATTCGACCTAACAAGGAAAGCTTCAAGTTTGACCAAATTTCCAAATCTTTTTTCACTTCTGTCCAAGTTTTTTCATAATTATCTTTAAATAGGTTCACATTCTTAGCTGTCATATTTATACCCAAATATTTCACTTTTTTAACCACAGTCAACCCCGTCTCATTCTGAAACCTTTCTTTTTCAACCTGTGTTAAATTTTTCTCCAATACCTTAGTCTTTAACTTATTCAATTTAAATCCTGCCATTTGACCAAACTCTTGAATTATTTCCAAAACTCTTTTCGTGCTAGCTTCTGGCTCTTGTAATGTAAGTACTAGGTCATCTGCAAATGCTCTCAGTTTGTATTGTTTAGCTCCGACCTGGATCCCTTTAACCAGCTGGTCCCCCCTAATCATATTAAGCAAAACCTCCAGGACCGATATAAAAAGTAGTGGGGAGATAGGGCACCCCTGACGTGTCCCTTTTTCAATCTTGAACTCTTCTGTAACCACATTATTTACAATTAATTTTGCTTTCTGTTCAGAGTATATTGCACCTATACCATTTTCAAACCCTTGGCCTACCCCCATCCCCCGGAGGTTCTTCAACATAAAACTCCAAGATATGTTGTCAAAGGCTTTCTCGGCGTCCACAAATATCAAAACAGCCTTAGTGTTTATATTCACTTCCAACTTCTCCAAAATGTCAATTATATTCCTTACGTTGTCCGACAAATGCCTTTTCGGGAGAAAGCCCGCTTGGTCCCCATGAATCTCCTCCATCAGAACTCTTTTCAATCTCTTTGCTAAAATATCAGCAAAGATTTTGTAATCCACATTTAGTAACGAGATGGGTCGGTAGTTCTTAAGTTGGGTCTTTTCAGTCTCTGTCTTTGGTATAAGTGTGATGTAGGCCTCCCTCCACGTATCGGGTGCCTTCCTCCCCTCCATGATCTCGTTGCAGACTTCCTTCAAAGGTTGTATCAACCCTTCCTTCACAACTTTGTAATATTTGGAAGTCAGTCCATCCGGTCCAGGTGATTTGCCCAACGTCATGCTTTGAATGGCATCTTCTATTTCCTGTGCTGATATCTCCTGGTTCAAAATTGTCTTACTTTCCTGCGAAATCTTTTTCAGCCCATTTTTCTCGAGGAATTGTTGTATGTCCATTTCTTTCTGCGGCCCTTGTGTATACAGTTGTCTAAAGTAGCTCTGAAAACAGTTCCTAATTTCCACTGGGTTACATATGTTCTTTCCCTCCACTTCTATATTTGTTACCGTGTTGAGTTTTTGTCTCTTCTTTATTTGCCAAGCCAATAACTTGCCACATTTATCTGCAGATTCAAAAGTCTTCTGTCTCATTTGTTTAATTTTCCATTCTATTTCTTGATTCATCAGTTCCATATATTGTGTTTGATACAATTTAATTTCTCTTAAAATCTCTTGCGATTTTGGCTTCAATCTTAGTTTCCTTTCCCCTTCTTTTATCTTTTCCAAAATTTTCTCTTTCCTCTCATTTTGCTTTCTTTTCTTTAATGTATTTTGTTGTATCAAAAACCCTCTCATCACGGCTTTACTTGCGTCCCATACTATTCTTTTTTCTACTTTAGTCCTTAAGTTGATTTCAAAATAATCTTTCAGAGTTTTTTGGGCCTTCTTGCAAATCTCCTCGTCTCTAAATAAGGTGTCATTCATTCTCCATCTGAAGGAGCCAGTTGTTGTTTGCTTCATCACCATCTTTACTGCGTTATGGTCGGAGAAGGTTTTTGGGCAGATTTCCACTTTCTTTATGTTCGACGCCATACTGCTAGTCACCCAAATTTGGTCAATCCGTGTCCATGTCATTTTGGCTTCAGAAAAGAAGGTTCCCTCTCTTTCTAATGGGTGTTTTGTTCTCCAAATGTCAATCAAGTCCATGTTGTCAGTCATTTCAAAAAAAAGTTTTTGGTAGTCTTCCGTCTTTTGTGACTACCTGTCTTTGTGCTTTATCCATATTTGTTGAAACTACTCCATTCATGTCCCCCATCATAATTAAATTGTAATCCATATAATCCATCAAAATCTCATGCAACTTCTTAAAGAATTCAGCTTTCCCTTCATTTGGTGCATAGATTCCCACTATCAAAAACTTTTCTCCTTGAAATTGAATTTCAATTGCCAAATATCTTCCTTGATCATCTTTAAAAATTTGTTTCGGTTGCAAATTTTCCTTTGCATAGATCACCACTCCTCTCTTTTTAACTCTGTCTGAAGATATAAATTCTTGTCCCAATCTTTTGTTTATTAATAATTTTCTATGTGCTCTTGTCACATGAGTCTCTTGTAAGCAAATCAAGTCCAATTGGTCTTTCTTTAAAGCATGAAGTATATTTTTTCTTTTTCTGGGAATGTTTAAACCGTTACAGTTCCAGGTTAGAAGTTGCAGAGCCATGATGGGGTTATTTACTTCCTCCTACAGCTCCCAATTGTTGTTCGTCTTTTGTCGGTGGTTCCGTGTCCGTATCTAGTGGTCCCTTGCTTGAAGGGTGTCCTTGTCCTGGAAACGTCTCTTTCTGTAGGTCTTCTTCGTGTTCTCCTAAGAACTTGTCTTTATCACTCACTGTCTTTATTCTTCTTTTCTTCCCCTTGTATTTAAAAGACAAGCCTTGGGGAAACTCCCACCTGAATGGTATGTAGTTCCTTTTCAGCAGTGTCACCAAGTCCTTGTATGGACCTCTTGCATCCAAAATACTTTTGGGAATGTCTTTAAAAATCTCAATGTGAAAATCTTCAATTTGAAGGGTTGTTTGATAATGCAGGTTCAGTATTTTGTCTCTCTCCTCCTTTGATCTTAAAGTTATTAAGCAGTCTCTGGGTCTGTTCTTCCTCTGCCTTGTTCCCAGTCTGAATGCACTCTCAATCTTAAATTTTTCTTTATCCAGCTCCTGCTTCCAAAAGTCAGAAAATTCTTTTGTCAAGTAGTCCACCAAGTTGTCTCCTTCCTTTTCCGGCACGAGTCTAATCCTTAGGTTCCTCTCCTTGCGTTGCATATCCTGCATAGAAAGTGCCAGCTCGTACTCATCTAGTTTCCTGTACACCGGTGGAAATTTTTCCTCGGCAGCAGTTGCAATTTCTTTAGCTTCCTCAGCTATCTTTCGTGTTGTAGATGAATCTTCAAGTAGTTTCCCAATTGCTTCTGCATTAGAGTTCACTTTGTTCCCAAGGTCAGTTATACTTTTTGTATTTAAATCGATTTTCCCAGAGATTTCTTCAATTTTCTTATTTGTTTCAGCGCCTTGCTTTTTTAATTCCTCCAAAGAGTCATTTATTTTCCCCAATGCCTTAGCAAATGCTTCTTCTGAAGACATTATTTTCACTTTTGCCTTTGAGACAGCTGCAGTTCCAGAGGCTCCTGATACAGAAGCCCTTCTTTGCATAGAAAGATCGACTTTGTATTGTCTACCAGATCTCAAGGTTGTTTCTTGTGAGTCCTCTTTCTCTTTACCATCTGCCATAACAAAGTCTTTCACTCAAGGTCATTCCCACACTCTTAAGCGTTACTTTTTAACCTTCTTGTAACAACAGTCCTTAGCCGGTTCCTTTTCTCCGGCAGTCCGACCCCCAGGTGAAGGAGCAGCAATAAACAGTTCAATTTCTTTTGAGCAGGCAGAGAAGCACTTTAACGTCTTCTTCCCCCCCCCTCCTGCCTTCGGGGGAGGGAGTTCTTTACTTGGTGGTGGATTTCTTAGTTCGCAAAACTCTCCTGTCAGAAAGTTACAGCTTGAATGCCTTTCGCTTTGATCTTGCTACAGAACGGAAAGCAGACTTCCTTTTTAGTGCTTGTCCGTCTCGGTGCCCAAATTCTTTAATTTTAACGTCCAATTATATTTTAGAGTTCAGTCCTACTCACGGAAAATTGGTCTTTTAATCCAAATTCACCGGAAGAAGTCAGCGCTCTCCGCTAATGGCGACGCGGCTTCACTTCGCAGGCTGGGTAGAAGCGACTCTCAGCACCGCTCCACACACCCTCCGCTGTTTCGTAGCCTTTAGAAAGGCTATTTCACAACGTCGGGGGGGGCGCAAAGGTGCCCGCCGAGTCTCCAGTTCACAGGCTACGCGCCTGTGATTTTTGAGGGTCCCCGCTCCGCCGTGGCTGCAGGACCCGAACCCACGAAGCAGATCTCTCCTGGAGCTCCGGGAGAAATCCGCCATTAAGCGCTGGCGCTAACCGGAAGTGAGAACGAACTAAGTTCTTAACACGAGGTACCACTGTGACTCTTGAATTGCCACCCTTAAAAATCAATTCTCTCTCGTGGGGTGTGTACCCCACGTTGGGAACCACAGTTCGAATTCTCTTATGGGGTACTTAGAGCCCCGTCTAGAGAAAGCAGAGGCCAACCAGCGTATTATTGAGAATCAAAGCAGCTACTAAGCCTGATCTTCATTAACAGAGAATAAACTGTTGCAACAGAGTTCCCTCCCTCCTTGCGAGCAGACAAGAGAGGCCCAGAACAATGGTGCACAGGCCTCTATAAAGATTTTTGAAATTGCCCACCCTGTAACCCAAGACCACCCCCCAAAATATCATACATACATCACAGAAGGAGGCGGTCTGCAGCAGAAATTTGAGAGTGTTGCTTCTCTCCTGTCTGCCAGGATACCTGATAATGCCTTACTTGATTGCATTTTCTGGGCAGTCTGGCCATTCTTTTGTGATGGTAAATCTTCTTCCTGAATCTTCTACGCGTATTGATAGTGTGCTCAGCTTAACAGATACTTGCTAGACTGTATGTGCAGGGAGGTGTAAGCCCCTACAAGACCATTGGAAAGCTGCTCCCATTTCCTTCCTCCTTGCAGAGAAATATTTGAGGTCAATTTGGGAGAGTCAAAATAGCTTCAGGATTGCTCTCCAGTACCATTTCAGACATGTGGAGTATATACTTACGTATGTGCATTTGCCTTGTACATTTATGAACATTTATTCTATATTGGAGACCTTAGAATTCTTATAACAGCGGGTAGCATCCTCTAAAGCTCCGCGTTCAGAAGGGTCCCTGGCCCACCACCCAATGCTTCTTCCGTTTCAGGTCCAAGGGCCGTACTCCTGCCCCGACCGGCCCCTCCGCTGCTGCCTCCAGGGCTGAGCTGGGCGTCCAGGAAGAGTTACAGCTCGCAAGCTGCCCAGAGTGATGAGGAGGCCCCTCCGCTGCATCGACTGACCAGCAACCCCGAGGCAGTCCCAGGTCAGGCTCCCCCTCCCCTGGAGTCAAGCCACACTCTTTCCTGGGCCCTGCTGTGGGGGGCAAAGGAGCAGCCCTTTGCCGAGAACAGCAGCAGCAGCCCTTTCCTCTCCTCTCCATCTTGCAGGTTCTGCCTCCAGGCATGAGTTTCAAGCAGAGACCAAGGAGCTGCTGGATATCGTGGCCCGCTCTCTCTACTCGGAGAAGGAGGTAGGCTGGCCGCTCCTGCCCTGGTGCATCCCAAGGGTCCTTTTGCAGGGCTGCAGCCAGCGTCTGCCACTGTCCATGCCTGCTGCGCTGGCTTGACCCTAACTCCTCGTTGGGGGATCCTGAGCCCTGGTAGTGGCTGCTGCCTTAATTTGAAGCAACTTCCCTAATGCAGACATTTGGAGGGCATCACTGCACCCCTTCTGCAGTGGAAAGCAGTTTCCCCATGTTAGTGGAAAGCAGGTGCTCTGCGTTACAGACTCAGCCCTCCTCTCACCTCAGGTGGGAAGCCGTCCTTGTGCCTCTTAGGGAATTTGGCTGATGTAGCGCCTTGCCCAACATGTCTTTCCTCAAAGCTGCACACTCCACAGTCCGTGGAGCTTCCCTGAAGCCCTCCAACTCCTGGGAACTGCAAGGACCAGAACAGGCTCCCAGCAAAGGGAGTGAGTTGAAGGGCTTGAGGAGTCAGATCAGACTGGGGTGGCAGTGCAGTCTGCTTGCAAATCCAGGGTAGCTCCAACAAACTTTTCACGTTGGTGACACACTTTTTAGATGTGCATCATTTCATGACAGAGAAATTCAGTTTTGCTAGCAAACCGGAGGTTTAACTAACCCCTTTCCAGCTCTGGGATGAGTGTAGGGAGCATTCATGTAACATACCTGCTTCTTCTTCTTCTTCTTTGGCAATCCCTCGTAGCTTGTCTTCCATAAACACGGTTTTAACAATGAGTCCATAAGGGACTGTGGAGGCCAATGCTAGATCCTTACGTCCTTCCACAGTGGGACATTGGATTCCGGGCAGGAGTTGATCACGGAGTGGATTTGCCAAGCATGCCTTCCTCTTAGCTCATTTCTCCCTTGTGTCTTGAGTTCGAGTGTCCTCAAAGCCCAGGACACCTTTGATAAAGGCTGTTCTCCAGTTGGAGCACTCGCAGGCAAGGGTTTCCCAATTGTTGGTGTTTATACTACATTTTTAAAGATTTGCCTTGAGACAGTCTTTAAACCTCTTTTGTTGACCACCAGCATTACTGCAGCTGACACACTAACATGCCACGACACACAGTTTGGAAAGCTCTGCTCTAGAGGATGCCTCCTGCTACAGTGTGTGGAGTCTCCCCTGCCTTTGGCTAGTGGGGGTAGGAAGGCATGACCCACTTCCATCTGGTGTGGGGCGCTGCTCCACACTCGAGAGCCACTCCCCTGCTGTCTCTGGGGTGCCCGTTTGCATCAGCGTGGCCTCTCCCTGCAGGTGTTTATCCGAGAGCTGATCTCCAACTGCAGTGATGCTTTAGAAAAATTGCGCCACAAGCTGATGTCCAAAGGGGAGATCCTGCCAGAACTGGAAATCCACCTTGAGACAGACTCCAAAGAAGGAACCATCACCATCCAGGTACTGCTGCCGAGTGGATGACTTGCGCCAGAACTCCCCAGACTTCTCTGTTTGTTCCTACTCCTTGGCCAGGGCTGCCAAGGAAGGTCTCTGGACCGGAGAGATTTTGCTGCCTCTGGCCCAAGGGGGACTGGTGTGGGGATTCTGCCTAGCTTGAGACGCGGCTTTGGCCACAGCTACCCAATGAGCTTGGTGTCTGGTGGGATTTGGCCCTGACTTAACTTCTGACCTTGGCGCTGGACCCCATAGACCAACCTTCTGGTGCTTTGCTCAGATCAGGGCTGATCTTTCATAAACAGCTAGAAACAATGCTGCTGTGAAATCTCTCTCTTGCCCGAGTCTGTGCAGATGGGGGAGCGTTGCCCTCCTTATCTCAAAGTGGGGGCCAGGACATGACACAGATGTCTTTGCCATTCTCTTCCCTGCAGGACACAGGCATCGGGATGACCCAGGAGGAGCTAATCTCTAATCTTGGGACCATCGCCAGGTCTGGCTCCAAGGTAACGGGGCAGGAGGCTTTTGGGCAGCGGGTGCAGGCTCTGGGGGTGCAGCTAGGCTTGCCACAGTTCCAGGGCGGAACAATCCCTGAGGCTACAAGGAGAGGGGGCACTGGCACCTGGCACCTTGGTGACCCACCTCAGAGTTGTTGGGAAGTGGCTAGACATCTGTCAGGGCAGCCTGGCTGCAAGCAAGGGGCTTTGTGTTCTCAGGCCTTCCTGGAGACGTTGCGGAGCCAGGCGGAAGCCGGCAGCAGGATCATTGGCCAGTTTGGAGTGGGCTTCTACTCGGCCTTCATGGTGGCGGATCGGGTGGAAGTTTTCTCACAGTCTGCAGAGCCAGGCAGCCCTGGGTGCTATTGGCACTCGGATGGGTAAGTGTGCTCCGGAGGGAGCTGGGCAAGCCTGGGCAGCAGGCAGGAGGAAGTGTAGGTTGCAGGCAGAAATCTTGGATTTTTAAAAATTTAAATCAGGTTTTTTCAATTTAAATTGGATTTTTAAAATAAAAGGCTTTTGGAGGAAAAAAAACTTTCTAAAGATAGTACTCTATTTAAGTTGCATTATAGTCCATAGTAAAACTCAGTCTAGTGTTGTTTTTTTAAAAAAAATGTTTAACCACATCAGTTAACAAACATGGATATATATACTGTAACGTTATTGTTTTAGTTAAATAAGTTGTTCAAATTGTTATTAAGGAAACGGTTTTCTAATCCTAGTTCTGGGACATTTGAGATCTCGGAAGCCTCTGGAGTTCAAACAGGGACGAAAATAATTCTCCACCTCAAGGAAGACTGCAAGGAGTTCGCCAACGAGGAGCGCGTCAAAGGTGATGGCCGTGCGCCTGGGTGGGGTTCCCCAGGGTGGCTTGGTGGGGGTTGGCTTGGGGAGTGGGTGTCTGTGAGGGGCGAGAAAGGCTTTGCACCTAGAAGCTCCCAGTCTCAGTCTCTGGCAGCATCTCCTGTGAAGACCAGAACTCCAAAGAGCTGCCACCAAAAGCGGGCAGTTAATTGCTTAAGTTGGACCGTTGGCATGGCATGGATTCGCTGTCACTGGCTTCTGGGCTTGTTAAGTGCCAGGTTGAGAAGCGGGGGCTGGGGGGGGGCCTTTCTGACCTCTTCCGGCCCTCCATGTGCAACATACCTGTGGTGGACCTCAATGCTCTCACTGTTCTGCCTTCCAGGATCCCCTCAGCATCCAGCCTTTCCTTTCCTAGTGGGCTGCTGTGGGCTGGTCCACCGTGTTTCTGGGCTCCCCTTGGGTGGGTGGGCCAGTGGGCACCTCTGGAGTTTGGGTGTCCTGGGCAGGGCTGTTGACCAAGGTTGATCATCAAACCCCTTCCTTCCTTCCACTAGAGGTCATCACAAAGTACAGCAACTTTGTTGGCTACCCCCTCTTCCTCGACGGTCGACGTGTCAACGCCATGCAGGTAAGGCGGCTGCAGACTTGCGCTGCTTGGGCCCCAAACATGCAGAATAATAATAATAATAATAATAATAATAATAATAATAATAATAATAATAATGAAATATTGTTAAGTATACCCCGCCCTCCCCAGCCAACACCAGTTATAAAAATAATTGATTAAAATACAACTTAAAAACTTAAGATTAAAGTACAACATTAAAATGAAGCCTCCCGGTCCTCTTCCGCCCTGCTCAGACCAAGGTGCTGGTCAGGAGGAGCTGTCTCTTAGGAAAGGCTCCGGGCCAGGAAGCCCTGCCTGGGATTTTGCCTTCGCCCTGGGTTTTGTGGGGGTCCTGTGCAAGTGGCTCTGAGGAGCAGCTCCCCCTCTAGAGCACAGGGCCAACATTTGCTCTCTCCTGTGAGTTGCCAGAAGGACAGTGGAGGATGCTTCTCAATGCCGGGTCCTCTTCCCACGGCCTTTTAATTTCAGGGTGGGGTAGTGGCTTGGAGAAGGTTGCCAATGCTCTCCTAGTCCCATGCTTGGTCCGCTTTGGGGGCAGGAGAATTATTCTGGGCTCCCCTTTGCTATTCTGCCTGGAGCCTCGGAGTGTTTTGGGCTCGCCTCTGGACCAAACTCCTCCTGGCAGCAATGGCATTGGCTGTCCCTTGTGCCCTCTGAATGCCTCAGCAGCCTCTGCCCCCCGTCCCCCCTCCCTCTCCGCAGGCCCTCTGGACCCTGGAGCCAAAGGACATTGGGGACTGGCAGCACAAGGACTTCTACCGCTTCATTGCTCAGGCCTACGACGAGCCGCGCTACATCCTCCATTACAAGACAGACGCGCCTCTCAACATCCGCAGCATCTTCTATGTCCCAGAGGCGGTGAGGGCCCTGGGGGTCCCCCACTCCCTTCCAGAGGCACTGAGGGGGGGTCTGCAGGAGGGGGGCAGCCCCACCCCAGGATGGAGGTTGAGCCGGGTCCCTCCCACCTGGCAGAACATCCGGTTTCAACCTGGGCAACCCAGTCAGATGGGTGGGGTAGAAAGAATAACACCATTATTGTGGCTTCCTGTGCCTCTAGAAGCCCTCCATGTTTGACGTCAGCCGGGAGCTGGGCTCCAGCGTCTCTCTCTACAGCCGCAAGGTCCTCATCCTGACCAAAGCCACAGACATCTTGCCAAAATGGCTCCGCTTCCTGAAAGGTAGCCACCCACCCCTTTGCAGGTGCCCTGAGCAGGCAGGGGGGTTGTTTCTGGGCCACAGCTCCCCCTTGCCCTCCCTCCCCCTGACGCTGCCCCTCCCTCTGTTTGGTGCAGGAGTCGTGGACAGCGAAGATCTCCCTCTGAACCTCAGCCGGGAGCTGCTCCAGGAGAGCGCACTCGTCAGGTGAGCTACCTGCGGGCCGTGTCCGTGTGCGTCCCTCCAGCCCTGGTGCTTTTCTGGAAGCGATTCTGCCGTGGCCTCCAAGGGGGCGCTTGAGGCTCCGCTCACTGATCCGCCTTCCCCAAGGCAGGCTGTTGGTCTGCCCTGCCCACTGTCGGCTGCTCTGGCTGGCAGTGGCCCTCCAAGGTTCCCCTTGTCGGGATTCACAGAATGCTGTGTGAGATAGTAAGTCTGCAGGATAGAGTTTGCTAGCTGATTCAACTGGCTGATGCAATCGTCCTGCAATACTTTCTATGCAAGTGCTGGGTCAGAATGACTCGGTAGTAGTGTGCTGTCAGTTGATTGGCTGTCATCTGTTTAAAAGGGAAACCTTTCCAGCAGTAAAGGGGTGGTGTAGAGAAGTGTGGTCAGAGAGAGAGAGAGGTCTTCCTATTTGTCTTAAGGTGCAGCCAGGTACTCTGACTGTATGAACTGCTTCTGTATTATAGCCTGTAGATATTTGTATACATAAAAAGGTAAAGGTACCCCTGCCCGTATGGGCCAGTCTTGACAGACTCTAGGGTTGTGCGCTCATCTCACTCTAGAGGCCGGGAGCCAGCGCTGTCCGCAGACACTTCCGGGTCACGTGGCCAGCGTGACAAGCTGCATCTGGCGGGCCAGCGCAGCACACGGAACGCCGTTTACCTTCCCGCTAGTAAGCGGTCCCTATTTATCTACTTGCACCCGGGGGTTCTTTGGAACTGCTAGGTTGGCAGGCGCTGGGACTGAGCGACGGGAGCGCACCCTGCCGCGGGGATTCGAACCGCCAACCTTTCGATTGGCAAGTCCTAGGCACTGAGGCTTTTACCCACAGCGCCACCCGCTTCCCATTATTTGTATACATAGCTCACAATAAATATACTGCACTGAAGAACCTGGAAGTCTGCGCATTTCTGTTAAAGCGTCACGGAGAATTCACGACACCCCTTTCCTTTTTTTTTTTTTTACAAAGTAATAATAAAAAATAAGAATAAACATGTGCACTCCACTACTGAGATCATTCCATTGTAACTATCCAACCTCCCAAAATTTCAACACCTCTTGCGATGGTTTGACCCCTTTCTGTTCTAACAGTACCAATTCTACAAACACCCTCCATATCTCCTCAGAGTCATTTCTCCCGAGTATTCCCCGCCTTACCTTAATGTGGCACATGTTAATGTATCATTAATAGCTATATCCCACACCTCTTTATACCCTTCTTCTATTTTATATTTTGTTTGCCCCTTCCACTTCCTAGCTGTAATAACTTGCGCAGCTGCCAAGAAATTTGTGAGCAAGTCCTTCATTGCCTGCAATCCTTCCACCTCATCGTAAATTGATAACAGGGCTACCTCTGGACTTTCGGTCAGCTTTTACCCAGGGATTTCTGTTACCTCCTTAGACACCCTTTGCCAGAAAAATTGGGTCCCCCTTTCCTGCCTGCTCCTTTGGGCTGGGCCCTGGCTCCTTCTCCTGCAGGTCTTCTCCCTTCTTGGTCACCAGGGGGCATGGATTGGGGCCCTCCCGGTGTTGCTGTGACTCCTGCTCCCATCAGCCCCGGCCCCTGTTGTGGCTTATGCCAGGAGTTGGGATCCCAGCAGGCAGAGGTGCGATTGGTTGAAATGCTTTTGGGAGGCTTCTTGGTCACACAGCAATGCCAACTTCTTCATTTTATATATATAAATTTTTATTTTTAAACATATCATTTTCAGCAGTAATTAAACATACTTTTACATCTTATTCAAATTTTTTTTACTTCCATCAGTCCTGTCTGAAAATTTTCCAATCTAATCTCTTAGTATGCATTTCTTATTTTCTTTATTACATTTCAAACTCATATCCAATATCTCTATCTTTTTCTGCTTTGTAACACTTTGTATATTTCTCTGTACGAAACTTCTTGTAGTCCTACTAGCGTGATTTGTTGGTTACAATTGCTCTTCAAATAGTTCATATACTTCTTCCAATCTTCTGTGAATCTCTGGTCCCGCAGGTTTTGAATCCTTCCTGTCATTTTGTCCAGTTCTGCATAGTCCATTAATTTCACCTGCCGTTCTTCTTTTGTCAAAATTTCTTAAGAGCAATGTCGACTTCACTTAGATTGCACATGGCACCTAGGCAAATCTTTTGGTGAAGGGGGGAAAGAATAGAAACCCTCCTCCCGGCCAGAGGTGCTTCAGCCCATCACTGACTGCAGTCTTTCCTCCACTGCCTCTCCTGCCCCTCTTTTAATCTTTGGGGCTTCCAAGCACTTCTCTCCCCACCCCCCACCCCAGTCTCCCTGATGTTGGGTGTTGTCCTGCAGGAAGCTCCGGGGAGTCTTGCAACAGAGGCTGATCAAGTTCTTCATTGAGCAGAGCAAGAAGGACCCCGAGAAGTACGCCAAGTTCTTTGAGGACTACGGGCTCTTCATGCGCGAGGGGATTGTCACCATCGCCGAGCAGGATGTCAAGGTGTGTTGAGGGACAGCTGAGGGGCGAGGTTTATTCTTGCCAAGTTTCCAGAGGGAGGTGGGAAACTGGGTGTGATGCCACCTGCTTCATTTATTTCATAAAATTGGATTGTAAAACACACCCTCAAAGCTTTTTACTTGGGCAGCGGATACCTTGATGAGGGGTGAGGGTTCTGCCTCCTTTCATGGAACTTTGAAGTGTCAGGCATAGCTCTAATGGCTTTAGCCCAAACGTAGCAGAGTTTTCCTGCACAGCGAAGAAGCTAGTTGAGGTGGAAATGACTAGTCAGCTAGACTCAGAATAACTATTTACAGGATTTATTAAAAGGAAAAATAAAACCAGCAGAGTTTCTGCATACAAAACAAAGCAAAATAAATCCTTTCTTTCTCTCTCTCTCTCTTAACCATACACAGCACTCCTACTCCTAACTCCTAACACACCCAACATCACACTGTGCTAGCAATCCCTAGATAACAGAGTTGAGTGCTGGTCGTTAACCAATCAGAGTAAGTAGCTTCTAGGTCAAGCAGACCTTGGCTTTCTGCCAAGAGTAAATTGACACTGCCTTGAGTTAATTGTGTGAAGCCAGAATCTGTAAGTTTCCCATGAGAACCAATTAACAGAAACTGAACATCCTTTGCCCTGTGACTGACTGGACTCTCCTTCGCAGGAAGAGATAGCTAAGCTGCTTCGCTACGAGTCCTCGGCGCTGCCCGCTGGCCAGCTGACCAGCCTCTCGGACTATGCCGGCCGCATGCAGGCTGGCAGCCGGAACATCTACTACCTGTGCTCTCCCAACCGCCACCTGGCCGAGCACTCTCCCTACTACGAAGCCATGAAGAAGAAGGACGTGGAGGTGAGCAGGAGAGCAAAGGGGGGCCTGGGAAGCAAAGCCCCAGCCGGGGCCTGTGGGAGCCCCTTTCCCAGCAAGTGCTTTGGGGTTGGGCACCAGGAGCAGAGGAGGAAGCCCTGTGACCGGGGTGGTGGTGGTCATTCTCCCTTTCCTTGGAACTGAGGACCCCCCCCAAAAAAAATTGGCCCCCGCAGGTACTATTCTGCTACGAGCAGTTTGATGAACTGACCCTCCTGCACCTCCGGGAGTTTGACAAGAAGAAGCTGATGTCTGTGGAGACGGATATCGTCGTCGACCACTACAAGGAGGAGAAGTTTGAGGAGAAGCACCCAGGTGGGCTTCTGCTGTGCGGCGGGAAGAGGGTGTGAGCCCTTTTCAAGCAGAGTTGGCTGCCTAGCTTGGAGGAGGTGGGGAATCGCCCATCTTGGAGGGGTGGGAATACCCCAGGAGGCATCCCAGAGACTGGCCTCTTGTCAGCACTCCCCACCCTCTCAGGAAGGACTTCGTGGCTGTGACTGAGGAGTTTCTCTCCTCTTCCCCCACCCTGATCCATTTCCCTGTGTTCCTCCTCCTCCTGCAGCAGAAGAGTCTCTGAGTGCCTCGGTTGCAGAGGAGCTCCTGGCCTGGATGAGGAATGCACTTGGCCCACGGGTTGCTGCCATCAAGGTGAGGGTCCGGGGCAGGCGGGCAAGTAATAATTATAATAATTTCATTATTTATATCCTGCCCATCTGGCTTGGTTTCCCCAGCCACTTTGGGTGGCTTACAGCACATGAAACATTGTAAAACATCAGACACAAAACATTTTTCGATACAGGGTTGCCTTCAGATGTCTTCTAAAAGTCAGATAGTTGTTTATTTCCTTGACATCTGGTGGGAGGGCGTTCCACAGGGCAGGTGCCACCACTGAGAAGGCCCTCTGCCTGGCTCTCTGTAACCTCACATCTCGCAGGGAGGGAACTGCCAGAAGGCCCTCAGATCTGGACCTCAGTGTCCAGGCAGAACGATGGGGGTGGAGACGCTCCTTCAGGTATACTGGGCTGAGGCCGTTTAGGGCTTTCAAGGTCAGCACCAACACTTTGAATTTTGCTCGGAAACGTACTGGGAGCCAATGTAGGTCTTTCAAGACCGGTGTTATGTGGTCTCGTTGGCTGCTCTCAGTCACCAGTCTGGCTGCTGCATTCTGGATTGCAGTTTTTGGGTCACCTTCAAAGGTAACCCTGTGTAGAGCACATGGCAGTCCAGGCGGGAGATAACCAGAGCATGCACCACTCTGGCCTGAGTGGCAGGCCTTAGTTTGCACACAATCTAGGGAGAACATTTTGGCCGCCTTGAGGGCTTGGGTCTCGGGAAGCCCCCTTGCTGGGCTTCAGCGAGGCCTTTCCAGGAACGGGTGTCGCTGGGAGCTCTTTCTGAAGCCACAGTGTGATGTGTCAGGATGGTGATGATTATTTGTGTGAAGGGCTGAGAGCATAAATGACTGGAAACAGGGCGGTTGTGGGGGATCTGGGCAAATCCATGTACTGGGCAAATCCATGTTTCCTCTCTTCCTGGGACCTGGTGGGGAGGCAGGAGGGGCTGCTAGCCTTGACCTCACCCCCCTCCTTCCTGCTGCCCTACAGGTGACTCCCCGCCTGGAGATGCACCCGGCCATGATCACCGTGCTGGAGATGGGTGCTGCCCGCCACTTCCTCCGGATGCAGCAGCTGGCCAAGACCACTGAGGAGCGGGCTCAGATCCTTCAGCCCACGCTGGAGATCAATACTGGGTATTGGATTTGGGGGTGGGCGGGAGGACAGGCAGAGCTGGACCTGGGGGAGGGGGGATCCGAAGGCATTTGCCTTCCAGCAGGTGCTGGTCAAGGTACCCATGGCTACCTCCAGCCCTGGACGTGATGCACTGGGAACCGCATTGTCGCCCGCACATCCTGCTTTCAGACGCCTCCTTTTGGGGCCTCTGCAAGGGCTCTCCTTGGGGAGGGCAGAGGGGGTGGGCACAGGTGGAGAGGAGGCTTTGGGGAAGGAAGCCCATGCGCTCTGCCTGTTGCAGCACTCAAACTGCCCCTTTGTCTTCCCTTGCTAGGCACGCTCTGATCAAGAAGCTCAACCAGCTCCGCTCCAGCCAGCCTGATCTGGCCCTTATGCTGCTTGACCAGGTGAGCTAGCTTCTGCTTCCTCCTCAGGGGAGAAGCCTAGGCACACAGAGGGGCACATGGACTGCCAGCATCTCGTCATGCCCTCAGGAGAGCAGTGGAAAGGGGTGGGGGAGGTGTCCAGTGCCTTTGCAATGTCTGGAGCTGAGACAGCTGGCACCTGCAGCCTCCACAAGCAGGGAACAGTGTAACCCCCTGCCACCCCCATGTGGATTCCTTGGGACCTCTCTGAGAGCCTTTGAGGGGTGGGCAGAAGAATCATAGAATTATAGAGTTGGAAGGGGCCAAGCGGATCGTGTAGTCCAGCCCCCAGGAGAGCAGTTACTGAGGGAAATGCGCCCCTCCTGTCATGTTTTCCTTGCCCACTCCTGGCTGGCATTCAGAGCAGAATCCCATCTCTGTCCATTGGTGCTCCTGCCATACCCTGGGACACAGTAAGCCAAGGTAGCCCCCCTCTACCCCAACCCGCTTCATTGTTCCTTCCTTCGCTGGCAGATCTACGACAACGCCATGATAGCAGCAGGCCTGAATGACGACCCCCGGCCGATGGTGAACCGGCTGAACGAGCTCCTTGCCAAAGCCCTGGAGAAGCACTGAGAGTCCTGCCTGGAGCAGAGCTGGGGCATCCTGCCTGTCTTCAGAGGGGTGCTTGGCCTGGCTTGCCTGCTCTTTTGGCGAGCTCTTGGCCTGGGCTCCCATATCCGGATCGTGGCCCATTGGAAAGAGCAGAGGGGCCAGAGTTGAGCCACCTGGAGCCATGGTCCTTTATTTCAGAACGTGTGTTTGCGCAGCCGGCTGTCAGGTGTGTGTTTCTGGACTTGCCTGCAGGCTGCGTGTGTTGGCAGTACCTCTAAGTAAAGACTTTTAAACCCCCAGTTCTGAAATGTATCGCCCTGTTTTTATTCTGAGCCTGTCTTTGAGTGCGTGGTTCTTGGATCCCTTCTAAAATGCGCATGGGAAGAGAGTGGCTCCGCACTGTTCACAAAACGCACTGGCAATTAGGACCAAGTGCTTCTAAGCATGCTCAGAGCTCCCCCCCATGGCAGATGCAAGGAGCAGATCTTTTCCTGCAGCAGTGAGTTCCGCAGGCTTAGGTTGGAAGGTCAAACAAGAGTACAGCCAAGAAATTGAAGCAAAGCAGCGGCCAAGAGGCCTGATCTTTATTGTTGCAACAAGGCTCCCAGCTACAACATAGAAGCAGAGAGAAGCCCAGATCAATGGGTTACATCTGTATTTCAAAGTTTTCCAAAGTTTCGCATAATACATCTCAGAATGCATCATCAAGACATCATAGATACGTCAGAAAAAGTGTGGTCTCGGGTAGATCCAGGCATGCCCCTGTCACTCAAATATAGTCTCTTACACTCACTCCATCACAGTACAAAGGAAAGCATTTACAGTTTCCAGGTCCCGGAGTCAAGTCAAATAAACCCCTTTGTCTTGGCCATTGTTGTAAACAAAAAATGCCCTTTTCCCTTATGGGGTATCCAAGAGCCCATATAGAGTCCTTACATAGGTTCCCTATTGGTAGGAGAATATAACAGAGGCCAACCAGAGAATATTGAGAAGCAAAGCAGCTAGTAAGCTTGATCTTTATCGAGAGCCAGTGTGGTGTAGTGGTTAAGAGCGGTAGTCTCGTAATCTGGGGAACTGGGTTCGCGTCTCCGCTCCTCCACATGCAGCTGCTGGGTGACCTTGGGCCAGTCACACTTCTTTGAAGTCTCTCAGCCCCACTCACCTCACAGGGTGTTTGTTGTGGGGGAGGAAGGGAAAGGAGAATGTTAGCCACTTTGAGACTCCTTCGGGTAGTGATAAAGCGGGATATCAAATCCAAACTCTTCTTCTTCTTATTGATCTGTTGCAACAGGGTGCTCCCCTCACCCGCAGGAAAGGAGGAAGACCCAGAAAAATTGTGTGCAAGGCCTTATAAAGACTTTTGAAATTGCCACCCTGTAGATCAAGACCACCCCCAGAAACATCATACATACATCACAGAAGGGGTGTAACCTAAGACCACCCCTCAGATACATCATACCTACATCACAGAAATGCGGTCTAAACAGAAATTTAAATGTTGTTTATCTCTTGTCCTTGTTTATCTCCTGTCTGGCAGGTTACTTGATTAGATTGCCTGGGGAGCCTGGCCATCTTTTGTAGTGGTAAATACTTAGTTCCTGGGCCGGTCACAGGCTCACACCCCATTCAAACACAGACATACCCTTAAGACAGGATTTGTGAAGGAAAAGACAATGGGGAGGCTTTTCCATTTTGACCTTGTAGAGAAAAGATTTGGTCAGTTTAGGAATAAAAATGATTCCAGGTTGGCCTTCCTGTGCTGATCTATGTATGTGCTTGGTTGGTGAATATTATCATATATTTAAGAGCATAAAATTCCTATCACACCATCCCACTATGGGGTAGGCATTGTGATTGAGATGACGATCTGTCTGACACTCTTGGGGCAGGATATCACCCTTATACCTCACTTCCCTGGATCCTAAATGCCATTGGAACTGAGAAGATTGATACGAGTGATTTCCTATGAAATTCATTCTCTTATTGAGCCACTATATGGATACAGTTATCAGCGATTTGGTATTGACGCTTTCCCTGTTTTCCCTTGTTGGAGTCTCAGGCTCCTGAGCCGAGCTCCCTTCGCAGATGCAATCAATGCCTTTGCAGAGATGTCGCTGTTATTTTCTCTTGACACGGGAGGATTTGCTTTGACAGGTGAAAGGCAGGAAAATGTACGTGAATGGTTTGGTGACATGCAGGGGAGACTCCTCGTGGGGTGTGTGTCGGGGGTCTCTCACTCCCCCTTCCAGTTTTCTCAGTCGCTGTGCATTGCAAAAGGGGCAGCGTCCCAGTCCGGGTGAAGAGGGGGCTTGGCAGAGCTCGCCTGGCCCTTGGCTACCCCAGGCAGCTGCCTCGTTGAGGGGCAAGTCAAGCAGCCAGACTTCTGCCCAGAGGGAAGCCTCGGCCGCCCTTGGACCTGAGCAAGAACCAGCCGGGGGTTTGGAAGGGGAGACGAGGCCCAGACCATGGGGAGGGATGCACCCGCAGAATCCTAGGAGGGGGGGTGTCCCAGGGTCATCTAGTCCCGTGTTGCCCAATCTTGGGGCTCCAGCAGTTTTCAGACTACAATTCCCATCATCCCTGACCACTCGTCTTACTAGCGAAAGATGATGGGAGTGGTAGTCCAAAAACTACAGCGTCTCGGCTCGGTGGCGTCATCATCCGGCGCAGAGGTAGATCCGCCCATCGGCTCCCAGCATGCTCCGCGCCGCCCCACCCGGCGCCTCCGGAACCCCTTCAGGGGGCGGGGAGGCGCTTCCGCTTCGCATCCCGGCCGCTCTCCCCTCTGCGTCTCTATGGCGAGTCCTCCGGCCGCGAGCGGCGCATGCGCGGTAGGCACTCCGCCGCCCATGGGCGACTCGGGGGACGAGTTCCGGGCGTCCCGCCGCGGGCGCCTCAAATTGGCGGGGGGTCCGCAGGGGGGTCGCCGCCGCCACGCTCCACCCCCTGGTCCTGCCCGCGGAGACGAGACTGAGGCCCCCGGGAAGACCCAGCATGGCGGAGAAGGGGGCGGAGGAGCCCCTTCAGGGGCGTCCGGACTCCCCCCCGCATCGCTTATTGGTATGACCCGCTTCCTTTGGCTTCGTTCAGGCGGGTCGTACCAATAAGCGCTGCGCGGGGAGGGGGTCTCAGCCTGCTTCTGGGAGTTCTGGGGGGGTGGGGGGCCTAGGGGGGGACACACAGGGGACAGCTCCTCCCTTTGCAGCAGCAAATGGAGCCCGCCTGGTTTTTCCCCCGGCAGGAGCCCCTCCAGGAGCGGGAGACGCAGCAGCAGAGGAAGGAGGACGCGGCGGAGGAGGAAGATGCAGCTGCCCCTGGCAGGGGCAGCCGCAGGAGGAGCAGGGATCCGGGCAGGTGACCCTGGAGCCCCTGGTGCTGCCCGGCGCCTCAGCCAGGAAGGAGGAGGAGGACCATGCCAGGAGGCCACCCGCTTGCCAGGACGGTCAGTGTCAGGACTGCCCCGTTTCCTGCCCCGACTCAGTATTGACGTGTTGGGGGTGTGTGTTGGCAATGGGCAGAGCCTTCACAGTGTTTGCATCCAAGGAAAACAGGATCTTGCCCAAGCCTGCTTGCTGGATTGAAGGTCTGGGTCCCACAGCTGGTCGCTGTCCAAATGTCACAGCTGAGGCTTGGAAAATGCTTTCCAGGGTCCTCCTGCGCCACAGAGGCACCAGACCACAGCCCCCGCCCCCCGCCCAGGGTGTATGGGGGGTGAGGCTGCTCTGAGGGAGCCAGGGGGCCTGGGGCTGACTCTCTTCTTGCCCCCTAGTCCAGTCCTGGGGATGCCATGGGGCTGCTCATCCGGAGCTGCAGCCGGGAAGCCTGGAGGAGGCCGGCTGGGTGTTCTGCCAGATCTGCCAGAAGGACCTCTCTGCCATGAACTCTGTCCGGAGGGAGCAGCATGTCAACAGGTGGGGGCTCCTTGGTTTGGGCAGACGGCTGGGATGGGGGCAGCTGGACAGGCGATCCCTGTTGCTCTTGAGTGGCTGCCTCCGTGTCTCCTGGCTCAGCTGTTGCATTTTCTCCTGGGCCTCACCTTAAACAGTGGTGGCTCCATGCCTTGTTTTCATTTCTTCGGGAAAGGCTGAAAAGCATTTATCAAAACCATAGTGACTCATGAACTGATATATATGTGAAGGAAAAAAGAAGCCTGTTGACATATATATTACATGTTTTGTAATGGACTACATTTTCATTCCCCCCTCCTTTTCTATTTAATCTACTGTAAAGAGTTCAATCAAATATGAATAAAGGCTGCTTTGGCAGCTGAGCTGCTGGTGGGGAGGAGTCCTCCTCTCCTCTGAGGGCTTCCTGTCTGAAGAGATTCTGCTTTTCCTCCAGGTGCCTGGATGACCTGGAGGGCCCCCCTTCTGCCCCCCCTGCCAGGGGCCCGGTTGTTCCCGAGTGCCCCATCTGCGGAAAGGGCTTCAGCTCCCTCCGGGGCCGGGGCAGCCACCTGAAGCGCTGCGCTGCCAGGATGGAGGTCCCCCCCACGCTGCTCCTTCAGGCGGTACGGCAGCAGCAACAGCAGACCTTGCTCCTTGGCCCCCCACCTGCCCAGAGGTGAGTCCAGAGTCCCCTCCAGCAAGAGCCCTTCAGGGCCCAGGCTCCCTTGGATGTGGAGTCTGGCTCAGTGAAGCTCTTCCTCCTCTTGAGTGAGCCGGGGGGGGGGGGTTCACGGGGTGGGCCTGGGGTGCAATTCATGCTTCACTTGAGAGGAGGAGGGGGTGCTGCGCCCATTCCCCTTCTTGAGAAGGCCCCCAAGTTCTGAGCAGCCCTCCTCCTCTTGGGACTTGAGAGGGTAGCATATTTGGAGAAAACCGCTGACCTGCCTTCAGGATTGCTCAGTGGTGCTGAAGTAGTGAAGAAATGAACCTAGGCTGCCAATTCTCGTTGTAGACCAGTATGAAGCAAGCAGCACATAAGCGGCACACAAACCAAACCATTCTATGTGCTAAATCTTATATTAATAATCCAAAAATTGAGAGAACAAGGTACAAGATCTACTACAAAAGGCACAAACAGAAAACTGAAGAAGCCTGAGACTCTTCATGGGCGAAACAGGTGACAAACGCCAGCACCCTGTCTAACCCTTGAGCATAACATCACTGACACTCCGTTTGATCAAACTTATCTTCATTGATATCTACAGGAGCCTGGCTAAAGGAACTTTAAAGACTGAATCTTCCTTTTGGACACAATTTGAATGAGTTTTCTATTTGTGGCTTTTGTTGTAGATCTTGTAGCTTCTTCTCTCAATTTTTGGATTACAGTGGTACCTCAGGTTAAATACTTACCAGTAATTCATTCCGGAGGTCCATACTTAACCTGAAACTGTTCTTAACCTGAGGTACCACTTTTGTTAATGGGGCCTCCTGCTGCTGCCGTGCCGCCAGAGCACGATTTATGTTCTCATCCTGAAGCAAAGTTCTTAACCTGAAGCACTATTTCTGGGTTAGTGGAGTGTGTAACCTGAAGCGTATGTAACCTGAAGCATATGTAACCTGAAGCGTATGTAACCTGAGGTACCACTGTATTAATATAAGATTTAGAACGTAGAATGGTTTGGTAGTGTTTTGTGTGCCGCTAATAATAATAATAATAATAATAATAATAATAATTTATTATTTATACCCCGCCCATCTGGCTGGGCCTCCCCAGCCACTCTCGGCGGCTTCAATAGAAACCAAAAATACAGTAAAATATCACACGTTAAAACCGCTTATGTGCTGCTTACTTCATACTGGTCTGCAGTGGTGCTGAAGTGGCTTGGTCACCCTGGCTGTTGACATCACACTTGTCATGGGAAGGGTCCCTCTTCTCCTTTTCCTTTGTCTTTTGGCGCTGTGGACCTTGCTGTCCTTCTGGAGCGGCCCAGGGAGGGGGGCACTGGGGACATCATAGGCCAGCGGTTTTGCTGCTGCATCCAAGACCATTTTTTGAAAGTGCTTCTTGGGGAGGGCACTGCTTGGTACCACGGGGCAGTTCCTGAGGCCTCCTGCTGCCCTCTTGTTCCTTGCCCTATTTCATGTCTGCCTGAAGCAGCTGGGAGCTGTCATCGTCAGGAGTGAGATCTTGCCAGTAGGTGGTTGTCACCCGCCCAGCTCTGCTTGAATCAGAAGAGGTGGTTCAGGTGCTAGATCTGGGCTTAGAGATGGAGCGGCCCTGCAGGGAGGGAGCTTCCTGGTCTGCAGAGATAGGAGCACCTCCCCTCTGAAAGGCAGCCTGGTCCATAGCCAGGAGTATTGCAGGACACTTAGGGTGGTCCACTCAGATTGGGGAGGCGGGCAGCTGTTGCCCACTGCAGCTCCTGAGCTGGGTTAACCGACCTCTCCTGCCCCGTCCAGCAGCTCCAAGCGAAAAGGTGCCTCTTCCGCGCAACGCTTGCCGAAGAAGCGCAAGGCGGTGGCCGAGGTGGATGGAGCGACGGAGGATCTGCTGGTTGCCATGGCCATGTCCCGCTCTCTCTTGGGGGAGGAGGAGGAGGGGAAGACCAAACGGCTGGCCGGGAGCAGGCAGGACACCGCTTTGCAAAGCAGGAAGCCCCGAAAAGCAGGTGAGCTCCGGGCGGGGCCTGGCGGAAGGTGACCGGCCCCCGGGGGAGGTCTCTGGTGGCTGCATCTGGGCTCAAGGCAACTCGCGGGTTCCTTCTATGTCCTCTGGAAATGTGCTTATTCTGCAGCTCTCTTGAGAACTTTTGCCTTTTTCCTTGGTGCCTCTCATCCTGTTGAGACTCCAGGAAGAGCCCAGCGCTGAGATGGGCTGCTTTCGGCCTCCTGTGCCAGGAAGCTGATGGGGGGGGGAGTGGGCTTCTACAGCTCTTGGGTGCCTTTCATCCCAGGCCAGATCTTTAGCATGTCCGTTTCCTGCATTTATGTCTGTGGTTGCGATTTCTTCACTGCGGGGGTTGGACTGGATGACCCTGGGGTCCCTTCCGCCTCTCTCCTGCTAGGATCCTTCAACAGAAGTGTCTCAGACGAAATGCCCTTGTTCCCAGAGGGTGATGTGGGGAAAGGCTGTGGCCCTGCTGCACTGGGGCTGCTTCCTCCCCCTGCTTCTCCTCCTTGCCCTTCGGAGGCCTGGGCGGCGTTTGCTGTGGGGCAGGCAGGGGCTTCCTCCGTGGCTCTCAGCCACGTTCCCTGTGTGTTGCTTCCTAGAGAAGAAGAACCGAGCGAAGCTGGGCCTGCCTCTGCCTCTGCTGCTGGCCCAGGACCCCCAGGAGGCCCGCCGGAGGATGGAGGCTCGTGTGGCGCAGCTGCTCTCCGAAGCGGAGGAGGAGTTCCCCAGCACCCCCCAGCTCCCCCCCAGCCAACTCATTGAGCTGTTCCGGGGAGCAGGGGGGACCCACGGCTCTTTGTGGGAAGCCAGCTCCTTGGCAGGACTGTGTCCCCCGGGCAGCTTTCAGGCCACGGACTTCACCCGCTCTGTTTTGTTGCAGACGCCCGAGGAGGTGGGTGTCTGTGTTGGGGGGGGCTCCAACTCCTGCCTGCTTATTAGGTGCTCAGTAATCAGGCTGGCAAGGTGCAGGGGGTCTCATCCGCACATTGGCGTTCCTGGAACTGCCTGCTCGGGATCCAGGCCTGGAGAGCCCTTTTGAAACGGGATCTCCTTCTGGGCGGTTGATCCTGGGGCTGCCCTTCCTGCAGAGCCCAGAGCAAGGGCCTCTCCAGCCCCCCCCCCCGAAAAGCGCCACTGAGCCCAGTGCAGTTTGTGCACAGCAGCTCTTTGAGAGAAGAGGAGGAGCGGAGGGGAGAGTCACAGGATCCCTGTCTAGCCAGGGAGCAACGGAGCCCAGGACTCCTGGGTTCTGGCACCCTGGCCCAGCCAAGGAGCTTCGCAGAAGTGCCACTGGTGGCTTCAACATGCTCTGTTGAGGCCAGATCTATGTCTATCATTCTCTGGGGCCTCCACATTTGCTTAATTCTAGAATAGAATAGAATTTTATTATTACGGTCACAGACCAGTTCCGGGTCACTTACAATATCAGGAAAATCATAAAGCACAATACAGATACATTGAATTGCAATTGGATATAACAGAGACAATTCAGATATAGCGGCAGTTAAAAAAATATATTAACTCTTGGTCACTAAAATATAACCTAAAGTTATATTTAAATTTGGCCACCCTTAGCGTACTCTCTAGATCCTTGTCCTCTAGCAGGAGTTTCAGACATTGAAGTTTGGACCCATTAGGAGATTTCTGTATAACAGGAGTGCTTCATTCTGTTTCTCTTTCCATCTGACTGTTCTCCTGGTTCCCAGTCTCTTCCTGCTGCTGCCTCTGGGGCGTGAGGGGGGGCCTTGGACCACGGAGGGGGTCTCAGCAGGCCCAGGATGCTCTGCCCTGAGGTGGGGAGAAGCAGGTGGCCCCCAGCCCCGTCCTCTGCTGGCTCTGGTTTCCAGGCAGAATGGGGAGGGGAGGTGGGTGGGGTGTTTTGGACATGAGATGGCCCCCTCGGTTCAGGGCCAGCCTCGCTCTTCCCCTGGGTGCTCTGGGGCTGGCTGCCCACAGGCAGATAGGAAGACGCCGCTCCTCGGCCTGAGATCAGACACCTAGGAGACTGGACAAGGGTTGAGAGATGCCGTCCAGAAATGGAAAAGGAGCGAGGTCCCAGCTAAAGGAGAATGGCAACTTAAACTTGTGGAATATGCGCAGCTTGCAGACTCAACACATAGAATAAGAGAACAAGAAGAACATATGTTTAAAGAGATTGGAAAACATTTATTGAATGTATGGGAAAGACCTGTGTACAGCTGAAAACACTGGCAGCATTTAGATAAATTCAACAGGGTAAATACGTTATGGTTGTGATAATGAAATACTGAATGGTATAGTTTCTGTAAAATATGCAGGGATTTGTGATATGTAAAATGAACCATGGAAAGAGAAGAAGGGAAGTCATTGATATCTTAAGAATGTAAACATGAATACTTTAAATTGTAAAACAGGAAATTTAATAAAAATCACACACACATACACATAGAGTCATACCTCGGGTTACAGATGCTTCAGGTTGCGTTTTTTTCGGTTTATGGACCTCTGAAACCTGGAAGTACTGGAATGCGTTACTTTTGGGTTTTGGTGGTCACACATGCGCAGAAGCACTAAATCGTGCTTTGTGCATGCGCAGAAACCCTGAATCGCAACCCGCGCATGCCCAGATGTGCCACTGCGGGTTGTGAATGTGCATCCTGCATTGAACACATTTGCAACCCAAGCGTCTCTCGTATATATAGGGTTGAGAGATGGTGGGTTTTGCCATTTGGGCTGCCTTCTGGCGTGTTGAGGCTAAACTTCATGTCTGCACCCCAAACCTTCCTTTCCAGGGAGCCGTGCTGGGTGTGGCTTTGCCCTCCTCGGGGACTATCAGACCGGCCGAGAGGGAGCAGGGGCCGGCTGGTGCTGTTCTTCTCCCAGGAAGCGCCTCTGGAGATTCGAGGGAGAGGCTGCCTGGCCGACCGGGCGATGCAGAGGCGCTGCAGGACCTGGTGGAGCTGGCAGCAGAAGGGCTGACCCTCACCCAGTGGCAGCAGGAGGGGCCGGGTGAGCAAGGACTTCCTTGGGGAAAAGGGGCTGGCCAGCGCAGAACTGAGCCTGCAAAGAGGAGTCTGGGCTGCGGACGGGGGCAGAGACCTGCCTGGAGCCAGAGCTGGTCGTCAGGTTACTTATTGTGAACCTGTGTTTTTCTCCCTTTGCTCCAGGTCAAGGTTGGCTTTCTGGCGACGTTCCGCAGAGCAGTTTTCTCCAACCACTGGAGAAGCAACTGCCCCAAAGGAGCTGTCCTCAAATGGTAAGGTTAGACCCCCATGTTTGGTTGGAAGGGGGGGCACTCTGTTAGCTGGGAAGCAGAGGATCCCGAAACCCCCTGGAAGGAAGCCTCCCTCAGCCCCTTGTGGATGCGCAAGGGAAATCTGGGTGCCTCTGCATGAGAGGGGTGGGGGGTGAGGGGGGTTTGAGCCCCACTGCGGTCCTTCTTCAAGGTCCATTTGGCCCCTGCTGTTTTCCAGGAAGGAGCTGGAGCAGGAGGTGGAGTGTGGCCATTCTCTCTCTCTCTCTCTCTCTCTCTCTCTCTCTCTCTCTCTCTCTCTCTCTGTCTCAGCTCCCGCTGGGCTCCTTGGCTGATGCCTTCAGAGGGATGGTGAACAACCCTCACCTGAGTGACGTCCAGTTTCAGGTGGACACTGGGGAGCTCCTCTACGCGCACCTGTTTGTGCTTTATGCACGGTGCCCACAGCTGATGGAAATGGTAAGGATGAGCGGCTGGGCACATCACCCCGAGGGGTCTTCTTGTTCCTGGCCTGGGTTCTGGGTCTGTGGGTATCAGGCAAGGGACGAGACTTTGCCCTTGCCGTTTACTCTTCATGTTGGCTGAGATTTGAGGAGGAAGCCCAGCCGTGTTGCCTGCCTGGGGGAGGGTGATGGAATCTGCTGCAGCCTTTGGGTCTTGCCGCTCCAACGCAGGAGCCACAGGAGAGGAGGGTCTCCTCCGCAGAGAACCCAGCAGCCATGCGCTGTTGCAGGCAAGAGCTCCTTGTGCAGGAGGGCGTATGGGGTGAGAGGAGGCAAGAAGGACCAAGGGAGGCAGGTGCCAAAAAGGGCGAGAGGAAGGGGGGAGGGATTGGAGCTTGCCTTTCGTCCAAGGAAGAGGAGCAAGCTCTCCCTGCAGGCCTGCAGCCAGGCTGCTTAGGGGCACTTTGGCAAGAGGGAATGATGCTCAAAGCAGGTGCCCCAGTCTGCTGGCTGCTCCAGAGTCCTCCGTCTCTTGCCAGGCTGGCTGCGAAGGTTTCCTCGTGGCTGAAGAAGGGGGCGCAGGGACCCGCCGGGTGCTGCTGAGCGATGTGTCGAAGGAGGCCCTGGGCGTGTTCCTGAGCTACCTTTACACGGCCGACGTCTCCGTCCCTCGCCATGTGCTGTCGGAAGTGGCTGCTTTGGCCAGGAGGTTGGTGGGCTGCTTCTTCCTGGTGTTTTCCTTGCTGCAACTGGATTGGGCCCTGCTCCCTGCTCCCCCAGGCTGACTTCCGCTTTGACGCCTGATGGAGACATTTCCCCCCCTCTCTTGGAAGCGCATTTGCACGCACGTCTTTTGTTTCAGGTTTGGAGTGACGGAACTGGCTGGCGTCTGCCGTGGCTGCCAGCCTGGCCCGGGGGCTCCTGGAGCTGCAGAGGAGGCAGGAGAGGACAGAGCCAAGACCTTTGAGGGGCTCCTGAAATCCATGTGGTTGGACGAAGAGGAAGAAGCCTTCCTGCAGGGCGGACAGCCGGAGGAAGCCGACAGCGAGGAAGTGGGCGAGCAGGAGCTGGAGCAGATCTACGAGTTTGCTGCCACCCAGCGCAGAGCTGCCCACGATGGGCTCGTCGTCTGCAAGGGAGCCGCTGACCCCAGGAAGGTGCCACGGGAGCCTGCAGAGGGCAGGGCAGCCACGGCAGAGTGGAAAGGAAGCCTCTGCCTGGAACAGTCCCAGTTGCCATCTGCTGCTGCCAGTGACACAGGGCACCCCCCCAGAGCTGCCCCCACAAGAGTGCCCCAGATGGAGAATTCAGAGCAGCATGAGCACTCGGCAGTCCTGTTTCCTGCCACCTGGGGTGACTGCTCTGGGCTCTCTCAGCAGAGCCGTTGTGCCAAGGAGCAGAGGGGCAGTGCAGCCAGCCCAGGCCCTGCGTCTCAGGGATTTCCCGGCCTCCTCCAGGGGCCACCGAGGGACCTCTTGCCCCTGGGATCCTCCTCTCCCAAACGGAGGCCGGCATCACCCGCCAGCCCCTTGGCACTCCTCTCTCTGAGCACTCAGGGCCTGTTCTCTCCCCCTCCGAACAGCGAGTTGGAGCGGCCTGCGCGGAACAAGAGCCCAGGTCCTGGCTGCAGCCCAGGCAGCTGTGGGGCCTCGGAGGACAGCCCCATTGTGCTCTTGGATTCTGATGAAGAGGCAGAGCTTGCCGGAGCGGCCCTCTCTGGGCCACGCACAGGGGCCTTGCAGTCTCAGTCGAGCCAAGGGAGGGCAGATGTTTCCAGTGGGCAGAGGCCGTCCCTGCCACCCGCCCGTGAGGTGGGTCCTGGGGAGCTTTGGGACGCTGGTGGAGGAAGTCCTCTGCTTCTGAGGCTGGCCAGCAATGGAGAAGAGAGCTGGGAAGAGGCCTCCAGTTGGAGAGTGCCGGACACTCCTCTGCTGGGCGGCTGCAGCTCCACCTTGGCCCCCGGGACTGAGGAGCAGGGGTCTAAAGGGGCTGGAGAGAGCCCACCCACCTGCAGCTCCGCTACCAGGCTGCCTCTGTTGGGACCCCCGCCTGCCCGGAAGAAGCCTGCCAGAAGCCCCGTGGTGGTCGTGGGCGACAGCAAAGAGGAGCTCGATTCAGCAGCCCCTTGGCCCCAGAGCAGCCCCCTTGTGCCTGGGGAGGGCTCCCTGTGTCGCTCGGAGGAAGGGGACAGCCTTCTTTTTCTGACAGCAAGTGCCCCAACCCCACTGGGGACTCCGCCAGCTAGGAGTCCCATTACTGGGGGAGCAGCTGCCCCCCACTTTGGAGAGAGGGGTGCTTCGACAGGAGAAGACTCCGATAGCAGCGAGGTCTTTCCTCTGACCCAGAGAACGCCTGGTAAGTGGCCGCTCTGGGCCCGGGGGGAGCCGAGGGTGGGGAGCACTTGGCATGGGGCTCTGGGCTTGTGCTGTGTGGCATTGGCTCTCTGGCCGCTTGGTGCCCAGACCACCACCCCCTGGCAAAGCCCCTTTGGCCCTGCTGGACACCTTCCCCTCGCCGGGCAACCCAGCTAAACCTCCTGAGGGCTGCGCCCACCTTGCTCTGTTCCAGATCTTGCCTTTGAGGCCGGGAGCGAGACGCCGAGGGCAGCTCCGCCCACCCCAATGCCATCTTACTCCATCATGGAGACCCCAAAGCTGAAGAAGGAGCTGCACAGGTGGGTGCTGTCGGGGGGGGGGGCAGGCTCCTCCAGCAGGGAGAGAAAGGCTGCAGCATTTGCCCCTGTGACCGCCTGTCTCTTGTTTCTTCTCAGGTTTGGAGTCCGTGCTCTCCCAAAGCGGAAGATGATCTTGAAGCTGAAGGAGATATTTCAGTACACTCACCAAGGGGCCAGAGCCAACCCCCAGGAACAGGCGGCTGTGGCCTCCCAGCTGGCCTTGCCCCACAGCCCAGCCCAGCCAGTCCCGAGGAAGCCGAGGCTGGCCATCGCCTCCAGCCCCGTTGGCAAGCGGCTGCCCGGATCTGCTGAGCCTTGCCAGGGCGCTCAGGGAAGCCAGGCTGTCGGCAGATTTAGGGATCCTTCTGGCGGAGGCCGTGCGGGGCTTGAGCCCCCCGCTTCAGAGCGGCTTCAGGGGACAGCCTCACTTCCAACAGGATTTCCCCCTGGAGGAAGCACCAAGGCCTCGGCGCCCACGGCCTCCCAGGAATCGACTGCGTCTTCAGGGACTGGTAGTGATGTGTCCGTAGCATCCCAGAGGTAGGAGGCTGGCTGGGGGTGGCATGCTCCTTCCTGCTGGCTCCCTCTGGCCAGAAAAGGCCGCTGAACGCAGCTGCCCAGACAATGGCCGGGCTGCCAAAACCCAAACCCAGCCTTTCTCACCCCTTGAAACTGTGTCCTGTCCCTCTGTCTCCACATAATCTGCTCAGTGGGAATTTGCTCAGGAGCTGAAACCAGCCCCCCCCCCCTGCTCTTCTGCCCTCTCTTGAGTTTTCATAGCAGCCTTGGCCCACTGTCTAACATCGCTGTCCCAGGAGGAATCAGGGCTTCTTTAGAAACACAGCAAGGGCAGAGAGACTTAGGAAGCGGATTTGTGTGCCCAGAGCCAGGCTGGAGTGGTTTTCCAATGGTGCCCAGGCAGGCCGCTACTTTTGCTGCAACAGGGTTTGGGAAGGGCAGGGCAGAACACCTTCTTTGCATGCAGAAGGCCCCACATTCAGTCCCTTGCATCTTGTTCTGCCTTCTTAAGAACTCCAATCCTTTAGCGTGGCTCCACCTACACTTTGGAACTCCCTGCCACTGGACACAAGGCAAGAGCCTTCACGGTCCTCTTTTTGGAACCTGCTAAAACCGTTCCTCTTTAGATGAGCCTGTCTGGACACGCAGAATAGGAGTGTGTGTTTAAATTTGGTTTTAGTTTATTGAATGTTTTACTGGTAATGTTATTGTTTTGTTTACCGTTTACTGGTCATTTTATTGTTTTATTCTGTTAAAAAAAAACTTTAAACCTCAAAGTGGTTTACAGTCTAGTGATGTATACATTTTATGAAATGAGTAAATAACTCAAAACCTGCTTCCCAGTCTGCTAAATTGCCAACAATCTGCCTCCTATGTTTTCTCCTTGTGTGGCGCCTGGTCCTCTGGCCAGAGCAGTGGTGTGTCCCTGACTCCTCGCAAAGGGCCAGTGAAGGGAAGAGCTTCTGACCCCCCCCCCCTCTCTCTCTCTCTCTCAGCTCTTCTTCAATGGAGTTCGGCTCGCTGGTCGAGGAGGAAGAGGAGGAGCCCGTCCCGGCTTCTCAGGCTGCAGCCCGCGAGGCACACAAAGTAGAAGCCTTGCGGCGCCACCTCACCTCCAAGCCAGCTCTTTGCCGCCAAATCCTCCTGTACCAGCCCATTGAGTTGGCTGGGCTGCAGGCAGAACTGAAGGAAAGCGGCGTCAAGATTGCGATGGGCAAGCTGATGGACTTCCTCGACGCGCACTGCATTACCTTCACAACTGCAGAAGCCCGGAGGGAGAAGCAACGGCACTCCAAAAAGCGGAGACGGCGGTTCTGAGGAGTTTCTATGGGCCTTGATGGTGGAACTGCCGGTGCTTTGCCCACTCAGCTGCCTCTTATCACTTCCGTGCGTGTGTGATTTTTCTTTGACTGGAAGAGCTGTGGCAAAGACATGACTAAGCCTTCCGCTTAGATCATGCACTCGGACTGAACTGTGCTCCTCCATGGGGGAAAACAGCTTCTTTGGTGGCCGTCAGTTCAAATCTGTACAGAGCAGGTCCCTGGAGCGGCTTGAGGGGGAGCGAAGAGAGACGCTGAAACACACTGCAGTTGCTTCAGGGCCTCCTCATTGCAGGTGCAGCTGCCGCCGCGTCTCGGCCTGTGTTTGCTGGCCAAGATTATGGGTTGTTAGGTGTGGCTCACCTTGAGCATCCCTCTGTACCCGTTGATCTGTGCCAACCATTAAACATGTGGGTGTAACATGCCTGTGTAATAAAAATGTTTCACTAAAAGCGATTGAACAGCGAGAGGTTTCCTCAGGCTGCTCCCAACTTGCAGCTTTCTCTGTCGTCTGGACAACTGCAGTCAGCTCCAGCAAGTGCTGTGCAACCCACATCTTTTGGAGGGTGGTCTGGTGCGAGGGGCTGGTCCCAAGGGGGGAGAATTGGGGCTTGCATTTCTAGCTGCTCATATACAGTAGAACCTCAGTTTTCGAACATAATCTGTTCCAGAAGACTTCTGAAACATTCAAAAACTGAAAGTGGAAGCCTCAATTCAATAGGGAAACTCAAAACGGAAGCCGAGTCAGACGTTTGGGTTCTGAAAAACCTTTGAAAATGGGAGCATTTACTTCTGGGTTTTCAGCGTTCGGGAGCCGAAACGTTCGATAACGGAGCCGTTTGAGAACCAAGGTTTGACTCTATAAGGATGGAGTTGAGGAAGTGTTTGTACTGTGCACAAAAACGGGTTGGCAATCTTAAGCTTACTCTTGAGCAGGAGACAGGCTTTATATTGTTCCTGCCATTTAGTCTGTACTGGAGCCTGGATTTGTTTTTAAATGATGCACATGCCGTTGTTCCCGGTGGCTGTGCTTCTGCAACAGGCCCTTTTGCCTGCACAGGCATCTCCCAAAGGGAAGAGTGCGGGAAGCTCAGGATCGAATGGATTGCCATTTTGGCCTTGTACTCTTTCTAGCATAAAACTGGCTGCCTCTTCCGAGAATCACTTGTCCTTAAGAACTTTGGTGGGCTGTCTAAGATGCCCTTCACAGGACTAGCATTCAGTGCAAGTTGTTTGTTGTAAAGCTGTGATGTCTCTCTAGCCAAGAGCACTGCAAATTCTCACTTGTTCTTGGACTTTTAACTAGCTCTAGCAGGGATTCTATATAGAACACACAAGCAGCCTTTTAACCAGTAAGTTTATGAGGTTTTTTTGGGGGGGGGGGGCGGGGGCGGGGGCGGTAGTTGATGAGGAATCTACCCTTTCTTTTTCACACTAGCACTTCAAACCTTTTTAGGCAGAAACATGCCCTGATGCATGCAAACGGTCTGACTCGCATCAAATGCGCTTGGGTGTCTGTAGCCGCAACCCCGAAAGGTAACTAAAAACTCCCTAGGACTAAAACTTTGTGATGGTCCATCCTTTGGCTGCTTCCACCTACAAAGGCTGGAGATGTGCTACTTAGAGGAAAATGGTAGCTTGCATGCAATAGGTGGCTGCTGCTTTCTATCTTTTCCGCTTCAACATCAGAAGCCGGGCAGAAATAGCTGTCGGAAGAGGGAGTTGCCTGCAAATTTCCACTTGGCCCAATAGGGCCCTGAGCCACTTGGAACCACCTTGAAGCATTTTTTACCAGCTTTATTAGAAACACCAGCACATTTCAAGTTTCTTCCTTTTTGATCACAAATATAGGTTTTTGCTTTTCTTTTTACGTATACAATATGACACAGCATTAGGGCTTTCCATCCTTTTAAACATGTCTTGGGTTGTACCCACCGACCACAGCTCAGACTGGACATCTTGCTTGCTGAAGAAGATTGTTACAAGGGAGAGGAACCCAAAGCGCCAGCTGTCTGGTGTGCAGATGTCCAGTTTAGAAAATCAGAGACGACACGACTGCAGTTAGCATTGGGAAAGACTTGTGTGTTTGGGTTCCTATTCCAACACAAAGATAGAAGGAAGCACGTATTTCACGTTCAAAACCAAGCAAGTCAGATGTTCAACACATGAAAAAGGCAACTTGTTTATAACCATTTCCTGGCCAAAAAAATTGGATTCTACAGATGAGGCAAGAGGCTCGCAGCAGCAGCAGCCTCCCAAGTGATACTGGCTTGTCCAACATCATCGAAGAGGACTGCTTGCATCAGTTACTGCACAGAAAGCCCTGAATTTTGCCCTTGGTTTTCAAATCAGGAATTTGTATTGGGTGAATTTCCTGGATCCTAAAATTAATGTTTAACTCCCAATTGGTGGTCTTTTGTCAAAATTAATGTTTTTGATTTTTAGAAAAAGCAAAGATATTTTTTTTATTCCACTTAACACTTACGAATGAACATCTCCAAATACTAAACCACTGTGAAACCTATGGCTGCCCTTCTCTGTCCCTTTTGTAGGCACACACAGATGGGCTCTGTAGACCAGATATGCTGTTTGCAAGGTACCGCTGGCTGGGTCTATGTGATGAGTGAATAATTAGCCATGTCTTACAAAGAACATGATCCAAAATATATATATAAATAAATAAAAACCTTAAACATTCTTACATGGGTTTTGAAGAACAGAATACATGTTAAAAACTTCAGTAATTTATATCACTTTTAAGCAATACTTTATATACAATGGAAAAAGACATGCATAGTCCAAATACAATGTTGAAAACAGCATTTTTCATAACAAAAAATCCAAACACTAAGTTAATACCATGTACATGAATTCAAGAAGGACCACCCTTTTGTCTGTTGCAGTTTATTTAACAATATGCTATAGAAGTAAGAAATGAGTTTTGTTCCCCCCTCCCATTCTATACAGTGATTGAATCTTCTTGCATTTTTCATATTTATAGTAATTCTAGAACTTGCATGATTTACACTATAATTGCTTTTCCTCATTTCAAGTTTCACATCGATGAATTAAAGAAAAGAATATGCTTCTTCTGTATTAAAATTAGCATGGCCTAAGAAGTGATCATCCCTATTTTATTTCATTTCTTTGTAAATCTAAAACCAGTTTTTATCCGAGAAACAAAGCAACGATTTCTACATTGCAACACAGGTATGTCTGTGTGTGTGTGCGCGAGCACGAGAGTCCGTTCTCATCTTTTCCAGGGGCGATAATACTTCAAATACCTGCAGAGTTCAATATAGAATTTTAAAAAACCCTTTCTGCCAAATGCCAGAAAGTGAGCAGGATACATTAGAATGTGGCATTATTTGAGGAATCCGTTTCTGAAGATTATTGTTCTTCTCTGTTAAAACACAAATGCTTAGTCTTGAAAGTACAAATAAAAATATGACTATAATGGACTTGTTCTCCCCCTTTAAAAAAGCAAAGTCAACAAACAGTTAACAACTAAAAAAACAAACAACCCGCCCCCCCCCCCACAACAAGAACAACAAAGAGAGACCAGATATTTTAACCACACCTGGCTGGCTTTAACAAAAAATATATATATTTATATATTCTTTGTTTGTTTTTTTAACAGCAATTCATCCTCCGGTGGGTCCAGGACAGACCAGCCCCATCCCGGTTGCCCTCGAGCGCGGAGAGGTCCGTGTTTGGGGAGCCGAAGGTCCAGGCCTGGGAGGACGGCCGCTACAAGCCCTCCACAAACTTCTCCAGCGTGTCCCCCCCTGTAGTGTCGCCCACCAGGGACAGCTCGTTGGGCAGCACGTTCCTGTTGGGCGGGTTGAGCTGGGGCAGCATGGCGCTCTGCTGCTCGGGGGTGCCCAGGTGCCCCTGCTGGTCCAGGGGGCCGGCCAGGGCCGCCACGGCCCCCAGCCCCGGGTGCGGGGAGCCAGTCTGCGGGGAGGCGTGGTGCGGCGAGGGCTGGATCCGGGGGGACGGGCTGGAATGTGGCGGCTGCGACTGGGGCCGCGGGGACTGGACCGGGGCGGGCGACCGCACCTGGCTGCTGAGGGAGGCGCTGAGCTGCTGCTGCTGCTGCCCAGGGAGGTGGGGGGCCGGCTGCGTCTGTCCTGAGAGCAGGTGCTGCTGCTGCTGCTGCTGCTGCTGGGGGCTCATGGGGTTGGGCTGCCCCGGGGAGCCCATCTGCTGCTTCATCTGCTGCTGCTGGAGGATCCGCTGCTGCAGGGCCTGCTGGATGTTGGCGCTGCCCTCAGCCCCCCCAAGGCCGGGCTGCCCCCCCATTTGGTTCAGCTGTCCCAACGGGGCCATTTGGCCCAGGCCCCCCGCCTGGATGGAGAGGTGCTGCTGCTGCTGCTGCTGCATCCGCTGCTGCTGCATGGCTTGCGAGTAGCCTCCGCCCGGGCCCTGCGGCTGTGGGAACTGGCCGTGCGCAGCCAGCCCAGCCCCTCCTTGCTGCTGCTGCTGCTGTTGTTGCTGCTGCTGCTGCAGCAACTGCCTGCGGATCATCTCCCGGTACTGCGGGCTCATGTTGGCCATGCCAGCGCCGTGGGCCGGGTTCATGATGCTGATGGGCTGGCCCTGGGGGCTCAAGCCCCCCATTCCCGGCTGCTGCAGTGGGACGCCTGGCCGCTGGACGCCTGCCTGCAGGGCGCTCAGGTTCTGCAAGCCGGTCTGAGGGTGCAGGCCTGCCGGCGGGGGCGGGGGCGGTGGGGGCTGCTGCTGCTGCTGCTGCAGTGCTGGCTGGGGCTGGGGCTGGATGCCAGGCTGGTTTGCTACGTACTTGGCTGTTCTCTGCTTGATGAAAGCCGCCATGAGCTGCGGGTTGGACTTCAGGATGTTGAGCACCTGCTGCTGCTGCTGTGGGGAGCTGGGAGACTTCAGAGTCCGTAGCAGCTCCTGCAGAGCGGCGTTGGGGGGGATGCTGCGAGGGGGCTGCTGGACGCCCGGCATGCGGGGGCCGGGCCCTGCCTGCGGCGTGGCGAGGGGCAGGGATGGCCGGGGCATGCCGGGCTGCAGGGGCTGCTGCGGGGCCAAGGGGGCCGCCTGCCACTGCCCGGCTGGCATGCTGGGCATGAGGGGGCCGCTCACAGAGCTGGGCCGGGGCACGCTCATGCCAGCCGCCTGCAGGGGGTTCACGGCGCCCACAGCCGGGCTCCCCATTCCTGCGCGGGCAGGAGGCAAGCCGTTGCTGCTCACCCGGTAGAGCTGCTGTTGCTGCTGCTGCTGCTGGGCCGCCTCAATCTCGATCTGCCGTGCGGCTTCCACGGCTCCGGGGGGTGGCTGGGCGGGCGGTGGGGGGGCCTGGGCCTGGGGAGCAGCCTTGCCGGCGGAGATGGGGGGCGGAGGCTGAGTCCTTGCCCCGGGAGGGAAGCCGGCTGGCGACATGTTGACGGGCGAGGGCTGGGGCGGGGGCTGGGGCGTCTGCGGGGTGCTTGGCTGCTGCGTGGGGGTCCCCGGCGTGGCTGAGGTAGGAGAAGGCAAACTTTGCTGAGGCACATTGCGGGTGGTCATGGTGGCCATCCTGCGGCGGATGAGCTGCGCCTGCTGCAGCCGGTGCTGGATTTGCTGCTGGCGGAGCTTGTGTTTGATGTTGATGCAGAAGGGCACGGGGCACTTGTTCTCTTGGCAGTGCTTGGCGTGGTAGCAGCACAGGGCGATCAGCTGCTTGCAGACGGGGCAGCCGCCATTGGTCTTGCGCTTGCAGCCCTTGGTGTGCTGCACCACCCGCTTCATCTTCTGGCAGGACGGCAGCGAGCAGTTGGCGTTGCGGCACTGGCAGGCGTGCACCAGGGACTGGATGCAGCGCTGGATGCTGAGGCGGCGAGACTCCTGGGGGCTCTTGGACTGCTGCTCCCCCTGGCTGTTGCTGTCGTCGTCCAGGCCCAGGCCCCACTTGACCATCTTGTGCTCGTGGCTCTTGGTGTTGTAGCAGTTGATGCAGAGGTCGTAATCCTGGAAGCGGAGGGGAGGGAGGCAAAAGTCAGAGCTCAAACAGGGCACACACACGAGGGAGACCAGACCGCCGAGGGGACCTGGGGGTCCTCAAACCCCGTCCCTCACACAAGTGGTGTCTCAGGCTGGGCCACACTCCCGGCTTGGCCCAACCACCCAAGAGAGTTCCAAAGTCAGCCCTGCAACTGAAAGCAACCAAGATGCACATCCTTTAGACAAGGAGGCACATTTATTTCATGGAATTATGTTGTTTCATAGAATCATAGCGTTGTAGAGCTGGAGGGGACCCTGAGGGCCATTGCCAGGGAACCCCCTGCAAAGCAGGAATCTCAGCTAAATCTTCCCTGACAGATGGCCATCCAAGCTCTGCTTAAAAACCTCCCAGGAAGGAGAGTCCACAACTTCCCAAGGGGGCCAACTTTGTGGACTTCAGAGCCAAATACAACTGTGACGTGTAGTTGCTTGTGGTCAGTTTTTAAAACATGAAAACAAAAACTGTCCCCCTGAAACAGACAGCATTCCACACACGCAACTTGAGAAAGCGGGTTGTCTGTCCTTGTCATAGGAGCCACCCAGTTAATTGCCAAGGACACTGGAAGGGGAAACGAAGGCCCATGAGCCTCTCCGCAATGCAGAAGGCTGTCTGGCCTGAGGGAGATGCCCCAAGGCGCAGGAGAGAAGAAAGGATCAAAGTGCTTCGTACTAAGCAATGCTATTGAGAAAACAGGAATGAAAACATCCAGAGGCTCTCTGGGAAGCCTCTGCCCCCTCCCTACTCAACTGGGAGAAAGAGGCTGCCTTGCCTTGCAGAAGAGTCTTTCTACAGCAAGGCAGAACACACTTCCTGTCCATGCCCTCAACTGTGTGCGTTCCCCAAGCAAGGATGTGATGCCATCCCTGGAGCCCGGAGCCCTCTGGCCAGCAGGTGCCACGGAGGCCAGGAGCCCCAGGAGCCCCCCCCCCAGCAGCCGGCAGGGGCTCACCTCACAGACTGTGCAGTGCCACCTGGTCTCCACGTGGTGCTTGCACTCGTTGCAGGTGTAGACGAAGCGGTCCTGGCCCTGCGTGTGCAGCTCCACCAGCATGCAGAGCGTGGACCACTTGGAACGGCGCAGCGAAGAGAACTCCCAGTGCTTGTCTCTGGCCAAGGTGAGGAAGGCGTCCCGGCCGTCCATCAGGTCGCAGCTGAGCATCGGGTCTGGATCCACGATGGGGGGCAAGGTGTTGACGACGGGCCCGGCGTGCAGGTGGATGACAAAAAAGACCTGCAGGTGCGCAGGCCAAGGGACAGGTGAGCCCCAAGACACCTCCGAGGTGGGGCCTGGGGAAGGGGCTCCCTGCCCCTCGCAGCCCCCCACCTGCCTTCCCATGGATGCCCCAAGCCAGTGCAGAGGGAGGGAGGGAGGGAGAGAGAGGGAAGGGCGTCTGCAGGTACCTCCTTATGCTTCTCCATGGTGGCGTACAGCTTCTGGGAGAGGTCATTGGAGACGCTGGGCAGGGTGGGCTTCTTCTTGTTGGCTCTGCTGATGCTGCTCTTGTTCTTGTTGGTCTTCTTGTTGTTCTTCTTCTTGGCGTTCTTGCTGTCCCCCTGACTCCCCTGCAAGGCGGACGCAGAAAGGGCTCAGCAGCTCCTCCCGCCAAGGCAGGCAAAGGAGCCTCCGCCTGATGGCGTGGGGAGGAGGGGGAACGACACAGCGCATCTCACGCTCACAGAGAAACAGGAGGGTGTGCAATCAAGAGGGACAGAGATCTGAATGAATAGGGGCGGGGGCAGGAGTAACTGCCTGAAGAATGCCATTTCCCATTTAATCAAATTTTAGGAGGAACTCACACCCTGGAAAGCCAGGTAGAAAGAATTTATTAATCACCCTTTTTTCAGGGAGGCATTCTGATTTGTTCAGGCTTCAGGATGTCCCGCCCCCGCACACCCCATTGGCTCCTCCCAGGGAAGGGCTGCCCCAGTCTAGAACTTGCCCTGGATTCTCTGATCAGCTCTGGAGCTGGGAGAATGACATGTGCCTGTTATTCTCACTCACGGAATTTCTGCCTGCCCCAAGGAGCCAAGGCGGCCTGATTTCAAAGCAGACCAGCAGAAACCTCCCAGCCTCCCACAGCGCTCAGGACTCCAGTCACCTCCGTTGTTTCGCAGGCTGCCGTGCTTTCCTCCTTCTTCCTCTCCTCCTCCTCTTGTTCCAGCTCCTTAATGCTCTCTTCCAGCACGTTGGGCCAAAAGTCACCCTCAAAGTAAGGCAGTTCCTTGGCACTTGTCAGCCGGTCCTCCGTTGCTTGCTTGAAGATGTCCTGCAAAAACACCACGAGAGGCTTAGTTACGATGGCGGAAAGGATGACACCCCCAGCAGATGCAGCAGAGGCCCAGGATCCTACAGGGTGAGGCTCCTTTAGCACAATCTGGTTCCTAGTACTTGTAGGCTCTTTCCTATGTCTCATTTCGGCTTGTTCACTATCTTTTGAGTGTCTGCTCTGCTAAACGGCCTTATTCCCCAGCAGATGGGTTTAGGATTGCAGCCAAAGCCTATCGCACACCAGGCATTTGTGAAAAAACTACATGCCACTGTGCTGAAGGTCATAAAATAAATACTCCTTTTCATTTAAATAATAATAAGTAGATGATGATAATGATAATTTATTTATACCCCAGCCACTGGTTTCCTCAGCCACTCTGGGCGGCTCCCAACAAAATTTTAAAAACATGATCAAACATTTAAAAATTCCCTAAACAGGGAATTCCCTAAAATACTAAGATGCCAAATTAGCTGCTTTTAAAATTTCTAATATGGATGCTTAAAAACAACAACCCCCCTCTTAGCCTGAAGGAGCTGAGCCTTAATCTCAGAGAGGCCTGGCCAGCCTGCCTCCCAGCTGCACCAGCAACCAGCCCCCCTTCCCCCTCACCTTGTAGTCATGAATGATCCTCTCCGCAAAGGCCTTGTCCAGCATCTTCTTGTACCATTCCTGCAGGCGCTTGGGCTTGGGGATTTTCTGGTCAGGAGGGTGGCAGTGGAAGATGTAATCATCCCCCTCACTCGGGGGGCAGGCCCAGATGTGGCCCGTCACGTACCTGGATGCCGCACAAAAGCAGAAGCATCCCAGTTAAGGACTGTCCCGCAAAGGATCTCAGGATGGCCTCTGCTGGGAAACTGCTCAGTTGCAGGCCAATGACACAAGGCTGTGCTTTCTCAGACTTACTGCCCAGGGATGCCTTGGGCCCACACCTGAAGGTATTTTACCACCCACGAACGGGAACATCCAAGGACCAGAGGGAGGCTTGGAAAGCGCATCTGCCCCACCTTCCCTCTCCCAGTGTGTCCTGCATCAGCCTCCACCACCAGCCACCACAACCTGGGGGAGCTCCAACATCTGGCCGCTTCTGCAGCTGTTTCTGCTGTGGCTCAGAGTTGAAGCAGACCAGCAATGTTTCCAGAACTAGTGCATGGGACCTTGTGGCCAGAGCACCAGACAACACACTTTTTTGCACTGAAAAGCCTTCATAATAACAATAATATATTTTTATTTATACCCCGCCCTTCCCAGTTCAAAAAAACGGGCTCAGGGCAGCTAACAACAAATTTAAAACACTTAATTGATGCAACAAAAAACAGCATAAAATACAGTATAAAACGTATTTTATTGGGTGGCGAAAATCCACCCAATTAGATGATCACCAGGGCTAGCTGGCTAAATTAGTCCTATTTGGGCCAGCGAGGAGACCAGGGGAGAATTAGCTATGGGATCCCAGAGCGGGTAATCTTCATAAAAAGGGGAGGGGGAGGGAAGGAAGGGGAATAAAAGATCAGGCTGTTTAAATTGAAAGCCAGGTGGAATAGTTCTGTCTTACAGGCCCTGCGGAAGGAAGTTAAATCCTGCAATGCCCTGGTCTCATGGGACAGAGCGTTCCTCCAGGTCAGAGCCATCACTGAGAAGGCCCTGGCCCTGGTGGAGGATAGTCTGACTTCCTTAGGGCCCGGGACCTCTAAACTAGGGTTATTCATGGACCTTAAGGTCCTCTGCGGGGCAGACCAGGAGAGGCAGTCCTGTAGATACAAGACGACCCCACTTCACAACGCAGGAGCAAGCAGCACATAATGAGGCAGAGCCCCCCCCCCCGATGCGCCGATGCAAAGACGCCACAACACTCACCCCAGTTTCTTGACGTATTCCAGATAGCCAATAAGGATTTCATGATAGACTGCAGTTCGCAGGCATCTTGGGCGGAAGAAATGAATGCTATCTAAGTAGGAGATGTAAACACGCCTGTGACAAAAGGGAAGAGAGAGTTTGTGGAGTTGCGCTTGACAGCTACGTGGTTGTCCCCAAATGACAGAGTTGGAAGGAGGGTTGCCTACTGGGCCCCATCGTCATCACAATTCAAATGACCGACAATTTCAGGCTGTGTGTTTTTAACGTGTGGACAGAGCTAAATTGCATGCAGACCTAAGCAACAACATTTTTGACATCTGGGAATAAGAGAGAAGAGAAGGAGACTTCCGGTTCGCTGCGGAGGTTAATGGCGGTGAGCTCCGTGTCGTCCACTTAAGGGACGACACGGTCCAGGCAAATAGAGGCTTGGACTTCATTTTGGCGGACAAAGCAAAAAAAAGAGGAGTGATTTTTTACGTTAATCCTGCACTAGAACCCAAATTGATTCAGAAGGATGAAAAAGGTAGGATTTTAATAATACAAATAAAAATTCAGGGAGAGAAGGTGATCTTGGTAGGAATTTATGCACCCAATGAGAAAAAAGCAGTCTTTTTAAAAAAACTGGAAAGAGAATGACTTGAATTTGCAGATCAAAAGATGATTTTAATGGGAGATTAGAAAAAGATAGATCAGCTAGGAAAAAAGAAACAAAAGAAGGCAGATTACCAAAGACTTTTTTTGATTTGGTCAAACTTTGAATTTGATAGATATATGGAGAACAAGACACCTGTTTGACAAAGAGTTCACTTATTATAGCCATGTTCATGATAGTAGTTCAAGAATAGACTCTTTCTGGATATCCAAAGTGTTGGAACCTCGAGTTAAAAAAATTGAGATCGATCCCAGGACATTTTCAGATCATAATTCCTTGACAATGGAAATACAAAAAGAAAGCCAAATTTCATTCAGATGGAGACTGAATGAAGATTTATTAGATGATCAAAAATTTATGGGAAAAGCTAAAAAGGCCTTCAGTGATTACTTTGAAACAAACACTCAAGGACAGACAAAATTGCAGACGATCTGGGATGCAAGTAAGGCGGTAAGGAGGGGACTGTTTTAAAAGAAATTGAAAGAAAAAAGGGGAAAAGATTTTAGATGAAATTGTGAATAAGGAGAAACAATTGTCAAAGAAAGCAAATAAAGAACCAGTCAAATAGGCAATTAGAATATTACAAACACAATATTCTATGATAGTTGATGAGGAAATCAGCTGGAAAATAAAAAGAATGAAACAAAAATATTTTGAGCATGCCAATAAATCAGGAAAACTGCTAGCGTGGCAGCTGAAGAAAAGTGAACAAAGGATAGAATACCTGGAGGTCAAAAATGAAAAGAAAGTAGCAATGATGTTTATAGATGCCGAAAAAGCTTTTGACAATGTCTCTTGGAATTTTATGACAAAATTACTTGAAGAAATTAATTGCGGACCCAATTTTTTAAAAGAAATACAAGCAATATATTCAGAACAAAAAGCTAAATTAATTGTAAATCAGGTGATAACGGCTGATTGTAAGATACAAAAAGGAACTAGACAAGGTTGTCCATTATCACTGCTTTTGTTCATCCTGGTCCTGGAAGTACTTGCTAGAAATATAAGAGCAGACAAAGAGATCAGTGGGATAAAAACTGGGAAAAGTGAGTTCAAACTGAAAGCATATGCTGATGATTTAGTGATTACAGTAGAAGATCCAAAAAACTCTCTCCCTACAGTTATAGAAAAGATTCAAAAATTTGGGGAAGTGGCAGGATTTAAATTAAATAGAAATAAAACTAAGTTATAAGTAAAATATTTGAAGGAAGAAGAGAAAAAAGAGTTGGAGCAAAGCATTGAGATAGAAGTCCATAAAAAAGAAACTATTTAGGGATATGGTTAACTGCAAAAAATATAAATATTTACAAAGATAATTATGAAAAAGTGTGGCTTGGGATAAAAAGAAATTTAGAATTTTTGGCATCTGGGAACAAGACAGACGAGAAGGGGAGAAAGAGACAAAAATGGAACCAAGGCAAAATTCAGGGAAATGTGTCTCATTGGCAAGGCAAGTAGAACCACAGCCCTTCCTTTCCTGGAGCCCCACCGGAAGCAATGCCACGTACCTGGTGTTTGGGGGCGGGCAATCCCAACCGTATTCCTGCACATGCATGCCAAAGAAACAGACGTCCACGCCATCTATCTCTTCAAAAGCAAAGAGAGCCTTTGTGCGATAGGGGAAGGACTCGGCCATCTCACGAGAGTCTACAAATCTGATGGAAAGAGAATGCCGTCACCAGCCACTTCATTGGAAACATACTCCCCAGGAACTACTAGGATGGGCTGATTATCAATGGCAACAGAGCCCCTGCTATTCTCAAGGAAGCCTTCCTATACGATTAGGTTATGAGTGAAAGCTAGACTGGAAACAGGCAGCTATCTTTGGAACAGGCCAGTTAGGCTTTGTCCCGAGGGAACTGGGAATGTTTAGCCTGGAAATGAGAAGGTGGCCACCTACAAGAAACGTCTGACCTCTGTAATTGCCAACAAGGGTTTTGCCACCAAGTACTAAGTCATCTTTTGCAAAGGGATCAAATACTTATTTCACTCATTATAATGCACATCAATCTCTTCTGGGTTTCTGGGGGTTTTCCTGTTGTTATTCTGTCTCTCACAGCTACAACAAACCTACCATTAAAATTATGGACGGGTCATTTCTTTGTCAGAGGGCAAACGGGCAAATTTAGCAGGGGATCAAATACTCCCCCCCCCTCACTGTACGATAGCCACCTTCAAGGGCTGTCACATGGAAGATGGAGTGAGCGTGTTTTCTGCTGCTACACAGGGCAGGGCACAAACCAAAGGATTCCAGTTACAAGAAAGGAGATGGCGACTCAACATCAGGGAGACCTTTCTGACTGTAAGAACTGTTCAACTGTGGAACAGACTCCATCCTGGGAGGTTTTTAAGCAGAGGTTGGACGGCCATCTCTCACGGAAGTTTTACATGAGATTCCTGCATTGCAGGGGCTTGTCCCAGGTGACCCTCAAGGTCCCTTCCAACTCTACCATTCTATGATACTGGGCTCAAGACAGCCCACTGGCTAGGATCTTGCATGAAAACAGCTGAAAATGACCATATTTGGGGAATTTCCCCCAAGCTGATTCCAGCTCTATGTGCTGCTGCTATGCACTCAACCAGGTCTTCTCCTCACCGGCCTATAAAGCACATTAAAAAAAAGATTCTATGGAGACAAAATGCTAATAAAAAGGTAAAGGGACCCCTGACCATTAGGTCCAGTCGCGGACGACTCTGGGGTTGTGGTGCTCATCTCACTTTATTGGCCAAGGGAGCCGGCGTACAGCTTCCAGGTCATGTGGCCGGCATGACTAAGCCGCTTCTGGCAAACCAGAGCAGTGCATGGAAACACTGTTTACCTTCCCACCAGAGCGGTACCTATTTATCTACTTGCACTTTGACGTGCTTTCGAACTGCTAGGTTGGCAGGAGCAGGAACCGAGCAACGGGAGCTCACCCCGTCGCAGGGATTTGAACCGCCGATCTTCTGATCAGCAAGCCCTAGGCTCTGTGGTTTGACCCACAGTGCCACCCGTGTCCTTGAAAATGCTAATAGTATAATTAAGAATTAATATTTCTGTAGTCAGAATAAATGAAATGGTGCAGATGACAACTGTTTCAATAGTTTGGTAACCATGTGCGCCTGCTGAGGAAGGCCAGAACTCACCTGGATTTCATCCCCGGTTTCACTTCCACTGTTTTATCTGAGCTGGCCACCACTCTCACAAACACTTCGCCAGCTTCCGGGTGATTCTGCCGTCGCAAAAATTTATTGACTCTCTCTTCCAAATGGTTTCCTAGGCGGGTGGTCTGCAACCCTACAAGGGAAAGTGCAAGGAAAAAGCTGTGGGAGGAAGTCACCCTTGGGAGGCAGAGAGAGAGCATCCAGATTCCCACCACGTTCAGGTCAGACTTAGAAAAATGTAAGGCTTGGTCCCCTTGCTGGGCTCCCTTTGAAACCAATGGGGAAAGATAGTTTGGGTCGGGCTCAAAGCCAGCTTTGAAAAACGATGTCTGTTTTCAAAGGCGAGCTGAGAAGAACTGAGCAGGAAGCCAAGGGGAAGGCAGGGAAGTGTTTGTGTCTGAAGGCTCCGTGGAACAAGAACATTTATCTGGCTAGCAAAGGCATGTTGAGTCCTGCCTACTTTCTGAAGTGGCACAATGCATAAATAGTGAATCTTGCCCTCTCAGTTGTGGAGACTCCTGGCAGCATCAAGGGCCATTCTTTTCACATTTCCCTTTTCAAGGTCTACCACCCTCTGAACCCTAAACATGTTTATACTCCTCTCCACAAACTATGCATTCTCCTTTTTTAGCCAACTTTCCCTCTTATTTCAGCAATTTCCCTTAACCTTACCACAGCCTCCAAAATAAGTTACTATCCCACAACAATCTGGTACTAACTTGCTTACTTAGACACCCAATGTAAATCCTAAAAGATCCCAACTCAATTCGAAATACTTTGGTGATATCAGCAAACTGCCACTTCACTGCTCATCCCTGACAAGATCATTTGTGAACATGTGAAATACCACCAGTCCCAGAACAGATTCTCGGGGACTCAACTTCCTATTTCCCTTATTTGTGAGAAAGTCTGTTCCCTTCTGTCTTTCCTGCTTCCTGTTCTTTAACCAGCTCCCTGCCCAGAAGAGGAGTCCTGCCCTCTGATTCTGGGACTGCTGCATCTGCTCAGTAGCCTTTGGAGAGTGTCAACATGATTAATTGTACATCACAACAGTCAACTTACGACTTATTTGATGTTATCCACATACCAGTGCTGGGCATATTCTGTTTATTTGTAACAGATTACATGCTTTTACTTTAGTTTTAAAACTGCACCCTTGATTTTCCATTTCGACTGAAGCTTCCCTGCAGGATCTAGCCCAACAGCACCCCTTCCCCCGCAAGGTTACTTTCCAAAAATAGAGACCTTAGAAAGGTGCACAGGGGGTGCATTAAGACACTGTATTAAAAGCATCTTCATATACAACTAAGGAGGCCACAGACTTACTTTTGGCACTGAATTTGTTTTCTTTGCGTGTTCGACCAGTTTTCTTCAAGCAGTTGTCACACACAAAGCTAAAACCACAACAGAGAGCTAGTAAGTTATGAAAGTTAATATAGACACAGAGACAGTGAACACAGTGGCAGCCAAAAACCTCTCGGTGTTTCAGCCGCTTCTTCCTGTGCCTGGGCCTATCATCAAGGTGGGGCTCCATCCCACGCCAGCCCACTTTCGGGGGGCTCAATCTCCAGCCCTTCTGGCTTTCAGGGTGGCGTTTTGCCAGGTTGTGCTGCCACCAGATTGGGCTTAGGTTTGGTGCTGCCCGGCAGTCCATGGGCAAGATTGCCATGTTGTCTATTGACCACTGGGCAACACCAAACCTCAAACCAACCTGGCAGCAGCTTTGGCAGGATCTCCAAAATGGGCACATCCAACACCTGGCAGGGCAGTTCTTCTGGAGGGGAGATGCTACCCCAGAGGCCACAGCACCTGAGTGCTGAGAAACCAGGTGGGCCAAAGACCCTCTCTCCCCTACACTCCTTTAGAGGTCAAAAGACTTTGTGCTTGAACTGATGTTGTGTGAATGCCCTGGGGCCTGTGTGGCATCACCAACACGGACTGGAGCCCCCTTCCTTCTGTTTTCCTCTGACCCATTCATCTATCACCTTCTGGCAATGGACAAAGTGCGTACAAAAGCCTAGGCCTTGAGAAACCTGTTGGCAGCGAGGTGCCCCAAAACAAGGCAGAGAGTGAATGACAGGGAGAAACTGCTGAGAGGGCTGGCACTGGGCATCCCATGGGAAAGCAGAAGATGCCACTTGCTGGGTCTTTCAGGGGCATCAGCAGAGAGGGAGGCCTCTGGCTCAAGACCCCAAGGGGACTCGACCCCAAGGCGCTTGGGCAAATGCTGAGCTTCCAATCAAAACTTTGCATCTTTGCCAGAGTGCCGGCATTATTGTTTCAAATCATTTGAGCTGAAACAGAACCTAGGAAGTTTGCTAAAGCTTCACCAGCCCAAACCCCGACACCTTTCGAAGCTACTTACCCTGAAGGCCAAATAATGTCATAATGCAACACACAGATCTGGTGCATCTTCCGGCCACATTCCTTGCAGTCCACAAAGCTGAGGGAGGAAAGCAGGCAAGAGAACGAGCCTTGGTTTTCTTAAAGCGAAAATGTGGAAGCACAAAGAGGAGCCAGAGAATACTTCCCTAGTCACAAAACTTTAAATAATAACATAAATAATATTTTACATATCTGAGTGTTATAAGGAGATTATTAACTCACTTCCCCCCTCAAGTTTGTGAAACCTTTCACTTGGCTTTACAACCATGAATAAGAAAGGGTGATTTGAGCAATGTGTAATATTTTATATTGCCAGTATTTTTTTAAAAAAAATATAGTTTTCTTGGAATTTGGGTTTTTAAAAGGTTGAGGAGCCTCAGTGGACAATAAATATGAAATACGACGACAGTGGGCAATCTTGTTAAACATACAAGATACTCTCTGGGACACTCATGTTTGGCATTAGTAATAAAAAGCATTTTTAAAGCACTGAGTGTGAAGTCCTATCATGTCCAGCTTATGTTTTGCACTTTATAAAGCCATGATGAAAAAGTTCAAAGATGGCAGGCAGGAACAGGCATTTCATGGAAACCCCATTAAATCTGTCCATTGTTTGCGACATAGAGCCTCACTTCTTACTGACTCCCTGGGAAACTGCTGGAGCAGTTGAAGTAGAAACCGGCTCTTGCAGAAACATGGGGAGTGGAGCTGCAATACTTGCACCCATCAGTAGATGGTACAAAGACAACAGATTTGGCACAAAGAGCGCAGAGCAGCTCTGCTATGTCAGGACAAAGCACCACCGAGAGGCAGACGGAAACAGAAGCAGCTCCCACTTAGGGCCAGATGGCAAGAGAGGCTGTGTGCAGGTGCCGTGCGCTTGCTAACCAGGCAAAAAGCACACATGATGCAGGCGGGGATCTCCACAAACAATGATGAGGTCCTAATCTTTCCCAAATGAATCAGGCCTCCGAAAGCTCTGTTTGGGCTGGGTAATGAGCATCCACACCTGAGACACAACTCAGACCACAAGAGGAAATACTGAGTTGTGTTTGGCTAATAATCAGGGAGGATTGCAATAGGGAAACAGCAACACAAAAGGCAAAGTTATATTGAATTAGTTCGTTTTGGTTTAAGCAGAAACGGCCGCAAGCAAAGGATCTGCAGCTGAACAGCAACTGCTGCTGGAATCAAAATATGTTCACTCCACGGAGTCACATGCACTAATGTGTCTTTACGACATAAAGGCTAATGTGGTACAATAAACTGCCTGCCTGCCACTGCAATTCCTTTGACTCGACAAGGCAAAGCCTGGCTCATGCTACTTCTAGCCAAGGACTTTTAAAAAGTATGAAAAAGGGCTCCATGCTGAGATGTCTTGATACTTACGGCTCTGGGTCTAGTGTATCATTTTTCTTCTTCTCAAACTGATCTTTTGATATTGTTCTGCAGAAAGAGACACAGAGGAAGTTAAGTCTTGCACTTTGCTCTGCTTCATCCTAGCCAGGGAGCACCATCTGCAGAGGCAGGGACTCCTTCAGGACGCTCCCAAGAGCAAGTTTTAACCCTAATAAGGAGGATGTGGGGAGAAGGCAGCTCCCAGGCCTGGGAAGGGTGCAGTTTGCCGCTTTGGGATGGGGTCGCACTCCCCCTGGAGGAAGAGGGTGCCCCTGGATCCAAGGTGTCTGAGGAAGGTAAAAGGGGGCTCCAAGGCAAGGAGTGCCTGTTACCAGCTCTGGCTGACATTCCTGGGCAGGGATAGCTTGGCTATGGCAATCCACACACTGGTGCCTCGTGTCTGGAATACTGCAATGTGCTCCATGTGGGGCATCCCTTGAACCAGGTCCAGAAGCCCCAGCAGCAGCCCGCCAAGAAATCAGGACACCCATTCCGAAGGAGCTGCACAGGCGGCTGGATGGCTCCCAAACCAAGTTCAAGGTGCTTGTTCCAACACACAAAGCCCACCACGGCTCAGGACCTAGATATTTGACGATTCACTTGCTCCCAATTGGACCTGCTCATTTGTTATGACTCTGTGTTTGCAGAGCTGGGAGATGCATTCTCAGGGCTGGTGTCCCCATTATAGAGCGCTCTCCTCTCTCAGGGATGGCTGACCCTGGAGGGTTTGTAGCATTTATTCGCTCAAGCTTTTGGACTTGGCTAATTTTTTATGGGTAGAGACAGCATGTCTTCCCATTGGATCCACGGGACTTGTGCTATTGACATATTCAATATGTCAATTGCACAAGTTGTGCAATTTATTGCTGTGTATAATTTAGAGTCTATATTTTATATTGTACCTTGCTCTGGGATTATTTGAAGGAAGAGAGGGCCATAAACCTTTTAAACAAGCAAACCTTCGAACTAAATAATTGCCAGCCCAGTTATCCACACCAGCTATGACAGGCTATCAGCTAGTAAGAACAGATCCCAAGTCAACTCTATTCTTGAAGCCAATTTGAGAAAACACTTAGGCTATCATGTAGGTTAATGACAATACAGAAAGCTGCCAAGGGACATGGCAGCGAAGGGGCTTACAGGTCAGAGGGTCACCTAAGCAAGCACCACACCTACGGAGAATGAACAACATTCAGAGGAGTTAAGTTTTGGGCATCTTGCCTGGGCATTGAAAATCTGCTCTTAATTCACTTTTCGAAATCATTTCAACCAGCCTAGATTATTAACCACAAATTGCAGAACACGGGGCTGAAGGCTGAGGCACAAGGGTTTACCCAAAGCCGCCAAGTGTGTGAACTGGGGCCCTTCCGTGGGAACACTGTTGAACTTCTAAGTGCAATGCAACGCCAGCTCGCTATGCCAAAGGCCGGGAGATGTCGCTTTCTTGGGAGTGAGCCAAGCAGAAGTTGCACCTGGGGGGCTGCACCCTGAATGAGAAGCGCATCTCTTCCTGCTGCACCTGAGGCATGACGGAACCTGTCCTCTCGTTACTTTTACCCGGCATTTAAAGAAAAGAAAAGAAATTACTTACGTTTGTGGCTGGGCAGGGTCATCACCAAGGGTAACGTTTTCCCCCTGGATTTCAGTGAAACATCTCTCACAGAAGTGATACCTGTCAGCAAGAAGGCCATATTTGGGTGAACTGGTCCATCAAAACACAGAGCAACCCAAGCAAGGGAGCCACCAATCAGAGCAGGGCAGAGATCACCAAGGCGAGAGGAGGGGGAGCGTCGTTGGTTGGTCGATTGATGGGTCAGTGTGGCCAATGAGGAGGAGCAGAGGGGAGGGAAAGGGACAAACAGCACAGACAGAAGTAGTAAGAGACAGACACCAGGACACGGCAGAGCAGAAAGGCACGGCCAAGAGCGCAGGGGAGCATTCGGTCGCATTTCAGCTGCCACAGGCCACCGCCGGTGACCAGGAGAGGCTCTGGAGCAGACTTCCAAGGGCATCCGTTTCAGAATTTGGATCCAATTCTCAGGTCGGGTTTTAAGAAGCAAGCAGTCTCACAGTAGCCAGAATCATGAGACTGCCATTATTTTATTAAAGCCACAGAAGCAGGAACAATTTCAACATTGCCAAATGCATTAAAGCATTCAAGATTGAAAACCTTGCGTTAAATGTGACCAGCTGCTCAATTAAAATGTAGAAGAACACAAACGACACCCAATTCATACTCCAGACAAACATTTAACAGAAATGCATTCCTATCGCTCAGTGTTTCCAGTCACGTGTGTAAACTTTATAAACTACATTGTTTATATTGTAATTAAATACAATATAGACACACACAAAAATAGATCAAGGCTTTGCAAACTGAAACAGGAAGTTGTGAAAAATTTTGTGAACCAAACTGAAGTGGTCAGTCTTCCACATCCCTTGCTGCTTTTAAGTAATCCAAGAAGGTTAAAAGCAAAGGTCTCTTTCAGACACAAACCTGCGTTCGAATAAGGCCCAAGTCCATATTTCTTGTTTTGCTCTGGGTAAACTGGAAGCAAAACTATCCCCTTCTAAGGCAATCTTGACTAAATGTTTGGAAAGGGTATGAACTGAAACACCAAGGAAGGTAAGAAACACAGGCTAGGGCAATCCATGGGGGACGGGGACAGAGACACACCGGGATGCCTTGAGACAAACAGAGGAAACAGGTGGGAGCAGCCAGGGCAGCGCCAGCCGTCCGAACACCACAGCTCTCCACTCTGGTCACCACAATGAACCAACCAAGGGGAGATGAGAACGCAGTTTCCTGGGAGGTCCACACACACACACACACACACACACACACACACACACATGTCCACAGGCTGAGAGTCTCCTGGGACTATCTCGTTCAAGGGGAGAGAGGCTCTCATCGAAACCTACGGAGCAAGTCTGTTCCCGGAAGACAAGCTAGCAACCAAGAGCTACTCAGAAAACCAGGGGCCGGTGATGATTTTCAGGCACCAGAAGTGCCTCCCCAGGGAGAAAGCAGCAACAGAAAGGGCACCCGCTCCTCCATAAGGGACCCCGTGAGCAAGAGAGGAGGGGTGGGTGGCCTCGACAGCAGGGTGCACAACTGACAGCAACCAGAGGGAGGAATTATTAAAACCAGGACTTTGCCTAAGGCCTCCATTCACTAGTTCACGATTTTTAAATTATGACTATGTGCGCAATCACTGAATAACTACAAAAAAATTAAAACTCCAGGATTCCTGGGCAATATAAGAGTGCATTCTGCTCAGAAGTAATACACGTTGAGTTCAGCTGATTTGCTCCCAGGTAAGCGGGTGGCGCTGTGGGTTAAACCTCAGCGCCTAGGACTTGCCAATCGCATGGTTGGCGGTTCGAATCCCCACGGCGGGGTGCGCTCCCGTTGCTCGGTCCCAGCGCCTGCCAACCTAGCAGTTCAAAAGCACCCCCGGGTGCAAGTAGATAAATAGGGACCGCTTACTGGCGGGAAGGTAAACGGCGTTCCGTGTGCGGCTCTGGCTCCCGGCCTATAGAGTGAGATGAGCGCACAACCCCAGAGTCTGTCAAGACTGGCCCTTACGGGCAGGGGTACCTTTACCTTTAAGCATTTATAGGATTGCAACCTAAAAACCCACCTTTCCAGGAAGTTTTTGGAACAACCTGCTAGTCCCAATATGGTAGAGTGGTTAATCCATTAATCCATTCCGGAAGTCCGTTCTTAAACCAAAGTGTTCTTAAACCAAGGAATGCTATCCCATAGCAGAATTTACAAATGGAACACACTGAACAGGAAGCAGAACCATAGCTGTCAACTTTCAGATTTGAAAATAAGGGATCAGCAGCTTTGAAAATAAGGGATCAGCAGCCTCCCCTGTCCCGGGGACAGTCTATGGGATGTGTAACAATCCGGGATAGCAGCGGGAAGCGGCGCTGGAATAAGGGAATTTCCCGCAAAAAAAGAGAAGGTTGACAGCTATGAGCAGAACGTGTTCTCCTTCCAAGGCAAAGTTCACAAACCAAAACACCTACTTCTGGGTTTGCAGCGTTCTTAATCCAAGTTGTTCATAAACTAAGCTGTTCTTAAACAAAGGTACCACTGTGTTGTAAATAAGCCAACGTGAAATTGCCACCTCTCCTTCCTTCCCCTTCTCTTGATTTTTGCTCTCTCTCTTTTATTTTGACTCATGAGCTTGCAAGCGACATGCAGCCCACCAGCCAAGGAGCTTGCCAGGGGATACCTTCACTAAATCACCACAATAGTCCAAGCCCCAAGTGGGGTCGGGAGCTTTTCTGAAAACATTAAAATATGGCACTTGTAGCCCCTCGAGGGCTAGTCAGTCTTGCTGGGAACTCTCCAGGGACTCCTTGTCCGTGTTCTTGTGGGGCGAGGAGCCACCTCTAAGCTCAGGTCCTGCTCTAAGAAAATACTGCCCCCCTCTGAGTCCTGAGAAGGCCCAGACTTACCTGTTCTGGTAACTGTAGTAGGCGGCATCCCGGGGAATAGTACACAGCTGCTTCCCATAACAGCACAAGGTCTGGGGAGAAAATTCGTACTGAAAAAGAAGAAAAGCCAGAGAGAAAAGATGACTATATGCAACAACTACAGGCACACGTTTGTGTGGCACAAATTTCTTCTACAGCAGAGGCAGCGCTTTTTATTTTTTTTAGCTTCAGCAGTTTATTGTTTTAATTCACTGTTCACTGTTGTTCTTTCCAAGAGGACAAGCCCCTTCCCCTCAAAAAAACAGTCCTGTATGGAGCATAGCCAGCAACCACTGAATATTATGTGCCAATTGGAAAATAAAAATGGGTGTGTGCCTGTTTGAGCCCCTAGAACTGACGGGCGGCTGAAGAGCACGGCTGGACTGCATCTGGGAAGAGCAGAAAGGAGACACAGCCACACTGGGCTGCGCTCGCACTCATTAAAAGAGATAAATCCAGAAAGTTAGAAATTCACAGAAAACAGTAAGAGATTGAGCATAATGCAATGTCTAACTAAAATCTGTAGTATTAAAAAAACCAAGCCCTAATGGAGCATTATTCTTCTTTGTAGGAAGAACCACAATGATCTTGGGATTATTTAGTCAGTTAGCCAACATCTGCAGAGCAGCTCTTTGCAACGCTGTGCAGGCAGAATTTAGAAACTGTAAAACAGCATGCAAGCCATCGACACTTTTAAAAAGTAATAGATATTTTAAGCAGAATGTTCTGTGTTCTGACCTTTATGTATGAATTAAAAATACTTAGTGTTAGCTGCTGGCTCACTTTATTACAGATAGCAGGCAATTGCAACATTCTCCATCATATTTGCAGAGCACAATGCCTTAAAACATTTGTTCTCAAGATTTGCACCCCAAATTTAATAACCAAATGCTCAGGGCAGGAAGGTTCACACACGGATCTCCCTGAGAAGGATCCATGTGTGCCAAAAACATAACAGTGGCTCGTCTTTTTAAAAATTCAAGAGCACTTTTTAGGAAGAATTAAAAAGCCTGGCTACCACTAGATCAGACCAAAGTGGGTCCCTCTGGTCTTACACCCCATTTCTCACAGTGACCAACGAGGCACAGCTGGGAAGTCTGCAAGCAGAGCATGTGATCACAAGCCCTTCCTTCTGCTGCTGCTCAGCCCCATTCTGAGGGAAGCATGCAGCCCCTGTTGCGAGGAGCCACAAAAGAAGCCCTCACTTGCACAATTTTACTAGTTGTAGAGCATGATGTGCTGCGCATATGAATTCAATCTAGTTCTCATCAAATTGTAGCAAGTGGAACACACACCTGCGCATGTATCTGAGTCAACGTTTTTAAGTATAAGAATCTGTCAAAATTCAACACAGATATTTTGAAAATAAAGACCTGCTGGTCCTACTCAGAGCAGATCCACTGAAATTAATATGATTAACTTGGGTCCACTAATTTCAGGGGGTAATTATGCCTGAAAATGGATACAACCTCTTTTAAATGACATTTAAAGTCAATCTCATAAAATCAGCTTCTCAAAGAGAAAGTTCTGATAAATGCACACATTCACACTGTGAATGTGAAACACACGGGTTTTGTATGTTCAAAGACCATAGCTGTGAAGAAACCATGAATACCTTGCGTCCACAACAGTATCCCAAGGACTGCATAACAGGGTCGATTTCTTGTTCAAAGACCTCGGCCAGCTTAGTGCAAAATTTATAGACTCGTGACGTCTTGCGATTATAAAGCCAGGCATTATTGAACATTAGCCAAACATCATCCACGTACTGCCAGGGCTCTTGATACTGCCCTGTGTCCAACTTGCGCTTAATGGTGGAAAGATCCATGGGATTCTTCACTATGTCAAAATAGTCCTGCAAATTAGAAAAAAGAAGGAACACAGTGTCAGCTGGGCATTCAAATCCAAAGTTTCCAAAAAATAGTAATTTTTATTGATGGGAGATCAGCCCATCATAACAGCAACCTCAGGAGACTGTGTCGCGTAATGGTTAGAGTGCCTGGGAGACTTGGGTTGAAATCCCCACCCAGATAGATCTTGCTCTTAGGGACCCTGCGTCTTGACCAGTCTGATGCACCTGAAATTAGGGTGCTGTCACAGGTGGATGTTGCTTGCAAAAATCACACATTGTCAGGGTTTAGAGAGAATCGGGCTGAACTGCCATCTGGGTGGGATGACACCACCACCCTCTGGATCCCTACAGCTCTGAATAAACGGATGCCCAAAGCTCCGTTAGCAACAGCAGCCATTAAGCAGCTCAAGACGTCGCACATACTGAAGCCAACTGTCCCAACCTCTGAGCAGTGCTACACAAAATAATGACCTAGACAGAAAGGTACAGTGAACCTTGAAAACAGTCCTCACTTGAAAGAAATGCTTAACGGTGGAAAATCTTGTCTTGCCTTCAAATTTCCTATATTTGTCTACTCAGAGACAGACCTGGAAGAAGACTTTGGCTGTATGGCAGACTAATAAACTATGCGCTTGGCTCTGGGAGCTACAGGAGTTCCTGGGCAGCAAGGCCACAGGGACTACTTTAGAACCTAAATCCAAAAGAATTGCCACCAGTCAAAGGACTGCCCAACAGTGAAAATTACACACAACTGCCTACCTGACAAGCCCACACCCTGCGAGAGACAGCTGTGACTTGCTTGCAAAACACTCTGCTGCTCAACTGGCTTCAATCCAATCTGCCTGAGATTGTTTCTTAGCTACGGTGCCAAGACTGACGCGCTGGCTCCTGGGAAGGCCCAGGGACACCCGGCCCACCTTCTCACTTACCGGAATCCCCAGGAGTTGAGGGTCCACGGGTTGCCGGAAGGGCAAGGACTCTGGGTCCTGGCGATACAAAGCTTCCAGGGTGGGCATGAGGGCCTGGCGCAGCTCTTCAGGCTTAAAGACTGTTGAAAATATCCAAATGAGTTAACGTAAATAAAACCACAGGTCAATTCTATCTACAGTCATCTCATTCATGAAATAAGCAGTATTTCGTCATCAAATCGTAAATAGCTGGTGGAATTCAGTCTATAAGATGTGGCAACAGCTGCTCAGGACACTGTGTTTTTATGCAGGGCGTCGCTCTGGGATTGATGGAGGAAGGGAGGTATACAAATTTAAAGAACAACAGCAACTAGAAAACTTGGGCCACTTCACAGGGAAAAAAGAAGTAGCTTTAACTGTGACAGGTAAAAAAGAAGGCTCTCCCTGTTCAGAGACAGAATGCCTTTGTTCAGGAGAGGCTGAGGGACAGCAAGTCGCTGTCGCTACCCGTCACCCCCTGCTTGTGAAGCTGCCTGGCCACTGCAGGAGACAACCTGGGGAAGCCCAACTGAGCAAGATGCTTCTTCTCTTCCTACTTTAGAAGACGGGGACAACATTAACATGGAGCACAAGCTAGTGGCAGACAGACGTACTTGAGGGCTACACAGATGTAGACTTACTCTTTTTCCTTGGCTGAGATGGTGACGTGGACTGGGAGGCGGCACCGCTACTGCCCCCGTCATCCTCCTCTTTTATCTCAGGCTTCTTCCCTTCTATCTCCATGGGCTCCTGCTTGATCTCCACCCCATTTGTTTCTTCTTTGGTTTGCGTGGGGCCTGGAACGTCCTCCTCCACCTGAAAAGCAGATGGCACAGTGAGGAGTCACAAACTCCACGGCCACGCAGGTCAGCTTCCCCAGCAAAGCAAGAGAGAATGGAATATTTAACATGTTAATATCCATCCATCCATCCATCCAATATTCTGTTTTTTTTTTTTTATAAATTTTTTTTTTATAAATTTTTTTATTGCTTTTTTCCAGAATCTAAATCCATCATCAATAACACAACAAAAGCGGTTTTACAGAAAGAAAAAGAAATTAAACAAGAAAAAATTCATTTTTCGAAGTCTTTTTTTTTTTTTTTCATCATCCACTGGACTTCCCCATCTCCTCCATCCCTGCATTCTTTATAATAAATATAAACAGCAAATTAATACCTTGTTTCCTGTGTTTTTGTATTTTCATCTAATTATTCACTCTGAAATTAAAACTTTTCTCAATCATTAACTTTGTTTCTATCAACTCCGAATTTCAATACTGAAGCATATTTACCTCAAACCTTAGCAAATTTTTAACATTCATATATCTTATAATGTTTTTGTAAATAGTCCTTAAATTTTTTCCAATCCTCTTCCGCAGCCTCTTCTCCCAGGTCTCGGATTCTGCCAGTCATTTCGGCTAGTTGCATATAGTCCATCAGTTGTGTGTGCCATTCTTCCAGTGTGGGTAGCTCCTGTGCCTTCCAGTATTTAGCTATGAGAATTCTTGCTGCAGTCGTTGCATATAGAAAGAAGGTTCTGTCTTTCTTAGGTATCCTCTGGCCCACAATGCCCAAGAGGAAGGCCTCTGGTTTCTTCTGAAAGGTATACTTAAATACCTTTTTCAACTCGTTATAAATCATTTCCCAGAAGGCCTTCACCCTCGGGCATGTCCACCAGAGGTGGTAAAAAGTTCCTTCAGCCTCCTTACATTTCCAACATTTATTATCAGACAAATGGTATATCTTTGCAAGTTTGACTGGGGTCATGTACCACCTGTACATCATTTTCATAATATTTTCCTTTAAGGCACTACATGCCGTAAATTTTATACCGGTGGTCCATAACCTTTCCCAGTCCTCAAACATAATGTTGTATCCAATATCTTGTGCCCATTTTATCATGGCTGATTTGACTGTCTCATCTTGAGTATTCCATTTAAGCAGCAAGTTGTACATTCTTGAAAGCACTTTCGTCTTAGGTTCAAGTAATTCTAGTTCTAATTTTGATTTTTCCACCTGGAAACCAATTTTTTTATCTTTTTTAAAGATCTCTAAAATTTGGGCATAGTGAAACCAGTCTCGCACCTTCCCTTTCAATTTTTCAAAGCTCTGCAACCTCCAAGTGTCACCCACTCTTTCTATTATTTCACAGTATTTTGCCCAGCCACCCCCCATATTAAGTATTTTTGTGGCTTTAGCCTCCATCGGTGATAACCACCTCGGAGTCTTGTTTTCAAATAAGTCCTTGTATTTAGTCCAGACAGAAAACAGAGATTTCCTTACAATATGGTTTTTAAACAACTTATGAGACTTTACCTTGTCGTACCACAAATATGCATGCCACCCAAAAGCATTGTTGAACCCTTCCAGATCTAGGACATCAGTGTTTTCTAGCAAAAACCAATCTTTCAGCCAGCAGAGGGATGCAGCTTCATAATACAACCTTAAGTCCGGCAGGGCAAAACCCCCTCTTTCCTTTGCATCTGTTAATATTTTAAATTTTATTCGGGGCTTTTTGCCCTGCCAGACAAACTTCATAATGTCCCTCTGCCACTTTCCAAAACATTCCACTCTGTCCACGATCTGTAGGGTCTGGAACAGAAACAGCATTTTTGGCAATACATTCATCTTTACTGCTACAATTCTTCCCAACAAGGAAAGTTTCAATCTTGACCAGATTTCTAGATCCTTTTTAATTTCAGACCAACATTTTTCATAATTATCTTTAAACAGATTCAAATTTTTCCCAGTCAAGTTGACCCCCAGGTATTTCACTTTATTAACAACGTTTAGTTCTGTTTCCTTCTGAAACCCATCTATTTCTAAAGGTGTCAAGTTTTTTGCCAAAACCTTAGTTTTTTGTTTGTTTAACTTGAATCCCGCCACCCGACCAAACTCAGAAATTAATTCCAATACTCTTTTTGTGCTGGACACCGGCTCCTGTAATGTCAAAACCAAGTCATCTGCAAAGGCCTTCAGTTTATATTGTTTTCCTCCGACCTGTATTCCTTCCACCTGCTGATCCTTCCTGATCAAATTTAGCAAAACCTCAAGGACAGAAATAAATAGCAAGGGTGATAGGGGGCACCCCTGTCGTGTTCCTTTTTCAATTTTAAACTCTTCTGTCACCACATTGTTTACTATCAATTTAGCCTTTTGTTCTGAATATATTGCATCTATGCCATTTTGGAACGCCCTTCCCACTCCCATCCCTTCCAAATTCTTCTTCATAAATTTCCAAGATATATTGTCAAAGGCCTTCTCCGCGTCTATAAATATCAAAACTGCTTTTGTATTCAAATTTGTCTGTAGAAGTTCCAGAACGTCAACAATGTTCCTAGTATTATCTGACAAATGCCTGCCAGGGAGAAAGCCTGCTTGGTCTTTATGAATAACTCCATTTAAGACTTTTTTCAATCTATTTGCCAAAATGTCAGCAAAAATCTTGTAATCCACGTTTAGGAGTGAGATGGGACGGTAGTTCTTAAGTTGAGTCTTTTCAGATTCCAATTTTGGTATCAAAGTGATGAATGCCTCTTTCCACGATTCTGGTGCCCCCTTCCCTTCCATAATTTGATTACATACCTCCATCAATGGCTGAGTCAGGTATTCCTTCAATATCTTATAGTATTTGGAGGTAAGTCCATCTGGGCCCGGGGATTTGCCTAGTTGCATGTTCTGAATGGCATTTTCGATTTCCTGTTGGGTTATTTTATAATTCAGGTCAGTTTGTTTGTCTTGTGTTAGTTTTTGTAGGCCATAGCTTTTTAAAAATTTATTTATTTCAGTCTCCACTTGGGGTCCTTGGGAAAACAATTTTTTAAAATATCTCTGGAAACACTTTCTAATTTCCTCTGGTTTCTGAATACATTCTCCTTCAACCTCTAGATTGGTAACAAAGTTCAGTTTTTGTCTCTTTTTCAGCTGCCATGATAGCAGCTTCCCACATTTATTTGCCGATTCAAATGATCTTTGTTTCATCTGTTTGATTTTCCATTCAACTTCTTGATTTATCAGTTTTGCATATTGTGCTTGATGGAATTTTATTTCTCTCAAAACTTCTTTTGATTTTGGATTTAGTCTCAACTTTTTCTCTCCGTCTTTTATCCTTTCCAAGATCTTGTCCTTTTTACCGTTCCAGAGTTTTTTCTTAATAGAATTCTGCTGTATCAGAAACCCTCTCATAACAGCTTTGCTTGCGTCCCAGATTGTTTTTTTTTCCACCGAAGTGTTCAAATTTAGTTCAAAGTAGTCTTTCATCGTCTTTTGGGCCTTCTTCACTATCTCCTGGTCTCTAAACAATGCATCATTCATTCTCCATCTGAAGGATCCAGCTGGTGTAAGTCTCAAGTCCATTTTCAAGGGGTTATGGTCGGAGCAAGTTTTAGGGCAGATCTCTACTTTTTTGGTCTTGGGTGCCAGTCCTCTAGATATCCAGATTTGGTCGATTCTTGTCCAGGATAGGTGGGCCTCAGAAAAGAATGTTCCCTCTCTACCTAGGGGGTTCTTTGTCCTCCAGATATCAATCAAGTCCATATTGTCTGTGAGTTCAAAAAAAGTCTTTGGTAGTCTGCCATCTTTAGTCACATTTTGATTTTGTGACTTATCCATGTGTGTGGAGACAACCCCATTCATATCTCCCATCAGAATGATGTTATTATAGTCCATATGGTCCAGCATTGTCTCATGCAGCTTCCCATAAAATTCAGATTTCCCCTCATTTGGTGCATAAATTCCAATTATCAAAAATTTTTCTCCTTGTGATTGTATTTCGATCGCCAAAATTCTTCCTTGTTCATCTTTGAACACAAATTTTGGTGCTAGGCTCTCCTTTGCATATATCACGACTCCCCTTTTCTTTTCTTTAGCTGATGAAATAAATTCTTGGCCTAGTCGCTTGTTTATTAGCACTCTTCTGTGGAGCCTAGTCACATGGGTTTCCTGGAGACAAATGACGTCTAGTTGTTCTTTCCTCAAAATGTGAAAAATCCTTTTCCTTTTTTCAGGGGAATTTGCCCCATGGATATTCCAACTAAAAAGCTGCAGAGACATCCTGGATCAGCTTGTTAGCCGATGGGGTTGTCTCCCTTCTCGTCTATGTCTGGAGGTGGATCTTTTGTACCAGGCGTGGGGGGTGGCCAGGTACCTGCTGTCCCTTTTCGAAGGTCCTCCCCGTGATCGTTTAGGAATTTTTCTTGCTCTTCTGCTGTTCTGATTCTCACCTTCTTCCCTTTCAAATTAAAAGATAATCCTTGGGGGAATTCCCACCTGTAAGGGATTGTGTTGTTTCTTAATAATCTTGCCAGATCCTTGTATGTAGTTCTTAAGTCCAACAATTGTTTTGGTATGTCTCTGAAGATTTCTGCTGTCTTTCCCTGTATCACCAATGGGTTTTTAAAATGTAGGCCAAGTATGTTGTCTTTTTCTTGCTTGTATCTCAATATGATCAAGCAATCCCTTGGTTTATCTTTCTTGGCCACTCTTCCCAATCTAAAAGCGGTGACGATTTTGAAGTCTTTCTCTTCTGCCAAACCCCAGAACTTGGATATTTCTGCAGTCAAAAAGCCAGCCAAATCTTCCTTTTCTAGTTCTGGAATATTTCTAATCCTAAGATTACTTTCCCGGTTTTTCAGCTCCGCCATAGACAGATAGGCCTGTTGTTCAGTGACCTGTCTACTCAGTGGTCTTACTTCCCCTCTTAATTCCTCAATCCTTTTTTTGTTTTGGTCTGCTTTCGTGTTTGCGTCCTCAGCTAATTTTCGGTTCTCTGATATAGTCTTTTCAAAATTTCCTATCGCCTGTGTGTTTTGAGCAACTTGGTCTGTCAACTTATTAATCGTTGCTGTAACCTGGTCAAATTTAGCCGCTTGTTCATCAGCTTTCTTATTTAATGCTGCCAGTTGATCCAATATTTCTTTAGAAATAGGGTCTAATCCTCCTGCAGCCATATCCTCCAAAACTGGCTGTTTAAATTGTCCTTCTTGCAGACCTATCACAATTGGAACAGATGATCTACGTGGCTGCACAGGCAAAGTTGATTGCAATAGTTCAGTTTGTTTTGCTTTCTTGGCAGCCCTTGTTTTTCCTGCCACACTCATTCCACAACTGTCTAGGTTTCAAGGTCAAATTGTAAATCCCATGGGGAAAGCAATCATCCAGGCAAAAAGATTTCCAAAACAACCAGCAGTTCTCAGAGGTTTATATTTCCACAATCCAGCAGGGGGAGCTCCCCAAAAGTTTCCACCATTTAATTCCCAAATATGGTAAAATCCAAAATAAGGGGGGGAAACCCTCTAAATTCACTTTAAACTGCAGATGATAAAGGTTCTTTGCGAAGGTGTGAACAACAGTTCCTTTTTTGTAACTGCAAAGTAGCCCAATGTAACTTTATGTCTCTATACACAGTTGCCACAGTCTGATGTTACTTTGTATCCAGGCAGCCCGTGAGCTGGGGCTTATAACTTTATAATCCACAAAATATAGAGAGGTATAGCACAGTCTCACAATCAAATCCAAACTTGCAGGGTAAGTTCCAACTTCTTTTAAACTCCTTTCAACGCTTCCGCTTTAAAAAAACTTTGCTCAGTACTTTAAACAGGGACGGAAGACTGACTTCCTTTTTAGCGTCTCCCGCTTTCAGCCGAAATTCACCAATTTGATGTCCAAATAAAGCCTCAAATTTCTTACTCACGAGTTTGTTGTTTCCAATCAAATGTTCAAAGAAGAAAGGTCAGCGCTCATCAGCAGCAGCCGCGCGGCTTCGCTTCCGCGGAAAGAGCGATGGATTCACAGCACCGCTACCCCCTCCACGTTCCGGAGCCCCTTACGGGGTCCCTTCTGCGTATCCGAGGTCGCTCCTGGTGCCCGCCGAATCCCACGGCCACGGGCTCACTCTACCCGTGGTTTTCCTAAACGGGTCGTCGCTGTGCCGCAGCGCACGACCCTTTTCCGCGGAGCCCCTCTTCAACAACTGAAGAGGACCGCCATTGCTGTTTCGCGCCGCCTCCGGAAGTCCAATATTCTGGATGATTTCCCTTCCCTGTGAATTCTCCTTCTAGTTTACCAGGCAGTGGGTGTTCTCTGCTCTACCCCACAAAGGGCAGGCTTTATTTCCCTACCGCTCCCTCCTGAAAGCTAGAAATTGCTGTCTAATCCCGGAATGGGGAACCACCAGATGTTTCTGGGCTAGAATTCTCATAAACTGGAGTTAAGAAGCCCAACAATATCTGGTGGGCACCAAACTCCTCCTCTCTGTGTCCCTGAACAGCACAGACTGACCATGACTATCCCTTGGGCCATTGCTTACCTCCAGTTTTGGATCTAGTTGAGCTTCACCACATTCGGACTCTGCTTTTTCCACCTTCCCTTCTTGCTTAATCTCTTGCGTTTGGGTCTCTGGCCCCAGCGGCTGAGCATTCACGTCGGTACTGGCGGCAGAGCCTGGCGTGGGCACCCTGTTGTCGATGCTTGCTGCTGCTTGGGATAGCTGGGGTGGGGAGGAGGGGGAAAAGACACTGAACCCACGGAAACCAGCCTTGTGCCCCGGTGCAGAACTCCAAAAAAAGAGGTCAGGTCAGATGACAGGGACATCACCAACGGCACCCAGCATGTCACCTGAAAGGCTATCCTTTCATGGAAGATGGAACCAGCTTGTTTTCTGCTGCTCCAGAGGGCAAGATCCGAACAGACTGATTCAAATTACAAGGAAGGAGATTGTGACTAAACACCAGGAAGACCTTTCTGACAGGAAGAGCCATTCGACAGTAGAACAGACAGTGGGATCACCTTCCTTGGAGGTTCTTAAGCAGAGGTTGGATGACCATCAGTCATGGAGGCTGAAGTTGAGATTCCTGCATCGCAGGGGGTTGGACTAGATGACCCCAGGGGTCCCGTCTATAATTCTATGAGTAATCCATTTAGTTTACCCCTGCCTAGAATTCACATCTGATAACAAGAGGCCTAACGGGATGTTACAGCACAACCGTCAGGGAATCATCCACCTCCTAAGCTTCTTATTGTAAGCTGCCCTGATAATTTATTTGAGGGGTAGTGTAGAAATCTAAACAGTAAATAACTGTTAATAGTCTAGGCACAGCCTAGACTCCCTCCCTCGGCAATCTTCGCGGAGCTCTGCCCCAATGGTGGCCAGTGGCTTGAATTTAATTAATTTTATAATGAATGATTTTAGAGTGTTGTTTGTGTTGTACCTTTGTACTGTTTTATTGTTGTTAGCCGCCCTGAGCCCGGCTTTGGCTGGGGAGGGCGGGATATAAATAAAATTTATTATTATTATTATTATTATTATTATTATTATTATTATTATTATTATTATTATTAAAATGGGGAATACTCAAGAATCGTCTCCCACAGCATGTTTGCAAATACAGTGGTATCTCGGGTTACAGACGCTTCAGGTTACAGACTCTGCTAACCCAGAAATAGTACCTCAGGTTAAGAACTTTGCTTCATGGTGTGAATAGAAATCGTGTGACTGCAGCGGGAGGCCCCATTAGCTAAAGTGGTACCTCAGGTTAAGAACAGTTTCAGGTTAAGAACGGACCTCCAGAACGAATTAAGTTCTTAACCAGAGAAAGCCTTGAAAAATATTCTAGGATCAATTATGCATGTTCTGGAAGCCTCCATGCTGGAGTATTGCAATGCATTATACCTGAGGCTGCCCTGGAAAATAATTCTGCGGATAGAACAAGCTGTGAGAACACAGAGACCAAGAGCTGGGAATATTTGCCAAAATGTCTGGCTCCTGATCCATTTCCAAGCTCAGCCCAAAAAGGTTTGTGCATTTGCTGTGCTCAGGGAACAGAACTTCCTCTCTCTCTGCCCCTGCCACCCCCATATCTGCTCTGGAGGTACCCCAAGCCCTCTGGAGCATATTCAGTGGGGTGCAGGGGTGGGGACTTCTGCTGTGCAGATAATTTTGGGAGCACAATGATTTTGCTGGATCAACCCTGCACAGCTTAGGATCAGGATGCCTGCTGGTTGCCTTTTCCCACCTGAGCGTTCCTGCGACTTAAAAGTCAGGTGGAGAGGCTACTCTCTGGGGACTCCATTCGTCAGAGATAGTCAGTAGCAAGCAGGAAAATGATATTTTAAAAGGTGGTGTTCTAAATATGAAATACTTCTCACAAAGATAGCTTCCCTGACATTAACATCATTCTGGTGCCTGGCTTTTATTTTTCATGCTCTAGTCCAGGCGTCCTCAAACTCGGCCCCCCAGATGTTTTGAGACTACAATCCCCATCATCCCGGACCACTGGTCCTGCTAGCTAGGGATCATGGGAGTTGTAGGCCAAAAACATCTGGAGGGCTGAGTTTGAGGAAGCTGCTCTAGTGTATGGTTTTCCATTTGCTCTTTGCTTGCTATCTGATATTATAATCGGTGGTGATTTTTAGTTGTATTTTGGATTGTTCCTCCCCCCCCCCACTTCGTTTTATATTCCAATAGCCATCTCAAGCCTAGCTTTGCTCAGGAATTTTAAGAAACAAACAAAGCCAGTGATTTTAAAGGGCTGAGTCTGCTGTTTTAATTTGGAATGGCACCCAACTGCATCCAAACAATCAAAAACCTGCTCCTTGACCTCAGCAACCACCCCTCAAAGTTTGGTTGCGATATCTTCAGAGGGATCCAAATGCACAGCAAACAAACAACTTCTCAACACACCCAGCAGTCTGTGAGCTGCCATGGGAAAGGTTTTCAGAGGACAGGATACTGGTATTAAATATTAACTTCTTAAATATTAACATTTATTGTGGCAAAAGCTTTCACTGCCTGGAGCCCACTTTGTCAGAGGCAAATCTCAGCCATCTTTGCCTTCTGGCAAGTGCTTCCCCGAGTTACAAGCACGGAAGCAAGAGCGGAACGCTGCATGTTCTGCGGCTGCCTCCATGCCAACGCTCCTGCCCTAACAGAACACCATCCCTTCTTCAAGCCCACCCAAGCAACCCTTCCTTGAAAATGCCCAACGAAAGTGGTCCCCCCGTGTCCCAATTCTCAGCTCCCCTCCGCCGGACTCCACTGGCGCATGCAGCTTCCCCAGCCAGCCCTAACATTGTGCTCTCTAAGCGCACTCATTCTGTTCCTCCTAAACGGAGTCTTTGCCTCCCAGGAGTTGTCTCCGCTATCTTTGGGCTCATTCTGAAGTCCCTTCCGGCCTCCCCCTAGTCAGGCTGGCTCAGTTTCCTAAGGGCCTCCTGATGTCACAATGACGGTGGGTGACCCATTTTGGCCCAAGATTAAGGCTGGCTGGGGAAGCCCATCAGGCGAGATGGAACTTGCAAAGCGCTCAATACGGGGCTCTGCAGCTGCCCCTGCTCAGCTGATACTTTGCCTACAGTGCCCCCCCACCCCGCTCTCTAGTCAGCCACAGCTTTACCTGTCCCCCCTTGTAGGCGGGTGGGCTCATGTCTTCTTGGCCACAATGGCCTTGTGGGGCCTCCTGAGGCCCTCAGGCCTGAGGTTCCTCACTGCTGACCTACATGAACACAACTAGTCTTGGCCTCCTCCTCAGAGCTTGCTTTACCTCTTCACCCAGTGCAGCCTGCTGAGGTGCTGTGGCCTTTCCCCTTATACAAACACAATTATTACATCAACACCAACATCAACATCTCCTGAAGGTACAAAAATACGGGGCTGCCCTTTGCTGAGAGCACACCAACTGGTGAAAGGCTGGGAAATGGTTGTGTCACAGTAAGAGCTGCACTCTGCCAGCGTCAAAGGAAGAGCAGCCTGAGCGGAACATGTGAACAAGACATGCTCTTCCGCCCATCTTCAACGTCGGAAGGCTTAAAAGACTTGAGCAGTCTCCTGAGCAGGCAGGCAGGCTTACCTTCCCAGGTGGGAGAGACACTTCTGCTCTTCAACCGTCACTCTAAGCATTAGGAGCAGCTTGGCTGGCTGGCTGCCAGACCATGTGCTATTGAAACATCTGGGCTGCGAACCAGCACCCGGTGAGAACCTGCATCTCTCCAGATGTTGTTAGGCTACAACCCCTGTCCTCCCTGACCATTTGGCCTGCACATCTGAAGGGCCACAGGTTCTCCAGCCCATCCTAGGTCTTCTCTTCTTTTTGCTCTTCTCTTGATCCTCTTAGATGGAATCTGGATTGCAAGCAACTTGGGAACAGGAGCCCTGATCTCCTTCGGGTTGTTTTGCTTCTGAAACTACGCACAATGCTTCTAGAGAAGGCAGAGCTTCTAGAGAAATCCTAGTTCAGTGGGAGAGACAAAAGACTCCCGGTTCCGCCCCTGACTGAGTGATTCTGCTTGTTGGGGTACTGAGTGAGGTGGACCAGGTGCCTGTCTCGGGGTAAGGCAGCCTCCTATGCTGCTCCTGCTGGACGACATGCAACGAAGGTGAGGAAACGTTGTGCCCTGTACTCTGGGGTGCTGCACAGTGGCTGTGAGAGCACCGCTGCCATTCATGACAGAGTGCTTGCTCCCTGGTGCAAATGCTGGGCCCAGTAATGCAAAAAGGCCAAATACTCACCGGAGTGCCAGGGGCCTGGGCAGACATTGGCTGCTGCTGCTGCTGCTGAAGCTGCGGGGTTGGCACGGGTGGGGGCTGCACTGGGGTCTGAGGCTGTGGTGGGATCTGTGACTGGGCTGTGGCTTGCCCCGAAGGCGTGCTCTGCACCTGCGTAGCATTGGGGACGGAGCCGGCTGCTGGAGTGGGCGCCTGTCCCGCCGCGGAGACTGGTGTGGACGGCTGGGCAGGCACTGCAGGCTGTGGAGGCGTCATCCCTGGCGGGGTCTGGTGCTGGACCGGTGGCATGCCAGCTGCCACGCTGGACAAGAGAGGAGCCGCAGGCTGGTGAAGGGGTGGCTGGGTCACGGGAGGATATGAGAGCTGCTGGCTGCTTTGTGGTCCCAGCATATCCACAGAGTTGGGAAGAGCAGCTCCAGGAACTTGCCCCTGCCAGAGGGAGACACTGTTAGTGCTGCATTCAAAACCCCCTGTGTAAAAGTGGGCAACACAAGCAGAGCAAGTGCCAGTCTGGCTGCGTCCCTCTCTCACACCGTTTCCCCAATATCACATGGGGCACAAAGTACGCTTTTTGGGTAGGCAGGTGAGCCAGCCACTGTGAGTTACATCATATGTTTTGCACCGAATTCCTCCTCCTGCCTCTCCTTCAAGTTTCCACCTGTGACTAAGCTTGGTCAGACCAGTTCCTGAGCTGACAGATGGATGGACACAGTGGATGGACACAGAGAGCTGTGGCAGAAGGACGGATCCTGAGGCCTGGCTAGACTTGTGGTGAGCAGCTGCTATGCAGGGCTGGGTGGTGGCCAGGTCCCTTGCCTGCCAGAGAATGCCCCTTTGTGGTAAGAGAGTGAGCCAGCCACTGTGGCACCTCCCCAAGCCTCTTTGTGCTGTGGAGGTGTGACAAGAGGCTGCTCCTGTGGAGATAACACACCTGCTAAGACGCTCCTGCCCAGTGCTGCCTCTGCCAAGGCAAGAAGGTCCCATTAATAGTGGCAGGTGAAGGCAGAAGTGGAGGTCCAGGTAGACCAAATCTGGGTAACTAGGGGACTAGCCCCGAAGATAAAAAAAGTGGAAATTTGCCCTAAAACTTGCTCCGACCACAATGCAGTGAAGATGGAAATGACATTAACACCAATTGGTTCCTTTAGATGGAGGATGAATGACTCCTTGTTTAGGAATGAGGAAATTACTAAAAAGGCCCAGAAAAACTTGAGAGACTATTTTGAGATAAATATGAATACCACGACCGAAAAAAGAGTGATTTGGGACGCAAGCAAAGCAGTTATGAGAGGGTTTTTGATACAACAAAATGCAATCAAGAAAAGAGCTCAAAATGAAAAAAGGGGAAAATTTTTGGAGAAAATAAAGGACGGAGAAAAGAGACTGAGGGCGAAACCGAAATCACAGGAGATCCTGAAAGAGATAAAGTTATATCAAGCACAATATATGAAATTGATGAATCAGGAACTAGAATGGAAGATCAAACAGATGCGACAAAAGACATTTGAATCAGCGAATAAGTGTGGGAAACTGCTGGCATGGCAAATGAAAAAAAGACAAAAACTTAACACTATTACGAATCTGGTGGTGGAGGGAAAGAACATACAGAATCCTGCGGAGATCAGGAAGTGTTTTCAGAAGTACTTTAAACAGCTATATACACAGGAGACTCAGAAAGAAATAGACACTGACCGGTTTTTGAGAACAAATGGATTACAAAAAGTCTCTCAAGAGAATAAATTAATGCTGAACTACAAAATAACTGACCAAGAGGTGGAAGGAGCCATTCAGAATATGAAATTGGGCAAATCTCCAGGGCCGGATGGCCTGACTGCAAAATATTATAAATCTTTGAAAGAATGGTTAATACAGCCTTTGAAGGAAGTTTGCAATGAAATACTAGGGGGGGAAAGGCACCCGAGTCGTGGAAAGAAGCTTACATTACACTTATACCGAAAACAGAATCGGAAAAGACACAGCTTAAGAACTACCGTCCCATATCTTTACTCAATGTGGATTACAAATTTTTTGCTGAAATTATGGCTAAAAGATTAAAAAAGGTACTGGTAGAAGAAATTCATAAAGATCAAGCGGGCTTTCTCCCGGGGAGACATTTGTCAGATAACACAAGGAACATAATTAACATTTTAGAAAAATTACAAGTGAATATTAACACTAAAGCAGTTTTGATATTTGTGGACGCGGAGAAAGCCTTTGATAATATTTCTTGGAGTTTTATGAAGAAAAATTTACAGGGAATGGGGGTAGGCCAAGGCTTTGAAAACGGTATAGGTGGAATTTATTCCGAACAAAAAGCTAAGCTAATTGTGAATAACGTAGTCACAGAAGAGTTTAAGATTGAGAAAGGAACACGACAGGGCTGCCCAATCTCCCCATTGTTTTTTATTTCAGGTCCTGGAGGTTTTGCTCAATATGATCAGAAAAGACCAATTGGTTAAAGGTATACAACTCGGAGCTAAACAGTATAAATTGAAAGCTTTTGCTGATGATTTGGTTTTGACATTACAGGAGCCAGAATCCAGTACAAAAAGAGTATTGCAATTAATTCAAGAATTTGGTCAAGTTGCGGGATTTAAGTTGAAAACTAAGGTGTTAGAGAAAAATTTAACAGAGATTGAGAAAGAGAGGTTTCAGAAGGAGACAGGATTAATATTGGTCAAGAAAGTGAAATATCTAGGGGTTCATATGACTGCCAAAAATGTGAATTTATTTAAAGACAATTATGAAAAATGTTGGATGGAAGTGAAAAAAGATTTAGAAATATGGTCAAAATTGAAGTTATCATTGCTGGGCCGAATTGCTGCGATAAAGATGAATGTATTGCCTAGGATGCTGTTTTTGTTTCAAACATTGCAAATTTTGGACAAGATGGACTGTTTCAAGAAATGGCAGAGAGATATCTCAAGATTTGTCTGGCCTTGAATAAAATTTAAGATTTTAACTGACGCTAAAGAAAGAGGTGGATTTGCCCTGCCAGACCTTAAACTTTATTATGAATCAGCCGCATTTTGTTGGCTGAAAGATTGGCTGCTTCTTGAAAACACGGACATTTTGGCTTTAGAAGGTTTTAATAATGTTTTTGGATGGCATGCATACTTGTGGTATGACAAGGTCAAAGCACACAAAGCCTTTAAAAACCATATTGTCAGGAAAGCATTGTTTAATGTCTGGATGAGATAGAAGGATTTGCTGGAAAGTAAAACACCAAGGTGGCTGTCACCAATGGAGGCCAAGGCTCTGAAAAAAATTAATATGGAGACAAACTGGCCAAAATATTGGGAAATTTTGGAACAAGATGGAGATAGATTAAAGCTGCAGAGCTTTGACAGTTTAAAAACTAAAGTAAGAGACTGGCTTCACTACTATCAAATAAGGGAGGTTTATAATTTAGATAAGAAAATTGGTTTTCAGGTGGAAAAATCAAAATTGGAAACAGAATTGTTAGATCCTAAAATCAAGAATTTATCAAGAATGTATAACTTGCTGTTGAAATGGAATACACAAGATGAAACGGTTAAATCTGTTATGATTAAATGGGCACAAGATTTTGGACACAACATTATGATGGCTGACTGGGAAAAGTTATGGACCACAGGTATTAAGTTTACAGCTTGTAATGCCTTAAGAGAGAATATAATGAAAATGATTTACAGGTGGTACTTAACCCCAGTCAAGCTGGCTAAAATTTATCATCTGCCCGATAACAAATGTTGGAAATGTAAAGAGACTGAGGGCACATTCTTTCACCTTTGGTGGACATGCCCAAGGATCAAGGCTTTCTGGGAGATGATTTATAATGAAATGAAAAAGGTATTTAAATATACCTTCCAGAAGAAACCAGAGGCCTTCCTCCTGGGCATGGTCGGCCAATTGGTGCGAAGGGAGGATAGAACTTTTTTTTATGTACGCCACAACAGCAGCAAGAATACTCATCGGAAAGTACTGGAAGACACAAGAATTACCCACCCGAGAAGAATGGCAGACGAAAGTGATGGACTATATGGAATTGGCTGAGATGACTGGCAGAATCCGGGACCAAGGGGAAGAGTCAGTGGAAGAAGATTGGAAAAAATTTAAAGTATATCTTCAAAAACATTGTAAAATTAAGGACTGTTAGAAAGATGTTGGAAAAAGAAAATTAGGTAGTTTTGGTAGATATGATATAAAGGATTAAGTAAAAATGAGTTGATGAAATTGACGAAAGAGAGGACGTTAAATTATAATATATTAAATTAAATTACTTAAATGAAAATAAGGTTGGAAGGATTTGCTGAAAAAACGATTGGAACTAGAATACAAAATTGGGAGGTATGAGGAGGTCAAGGAAACAAGTAAAGGAAGAAAGTTTGTAAAGGTTTAATCTGTGCTTTTTCTATTTTAAGTGAATGTATTTTTATGCCTTTTTCTTTTTTTTTCTTTTTCTGTTATTGTTGTATTCTTTTTCTTTGTATTTTGTATTGCTTTTTTTGTTGTAATTTTAAACTTTGAAAAAATATGATATAAAAAAAAAATAAAAATGACATGGCGCACAGGGGCTGGCTCACTATCTGCCAGGAGAACAGGCTGAGGGATGAGGTGTGCATTAGGTAAGCTCAGTAGACAACTCCTGAGATGATCTAGGTTAGAATTTAATCATGAGGTCTGGGAAGCAAGTGGCTTGTGATCCATGTCAGAGTCATGGCTGGGCTTGAGAGCTGAGCTCCTACACCATTGTCACAAGATGGCATTGCTGAGGTTCTCTTGCATACAAATGTTCACAGCAGGCCCACAGCGACACAGTGCCTTGACTCTGACATCCAGGGAAATGGTGGAAGCCACAGAAATACCAAGGTGCAGACACAAATATCTGAAGCGAGAGAATGGTCCTCACCGTTTTGATGAAAACCTGGAATTCCACATTATGCCAAGGCAAGTAAAATGAAGCAAGCCATGAGCCGTACCTGTGCCACTCCTGCCTGTGCTGCCGCTGGGCCCAAAGCAACGCTGTTGACATTCAAAGCTCCACTGGAAGCAGAAAACTGGTTCTGTGGCAGGAAGGGGCTTGGGGTGGAGGCCTGACCCATCAGACTGTTGGAATGAGCTGCTATCAGGTTCTGGGACTGAGGCATCCGGGAAGGAGACAGTGCCATCTGCAAACAAAGCAGGCCCTGTGCATTAAGGGTCTGGACCACAAGAGAGTTAGGTGCTCACTGAATCCATTTCAGAAGAGAGGGGAAACAGGCACCAGGCGGCTCCCCCCATCGTCTCTCTGAGCTGAATGTGCTTGCCAGTTGCAGTCTCTTCTTCCCTCCCGCCAGGCTGCCCTCTAACATCTTCACTACACTGAATCATCCAATGTATTTATTTGATCTCTATTTCTAACTGAAACAGAAAATTGCCCTAATGTCTAATTTAGAAAGCTGACGTGTATTTTAACCTACTTTTCAGCTTATCATTGATTTCAATTGTTTTTTAAATGTTCTAAATAGTTGTTTTTAAGTAAAAAACACCACACCATTGTTTTATTCTTTTTGTGAATTGCTTTGAGGGTTGCTGTTTTTTTAAAAAACAATCAAGTGGTACAGTAGACCCACAACTTACAGATTTGCAGAGGTGGTGGGAAAGTAAGTATGTAAATGGAGAGTGGGGGGGGGGAGGGAGTTGGAAGGGCCCCGAAAGCTATTGCAGGATCCACCCACAGCCTTCCAAAGGCCTCACAAAGCTCAGCAAAGGAGGGGTCACATGGAGAGCTGGTTCCGGGGGGCCTTCCTGACTTTGCATGCAGACCCCCGGAACACAACCCCCATGTAAGCTGCAGGCCTACTGTACATACATTTTATGAAATAAAATTAAGTGACTGAATTAATCCAAAACTGAATGATGCAATACTGGAAAGGACCTGAGGTAACCAGCATATGAGTTTATTTCTCTTAACGTATCCCAAGCTTTAAATAGTCAAGAAGAAAAGAAAGAGAGAGCTACAAACCGTGGAAATGGATCCCATGTTGTTCATCTGGACAGGATGGTTCATTGGAGGGGTAGTGCGGGGTCCTATCGATGCCTGGGACATTTGGACATTCCCTATGGACATGGGGTTAAACTGATTCACTCCTGCAAAATGCACCCCCAGAAGAGCCCATTAGGAGCGAGTCCCCCAAGTGCGGATCGACACACAGCTCAGCCCACCACGCTCCTGCCACCATTCCAGCCTGAGGAACACTCAAGCCTGGCCTGCAGGGCAGCTGGGCAGAGGAGACCTAACCCCTCTTGGCAGTGACTGTGAAGGAAACCCACAGAAGTCAAGACGCAGCCAGAAGACACTTAGCAGAGGGACTAAAGACAGAGAGCTCTAAATGTGGAGAGCTCTCTTTCCAACAGCCCCCTAATTCTCCAGCACACCTTTTCTGATTCTGTTTAAAGGGCAGCACAGGGACATTTGTCGTCCCATTGTCTTGTTATTGAGCAATGCCTGGGCACTGAGGGAAGGAGCTGCTACTGTCAGCAGACACTGTTCTCCACGCAAGTCTTAGTGGTCTTCCCCACATGGGATCTGTCCTGCGCAAGTCTAGCCACAGACATTCCCAGCACTCAGAGCACATGCCATCCCTCCCCCCCAACAGCTGGCACCAGGGGCTTCCTGTTCCTCCATCCCCTCTACCACTCCCAGCAGCTGGGTTATCCAGAAGTGCCATGCGGAGACAGGATCTGTGTTTAAAAAATGCAACTGAATGGAACCATGTTGAAGTTTGGGGAAAGGAAAATGGAAAGCTAAGGGTTGTGAAAAATACTGTATCTTTCGCTCCGTAAGACACACCTAGGTTTTAGAGGGGGAAAGCAAGAAAAAAAATATTCTGCACAAAGCATGCAAGCGGCTTTCTTGCTTTAAACCCTTCCGTCCCTCCTCCCGCTTCGCTGAGAAGCCAGCAGAGCAAGAGCGATAGCTGCACAGCGCCTCTTCTGCTGGCTTCCCAGCAAAGCTGGATGAGGGACGAAAGGGAGCCCTTACAAGGGAGCGCTGAGCAGAGCCTGGCAGCGGCTCTTGCTGGCTTTTCCGGGAGGTATGGGAAGGGACAGAGGGCAGCCTGTCAGTCCCTTCCCCCACCTCGCGTAAAAGCCCCCTAGAAACGCACACACGCTCCACGCGGCTCTTTAAAGGGAGCGCTGAGCAGAGCCTCCCACCTGCATTCACTCCATAAGACGCACACACATTTCCCCTTACTTTTTAGGAGGGAAAAAGTGCGTCTTATGGAGCGAAAAATATGGTACACGCACCATTCCCTTTGGATAAAAGGAAGTGGAGCTGAGAGGGAGCCAGTGTCACTGAAAAGGTACCTTACCCCCTCTCTACGTGGCGTCTGGAGCACCCTGCAGTTATGTCAGGAAAGCTGGCTGGCTTTACTATGGGCTTTGAGTGGCGAGGGTAATGCACACAACAGATTAGTGAGGGGCATCCAGGAAGAGGTGCATTCTCCCCAGGACTGCTACCAAGTTGCACTCAGGGACCCCCTGGTTCGCTCTGGGTTGGGTGAAGTAGAGCTCAAGAAAGCCAAGCTTTTTGTATCCGCCTCAACGGCTGTGCCCCCCCCCCCGCCCGTGGCATGCTCTCAGTCTACTCCCTTGGAACAAAGGCTCAGGTGAAAGTGTGGCATAGAGGAGGCACCCCCCACCCCCCAACAGGAGACTCGCAAGAGTGAGGCTAAGGAAAGGATCAGGTTAGTGCAAGTTGAATACCTTGAGACCCCTGCATGCGGCTCAGAGGCACATTCGGCATGGACAGAGGCCCATCTGCAAGAGGACAAAAGCAACACGGTCAGTTCTTCCTTCGCGGCTTCATTCAGCACAATCTTCACTTAGCAGACAAATCAAAATGCTAGAAATCAAACTGATAGGGCTGCAAACTTCAAATAATGTGTAGATTAAAACCTCAATTAAATAGAAAGCCACCCTAGTTAATTAGGCATCAAGTTTGCTTGTTTTAAAAATCAAACACTATTTTTAATATCAAAGCCTATCAAAACGACAGCTGACAGGCCCCATCTGAGAACAGGCCTTCCCCTTTCATTCTAATGCCTCTTCCAAGATGGTGCAACAGACGCATATGCCAATTGAAATGATTGAATCTCACTGAGCAATCCTCAGGGGTCTTTAATCAACAAACAGCCCTACAACAGGACTCCAAGTGAGCTTTGGGGTTGTAACTGTCTTCCGAGGCCACCAACCAGGGTGTCCTCCTTACCTGCCTGGTGTGGAGCGGGGCCGCTGTTTTACAGCAGCCCTGGTCTTACTAGCTGGGGTGTGTGTGTGTGTGTGTGTGTGGTTCTGGAAGGATGTGAGAGAAGACAGTTGCTCCCCTCCAAGGAAAGTAACCTCTGGGGTGCTGCAGAGTTCAGTCCTGTCTCCTGCACTGCTGAACATCTACATGAAACTGCTGGGGGAAGTCTCTGGATGTTGATGGCACCTATTTAATTCTCCTTTTCCTCAGTGATGGGTTTCCCGAATGATGTCTGAAGACAGTAATGGGGTTTATGCTAAACCAGGTCCATCCATGTAAGAGGGGATGGTCAGGGTTTGAGCTAGTGAGCTGCTTCTGCTCACACTGCCCTCTGAAGGGAGACGTCTTCATTTTGGCCATGCTCTCTCTGGGGCTGCTGCCCCCCTGCAGACCTAGACAGAATTCTCACGGTTTTGGCTGGTGCACCAACGGCATTCTCTCCTTGGCGGATGGGAACCTGTCACTGCCGCACCTTCCACAGCGTCTCAGCTGAACTGCTGTAATGCACAGGGGGAGGGGGGGCAGCGTACCTTATGGCAGCTCAGAATGGCAAAAAAATAAACCTATTGCAAGAATCTACAAGTATGGAAGACAATGCCAGTCCTGCAAGAAGTTCACCAGCTAACAGTTTGCATCTTGGTCAATTCAACATGCTGCTTTTGATCTTGACAACAAACCACCCTAAATTCAGGCCCTCTCAAAGAGCACCTTCTCCAGATATCATCCTTCACAGAAGCTACCTGGACATCTGCAAGGAGCAGGGCCTTTTCATTTGTGGCGCCTTCTTTTCAGACTGTTAGAAGGTAGGAAAGTACTTTTGCCTGAGAGGGCCTTTGGGTTCTAGGGGATGCAAGCACGATGCTGCTCAACGTGGCTTTATTAACATAGTATTTTCCTTCCTGGGGTGATTTTATTCAATACTGCTTTTTCTTTGAGTGTTCTTATTGTAACCCACTTTCTGTGCCTCGTGGAAGGCTAAATGGTGCGCCACAGATCTAGAAGCTGACCCAGACTTCCTTGCTCCACTTGTCCATTCCTTTTGGGAGTACTTACTGGGAGGTCTCACAGGCTGGGCTTGTCCCACAGCTGCCGCCACCTGTGGAATGCCAGGAGGCTGAGTCCCGGGAGCCTGTAAGGCTGGCGGATTACCCAAGATCCCTTGCTTATGTAAACGAGACCTCCGCTTCTCTTCTAGCTCCTTTTGTATTTTATATATTTTCTCTGCCAATAAATGGTAATATTCATCCTAGAAGGGGGAAAATGTTAGGATTAGGTTTTAGAATATATTTGAAAAAAGCAGCAAGGATGACTGATTAACACTGGCTTAAATTTTATTTTGCATGAAAAGTGATCTGAAGAGTTCTCCTTCATAACTTGAGTTTTAGGAATCTAAGCGCTATGCTGTGAAGACCAAGACACTTCCTGGAACTTGACCAAAAAGTAGACTCTTTGACAAAAGGAACAATGGCTAAGTTGGCAATAACAAGGCCAGAGCCAGTCCAGCTTCTGTCAATTTATGAAGGCTATCCCTAGTAAGATTACAGTATTTTCTTTAACCAGTTGATCTTCCTGCCTATGGACAGGAAGACTTCTAGGCACTCATTGGTTTGCTGAACAAAGGAGGCGCAGCACTCAAGATTTCAGGAATTATATAATAATCCCAGGCTGTTTCAGTGGAGGAACACAGTCAAAAGGAGCCACTTTCAGCCACACAGGACTTTACAAGACCAAGCTCTTGTCTGGTACAGAACCTACCCTACTGTTAGCTGATTCATACATATCCCCCTCTACTTTCCTAGCGTAAGCCACCAGATTCTCCATCCGGCGATCTTTCAGTGCTGCTGGGTCAGGAGTTGGGAAGATGGCTTGCACGCTGCAGAAAGAAGAGACATAAATTCCATCACGAATGCTGCTGGAAGACCTGGGTAAACCTTACTTTCCCCTATCTGCCTACACCATGCAAATTGATTTCAAAAGCCCAGTTTTCAGGTAATTGGGAGAGATTCAGTCTTCCCCTAGGATGGCATAATTGAAATTGATGATAGTTACACCCTGAGAGAAAATGTGGGTCTAGGGTTGGGCTGTTGAAAATAAAAACGTAAGTGGAAAGAATGGAGAATCTTCTTAAACCAGTTTTGACTGTAACCCTCCAACCCCCCCTCCAACCCCCCCCCCGAAGCCTTCAGACCCATGAAACCCCCAAACGCCAAGGAGCACGGCTGCAGCTCTGGCAAGACTCCTGCCCTGTCCCGCAGCAAGTCGGGTCCACCCACAAGACACACTTACAGTTTGTGCACTAAGTGATTGCGCAGGTCCTGGGTGACATGCTCGTGCCAGGCTTTCCTCACCCCGGTGCTTGAAGGTGGTGCAGCTGTGGGCATCGAATTTGTGCCATCATTCATTAAGGAGCTAAAAGAAAAGGCAGTGAGGGAAACTCTTGAAGCTCTCTGTTGCATTCCAGAAAAATCTTGTTTTTAAGGCTAAGAAATTATCCAGTAACTGACTACAACAGAGCAGGCAATGAAATTCAAGTGCAATTTTGCTTTTGAAGGGAAATAGAAAACAAAGAACTGAGGAGTTACTTGGAAAAGGGGACTATGAAACAACCGTGAGAAAAAGTCTGACTAAGGACTAGTTATTTCTACAACTGAAAATAGGCATCATGTGTAAACACTCAACAACCCTTTAAAAACATTTCTTACTTTGCTGCCCCAAGTGAAGTCGGAAGCGCAGTTTCTGGGATCATGCTGGGTTGCTGGTCTGTTATTCCTCCAGCCGTCAGATTCATTTGATTAGTTCCTTTGGAATAAGATTATCCCTCGTTTAGTTCAGAGGAAATACCAGTCAATTCACACCATTAAATCACTAACATTTTTATATGTACTGTAGGATAAATCAAGCAAGATCTTTAACTGTATAAATAGCGGTCCTACCACATCCTCTATTTTAAATATATTTTTGTTGTTGTTTAGTCGTTTCTGACTCTTCATGACCACATGGACCAGAGCACGCCAGGCACTCCTGTCTTCCACTGCCTCCTGCAGTTTGGTTATTTCCAAAGTTATAGTATATACATTACACCTTTCCCCTTACAAGTCACCTCTCTCAGGACTTCCCAGTCCATCTCTCCTTGGCATTCTACTCAAACAGTATTCTGCTGCAGATCCTTTTCTTCCACCCCATTTCATCTCATACATTTACCTTGTTGTTGTTAACTGCGGTTAACAGATTCACTATTCTCCCCCCCCCCCAGTTCTACACTAGGAAGGACGAATCTGTGGCACAAGCGTGGGTGTCAAGGAGGACGAGAGAGAGATCAAACACAAAAAAGGGGAGGCTCCACTTTTTTGCAGTTTGTGAATGAGGCTGCAGTTGCATATGCTGTTGTATTTCTGGTAAGATTTGTACCCCCTTCCCCTCCATGCCCCCCCAAAGCAGTTAACATTCGTTTGAAACTCACCCCACCCCCCTCCTGCATGTGCCCCCACCTACCCAGTGCATTCATGGTTCTCATTTGCGGGTGAGCCTGGGGCTGGGCGGCTGGCTGGCCTTGCACTTGGGGCGGCAGGGGCGCCTGCTGGGACTGGTTGCCATAGGGCAGGCCAAGAGCTGCGTAGGCTCGCTGCATGGAACTGGGGTCAATGGGGTTTGGGTTGCTCAAAGAAGGAGTCGTTGCCTGTCCCGTGCCAGAGGCAATAGAATTCTGGATGCCACCAACTGGGGATCCCAGGAGTGCTGCAAAAGAGGAGGACAAAAGAAGCATGAAATGCTGTTGGACAGAGCAGAGGAACCTGGCCAAGATGTTGTTGGATTTTTAAAACCTTGACTGAATGGCCTTCATGCCCTGCCTTTCCTGTAAGAAGCTTGCAGCAGTGTACATGGTTCTCCACCCCCCTTATCCTCACAACAACCTTGGGGTGTAGGTGAGGATGAGATGGCAAAGGTCTTGAAATAACTCTGCCCTTTTACAGACTGGAGAGACCTGGGCCAATGATAAGAACCACACCCCACTGCCACACACGACTGAGGAGCAGGCGCATTAACTGACCCTTGCTCAGTTTGTGTTTCGATTGCTATAATTGTCATCCAAGACACCTGGCAACAAAGAGAGATCTTTCTAGGGATTCTTCTAGATGCTGTGAATGGAATCCAACATTGTGGAAGTGGACTTGTGCAATGAGATCCCACCTTTCTCCTCCCTTCTGCAGTCTTACAAGCATGCCAAAACCATCTCTGGGGGGTGGGGTCCCTCAACCCTCCACAGCAGATTGTAAAGGGGTGCTGGGGGTGTTGAAGGCAGGGGGAGAGATCCCATCACACCTTCTCATGTAGAGATGGCATGAGAGGCACCCTTACAGTTTTATGGATGATTATCTCAACTTGCTAGCGCAAGTTTGCGAACTAGCAAATCACAAAAATAATCAGAAGGGGAATTAGGCTGGCATTACATTTACACTGGACTTCTTCAGGGCAGAATCTCCTAAGTATGTATTCCAAACCAGACTTTTCTGAACACTGGTGAATACGTACGTTGCTGGTTTCTCTTGTCACTGGCATTTTTCAACGGGAGACACACAGGACAATCGTGCCGTGTGCAATTCTTCCAGTGGGATATGATCTGACGTGACGATGCACAGTGGGCAACTAGGACAAGAAGAGAAACCATATGCAACATCTTTATAGGTTTGAAGGACCTCAGTTCCACTCTGAGGTCACCTGTTTTCTCCGGTAAATGCTGCAGGAGCATTTGAAAGTTCACATCTATGAACAAGGAGCATTACTGGAAAAAGCACAGCAGACAGTGCGGCAGGAGAACATTCTACATTGGTGTAGAAACGGAACACTGACAGTGTCACCTACTGGACTAATGAAGATAAGGGGACACAAATAATTTCCTTATTCTATTTTATCGTTTTAAAAAGGCTGTCATGACTAAATGGTCTCCTACCAAAGGTAAGTAACAGTAACTTATAAAAATGAAATATTTGAAAGATGCTTCATCTATTTAAAGCTATTTAGAGGTTTTTGGCAGGTAAAAGGATATATCTAAATGTGCATAAATGGCAAACTTAAATAAGATTAAGGTACCCCTGCCCGTACGGGCCAGTCTTGACAGACTCTAGGGTTGTGTGCTCATCTCACTCTATAGGCCGGGAACCAGCGCTGTCCGCAGACACTTCCAGGTCACGTGGCCAGCGTGACAAGCTGCATCTGGCGAGCCAGCGCAGCACACGGAACGCCGTTTGCCTTCCCGCTGGTAAGCGGTCCCTATTTATCTACTTGCACCCGGGGGTGCTTTCGAACTGCTAGGTTGGCAAGCACTGGGACCGAACAACGGGAGCGCACCCCGCCGCGGGGATTCGAACCGCCGACCATGCGATCGGCAAGCCCTAGGCGCTGAGGTTTAACCCACAGCGCCACCCGCGTATAAAAAATAAGATTATTAAACATTAAATCCACCTTCCATGACCTTAATAACATAACCCTCAACATGCCACTCAATTATAATGGAGGGAAAGGACAAGAAATGCAATTCGTACACACTGCACAGCTGATATCCCAAAGATATAGACTCAGCACTGATGCTTCGCCACCAGAAATACAAACAGTAAACCTCAGAATTCTTAGCAAGAGAATGCCAACTGAGCTTAAATCCACTCCATAGGGCTTTCCCCACCCCCAGATCCTTCTCAAGCCACCAGAGACTACGCTGATGTGCCTGTCTCTGCTCCCTCTTCTCCTTCTGACCACTCACTGCCGTCCCACCACCAATCCCCGGACTCTGAGCCTTCCTCCCTTGGGGTTTCCCCAGTTGCTGCTTCTCACCATTCCTCTGTGTCCAGCCAGTCCATGACAGATTGACATTTGCAAGATATGCTGCTGCTAATGACATCTTGCTTAGTACTCGTTTCTTATCACCTTCTGCCTGGTGCTTAGCTTCCTCCGGTTCCAGAAAAAATGAAGCGTGCCACAATGGCTTTCTGTATAGAAGCTGGAGCATCAGCTTTTCTGGGGAGACCGTTCTCCATTTTGAGAAGAACCTGAGGAATTCTTCAGACAGACTTCTCCTTCTGGGGGGAGTGTAGAAAATGGGTGCAGCTCCAACATGCACACTGCACATAGAGAACACATCTTTCTTATCTTGCAAAATGGAGCGGAGCCTGCAATTGCCCTATCAACTGTCATAATCAAAACCGTTTTGATATAGTACCTCACCAAAGACTCCTGAATAAGCTCAGCAGTCAAGGAATAAGAGGGAAAGTTGTTGTTATTGATCAGTAACTAGTTAAGGAACGGAAAGCATGGAATATGAATAAATAGACAGCTCTCCCAATGGAGGGATGTAAGAAATGGGGTTCCCCAGTGATTGGTACTGGGATGTGCTTTTTAACCTGTCATGGATGATCTAGAGTTAGGGGTGAGCAGTGAGGTAGCCAAGTTTGCTGATGATAACAAAATTGTTTAGTGTGGTTAAAACAAAGAGACAGTGAGTAGCACCAAAAGGATCTCTCCCAACTGTGTGGATTGCAGTTGCCATTTCAATGTTGATTCGATGGAAGCAAATGCAAAGTAATGCACAAGCTCTGCATATATGTTTATAGGATCTCAGCTGGCAGCAACTGACCAGGAATGAGATTTTGTGGCCAGAAGTGGATCATTCAATGAAGACCCACAGCAGCAGCTGTGAAAAAGGCGAATTTCATACAAGGGATCACTATTAAGAAAGGAAACGAGGATAAAACTATCAGTATCCTACTGCTCTCATTGGAACTTGGAACTGTGCGCTGTTTTGGTTGCCTCATCTCAAGGAGGAGACAGTAGAACTGGAAACAGTTCAAAGAAGGAAATGGAGCAGCTCCCCTGCGAGGAACGGACCTTTTCGTTAAGAGCAAAGGCCAGCGAGAGGGGACTTTGCGGTGTGGAGAAAATGAATAGAGACGTTTTTCTTCCTCTCCCATAATACTAGAGCTCAGTGACAACTAATGAAGCTGTATGTTGGAAGATTCAGGATACACAAAGGAAATGACTTCTGTACACAGCACAAGGAAGACTATGGAATTTGTTCCCACAAGAGGCAGTGAGGAACTCTAGTGGAGGCCTTCAAAAGAGGATTAGGCAGATTCATGGAGGAGAGGGCTGTCAAGAGCTACCAGCCACAATGACTTTGTTTGACCTCCACTGGGAGAGGCAATGTGCCTCTGAATACCAGTCGCTGGAAACCACAGGAGGGGGCAGAATTGCTCTTGCACTCATGTCCTGCTTGCAGGCTTCCCACAGGCATCTGGTTGGCAACTATTACAGCAGGGTGGTGGACTCCATGGGTCTTTGGCCTGATCCTGCAGAGCTCTTTTATTTATACTCATTACACCGAAGTCACTAGGCTTAACTAACAATGGATAACCTTAATGGGCAACCAAACAGGTACCTGTGCAAAAGCAGAATTGAGAGGGAGGTCTAATTCTGGCTGCCATGAAGCTATGAGGGAGCACAGTGGTAGGTCTGGTCTGCTGGGGCAGCATCCCACTGTAGGCCTTACAAACCTTTCGTTACTAGTCAGCTGAAGGGGAAATGCCTGCCCTGCCCACCACACGAACGGGGACCCTGGCCTCACACTGGGCTACCATTTTATTGGTAGGCAAACTTTTTGAAGTCAAGAGTCACATTCCTGGAACAGAAAAGCAGCCTTCTCTCCCTTTTGCTCTCGTATCCTTTGAAGGATTGTGAGAACGCTCTCAGTGAAATTCACCTTGGTTTCAGCAAAGCATTAGACAAAAATCTCCATGACATTTGGGTTAATTAACTGGCTAAAGGCAGGGTAGATGAAAAAAACCATCAGGTGGGTTCACAGCTGGTAAAAAAAGAGTGCTCCAGAGGGATGCATGCCCATCAACGCTCTGCATCAAGTCGGGGGGGGGAGGGGGAGTTCCAAGGAGGTGCTGGAGGCTGTCCTGGGAGCAGCCTTGTTACATTTTTATCAATGACTCAGATCAGGTATGTCCAACTTCCAAGAGACTGCAATCTACTCCCAGTATGAGTAGTTTGCTGCAGCTACAAAAATAGGCTAATACAAGTTTAAGCTGCTTCAGCAGAACCACTGTTTCTAAGAAGAAACATCATGGTACACATGTACCAGCACAACCAGACGCCTTCATTTGCCCCAGCTGCAACAAAACGTATTCCCCCCATATCGTTCTCTACAACCACAGCAGGCACTGTAACTCTCCAATGGTTTGACTTCACCCCTGTAGGCACACTCTTCCACTGTCTCCTGAGACAAACAGATGCCAACCAGTGTTTCTAAGTGGTGAGAATTAACAGGCCCACTTTATTCTGCATTAGTAAGACTGCATCTGGAGTCCTGAGTCTAGCTCTGGGTGCCACACTTCCAAGAACACAGGCAAACTGGGATAGGTTCAAAAGGGGAATGAAGTTGGTTGGTAGTATGAGAAACAAGTCTTATGAGGAAAGGTTGAAGACTGAGGGGAGGCATAGCAGCCCTCTTCCAACCCATGAAGAGTTGTCCCAGAGAAGAGAGCAAAGAGGGAACACACAGGTTTAACAGCATTAAGATCAATGGGGTAGATTTCAGCTTAACTTTAGAAGAGTAAGAACAGCTTGGCAATGGAAGCAGTTGTCTGGGAAGGGGGCTCCAGCAGAGGGTGGGCAGTCATCTCTTTGTCGTGTGTAGGGAGGGGAGTACTCTAGTTCTGGATCTCCAACGTTAGCAGGGGGTCAAGTTAGATGCCTACATGGTCAGGGTGGGACTTGTGACCCCAACTTGCTCAGCCTGCCAAAGTACTTCTGAAAGGATCCGAGTGTCCTGCCTGTCTCCTGCTGCAGGTTTGTTGCAAGACCTTGAGGACTGCAGAGAAAAGCAACAGTAGCCTGGAACCTTCTGATGAGGCCAACAGGTGTGCTTCTAGAGGCAATCTGCAAATCAATACTTATTCTCCCATCTGCTTCCAAGTGAACCGAGGCATGGTGAGAGTTTCAAAAACAATATAGGACTAAACCACAAGGGAGGGAATTAACCCCCAATGCCAGAAGCCCTGGAGAGCTACCTACTCCGTATATGGGCTGGTCTGGAATTGGAGAAGTGCCTCCTGTTGCAATAAAGTCAACTTGGCCATGACGCTCAAACTTAAGGTGTCCCAGTTTCACTGACCAGAGAGAGGGACACAATCGTGCAGAAGACAGACAACTGGAGAACCATATACCACAGACCTCCTGACAAGGTTTTAAACCCTTGCTCTTACCTTGACAGGCCTTTCCAGCTTGACAATGTGTCATATGATTGAGGACATTTTTCATGGTTCGGCAGTGGGGAAGGGCACATGGCCGCACCTCTCCGTTGGCTTGCTCTCGTCTCTGACACTTGTGAGCATGAAGTAGCAGAACCAACTGTTGCTGAATAAGTTTGCGTTTCTCAGGGTCAGCTGTTGGCCCGGCTGCCATTGCCTGCGTTGGTACAATTCCCACCTGCTGTACCTGGGTTTGCATTTGAGACTAAAAAGAAAGACAAAACATTTTCGTATCACCTTACGAAGCTTCACTTAGGACAGAACAACTTGCAATGCAATCTTATTAAAGACATCCATTTGATCACCATCTCAAACTAATTTGCCACAACTAACAGCCACTAAGATTCCACCATGCAATTTTTAGCATTTACTTTGTGGGAGAACTTATAGCTATGCACTCTACCCTGGACATAAATACTCAGAAGTGCCAGTAAATTCAATGGGAACTCCTGAGGTGTGCTGTGAACCAGATGTATGCATGATTCTAAACATGTTGCATGCAAGTCTTGCTCCTTTCAATGCAGTTGCCATCCACATGAGATTAGATGAGAATGACTGACAGTTTAAGCTACTTTACCTCCATCTGAAAGCACCTGTTGTTGTCTACTTCCACATTTGTTGCTTTCCTTTTTAATAATATTTCAGCAGGCAGTATGTTCTCTTGCTAAATTATCACCAAATCATAACTAGCACTCCAAGCAGTTCAATGTGGACCACCTCATTCTTGGAGGTCAATTCACACTTCTCCAGATCACATTTGTCAGTTTAAAACAGGAAACCATTCATGCTTATTCAGCAAAGAAAAAGTTGCTGCCATCCCAAAGAATTAGAGATATAAAACAAAAACAGCAGTGCTTTTCCTGGGCCAACAATAGCTGGCATAGAAGTGTCCTAACAGAAGCAGGCACTGTTCCTCAGACTTTGCTAAGTATGTTCTGCAGGTAAAGAGAACAGTACACTCTCAGGTCGGCAGGTACTGACTGGCCCAACGTCGCCTTCTTTTGCACAAGGCAGTTTCTGAAGGGAGCCCATCCGCTTCACTTCTGAAGACACATCCAAAACCCGTGACCAATGTGGGGATGACCCAGTGGGGAAGCTGCCAAGCCCAGCAGCCCCACCAATGCTGGGGCTCTAGTGTGCAGAGAGACAGCTTGCTCTTCTCTGCTAGAGGCCTCCAGCTCCTGCCTTCTCAGCAAGTGGAAGAACAGCAAGGCAGGGAACCCCAACATTTCTCCTTCACTCTACAAAAGCAGCACCTGGTTCCTCCTTGGTTTGGAAAATCCTCACCAGTAACTTCAAAAGCTTTAAGGATTGGTGGCTCCTGCAAGCAACCAGAATTTGGACCATTTATAAGGCCTCAGAAAACCTCAGGCCTTGTCCTTTGTTTTATTAATATTACTTGCTAAATTATTTATTAAATTTGTATAGCGCCCTTTGCCTGCAGGTCTCAGCGCGATTACAATGTAAAAACACAATATAAAAGCACAAGATACATAATAAAAACAAACACAACCCAATAACCTGTGCCCTTCCCAACACATTTTAGAAGGGCATTGGGCACCAATCAGCCCAAGGCCTGCTTAAAGAGGAACCTTTTTACCTGGCGCCTGAAGGTGTACGATGAAGGCGCCAGGAGAACCTCCCTGGGGGGAGTATTCCACAAATGGGGAGCCACTGCAGAACAGCAGGAGAAATCGTACGGGGCTGGATCAGGAAGGGGGAAATGAAGAACACTGCCTCCTCTTATGACAGTAGGCCATTCTGCTGAATCAAAAGCTGTCCTGTGACATAGATGGCAGCCCTGGATTTAACATCAAATATCATTTATGTTCATATATAACACCATCAGTGTGCCTAATGCTTTAGAGCAGAGGTTTTCAATTAGCGTGTCGTGGCACCCTGGGGTGCCTTGAATGATGGTCAAGGGTGCCACGGGCAACCCTGGCATCTGTCCCTCTTTCCTTCCCTCCTTCATCTGATGCCCTCTTGTGTCTCTGCTTCCCAGAGGCTTGCACAGTTGTTTATTGCAGCAGCCCCAGCGACAAGTTCCGCAGGCGAGTGCTGCTTCTGGGGTTGGCTAGGGGGTGCTGGTTGCCAGGAGCTGAGGTGGCCTCAGAGCGAGCAAGCAAGCAAGCAAGCAGGCCAGGGAGCCCAGCTAGTCAGTCCACCAGCCCCTGGGGCTGGGAATGGACAGACTAGTGGGAGGTCAGGCAGGCAAGCAGGCAGTGCGCTGGCCTTTCTTGTGTTTGCTGTGTGCAAGGCCTGCCTGCCTGGGAGCTGAGTGCCCAATGCTGAAGGGGAGCCTTTCTGCCATGTAGGCCTGGCAACGCCCACTGCTGCCTCCCCAGATAAGGTGAGGGCCTCATGTTCTCCTCTGGACCAGTAAGGCTGGGAGCATCCTCTTCCCAGGCCCCCTCTTTGGGGGGGGCAGCTCAGAGACCAGGGGCAGCAGCAGCAGATGACTGGAGGACTCCAAAGGAGAGGGGAGAGGAGAAGAGGCTGCCAGCTCTGGGGTGACATAACTGGGCTCCCAAGCTAGGGTTGCCATTCACCTGGAATTTCCCAGACATAGCCGGGAAACAGCCGTCAGAAACAGTGTCAGGGTGGAAATCGCTGAAATGTCCGGGGAAAATCTGGACGTATGGTAACCCATGTTGAAAGTGTAGATTTTGGCAAAATTCCTTTAAAATAGCAGCTCAAAAACTAAAAAAGGAGAAAAAAGCTCAACAACTTTGCCAAAAAAGGGCTCAACAACTTTTGTGTCCAGATTTCCACTTTTTGAAATATGGCAACCCTATCGTAAGCCCCACAGGGTGCTGCAAAAAGAATGTAGTTGGTCAAGGGATACACTGACTCAAAAAGGTTGAGAACCTCTGCTTCAGAGAGTACAAGAGGACAGGCCATTCCGTGTTCAGGAGCAAACCCTCTAAAATTTGAGAAAAAGAGGCAGAGGAAGGGGAAGGAGAGGCACAAGAAAAGAGGGAAGCAATGTGTGGTTCTTCCAGCTGTACATGCTTAAGATTACACACAGCGCATGGGAACTAAGGGGTGAAAAAGTGTCTTGAAGAAGCGTTTAAATGACGAGAGGTGGCAACACGTGAGGAAATCCAAGCAATGGCGGCCGCAAGGGAGAAGGGTGAGCAAAGATCAGAGCTGGAGAAAGGCCATGCAAGGTTCTGAAGGCAAGACAAGGAGCGTGAGGAGCAGCATCTGGGAATGGGATTTTAGGACGGGTGTCAGGTGATCAGAGAGGTGAGGAATAATTTTGGCAGCAGAGTGCTGAACAGACACAAAGAGACCAAGGTTAGATAATGGAAGACCAATGAAAAATATAAGGTCCCTTCCCCACCACGTTTTTCTTCTGACAAAAATATAAATTTATTGAAATTTTAAAAAACTATCAGTAAGTCTTTTACCCACTCACTCACATTCAATAACACACACATACATACATGTGAAAATTGATCCCTGGATGAAATATTCAGATATCAATCTAAAAATGAACACAGCTGATTCTTCATTTTCCATGTTGCTTAAATTCTTAATGGCAGCATGTAATTTAGCCCTGCAGTCATTAAATCCAATTATTTTTCAATAAAACTAATGCAGGGACCCACCCAGCCCACTCAGCCATTTCCTCACTAATGTTGTGAACAGCCCTGAGACCGGCAGGTATAAGATGGTATACAAATTTAATTAATTAATTAATAATTTTATAGGGCTGCATTATCAGTGTTTGTTTTGTGGTCTCTAACTGCGCCCAAATACACCTGAAGAAGTGTGTACGCACATGAAAACGAATACCAAGAACAAACTTAGTTGGTCTCTAAGGTGCTACTGGACAATTTTTTAATTATTAATTTTTTGTAAAGGCCATGGGGTTTTACTAAGGTCACCCAGGGACAGTGTGTGCAGAGATCCCAAGAGAAAGAGGAGAAAAGCAGTGGAAGAGCTTATGCTTATCAAAAAACTGAAAGAATGCTTAAGTAAGAGGAGAATTGTGGAAACCTAACACGTAAAAGGAATCAAGTAGGGAAGAGTGAACAAGTATCAAAGGTGTTTGAAGTATCAAGGAGGTTTTAGATTTTGCAGCGTGGAGGGCCAGTGGTCTTTGTGAAGGCAGGGGAATGTTGAGGGTGGGGGCAGACACCAGATTTAGAGGTTAAGAGTGAAGCTGGAGGAGGAAAAGTCATGGCAGATGGGGCATGCTCCAAACGAGGAAGGTGGACCAAGAGATGGTTTCTTGAGGAGGTACTGACACATTCAAAATGGGACTGGGGGGGCGGGCTGGGAAAAGGAGCAAAGGGTCTGATTGTGTGAAGGAGAATAATGGAAGGACAGATGGCAACCCAGAAAACAGGACAGGATGAGGTGGGCACATCTGGAGAGTTTAGAGGAGGACAGCAGGATAGTCAATTCATCAAGCAAGGCAGACAGGAGTAAAGATTAGAAGAAACAGCTAGAAGAGGAAGAGATCATAGCAAACTGTTTCAAGAGTTTACTCCAACTCATATTTATGGTTAAAAACCTGAGGTTTCCAAATCCTGAATGGTCTTGCACTGCCACCTACCTCAATTTTTTCAGAAGCAAAAAGTGTTTTGAGTTGCCAAACATGAGCAAATAAAACAATCTAACTCATTTACAGAAGTATATTCCTTCCTTGATATAGAGACTGAAGAGATTACATGCACTATATGTTTGAAAAACAGCCCTTTCATTTATAGATACGTTTCCCACTGTACGTTTTTTTGAAGCAGAAAAGTTGCATAACAATTAATGTTTCTCATTAGCTTCCTTACTTTCACAAAAGTTGCTAACAGATGAAATTCCAGCAGCACGACCCATCAGAGCTGTTCCTGAAAACTGCTGAAATGAATGCTGCACAAGGATGCCAAATATCCAGCTAAGTAACAGTATCTGTGCACGTGCATCTTAGCAGGTAGTCTGGTAAAACGGTCCAAAATATCACACTGACTGCTGTGACTCCAAGCTATTCAGGGTGCCTCTATTTCCCCATGTCATATGACAGATCCAACACAATTTCTACTGAATATAAGAAGTTGTCTTTTTCAGGGCAATTTTTACAGGCTTAGAAAGTCTGTGTCAATGGAAGGCATACAAGAACTATGGAGAAAAATTGTGAGCTGCAGAAAACTCACCATATTTGGCACACTGGTAACTGAAACACTCTTGATGTCTGAAGGAAAAGGAGACAAGCTATTTGCCATGCCTGGCTTATTTGGTAATGGAGAGTTGACTCCTGCTGCTCCTCCCATCTGCTGCCCTCCAGCTTGACTAAATGGCTGCCCGAAGGGATTTGGGTTACTGGCCATTCCCATCTGGAATGAAAGCAACATGATTACCATTAGTGCCTTGAAGTCAACCAAATGCGGGTACAGACAGTAAGGAAAGCCATCTATTTTTCTGAGTCTCAGGTACAAAAGTACAGCTGGCTGAATGAATAACCTGCCCCTATCTTATGAGTTAGTGATCTAACCACAGGTATGGTTTTGCTTTACCCCAGCCACAAACTGCAAATATTTCTTTTGAAGAAATGAGATTTACTACTCAACATGGTGTTAAGCACACAACCCACAAAGAGGAAGTTGTTTGCCCATTACTTTTTTATTCCTGCTTAGAACACTTAATTGTAAGGGCTGCATCCTTTGTGACGGCCCAAGGATAGCTAAAAGCTCTGCCCAAATACCGTATTTTTTGCTCTATAAGACTCACTTTTTCCCTCCTAAAAAGTAAGGGGAAATGTGTGTGCATCTTATGGAGCGAAAGCAGGCTGCACAGCTATCCCAGAAGCCAGAACAGCAAGAGGGATTGCTGCTTTCACTGCGCAGTGATCCCTCTTGCTGTTCTGGCTTCTGAGATTCAGAATATTTTTTGTCTTGTTTTTCTCCTCCAAAAACTAGGTGCGTCTTGTGGTCTTGTGCGTCTTATAGAGCGAAAAATACGGTAGTTTGGGCTGCAATCCCATACTGGAAGTGGGAAGCAGAAGAGCAAATGGCAGCTTCTCTGTCTACTCTGACAGGCAATGCTTAAGAGTTTGCGGTTCTGATGCTTGAACTGGCAAGCCCCAGCTCCTGCGACTAGGCAGGCCAGCTCCTGCCCCTCAAGCCTCACTTTTGTGGCCTCCATAGTTTCTAAGCACTTTGCGCGCAAGCAGAGCTTCAAGTGACCACTGCTCTTTGTAAGTTTCATCATTTTAAGTGATATGAACTTTTTCTACCATAGTGACTTATTTCATCTTTATGCTCTACTAACAACCTTGAAAGTTACATTGTTCCTCAATCACTCATCAATTAATTACTCATCTGCAAGTGTAATTATGCAAAATTTATAAAGGAGGGGGGGAACTACTGCTGAAACCTCAGTGCTGGGAGAGGTAAGTGCAGGGCTGCCAGCATGATGCACAAAGGGGCAGAGTGGCAGCTGTTTTGCTCTCCCTTGAGTCGACCAGCCAACCAGGGTCCAGGAGGCTGCAGTGGCTGCCTCTCTCCTCTAAAGGTGATGCTATTTAGGAGTATTTTAAACTTGTATTTCCTGATTTATGGCTCTCTCTAATCAAGCTACCAATTTTTTCCATTATCAGATGGGATGTACATTTTTAACACCAGCATATTTTTCCTCCAGTTGAGGCTCTCTGCCATTTGTGACACCAGTGGAGCAAACGGTAGCAAAGGAAAGCCATGATTCAGTTGTGTCCTGAGGGAGCACAATGCTATGCAGAACTACAAAGTGTTAGGCATTACCAGGCGTCCTACTGTGGAAAGTGACAGTGCCAAAGAACAACTCTGGAGCCTCAATTTTTTTTAGCCCTGTTCCCTGAAACAAATTGTCAGTGCATCTGAAAATGTAGGTGGTCAGTTTTCTACACCTTTTCAGTATTCAGGCCCTGCTGGTGTGCTTGCATTAGAGTTTATATATTCACTTTCCACTCCCAACACCTCACACCTTCAGGATTAGGGGGCTGCATGCTTCTGGAAAGCAGCTGCTGGAGACAGGAGTGGAACGGGACTCTTGGTCTTCACGCAGAGCTTCAAGTGACTAGTCTGGACAAGCAAGGCTGCTCCAATATTCTTATGTTGCTGAATGATTTACATGAGAAGCTGCCTTATACCTAATACCAATGCTGTCTACTCTGGCAAGCGGCAGCCCTCCAGGGTCTTTCCCATCACCTGCTTTTTAAACTGGAAATGCTGCCAGGAACTGAGCCTGTGACACCTTCTGTATGCAAAGAGCATGTTCTGCCAGTGAGTGGCAGTTCTTCCCTGTGTAATTCTCAAACAAAGTTGCCTTAAGACAACATTCAAAGGGCAAAGCTTAGACAAACCTCTAACTCGGCCAATGTAAAGCCCAGCACTTTTGCCATGAATTAAATAGCAATTATTAAAAACATGCTTCTGGTTGCTTCAGTGTAGGTTAAGACAAGCCTTTAAATGCTGGTCAAAGTTCCACAAAGCCAAGCTGGCCTCTGCCCTTGCCCTCATTGCACTGTCTGCTACAATCTGCTGAAAGGGGTGTGTGTGTGTTGCAGCACGTGCCTGCAACATGGAATGCGCACCCCCATATGGTGTGGGAAGGGAAATACCTTTCTGAGGTTCTCTCTTCCTTTTTGTCATTTTATTTGCAATGCCCTTACATCATCAGACTTACTGCACCCTCCTGTAAGTGTTGAGGATCGGGCCACATCAAAAGCCACCTCAGCATCTCATCTAATCAAAGGCCATTAACACCAGCCTTGTTTCCCATTCTGGGGCTGACCAGACACCTCTGAGCAGCTCACAAGGAGGGCACAAGGCTAACTCCCAGGCCTGCTGTTTGTTCCTGGCACTGACCAGAGGAGCGCTGCATCTGAAGCACTCACAAATTTGACCAATCGTTTTCTTATAGTCCATCTAAGCTACTTGTTGCAAAGAGTTCTCAAAGTCAATTATGCATTATGAGCAGAGAGGTACCTCCATCTAACCCCACCCTCAACACCCTGAGGAAAGCCACAATTTCAAACTACAACTCCCATCAGCCCTAGGACACATGAGCCAATGCCAGTGATGGGAGTTGTAGTTCAGCAACATCTGGAGAGCCAGTGGTCCCCTACACCCGATACTGTCTAATTCAAGGTGCTCACATTAGTGCTTAAAGCCCTAAATTTTATTTATTCAATTGTTTATTTATTCAATTTGTATAGCATGCTTTATCTGAAAATCTCAGGGCGGTTCATAACATAAAGATAAAAGATAAAAACACAAAATACATGACTTGTGCCCCAAGTATCTGACCACCTCCATCCCTACTGACCTTCATGGGTGTTTAGATCTATTTCTGTGTGAGTGGGTCAGTTTGTGTCTCTTGGTAGTTCCACCACCCTCTAAAGTGTGGGGAATGGCACTCCGGGGGGAGGTCTTTCCTTGTGGCAGCCTCTAAACTGTGGAACTCCCTCCCCCCAGAGGTGCTCCTAACACCTTCACTGTACAGCTTCCATAGCATGCTGAAGACGCACCTCTTTGCCCTGGCCCTCAAGAGTTGCTTTGCTGAATTTGTACCATTCTGCTCCATTTAGAATGGCTTTCCTTGTTTTTATAATTGCAAGGATGCTATCTGTGGCACTGTTCAATCACTGGCTGAACGAACCTAGCTGGAGTGTGGGCATGGTCCAGAACCTGGCCTTGGCTATAAGAAGAGACTTTGCCATCCCTCCTCCTTGGAAGCAGACCCACAGGAAGATGAAGGAGAAGGGGCTGGTTGGCACTATCCTGGCCCCTGCCTGCTCTCCCGGCCAGAGAAAGAGGAGGGCGGGGAGAGAGTGAGTGTATTTGTCGGCATCAGTTGCTTGGCTGCCTTGTCCCACTTAGTATTTGCCTGCAGGTTAGAGGGGTCTTCTGGCTGACTGCAAAGTGCTGCAGATTTGACTGCTGGCTGAGTGAACAAAGCAAGAGTAGTAAGAACTCTCTTACCAGCAGTGGGCTGGACTGTGATCAGGTCATCCCCAAAGGGGCTGGCACCAAAGGATATTGCCATTTGGGGGATTGACAGGACAGTTAGGAGTTCGTTTGATGGGTTCCTCCTGAGGAGCAGGAGGTAAGGGGAGAAGTGTGGAGAAGGCATTTCAGTCTTCCAAATGGCAATGTAAGGTGTGCTTACTGCTAGTTGCTAGCTTATCATCTGTGGCCCTCGTCTCTGTGCTGCGCTTAGCGGTGCTGGTGTTATGATTTGCCCAGATGTGTGTGTCATAGGGGCTTACAATGATATGACCCCAATTTCAGTGGTGGTGGACAGCGGAAGGTACAGTCTGAGCAGAGCGGTTGACTACCATCTCAGGCAGAGGCCCAGATGTTTGGTCCCCATCCCCAGTTTCAACCCACACTTCTCTGGAAGTCCCTGGTAGCTTATCTGCTGAGTCCTCTAGTTTAGTGGTGGTGCCATTAAACACCAGATCAGCCTCTAACAAGGCCTTGTGCTGAAACTACATGGGTAACGGTTTGGGAGCAACACTGGGAAAGGTCTAAAATTACATCCTTTAATATAATTCCCACTGAATGTAATGAAAAGTGGGGGGGGGGACGACGACCTGGAATTTTCCATTCCATTCCATGTTTGTAGAAGGAGAGTCCAGTTTTTTTGTAAGAAAGTTTGTCAGTTAATAAAAGAAATCTGTATTATGCTTCCAAGAAGCGCCATCCATGTTAAGAAAACCATGGCTATTGCATATTACTGGCATTGAAACACAGAAAGTGAAAATAATAGAAAAAGACAGACTGCAAAGTAGGGTCAGAAACGAAAAGGGGGAAGGCTGAAGTTTTGGAAAGTTAAAGGTGCAAGATGGCTGTAACTAGAACACTGACAACAAAACTGTTGCAAAATACAGAATGTGGATGATAGAAAACAGGTATCGACGTTAAACCTGCTTGCGGAAACTTAAGTCAGCCTAAAGTGAAGGAAGAGCTTCTAAATGAGTTTGACCAAAACAAAGTTGTAAGATAACTGGGATTCTAGGTGAATCAAAGAAAGAGGTGGAAACAGGGCAGGACTATAAAGACCACAACATAGGTTGGAAAACCAGTGCAGTTGACCTTGCAGCTGTGGTTACTAAGGCTCAATTCATTTTTTATAGAGTTACAAGCTTGGTGGATCAGGGGAATGCTGTGGATGCAGTGTATCTTGATTTCAATAAGGCCTATGATAAATTTCCCCATGATATACTTACGGACAAGACGGTAAAATGTGGCCTGGATGTGATAACTGTTAGGTGGATTTATAATTGGTTGACTGACCCAACCCAAAGAGTTGGGTTCACTAACACTTCCTTGTCATCCCAGAGAAAAGGGACAAGTGGGGGACTGCATGGCTGCAGGGCTCTGGCCTGGGCCTGTTGTTGTTCAATGTCTTTATAAACCTGGGTGAAGATACTGAGGGGATGCTCATCCAATTTGCAAATGACACCAAACTCGGAAAGGTAGCTCATGGAGCAGAAAAGAGAATTGGGATTCAATATGACCGTAACAGATTGGAGAACAGGGCCCAACCTAAGAAAATTAATTTCAGCAGAGACAAATGTAAGATTCTACACAGACAGGAATAACCAGCTGCACAAATAGAAGATGGGGGACATCTGGCTTGCCAGTAGCACATGTGAAAAAGATCTAGGCAGACCACAAGCTGAACATGAGTCAACAGTGTGATGCAGCAGCAAAAAAGCTCATGCTATTCTAGGGTGCATCGACAGAAGTCTAGTGTCCCGATCAAGGAAAGCAACAGTACCACTCCATTGTGCCTTGGTCAAACCACACCTGGAGTACTGTGTCCAGTTCTGTGCACCACAATTTAAGGAGGATATTGACAAGCTGAAATGTGTGCGGAGGAGAGAGAGACCAAGATGATAAAGCGTCTGGAAAGGTTGAAGGAGCTGGGTATGTTTAGCCTGGAAAAGAGGAGGCTGAGAGGAGATATGAGGTTCTTCTTCAAATATCTAAATGCTGTCACTTGGAAGATGGAGCAAGCTTGTTTCCTCTTGCGCTGGAGGGTAGGACTTGAACCAATAATGATAATGATAATTTTATTGCTTATACCCCGCCCATGTGGCTGGGTTTCCCCAGCTACTCTGGGCAGCTTCCAACAAAATATAAAACATAATAAAATGTCATAAAATGGCTTCAAGTGGCAAGAAAGGAGATTCCAAATCAACATCAGGAAGACCTTTCTGATGGTAAGAGCTGTTCGACAGTGGAACAGTCTCCCTTGGAAGGTTGTGGACTCTCCTTTCTTGGAGGTTTTTGAGAAGAGGATGGGTGGCCATTTGTCATTTATGACCTAGCTGAGATTCCTGCATTGCAGGAGGTGGACTAGAGAACCATCAGGATCCCTTCCAACTTAAAATTCTATGGCCCTGAAGAAGCTAGATATACCTCTTCAGCAACAAGGGAAACATACAGCAACCAAGGGGCAAGCTCCCCAAACTAGTGATTGAAAGATTTCACGGAGACATTAACTCAGGTTTCCTTAACCTTGCCCCCCAGATGTTTTTTGGCCTACAACTCCTATGATCCTTAGCTAGCAGGACCAGTGGTCAGGGATGGTGAGAATTGTAGTCTCAGAACATCTGGAGGGCCAAGGTTGAGGAAGCCTGCATTAACTGCGGGTAGGGATTTAGAGCCAATATGACTTCCATTCACAAGAACACCAAGCTAAATTACCTAAAATCCTTTCTGGGTGGGGCAACAGCTGCAAAACCTTAACCCAAGTAAAAAGGACAACTGATATCTTGGCTTTCTGCCACAAAGATAATGTCCGTGAGACTCAAGTACACAGTCTGGAGTCCACGGGAGTTCTTTCCAATACCTATGGATTGGATGTGTCCTTTATCACATGCAATTTCAGTGGCCTGCCAGCAAAACTAGCTGCTGACCAATGCTACTTCTTTAAATTTAAACTATTTGCTGTATAACCAACTCTTCATCTGCACAGACACCAGAACATAAAAAAGCAAATAATGTAACATACAACACACACACACACACACACACACAAAATGCAACCATTAAAACAAATAATTGTAACTTAAAAACATTTTAAGTTCACCAACTTAAAATGCTTGGGAAAATGTGTCAGTCTTAACATGCCCCTTAAGTTATAACAAAGTTTGGTCCAGTCATTCCAGACAAGGCACCAACAAGGAGAAGGGTTTATCCCAAATCACCACATAGCAAGCTTCTGCAAACAGTGGAATACAGAGAGGAGCCTCTTTTGATGATCCCAAGAACCTGGCAGACTGGTATATGGAAGAGGCAATTCTTAAAGTATTTGGATCCCAAGACATGTAGGATTCTTAAAGGTAAGCAACAGTGTTTCTAATTGGGCTTGAAAGCAAATAGGCAGTCAACATAATTCTTTTAGAATTGGGTTGAGTCTACCAGTTAAAATTCTGACAGGTAATTCATGTTTTCTGACAATCTTCAAGGGCAGCCCCACATACAATACATCAGGGGTGGGCAAATTTTTCTTAGCAGTGGGCTGGTCCATTGTCCCTCAGACCTTGTGGCGGGCCGGAGAAGCAGAACGGGGTGTGTGTGAGCGAGCTTGAAGAAGAGGCGAGGGGGGCAAGTAGTCCTCCTCCTCACACCCTGCGCTTACCTTCTCGTGGGTAGGCACAGCAAGTTCGTCTGCTCCGCTCTCTGGCCCACAGGAGCACCAGGGCATCGGCGGCGGCGGGAGGAAGAGGCCAAGCAGCAGCAGCTCTACCAATCAAATGCCGTGTCTGGTTTACCTCAGCAGGGACATCTCTGCCAATCAAGCGCCACTGAGGTAAACCAGGCGCAGAGTTTGTTTGGCAGAGCCACCGCCACTCGGCCTCTTCCTCCTGTCACCATCGCTGAGAGCCTCGGCTTTGCGCCGGGTTCCAGCTTTGCGGTACGGGCTGGACCCAGGTGGGCCCTGATCTGGCCTGAGGCCCATAGTTTGCTGACCCCTGCAGTACATCACAGCAATGCAGTCAGGAGGATACTAGAGCATAGATCACTGTGACCCCAGACTATCCTTGCCTAGGACAGTCCTGGCCAATGAACCACCTCAAAATGGAAAAAGGCCACCTGAATCTGTAAGTAACAATGTTGGATGCAGAAGCACCCCCAGAATACATACCGTATTTTTCGCACTATAGGACGCACTTTTCCCCCTCCAAAAATGAAGGGGAAATCTGGGTGCATCCTATGGGGCGAATGCAGGCTTTCGTTGAAGCTTGGAGAGTGAGAGGAGTCGGTGCGCACCGACCCCTCTCGCTCTCCAGGCTTCAGGAAGACACCCGCAGCCTAGACAGCCTGCGGGAGGTCCCGCAGGGCTGTCTAGGCTGCGAATAGTAGCCTGCTTCCCGGAGCGCGGGGCGCGCTGAAAGCAGAGCGCACGGCGCTTCGGGAACACATCCACAGCCTAGGCAGCCCTGCGGGAGTTCCCCGCAGGGCTCCCCACGCTGCGGATAGCAGCCTGCCGCCCGGCGCGATAGGTGCCCTGAAGCAGAGCGCCCCTCCCGCTGGGCAGACATCCGCAGCGTGGGGAGCCCTGTAGGAGTTCCCCACAGGGCTCCCCATGCTGCGGATAGCAGCCTGCTGTCCGGCGCGCGGGGCACCCTGAAGCAGAGCGCCCCTCGCGCCGGGCAGACATCGGCCAGCCCCACAAGCTCGGGGGACAGCAGGGAGGCGCAGTGCCGCCACCCCGCTGTTCCTCGACCTGGTTCGGTTTCCCCGACCTGCTTTTGGGGGGGAAATATAGGGGGGAAATTTTCCTTTATTTCCCCCCCAAAAAACTAGGTGCGTCCTATGGGACGGAGCGTCCTATGGAACGAAAAACACGGTATTTGTTAAAAGCAGCGAACCAGTGGAAAAGAAATGTCACCGACTCCCATCTCAGGGATGATACAGCAGGATAACATGGTCAAAGCCACTGAGAGAATAAACAGGGTCACACTTCTCCCATTTCTCCCCCAACAATGGTCATTCATCATGGCAAGACTGTCTCAGGATCAAACCTAGCACTGAACCTGGATGAAAATGGACCCAGATAATCCACTACGTCCAACGGCACTTGGAGTGAATCTCCGCCACCTTCTACAGCTCCTTATCCAAAAACAAGGTTTTCACAACTGGGCAATAGCTATTACAAGCTTCCAGGTCCAAAGGGAGAAAAGGTCTCATCTACACACACACACACACACACACACACACACACACTCTTTTGCCACACTAATTTTATCTCCTGGAGTCAAAACTTCACATTTTGCATGAAAAGCAAAAGGCAGCGAAGTCTGCTTTGCCATGGACAGATGGAAGAGAATGCAACTCCTCAAGGTAGGTGAGACTTCAGTGATTCACTGCAGACCCTCCAATTCTAATCGCTCTGAGGAGGAGCTGTCATCACCTGGAATTAGAATACAGAAACTCATACCTATTACATTTTCAGTACTTGACCCTCAGAAGTTTTGAGGCGGAGAAGAGATTCATTTTGGCTTCTGGGTTTTAAGTACAAATCAGTGTTACAAATGTACATGTAACTATCTTTCAGTTCCTCTGAAGACAAGGTATCCAACACAGTAAAATATCTGTGATCCATAGCAGAAGCAGGGACCTTCAGGCTTCTCTGCCTGGTCCTTGGGATCTCCCCAGGCCATCCCTCTCCTGCGCTGGGCCACATCTACCTCAAGTGCTTTTACTGTGTGTGTGTATAAAGCCCTCTTTGCGAGGGTGAAATATACTCTACTGTGAAAAGATTGCATAGCCATTGCTCTGCCAACTTTTTTGCCTCTGGCCTCATCTACCACTGGCATGTACCCCCACAGCAGATCTTCTACAGGGGACTGCAGCCCTTAGGTTGAACAAGATTCCCCCATCCCTGCTCTACAGCCAGATGATGACGACAACAAATACGCACAGACTCTTCCCAATCCCACATTAGGAGACCTTAACATTGAATGTTAATTTAAAGTAAGCTGAGGTAATGATACGACCCTCAGAACATTTCTGGGAGTGGTGTGCTCTTGCTTGTCTAGAGTACCTGACAAAATCCCCTTTATTCCACCCAGGAATACAAGTTTGCTTTCTGTTCAACAGTCTTCTTCCCTGCAACTGGTGGCAGCATTTAGTAGAGATGCTGAAGTCCCAAAAAAATCCTTTCCTGAACAGCAATAGAATAAAGGGCTCCTTAACACTGAATATTTACAACACTGTAATACCTGAAAGTATTAAGAGCTGTATCCAAGTCTAGTCCTACTCAGAGAAGAAGGACCCATTAAAACAATGGACATGATTAACTTAGATCCATGAATTTTTAAAGGTCTATGCTGAGTAGAGCTTAGCTGGATACAACCCTAAGTGTGCAGTTCCAAGAAAAATGAAGTTTAGCAGGTACAGCCAATCCTCGGCTCCCAAACACCTCCATGTTTTGGCTCCCGAACGCCGAAAACCCGGAAGTGTTCCGGTATTGGAACGTTTTTTGGAAGTCGAACGTCCGACGTAGCTTCTACTTGAGTGCAGGATGCTCCTGCAGCCAATTGAAGCCGTGCTTTGCTTGTTGAACATTTCAGAAGCCAAACAGGCTCTTGGAACAGATTATGTTTGACAACCAATGTTTGACTGTACCACAAAAGTGGCACCTGACTTATCTGGCAGTTGTCAACAATTGTTGCTTTTGAAAAACAGTGTTTGAGAAACAGTAACACAAGGGCACATATTTAAAAGTAAGGTTATAGAGGCATACTTGCAAAATTTAACATTATCCTCCTCACTAAACACAAAGCATCAAAATTTTAACTGGCCCAGCTAATTCCTTGACTGCTTATGACAATTCTGTCATATTTATTCCTACAAGAATTCTGATAGCTGCACACGGAGAGCAGTTAGACCCAAGCCAGAAGCAAACACCTTCAACTTTAGCATCCGTAAGATCAGTTCAAGAGACACTATAACAAAAACAACTGAAGTGAGTGCCACGTACTTTTGCCATGGCTCCTGCCTGGGCTGTGTTCAGGCCCGTATGACCCGTCATTTGAGGAGACACCTGTGTCAAGGTCTCTGCCAGCACGCTGCTTGCATTTCCCTGCATGGCGGGGGTAGAATACTGCATCCCGGCACCTCGTCCTCTTCCAGCTGCTCCAAGGGATCCATTCATTACCTGCCCTTGCCCTTGCTGGGCCTGGTTCATTAACGTGTGGCCGCCAGAGTTACTATTGTGAAGACCCGGGTGAGCCTGGTTGAAGCCAGTGTTCATGCACATCGCAGCTCCTGCCTGGGAGGCTGCTGGGCTGCTCGCCACCATCCCCACTTGTTTCTGGGCTTGGGAGTTCAAGGCTGGAGCAGCTGGGGTGCTAGGCCCAGAAGTGCTGGCGGCCTGCTTGGCCAGACTCGATGCAGCAGCGTCCGCCTGGCTTAAGGGGTTCTTGCCCAGGACGCCCAGGCTGCTAATGGTGACGCCGCTTGGCTGCCCCTGGACTTGGTTATTCACTCCTGGCGTGGCGGCACTGCTGGAGTTCACGGCCCCAATTCCCGGGTTAAGAGAAGAGCCGCTGCCTCCCCTCAGAAGTTCAGAAAGTTGCTTGTGTTTGGAAGCTGCATCTTGAATAAGGTTCCCACTGCTGCTTAAGAGACTCAACTCTCCGTTAGGGATCAGCTCATCCGGAAGATCATTTTCCAAGTCAAACAGGGGCTCAAAATCTGCAAGGTGAACAGAAGAGGGTGATGTAAGAGACAGAACATTCACACCCAGTTGATTTGCTTCTTGATGCAGCTGCTCAGCAACCCTGCTCAAGACAAGTTCTGCTGTGTGCAACTATGCCTACATGTTACAGCTTCCCCGTTCAAATAACTGAGAGGCAGTTGCTAAAGAAAAGCGAAGCCCTTCTGTATTCTGATACTTTGCTGAGCAGCCCAACATGTTTTAAATTGTTGTATAAGGCACCATATGGCTTAACTTTAGCATAACGCAAAAGTACCTTGTACGCAAGAAGCAAAATACCAGTAAATTAGGTGCATGCAAGGGGGGAAATGTAATGTTGCCCTCTCAACTATCTCTACTCAAGTATGACTGGGAAGCAAAGTCTTTAAGCATAGAACAATCTGTCAAACCTTTTCCTCTCTTTTTAAATCTAGTTTCCATATGCATGAGGTTTATGAACTTTTTTCCAAAGTAGAACTGCTTCAAGATAGTATTCAGATCTAAATCAAATATTTTATGTTAGCCTTGAAAGAGAGGGAGAGTGGGGACCTGTCAACACCTTAGTGCAGGCATCCCCAAACTCAGCCCTCTAGATGTTTTGGAACTCCAATTCTCACCATCCCTAGCTCACAGGAACAGTGGTCAGGGATGATGGGAATTGTAGTCCCAAAACATCTGGAGGGCCAAGTTTTGGGGATGCCTACCTTAGTGTCTAGAAGAAAGGGTGAGTTAAACGTGGAATGAACTAATGTACCTTTCACATCATAACAAAACAAAGAGCAATCAAGAATGAAGCAGCACACACAAATTTAAAAACTAATCTGATGTTTATGTCAATACTGTACATCGCCAATGGGAAAGTATGTTAGAAACAGATACTGCAACACCCTTTCCATGTAGAAGCCTATTAGTAGTATCTCACCAAGCCATACTCAGCACCACTTTTGGTTTGAAGATCCACCTCAAAGCCTGGTTTCCAAGGCTTGCACAAACTCAGTTTGAAAATAATGGCCACGTTCACATGTAACACTAAGGCAGACCATGGCTTAGCACAAACACAAGGCCCCCAAAGAGGAGATCCCAGTCACTTTGCTCCTTCCTGGTCCTTTTAGCTCAGCCCAGCATGGCAGTGGCAACTAAGCCAAGGTAGGGTTTAGCATGTTGTCTGGACCCAGCACCGTAGTTAAGCTCTCTCTTCCCTAACCACGATTTATAGCTGAGGTTTTTTCTTTGCTGCAGAAGTTGTTTAAGGAAGAGAAAGCTTAATTATGATCCTGTTATCAAACAATGTGCTAAGGCATACCTTGGCTTTACTGCCAATGCTGCACGGGACTATAAAAGGGTCCAAGCTCCACTCAGGGAGCAAACACCTTTGCATAGTCCCAATAAGCCATAGTTTAGCTTACTGTTACATGCAAACTAGTTTGCTGAAAAACAGACAGTGGGACACATGAGTACAGGACCAAACCATGGTGCAGCACTATATATGAACCAACTCCTTAACTGAGTTTGGGGTGTACAATGCATGCATATAGTTTCGTCACATTATTTCAATATGGCGTTAACTGGGTAAATATTTATTTTTACATAATTTCAAGCCCAAATTATCCGTTTAAAATATTAACATGGAACATTTTATCCGATATTTCAAACAGTTTAAAAGCAATAAACAAGCAAACAAAAAATAAAGATACAAAGCCACCACCTGACGAGACAGTTTAAAATAGTGAAAATGCTTTTAAACATCTGGATAAATAGAAAATATTTTGCCCAGCACTTAAAAGACAACCAAGTTGGCGTCAGGTGTAGCTCTCTAGGGAGGGCATTCCATAGCTGGGGTGCCACATTGCCAAGGAAGCTCTCTCCTTCATTGAGACAAAGTTCATTTTTGATGGAGGAGTTCCACTGAGTTAAATAACTATTGGAATATAGTCCAAATTGTGGAAACATTGAATAATTTGAAAGCTAAATACTGCAAGAACAGGCATCTCATGAGCTGGCTACCTGTAGCACCTTGCATATCATCAGAGAAACCAACTACTGAAGCTCCTTCTACCATAACCCTGATGACACATTTGGAGAGACTGAGGCAATCCAGCATTCCATCCAAATGCCTGAAAGCATAAAATGTATTCCAACACCAAGCCACCTTTTGTCCCATGCCGTAAGACCTAATGCTTAACGCTCAACCCTTGAAGTTGTACAGCAGAATTGACATTAGCGCAACATTGTGCGGACAGAAAACTTCCAAGGGAAGAGGGATCAGGCTGTGGCAAAAGGATACAGTGTTGTTCAGCATCTTCCCATGGCCACAATGTTACTTCCCATCAATGGGTAGCGGAAGACTCAACATGCTGGAAAAGAGGCCAAGTGCCCCAGTATCCCAAAGCCCCACTATGGATTGGCCCTAGGGCACTTTGAACCTGCAACCCCACAAAATGAGCTGTCGGTCCGCCCTTCCCGGGGGATGTGCGGAGAGCGAGGGCGATCCATTCCTGACCCCCGTTGAAACTCCGCCTCCCTTTCATCCCTGAACCCGAGGAGTCCATGTGCGCGGCTGCCAGGCGCACCTGCGCAGGATCCCCGAGGGGAGAGGCCGGGCAGCATCCGTCTCCGATTCCCCGGAGCTGCTGCTGCTGCGCGGGACCTGCTCTTGGGGGGTCGGGCCGTGGGGGGCCAGGGAGGCGCAGCGTGTGTCTCTCCCCCCCCGCAACCCCTTCGCCTCTAGCGGGTCTTCCTGGCCCAACCCGGACCCGGACCCGGCTTTCCGCCCGCTTCCCTCGGGCGGCGGAGGCTTCTCAGCGGCGGCCCCGCGTTCCGGAGGGAGGGAGGGAGGACCAAGCCGAGGAAAGCCTGCAGCTGGCGGGAGAAGAAGGGGCAAACCGGCAGCGGCGGAGCCGAGAGTGAGGGGCCGGGGCCGGGCTCACCTGCGGTGTCGGCGGCGGAGAAGCCGGGCGAGTTGAGCTTGGCCCGCTTGGCGTTGGGCGGCCCGTCCAGCAAGTTCTCCGCCATGGCCTGCAGCAGCGGCGGCTCCTCCTCGGCGTCCCCGTAGCGCTGGCGCTGCTGCTGCCCGGAGGCAGCGGCTCCTGGTCGTCGTCCTCCTCCTTCTCTTCTTGGCGGCGGCGGTCAGCGCTGGACGGGCGCGGGGGGCGGAGGGGCCTCCCGCCGCCGCCACCGCGGCTGCCCCCCCATGGCCGGCGGGCGGGCGGGCGGGCGGAGGGGAGGAGGCAGGCAGCAGGCAGGCAGGCAGGCCCGGCGCCCCTCCCCCTGGCCCAGGAGGTGCCCGGATGGCGCCCGCCCTACCCGCCGCCCGCTCTCTCGGGGCGCTCCCTCCGCCCGGCACGCCGGACCCCCCCGCTCGCTCGCCCCTCCCAGCGGCGCGGCCTCGGCTCGGGCCCACAGGCGGAGGCAGCCGGGCGGGCGGGCGGCGCGGCCCACCAGGCCCCTGACAGGCGGGCGAGCGGGCGGCGTCTCCTCAGCGGCGTCTCTGCCCGCCTTCCCGGCGCGGCGTCCGGCCCGGCGGGGTCTCGGCGAGAGCCGGCCTCGGGGTCCGGCGGCGGCGGCGTCTCCCGCGTCGACGTGCCCGCGCCCGTCGGCCCGCCCGGCTGGCTCGCTCGCGGCCCGGCTCCCGCCCGCGACGCGCTCCGGCTCCGCGACAAGATGGCGGCTGTTGATTCCTCAATTAAAAAAAAAAAGAGAAAAGTTTTTTCTCTTCTCTTTTCCAGAGACGGTGGGGCGGGGCGTGCGCGGTGGCGTCAGCGCGCCAGGACACGCCCCCAGCCCCGCCGACCGCCGTAAAGTAGCGAGCGGAGGCGCAGCAGCAGCAGCAGCAGCGGCGGGAGGGAGACGCCGCCGCCGGGGAGCCGGGCAAGAAGAAGAAGAAGGGCCCGGGAGGGAGCAGCCGCTGCTGCTTGTCCGGCTGGCCGGGTCCCGCTCCTGGCACATCGAGCCCGGCCCCATCGCCACACCGCCGGCGACATAGCTGTCAACTTTTCCCTTTTCTTGCGAGGAATCCTATTCGGAATAAGGGAATTTCCCTTAAAAAAAGGGGAAAGTTGACAGCTATGGTTGGCGAGGCTCCTTGGCCAACAAGAGACAGCGGCGCAGTCTGGCAGAACTCTCTGCCACTGGAGGGGCAGCCAGGGCTGGATTTACGTATAAGCTAAACAAGCTCTAGCTCTTGGGGGACCCCAAAAAACATTAAAGGGGTAAAAAAACCTGGATGTACATTTGCAAAATATAAAATAAAAAACAAATACCGCTTTGGATTACAACCATGTCAAACCCGAAAGTGTGTGTCCCTTTTTTTGGATTACAACCCATTTGGGGGGTGGGAGACCCCACTGGTGAAACCGCTCCTTCGGTTACAACCTGTTTTGGTTTACAACTGGACCTCTGGAACAGATTATGGTTGTAAACCAAGGTACCAATGTAAAATAAAACCTACATACGGCAGGAGTGTGTTGTGTTGTGTAGGCTCCTTTGATGTAAGTCATGGGCCCTGCCTGCTAGCCTGCTCCCTCAAATATCCCTGGTTTAGCTCATTTCTATATATATAGGGTGCCTACATTCTGCATGGACTGGTTGCAGGGCAACATGGGCAAATGGCTTGAGATACCTATTAGGTCCATAAATTACTGGATAGCATATATTCAACACAAAAAACAGCGACAATTTGTTGTTGGCAAAGGACAGCTGGACATATAAAGGGCCCCCATTGCCTCCACCCCATTATCAATTCTCTTTGGCGATCCCTCGTAGCTGAGTGAGATGGTCTTCCGTGAACACGGTTTTAACAGTGAGACCGTAAGTGACTGGAGGCCAATTCTGGATCCACACGTCCTTCCACAGTGGGAACGTTGGTTTCCGGGCGGGAGTTGATCCTGGTGAGGGTTTGCAAACACCCTTCCTCTTAGCACTGTTTCTCCCTTTCGTCCTGAATTTGAGCATCTTCAAAGCCCATGGCACCTTTGGTCAAGGCTGTTCTCCAGCTGGAGCGCTCGCAGGCCAGTGTTTCCCAGTTGTTGGTGTTTATGCTACATTTTTTTCAGATTTGCCTTGAGAGAGTCAGTCCATCCATCGCAAGGCCCACCCAGGCAACAGGCAAAGGCTGGGGCCTCGAAGGAGGAAAGAGAGATGATGGTTGTGGTTATTGGGTGGAAGCTGTGGGGCGGCCAGAGGCATGGAGGTTAAGAACAACAGGGGAGTCTGCCATGTGGCCAGACCTCTTGAGCTCCTGGTGGCTGAGCAGATTCCCAGGGGAAGCAGAAAGTAGCCAGCAAGGCACCCTCCCCCCCCCGTGACTTTGTTGGGCAAGGGGGCAGGCAGGGACCACTTGGATGCGCTTTGATGCCGTGGGCTGCCGAAGGTCAGCAGACAAGGGGGTGAGCTCTAGGCGGAAGAAAATGCAGGTGTTTGTTTTTTTAAGGGAAGCAGTGGGCTTGAACCTTGTGCAAACAGGGCCGTCTTTACCCAGGGGTTCAAGGGGTGCAGGGCACCCAGGCGCTGAATTCTGGGGGGCATAAAATGTATACCTACTGTATACCCTCTCGATCGGCGGCAGTGAAAAGCAATGGAGCAGAAGTCCCCACTCCTATGTCACTCTGTTACTCTGTAGCGTCAAATATTCCCGACAAGTCAGGAAACAAAAGCAGGTTTTTTCCGCTGCATCGTTGTTATAGGTGAGCAATTTTCCTCCCCCCCAAAAAGCTCTGGGGGCTCTGGGCGGATCTTTGCACCCTGGTAATGCATATGCTAAAGACGGCCCTGTGTGCAAATGGCTCAAGGACTTTCAGGAGAAGCAATCAGGCCAGTGACCTGAATTTGCAGTTTGAAGCTCTTGCTGTTCTGCAGAAGCCCCTGGTCAATTTTGTTCCTACCTGAGACCCAAATTTTCCCCTCCTTCGGTTTCTGACAACTGGGACTCAGAATCATTGCTGCCTCCAAGCAGAACGTGGCTCTGGCTGGTAACCCTGACAGCTTCCTCATCCTCCACAATTGTGACAAATCTTTTTCCAGAACCATCCAAATTGATGGCTCTTATGGGACTGTGTGACTGTCATAGTTTAGGCACTTAGTTCAGCTATGGACTGTCTTTTGTATGTCTTCCAGCTATTTTCACCCGACCATTGGTGAAGGGTGGGATAAAGTTTGTGCATTTGTAGAGCCCAAACCCCTCAGCCCCCCCTCCAATAACAGCCAATCCAAAGGTCTGTTTGAATCCCTGCGACGGGGTGAGCTCCTGTTGCTGTCCCAGCACCTGCCGACCTAGCAGTTCGAAAGCACGCCAGTGCAAGTAGATAAATAGTCACCTTTGACTGGACTTAACTGTCCAGGGGTCCTTGATCTTGACCTCCGAACCTCACACTCCAAGACTGCTCTGTTCTACCCCACTCTTGGTCACAGTACCCCGGCTGTCCTGCAAGCTGCTCCACTGTCCGGCAGGCTCTTCTGCTTATTATTTCAACACAAAAGAATATCCTGCATTTTCTGCCCCATAAGACGCACCTGACCATAAGACGCACCTAGTTTTTAGAGGAGAAAAACAAGAAAAAAAATATTCTGAATAAAACAGTGGATGTATGATTTTTGTGGTTCATGCTGTTGCCACAGACATGATATGTGATTTGACGGTGAGTTTCTCTCCTCGTTGCTTGCTTTAGTATTCCTGTCTCCTCTCCTTGCAAGTTCGCTGCCTTTACCTCCCCCCTCCCAGGCAGCCTCCTTTATCGCTAGTGTCCCTTATCTCCCTCCCGATCGCTTGCCGATCAGCTGCTCAGCGGCTTTTTTTCAACATCCCCTTCCCTCTTTCTAAAAAGAAACAAACAAAGAAAAGCATGATCTGTTTTTTGCCCCTGGGCAATTCGGCTCCAGGGACCATGCATTCGCTCCATAAGATGCACAGACATTTCCCTTTACTTTTTAGGAGGAGAAAAAGTGTGTCTTATGGAGTGAAAAATACGGTAAATAAGAAATAGACTACATTCCAATAGCCGAACATTCTCTTTGCAAACCCCTCTCCAAAAAGGGCATTGGAAAGAGCCGCACTTCATCGCAGCATTTGGGGGGGGGGATTCAGCAATCTCTTTCTGTCCCCAGCCCCCTCCGAGCTCTGCAGAGCAATATTTCCAGCAAAATGAACAACCAAGGAGCAAATCTCATCATCCTCAAGAGAAGCAGGGAATTAAAAAATCAAACTGGTACATGGAGAATTCCACACGGAAAAGGGTCGCCCTGAAGACCTCTTGTTTCCCCCCCTTTTTGAATAACTTTTTGTCGGGTTTTATAAACAAGGATCATAGGAATAAGAAAGGACACAAATTAATAGACCAAGTCTACTTGTGTCGTTTGTGTATCACAAAAACAGCGCGATAAATTTGCAGCAACGTCTGCAACACAGGGCTCATTCTTAGTGGTCAATGTGTGAGTTCTTGGTTTGTGAATTGGTTTAAACAAAACCAAAGGGGAAACAGGATAGAACAGAAGTAACAGATAACATGCAGCATTTCATAGCTAAATGCCTAGTCAGGAACCCTTGCGGTTGTGCTTAGATTAAGTGTGAGTAATAGTCATTTTTCCTCTTAAGCTACCAATGAATCAATATGAAGGCATATTGATGAATGTGGGAGCAGGGTTCAAAGGGAAGATAATAATTTATGTTTATTATATTTTATATAATATAATATATGTTGAAAAACCAATAAAATTTTTTATAAAAAAAAGATAATAATTTATGTTGACATTTAAATTTAGATTCACTAGATTGACCAAATGCTGAAGGGCGATTGTTCATTTTCTGGAATATTGGCATGTTGTGAAATTTAATAATAAAATAAAGCCATATTTCTTTATCTGTCCGTGTGTCAATCATAGGCTATTTGCTAATCTCTCAAGAAGGGCTGTTTCCCAAGCTGTTTTGTACCAATTGTCTATCATTGTCCCTGAAACGTCTTTCCAATCTAGTTATGTTATTTCTCACCGCTTGCAATGAATAGCTTATTAATGCTTTATTATATAAATCCAGATTGTTGTCTTGAAATATACTTTATAAAGCTAAATTTGGTTTGGCTTCCAATGGTAGTTTTCTCATTTTATTAATTTATTGGAATATCGAATTCTAGAAAGGCTGGATTTTTGTACATTCCCACCACATGTGGAGATAAGTACCGGGTGTGTGGCAGCCCTGCCAGCACTGACATAAAGCAATTAAAGGTTGATAGAATTAAAACTATATAAACATCTAAAATCTATTAAACCCATACCAATCATTACAATAAAAGCAGCATTAAAAGGTTAGGCTGGCCTCGACCAAAGCCAGGGCCTTTTTGGCTGTGGCCCCAGGCTGGTGGAACGCTCTGTCTCAAGAGACCAGGGATCAAGAGACCAAGAGATCATTAAAAGCAGTCAGTCCCCCAAAGCCTGTTGGAACAAGAAGGTCTTTGTCTGCCATTGCAAGGACAGCAAGGAGGGAGCCAGTTTGGCTTCCCTAGGCAGGGAGTTCCAAAGTTGTCTGGGAGGAGCCACCACCGAGAAGGCCTTCTCCTGCCTCCCCACCAAGTGTGCCTTTAAGGGTGGCAGGACTGAGAGAATAGCCTCTCCCCAAGATCCCCAAACCCTTGAGGTTTAATAATGATGATGATAATAATAATAATAATAATAATAATAATAATAATAATAATAATTTATTTATATCCTGCCCCCCCCAGCCAGAACCAGGCTCAGGGCGGCTAACATCAAAATATAAAATTCTGCAATCAACTGAAATACAGCTTAAAATCAGATTAAATCAAAACAAGATCAGATGGCTACCTGCAAATTATAACTATAACTATAGGGCAGGGGTCAGCAAGGTTTATGTTGCCTGGGCCGGATTGGTCCCACGGAGATCCCTCCTGTTAAGTTGTGGGCAAACATATCAGACGACACAGCGATTCTTCAAACAGCTCTACTTTATTCAGATCCCAGAACAGAACTAAACTGAGGGGCTCAGTCAGCCTGCTTATATAGAGCTCCAGAACAATGTAACTGTTGCCATTTTCTAAAACTATCCAATCACTGAACGTCACTTTTCAATCCTTCATTTGCATAACTATCTACAGTATCCCCCTGCTGGCCCAGGGTGAGAACTTCAGTACATAACACCTCAATGGGCACACACACACACACGCCCGTGATTTTCGGCGCCGCGGAAGCGAGCCACCACGCTGCGCTGTGCCGGTTTAGCGCAGCGAGTGAGCGAGCGAGCGGGTGACTCAGTTTGGGGGCGGCTTGGGGGCCGGTCAAACAACCTCAGTGGGCTGCTTCTGGCCCATGGGCCTTAGGTTACAGACCCCTGTTGGGAACCTTAAGTACTCACCAGGCTCAGCTATTTGTATGAGCTGGTGAGAAGAGTTAGAGAGGCCCCTTATATGCAGGGTCTTGTAAAAGGAGAGGTGTCAGACTCTGCCTTGGCCAAAGACCTGGTGGAATAGCTCCGTCTTGCAGGCCCTGCAGAAAGATGCCAAGTCCAGTCTCTTTTGACAGAGCGTTCCACCAGGCTGGGGCCACTGCCGAAAAGGCCCTGGCACTGGTCAAGGCCAGTCTAACCTCCTTCAGGCCCCAGACCTCCAATATGTTATTGTTTGCGGACCATAAGGTCCTCCACAGGGCAGACCAGGAGAGGTGGTCCCATACGTACGAGGGTCCCAGGTCGTATAGGGCAGGGGTCAGCAAACTTTTTCAGCAGGGGGCCGGTCCACTGTCCTTCAAACCTTGTGGGGGGCCAGACTATATTTTAGGAGGGAAGTGAATGAATTCCTATGCCCCACAAATAACCCAGAGATTCATTTCCAATAAAAGCACACATTCTGCTCATGTAAAAACACGCTGATTCCTGGACTGTCCGCGGGCCGAATTGAGAAGGCGATTGGGTCGGATCCAGCCCTTGGGCCTTAGTTTGCCTACCCTTGGTATAGGGCTTTAAAGGTTAGAACCAGCACCTTAAACCTGACCCTGTACTCCACCAGGAGCCAGTGCAGCTCATATAGCCCTGGATGAATGTGATCCCGCAGCGATGACCCCATAAGGAGTCTCGCCGTGGCGTTCTGCACCCACTGGAGTTTCTGGGTCAGCTTCAAGGGCAGCCCCGCGTAGAGCAAATTACAAAAATTGAGCCTGGAGGTGACCATTGCATGGATCACAGTGGCGAAATCAGGGCAAGAAAGATAAGGAACCAACTGCTTAACACGGTGGAGATGGATAAATGCCACCTTTGCTGTAGCTGTAACCTGCGCCTCCATAGAGAGAGAGGCGTCAAGGGTTACACCCAGACTCTTGACAGAAGGTGCTGGCACTAATTGAGCCCCCGCAAGGGATGGGAGTTTACCCCCCAAATAGAGATGGGAAGGCCTGGAGAAAACCCGGAAAAATTGGGGGGGGGGAACCAGGTTTTTCCCCCACAGTCGTTTTTCCCCAGAAAAATTGAAAAAAAATAGTTTGATATAGTTTGAATATTCCACACACTCCCCCCTCCCATTTTTTTCTGATAAAAATGGCTTTAGAAAAAAACAGGGGGGAAAATCCTGTTCCCCCCAATTTTTCCACCCCCCGGCCTTCTAACACCCCCACTTTGGAGCTCCCAGGCAGGTGCTCTCATTGTACACTTTCCGGCATCTGCTCAAAACATTTTCATTAGGGCAGCCCATTTGAAAAGGTAGAAGCTGCATGCGATTTGCTTCCTTTTAACCACTGCTGACTTTAATCACCTTAGATATCTGCTTTTAACTGTGTTTTATCAATCATTTTAATGCTCTGTTGTATATTTTTGTAAACTGTTTAGAAGCTTTCTTACCATCATGCGGTTTATAACATGTAATAACAAATTTCAGTTTAAAACACACACACACTCCTTTTCCTTTGAGCCTTAGTGCAACATTTGTTGTTGTTGTTTAGTCATTTAGTCGTGTCCAGCTCTTTGTGACCCCCTGGACCAGAGCACGCCAGGCACTCCTGTCTTCTACTGCCTCCTGCAATTTGGTCAAACTCATGCTGGTAGCTTCCAGAACACTGTCCAACCATCTGGTCGTCTGTCGTCCCCTCCTCCTTGTACCCTCCGTCTTTCCCAACATCAGAGTCTTTTCCAGGGAGTCTTCTCTTCTCATGAGGTGGCCAAAGTCTTGGAGCCTCAGCTTCAGGATCTGTCCTTCCAGTGAGCACTCAGGGCTGATTTCCTTCAGAATGGAGAGGTTTGATCTTCTTGAAGTCCATGGGACTCTCAAGAGTTTGCTGGCCCCTGCTCTAGCTTGTGATATTTTCCTCAGAGTGGATGTTTCTACCTAGAGCCAACTCTCTCTCCACTCACTCCCTATCTCCCAATCTATCTCCTAAACCATGGGGAGGCAAACTAAGGCCCGGGGGCCGGATCCGACCCAATTGCCTTCTCAATCCGGCCCGCGGACGGTCCGGGAATCAGCATGTTTTTACATGAGTCGAATGTGTGCTTTTATTGGAAATGCATCTCTGGGTTATTTGTGGGGCATAGGAATTTGTTCATTTATTTTTGTTTCCAAAATACAGTCCGGCCCCCCACAAGGTTGGAGGGACAGTGGACCAGCCACCTGCTGAAAAGGTTTGCTGACCCCTGGCCTACCCTATCCTCCCAACCTCAATCCCCCCCTACTGCTTCAACTAACTCTGTCTCTCAAAATCCTCTCCTTTTCAAGTCCCCCTCCTGGAACCTCGGCCAATCAGAGGCTGCCGTACATTAACCATTTGCTGGCAGGGAAAAAAGAAAAAGAAAACACCTGGGGACTCAACCTGTCCAGCAAAAACAAGCTTTCCCGTCGAGGTGGTGACTGCAGGTGGAGAGAGAAGATGGCTCCGTAAGACAAGTCAGTCCACTCTGCCACTGAAACGGGAAGGATTTTCAGCAGCAGCTCCTTTTGTGCGATGCCCTCAATGAAGGGAGGCATGTTTTTGACATAATAATAATAATAATAATAATAATAATAATAATAATAATAATAATATATTATTCATACCCTGCCCATCTGGCTGGGTTTCCCCAGCCACTCTGGGCGGCTTCCAACAAAATATTAATATACAGTAATGCATCAAACATTAAAAACTTCCCTAAACAGGACTGCCTTCAGATGTCTTCTAAAAGTCAGATAGTTGTTTATTTCCTTCACATCTGAAGGGAGGGCGTTCCACAGGGATGGCGCCACTACTGAGAAGGCCCTCTGCCTGGCTCCCTGCAACCTCACTTCTCGCAGGGAGGGAACCACCAGAAGGCCCTCGGATCTGGACCTCAGTGTCTGGGTAGAATGATGAGTTGGGCAACTCCTGGGTGAACAGGTGAGTTTGAAGGAGGTGCTGGGAAGTGGATAACAGCTGAGGTCTGCTTTATTTCCTTTGATGCCCCAGAGGGACGCAAGGCTGGGGGCGTTTGGGGGGTGGCTAAAAGGGGAGCCCAGGTCCACCGGCCTGAAGGTACCAAGTGGTGACCCGGGCCGGGAGCCCAGTGTCCCTTGGGGCCAATCCCTGGCCAGGCTCTGACCTTACAATAGGCTGCGGAACCCTGTTTCCCAGGAGACCAGGAGGGTTGCTTGAAAGGAGCCTTAGATCAGCTGACATCGCAGACACCTGTCTCCTTTGGAGAACTGCCTTCTTTGGATCCATTGAAAGCCGAGGGAACGGGTTTCTGCCTCCCCTGTGGTGGCACCATGGCTGGCTGTTTCACCTGCTGCCACAGAAGGTAAAGTCAGGGGGGAGAGGGGAGACATCCTGAAGCCTTGTCCCCCACCCCCCATGGCCAGATATTAAAGACAATCTTTGGTAATAATAATAATAATAATAATAATACGCCAAATTGATGGCTTGAACCTGCCACCCCCTGGGAGAGGCGTAGGAAGGTCAGGTAGTACCTGGTGCAGAAAATTTCTTGTCACCCCCCCCCCCACATTGATTATTTTTTTTGCCTGCAAAAATGGTTTTACGTAATGGTTTTCTTACAAAGGAACATGGATTCTGAGCCTCTGATAACAAGTAGGCGACTATGGACAGATACTTAAATCTACAGGATGGATTGTGTTTTGGCTTATGTTATTTTATTTATATTGACTGCTTATTTATTTAATAAAATTTATTTTAAAAACCTGCAAAGTGATTTACCAAAACAACAACAAAAAAACAAAACAAAAAACACCACAGCAGTAAAATCAAGAAAAATTAACAATCCTACTTTAAAACATACAAAAGCTAAAATATTAAGATTAAAATTACTTCAATTTCCTAAGCATCTAGGTATGCTTGCCTGAAGAAGAATGCTTCTAGCAGGTGCCTGAAAAGAGTCTAGCAAAGGCACGTGCTTTGTTGAAATTTCAGCCTTCGCGACATAGGAAAACGGCCAAGTAAACAGCTATTTTCGTGGAGGAGGGTCATATTAACTGATATGCGTGAAATTTCATATGTAGCTATATAATCCCTAGTGTGGTAAGATAAGACCTTTGGAGCAGGCATTTTTTAAAAAAAGTTTTTTATGAACTGCCCTGGTAGGGCAGTAATTGTTCCTTGATAATTTGTCACCTCCCTCCAAGATGGCACCTGGGGCAGCCCCGCCCACGCCCCCTCTTTCTGGGCTCAGGGGCTCAGGCGGTTTCGGTTTTGGCTCTTGACATCCGCCTGCTCTCTGGCTCACCCCCTCCAGACTGGTTCCCTGGAAGTTGCCTGGTGGGGAGTCAAGCCTTTCAGATCCGTCAAGCTCAGTATTGTCAATTATTCTGACTGGCAGGAGTGTCAGGCGAAGGACCTTCTCAAGTCGACCTGGCAATGCCTTGGGTGCAGCCTGGGGCATTCTGAACCCAGCCATGGTCCTTCCCTAAAAAGAAAGATTCCTGACCTCAGTAGTGGGGTGGAGAGGTGGGGGGGGGGGAATTCACATCCGTGAACCAATGCCCCCCTTTGGTTTCAGATAGCACATGGGTAGACGCAGGGCCACATTTAGGTTTGATGAGGCCCTCAGCTACTGAAGGTAATGGGGCCCTATATATGTCCAGCTGTCCTTTGTCAACAACAAATTGTCGCTGGTTTTTGTGTTGAATATATGATACGATACGATAATCTTTATTGTCATTGTCCCATACAGAACAACGAAATTGAAAAAATCTACATCAGACATTCAAAAACCAACAAGCCTGGTTAACCCCCTAAAAACTCTGATACCCCATAATTAAATACTGTACAAGATTTTGTACAGAGATTTAATTATTAATTATTAATTGTACAGAGATTTTGTACAGAGACTCCTCACACTGCGTTTAAAACCAAAATCGCATTTGGATAAAAGCTGTTTCTCAGGCGGCTAGTCCTAGTCTTTATAACCCTGTACCTTCTTCCAGAAGGCAGAAGCTGAAAGAGATCATTTCCGGGGAGGGGGGGTTTACTATACTGCACTATCTCTGCAGCTTTCTTATGACACCTGGAAGCATAGATTTGATCCAAGATGGGAAGAGAATATATGCTATACGGTAATTTATGGACCTAATAGGTATCTCAAGCCATTTGCCCATGTTGCCCTTCAACCAGTCCATGCAGAATGTAGGCACCCTATATATAGAAAGGAGCAAACCAGGGATATTTTAGGGAGCAGGCGAACAAGTACATCGTAGCCTACACAACACAAAACACTGTTGCTGTAGGTCAGTTTTATTTTATTTGTTTTTTATCTTATATTTTGGAAATGTACACCCAGTTTTCCCCCTTTAATTTTTTTGGGGGCCCCCAAGAAAGTGGGGCCCTAAGCTACAGCTTGTTTAGCTTATAGGTAAATCTGTCACTCGTCTACCGTAGACGAGTCTCAAAAGCCTGGGGCACAAATTTTCACAGCTCTCTCGTGGGTAGGGTGGCTTATTTGCCAGAAGCAGTGGCCTAGCGTGGGGGTCCCTGGGCGCACAATCGGGGCGCGAACCAGGCACCCCCTTCAGAGATTGCTGTTGTGTCCACCCTGCCAGGCTCCAGTAGTGAGGGCTGGGTGAGTGCAGACATTATCTTCACCCTCTGCACTCGGCCAGCCCTCACTGCCGCCAAGCGGGCGCTCAGGCACTGGGCGGGGGCCGGGGGGGGTGAAGATCACCCTCCGCCCTCCCCAGTCCTTGCTGCCACTGGTGCGTAAACACCCACCTGTAGAAGTGGGTGGCGAGGGCTGGGCAAGTACGCTCTGCCCCTGCCTGGTACGTGTGGGCATGCAGCCTTCCCAGGCGCTGGCAAATAGCACCACACCCCTGGCCAGAAGGAACGGATTTGGCACAAACCCTGGAAGTGTCTACTTGATTCTGGCCAAGCTAAGCATCCTGGTGCATATTGTCAGAGTCGAGTAGACACTGCCAGAGTTCATGCTAAATACTTTGGGTAAATGAGCCCCCAGAAAATCTGTACCCTGGGATTTTTCACCTTGTCTACCCATGTACTGTCCGAAACCAAAGGGGCGCATTGGTTGCCAGACATGAAATGCATTAGAATTATTTTCTGCTCCCCCCTCCCCCTCCATGGTTCTATATATAACTTCTGAAATTAAATTTTCTGTTTTACAATTTGAAATGCTCATTTATACATCCTTAAGATACCAATACCAATACCAATAATTTTTTATTTCTACCCTGCCCATCTGGCTGGGTTTCCCCAGCCACTCTGGGCGGCTTCCAACAAAAGCTTATAAATACATCAAAACATCAGTCATTAAAAACTTCCCGATACAGGGCTGCCTTCAGATGTCTTCTAAATTTCTGATAGTTATTTATTTCTTTGACATCTGATGGGAGGGCGTTCCACAGGGTGGGCGCCACTACTGAGAAGGCCCTCCCCTCCCTGCTTCTCTTTCCATGGTTCATTTTCATAAGTCCCAGCTTATTTTACAAAAACTATACCATTCCGTATTCCATTATTGCATCCATCAAAGCTTATTTACGCCGTTGAATTTACCTTAATGCTGCCAGTGCTTCCAGCTGTACACAATTATTCCCCATATATTCCAGAAGCGTTTTCCAGCCTTCTCTAAACGTATCTTCTTCTTGTTTTCTTATTCTATGTTAAGCCTGCAAACTGTGCATATTCTGTCAACTTCAGTTGCCATTCTTCTTTGGTTGGGGCCTCCCTCCTTCCCCCCCCCTCCATGGTTCTGAGTACAGGCTGATGGAAACAGGACAGGGCCTCCTGGTGCAGTCAGGCTCCTCTAGCTCAGCCCCCCCCCTCTTTCTTTCTTTCTTTCTTTCTTTCTTTCTTTCTTTCTCTTTCAAAATTTACAAAGAACAAGAATAAATTGATCCTCAACTACGTATTCTAAGATATAAATAAATATCACAATGTACAGTCATACCTCGGGTTACAGACACTTCAGGTTGCGTGCTTTGGGGTTACGGACGTGCAGAAACCCAGAAGTACCGGAACGGGTTACTTTTGGGTTTCGGCGCTCATGCATGTGCAGAAACACTAAATCACGCTTTGCGCATGCGCAGAAGCGCCAAATCGCAACCTGCATGTCCTGCACGGATCACGTTCGCAACCCGAGTGTCCACTGCATTTAATAAAAATGTTGAAAGATCGAGGATAAACTTGACCCTGGCTCAGCCCTTTCTGCCAGACTGGCAGGCGCTGTCCAGGGGTTCAGGCCAGGAGGCATCTTTCCTAGGGGGCCTGATCCTGGGACCTTCTGCACGCAAAGCAGACGCTCGCCCCACTGCGTGGCAGACCTTCCTCAACGTGGCTAATGGACCGACGTTACAGAGCTTTCCTAGTGATCCCTGCTACCAGCGGCGGGTCTCAGGGTCTCCAATTTCTGCACCTTCACCTCTCGCGCTGCCTTCTTCTCTAAGGCATAGTTGGGGCGCGCCCAGCAGCGCCCCCTCCCCGGCTCCGCGCCCCGCGGGACCGAGCCCCTCACACTCCCCTAAATCTACCTCGGCTGCCCCCCACGTGCATTTGCAACAACCCCGGGACCTGCGTTCAAATCCACGAGACTTGGCTCTCGCCTGAAAGCCTCTCGCCGCGGAGTTTCCTCGTTTGCCAGCGATCCAGCAGCGACCAGGCGGCGAAGCCTCTTTTGGGAATCTTCTCCGGGCGCTTGGGATTTGCTCCCCAACAATCAGACCAGCCTTTTAAGTAAGAATGGAAAGGTTTACTTACAGGGAACTTGCGCCCTTCGGTGCAGTATGGATCTAGGCAGAGGCACAGGAGATCGACTTGGAGCAACAAATACAGGTGTTAGCAGGAAGGTCCTTTGCGTGCGTCTGCAGCCGCCAGACATCCCTTCGGTTCCAGAGCTCAGCGAGAGAGAAATGACACTGCTTGCAAAAGGCCCTTTCCTTCTCCTGCTGGAGAGATGCGGGATCACGACCACACGGATCCCGGCAGCTTTCTCGAGGATTTAAAGACTCCGGTTGTTCTCCCGTGCTGGATTTACCTATAAGCTAAACTAGCTATAGCTTCGGGCCCCGCTCTCTTGGGGCGCCCCCCAAAATTAAAGGAAAAACAATAAATGGATGTGCATTTCCAAAATGCAAGATAAAAAACAAACAAAATAAAACCTACTTACAGCAACAGTGTTTTGTGTTGTGTAGGCTCCTTTGATGTAAGTCAGGGGGCAGCAAACTTTTTCCTTTATACATATATATATATATATATATTTATTGGTTTTTAGCTTACAAAATTATAAAACATAGCTCACAGTTTATCACAGATACATTCTTATTTGGACTTCCATCAGCACCTCTGATAATCCTCTGCCTTAATCACTTCTTATGCCTTTCTTAACTTAATATTGCCATTAAATCTTTTAACATATCATCTGTCTTTTTCCATTTTTACAATATTTCTAATATTTCTCTTCACAGAACTGCTTGCAAACCTACAAATGTCGTCTGATCATCACAAATACTTTTCAAATAGTCCATAAATTTACTCCAGTCTTCGGTAAACTTCTGGTCTCGCCGGTTTCGGATCCTTCCTGTTAGTTTGTCCAATTCTGCATAGTCCATTAATTTCATCCTCCATTCTTCCATCGTTGGTAAGGGCAGCAAACCTTTTCAGCCGTGGGCCAGTCCACTGTCCCTTAGACCTTGTGGGGGGCCGGACTATATTTTGAAAAAAATAATGAACGAATTCCTATGCCCCACAAATAAACCAGAGATGCATTTTAAATAAAAGGACACATTCTACTCATGTAAAAACACCAGGCAGGCCCCACAAATAACCTAGAGATGCATTTTAAATAAAAGGACACATTCTACTCATGTAAAAACACGCTGATTCCCAGACTGTCTGCAGGCCAGATTTAGAAGGTGATTGGGCCAGATTCGGCACCCGGGCCTTAGTTTGCCTACCCATGATGTAAGTCATGGGCCCCGCCTACTATCCTGCTCCCTAAAATATCACTGGTTTGCTCGTTTCTATATATAGGGTGCCTACACTCTGCGTGGACTGGTTGCATGGCAAGATGTGCAAATGGCTTTAGGTACCTATTAGGTCCATCAATTACCAGGCAGAGGGCCTTCTCGGTAGTGGCGCCCGCCCTGTGGAACAGCCTCCCACCAGATGTCAAAGAAATGAACTATCTGACATTTAGAAGGCATCTGAAGGCAGCCCTGTTTAGGGAAGTTTTTAATGATCGATGATTTGATGTATTTTTAATCTTTTGTTGGAAGCCACCCAGAGTGGCTGGGAAAACCCAGCCAGATCGGCAGGGTATAAATAATAAATTATTATTATTATTAAGCATATATTCAACACAAAAAATAGTGACAATTTGTTGCTGACAAAGGACAGCTGGACATATAAAGTGCCCCTTTACCTTTGGTACCTGAGGGCCTCATCAAACCTAAATCCAGCCCTGACTCCAATGCACAGTTGCATTTGTCTGCATTAAATTTCCGTTGTTGTTTTTTTTTTAGATGATCTTTATTGAATTTTTAGTTACATACTATACATACACATACATTATATTTCACATTTGTTCTTGCTCTCCCGAGCTGACTTCCCTCCTTCCTTCTTCCAGGTTTTTTATGTTGTCTTTAACTTTTTGCATGGTCTTTTTCCATTTTATATATAATTGTTCTTCAATTTTTTCCATAAAATGTCTGTAAACACATCTTTCTATGTATACAATTCTTATTGTCTGTCTATATTCATTTACAGATATTGTTCAATAATAGTCCTAATATACATTTTTAATTCATTTTGATATTATTATCCAATCAATTTCTTGTGTTTTCCCGTTATGAGGTTTATTTCAGTTCTACTGGTTTCCCTATTTCACATCGTCTTCTCTATATATAACATAAATTTTCCCCATTCCTTTTGATATGTTTCGTCACCCTGATGTCGAATTTTTGCTGTTAGTTTGGCTATTTTGGCTAGCCTGTCTACATTAAATTTCCTACGGTTACTTCCAAGAAATTCGCCTCCATGTTTTCCTCCTCTTTCTCCTTCCACAGGAGCAGATCTGAAAACAATACAAAGTGAGTGGCTCTTTCGTGCCCTTGAATGTACCTTTGATAAGAAAGTATCAGCTTCCAGTTTAGGACGGTTTGACCACGGACGGAAGTGGTGGATGTTTCTTCAGCAGGGAGAACCTTCTCATCTTGCCCACGCTTGGAAGGTCAAGGGCAGACTGGCAGGCACCCACAGCTAGCCAGGGCCGCTGGGGTCATTTGGGGAGGGTGCTGTGCATGTCCCACAGCCAGAAGAAATTGGGAAGGGGGTGCCTTGTTCCCCTTGGCATCCTGGGGGGCATTCCTGGGGCCCTCCTGCTGCAAAGAGCATTCCTTGCTTCTCTCTCTTTCCAGGCTGCCTAAGACGAAAGAGGAGCCACAGGAAGGGGGTGAGTGGGGATCTGGGGGTGTCTAGTCCAGCAATCCAGATCACTACCCAAATTCATACCCCACCCCACCAACAACATGCTGGACTCTGCTTGGGGACCCCACCTGAGCCCATGTTTGCCCCACGGGGGGTTGCCCCCTGTCCCTCACCAGCCTGACCCCTGCTGCAGAGGAGGCAGGTCAGGGCCTGAGCCAACTGGGCCAGCTGTCACCTGCTCATTCTTGCTAGGCACCTTTCTTGCCTCCTGCAGAAACCCTCCCTGCTGCTCCTGCGACTCCTCCTGCCCCAGATCCAGAGCCCCAACAGCAGGAGGTCAAGCCACTCCTGGCCAGCCCCCCTGCGGAGACCCTCCTGGACCCCACCAGGGGCTCCCTGTTGCTTCTGCAGAAGCATCTGCAAGTCCTCAAGGAGATGCAGAGCCAGTACCTTCAGACAGGTAAGTCTTGGAGAGGGGCACCTCCTGGCCCCCAGCCCCCAGCCGGGGAACCCTCTTGCCAGGGGCCTGATCCCTTTCCTCTCCTTCCCGCTTCCCAATTTCAGAAGTGAAGATCCGCAGCGCTTGCCATCAGTTCCCGCGCTCCCTGCGGGCCGCCAGTCTCCAGATCTGCCGCACCCGGCGGAGGCTCATCCGCACGGAGGTCCGCCTGCAGCGTCAAGCCAGCAGCCCTGGTGCGCCTCTTCGGAAGTTGCTGCGGGTTTCAATTTTCTGCCAAATGGATTTTAACCTTCTTGATTTACAATGTTAACATTGCAGCTTGATTTTTTGGTGTTTTGTTTTTTGCAAATCACTTAGGTGGTTTATTTCAAACCAAGTGGTGCACACGTTTTAACACTCAAATAAATAAAGGTAAAGGGTAAAAGTACCCCTGACCATTAGGTCCAGTTGTGGCCGACTCTGGGGTTGCGGTGCTCATCTCACTTTATTGGCCGAGGGAGCTGGCGTACAGCTTCCGGGTCATGTGGCCAGCATGACTAAGCAGCTTCTGGCAAACCAGAGCAGTGCACAGAAATGCCATTTACCTTCCCGCCGGAGTGGTGCCTATTTATCTACTTGCACTTTGATGTGCTTTCGAGCTGCTAGGTTGGTAGGAGCAGGGACCGAGCAACGGGAGCTCACCCCGTCGTGGGGATTCGAACCGCCGACTTTCTGATCGGCAAACCCACAGCGCCACCCACGTCCCTCGCCTAAAATAAATAGGATGAACAAAAACAGAATCTTATTGAAATAAAAACTGTCCAGTCCAAAAATATGGTTCCAAAGCTTTACTAACAAAACTTGTTCAAAACAGACAAAAAAGCAAATAATGTTACATCAGATAGTTGCATAATATAATGTGCTTGTCCAAGCATAGGAACAACATCTTAGAAATAGGAAATTACTTCACCTGGAACTGAAAACAATGCTCTGTGTTTCCAACAAAACGGACTACTTTAGCAGGAGGCTGTGTTCCTGGAGAGAGATGATGCACACACTTTTTCTCCGGTGGCCTAAGAACAAAGACTAACTCACACACCTGAAATGGAGATTTGTAACTGAATACCTTTCTCAGGTGATCTTTGTTAAACACCTCATGTCAGAGCAGCAGAGATACATCAGCAGCTAACCATTAACCTGTTATGCATTCTGAGAGCTCTAGTTGACCTCAATGGAATTTTCCAATGTTAAACCTTTAGCAATACACATACAGAGCCATTTTCCATTTCAATGTACAATTAAATAATACTTAACACATCCTTGGTCAGGCTCTGACCAAAGCCCCCCATCCTTTTCTGTCTTGCTGGCCTCCAAGTTCCTCTTGTGGCGTGAAATCAGCTTAAAATGGTAAACAGGGGAGGGGGGTCTAGAGGGTGGATGCTGGGGGCTGCTGGCCTTCCATGTCTGCCAAATTTATGCTTTCCACCACCCCACCCTCCTGTTTCTTGCAGGTGTCTGCCAAAGCCCCCCAGGTCCAAGCCTGTCTTCTTCGAAGCCCACTTTGGAGTCGACTTCGGCCTCCAGCTCTGGGGAGGTGGTCTCCATTACCCCCACCACCTCCAGCTTCTCCCTCCCGCCCCACCCGCTTTCCCCGCCTCCCCCCTCCCCGCCCCTCCTCCAGCCAGATCTCAGGGTCCTGCAAGAAGCATTGGAGACCTTGCTCGAAATTGAGGCCCACCAGCTGCAGGAGCGTAAGTACCAGACAGAACCTCCCCCCGTGGCTCTTCCTTTTGGTCCTGTTTACAAGATTCCTTATAAATAAGCCCCAGGGTTGGTGACAATCCTATAATATAAAGTTATAAAAAAACAGGTATAGAATCAGAAAGGAACTCAGAGGCTCATCCAGTCCAGCTCCTGCCATGCAGATAAAATTGTTCCCAGTGGAGAACAGTATACATTTCAGCCAAAGAGTCCCACAGAAATGGCAAAGGCTAAGGCGAAAGTGATTAAACCTCCCACAATGAAGGTGCCAGGTGCATCTCCATAGGGAGGGAGCTCCACAATGTGGGGGCTGCACAGAGAAGGCCCTGTCTCCCCACTCTCTCTTGCCCTCCGGGCCACAGTCCCCCATACTTCTGAGGGTCAGTGGAACTACCATGGAAGATGGCCTCACGCCTGCAGAACTTTGCTCCTGAGGAGGTCCTAGCAATGGAGATGGTCTTTCAGATCATTGACACCTTCCTTGGCAAGCTTTCTCACTAGACTCATAGTCCCGATAGCACATTTTTCTTTACTTTGACAAAGTAATAATCATACATAAATAAGAATAAAAATGTGCACCGCACTGCCTTTCCATTTTAACAGTACAAATTGTTAAGTTGTGGGTGAACATATCAGACGACACAGCGATTCTTCAAACAGCTCTTGTTTATTCAGAGGCCAGAACAGAACCGAACTGAAGGGTTCAGTCAGCCTGCTTATATAGAGCTCCAGTACGTTACTGTAACAACTTTCTAAAACTATCCAATCACTGAACGTCACTTTCGATCCCTTATTTGCATAACTATCTACAGTATCCCCCTGCTGGCCCAGGGTGAGAACTTCAGTACATAACACCAATTCTACAAACACCCTCCATATTGCCTGAAAATCATTTCTCCTGCATATTCCCCGCCTTACCTTAATGGCACATGTTAATTTATCATTAATAGCTTTGTCATAGCTCGTTTTTCTAACTATCCTGTCATTGCCAATACCCCAGTCTCTGAGCAGGGCGTTTCTTGGGCTTGGCTTCCTTGGGATCAGTGCCAGATTTATGTATAAGATAAACAAGCTATAGCTTAGGGCCCCACTCTCTTGGGGGCCCTAAAAACATTTAAAGGGAAAAAACACCTGACTGTACATTTCCAAAATGTAAGATAAAAAAGAAATAAAATAAAACCTACATACAGCAACAGTGTTTTGTGTTGTGTAGGCTCCTATGATGTACATATTTTGTTATGTGAAAATGGTTTTAGATACCTATTAGGTCCATAAATTACCATATAGCATATATTCAACACAAAAAAACAGTGACAATTTGTTGTTGACCAAGGACACCTGGACATATAAAGGGCCCCATTACCTTCAGTAGCTTAGGGCCTCATCAAACCTAAGTCCAGCCCTGCTTGGGATGAAGTTCTACTGGAAACTGGCAGTGTGTTCTGTCTTATTTTGCATGTATATTCAGGCTGAGAAGAAGGGGGGGGGCGGGACTCCCAGCATTAACACTCCACAGGGGTCAGGAAACTTTTTCAGCAGGGGGCCACTCCACTGTCCCTCAGACCTTGTGGGGGGCTGGACTATATTTTGGAAAAAAAGAAGAACCAATTCCTATGCCCCACAAATAACCCAGAGATGCATTTTAAATAAAAGGACACATTCAACTCATGTAAAAACATGCTGATTCCCGGACTGTCTGCGGGCCGGATTGAGAAGGCGATTGGGCCGCATCTCGCCCCTGGGCCTTACTTTGCCTACCCTTGCTGTAACGGATTCCCCTTCCTCCCTTTAGGGTTCCAGGTGCATCACCAAAATGATCCGTTTTGGATTTGCACAGAGAGCAAGTCCAGCCTCCGTGTCTTTTCCAGAGCCAGTCCCCAAACTGCCTGATTTCCTCCCTCGAGCATGCAGACACCCTTCAGCCAGAGGTGCAGCCGCCAGAAACCCATCTCGTCCCAGACATTCCGTTATTCAAAGTTCAACGCCCACGGATTCCCTAAAACCCATTGAAATCACAGTGACCCACAGCAACTGGCCTCCCAACCTGGGAAGGGGCCAGGAGCACCCGGGACAAGGAGGGGCCCTCATCCACCAGCCCATCACCTTCTCTCTTCCCCTTGTAATAAACAAAAACCTGCCCTTATTCCCTTATGGGGGACACAAGAGCCCTTATAGAGCCCTTTGTAGGTTCTCCATCAGTCGGAGAAAAGAACAGAGGCCAACCAGAGAATATTGAGAAGCAAAGCAGCTCGTAAGCCTGATCTTTATTGATCTGTTGCAACAGGGTGCTCCCCTCACACGCAGGAAAGGAGGAGGACCCTGAACCCAGGTGTGACTGCCCTTATATAGACATTTTAAATTCCCTGCCCTGGAGCTCAAGACCACCCCTCCATACATCATACCTATATCACAGAAAAGGTGGTCTACAACAGAAATTTGAACGTTGTTTTTCCTGTCTGCCAGGTTATCTGATAATGCCTTATCTGATTGCCTTTCCTGGTAGTCTGTCACCCTTTGAGATGGTGATTTCCCAATTCCTGAGACAATGGGAAGCCCCCCCCCCCTTGCAGAGAAAACATTTGGTCAGTTTGGGAGTCAAAATGGTTTCAGGGCTGTTTTCCTGTGCTGCTTCAGACATGTGGTTTATATATTTATGTACGTGTTTGCTTGGTACATTTATGAACATTTCTTATATATCTAAGACCTTAATTTTTTTAATTTCCCCCTGCAGGGAAAAGGGACATTCGGACATGCCAGGAGTGCCTGAGGTCCCTCCGGGAGCTGAGGGCGCAGCTGCAGAAAGTGCGGAGCAGACTCTGGCGGGTGGAGGCCATCCTGGGCATTCAGGTGCCCCCCAGGGAGCTGGAGGTGGGAGAGCAAGAGGAGGAGGAGGAGGAGGAGGAAGAATGAGCCCCTCGCAGGCGCCCCCAGCCAAATTCAGAACATCCAAATTCTCTCCCTCCTCTGAAGATGTTGGGCGATGGATCTGCTGTTTATTGTCTTCTTCGCACCCGTTACAAGTAACTAATCTTTTAGACCAAGGATTAATGACTGAATGCTGGACGGCCTTTGTTGAATGTTTTCTTATGCACTATTTAAGGATATTTTAAATTAAATTTTCAAATAAGCACGCAATAAACATCAGAATATTATGTGTATACTTATTCATAGATACGGCCATGGATGCTTGGCTTGCAAGGGGGTCGGACTAGATGGCCTTTGGGTTCCTTCCAACGCCACCATTCTATGATTGTTCCCACAACCAGAGGCCACCCCCGCCCAGTAGAGCCTCCAGCGCAAGCCGTGCACACTGACCCAGCTTCTCCAGGCACTTTCTTTGACTCCTGCCTGAAACAGGCTCCCTTGTGAGCACAATATGCACCAGGAGGCTGTGGCCAGAATGGAGTCCACACTTCCAGGGTTATCGCTAAATACATTCCTTCTGGTCAATGAGCCACCAGAGCCGCTAGAGCAGTGGTGTCCAAAGAGGGCCATATTTGATGAAGTGAAGGGCCATGGGGGCCGACCAAAGTTGTTGAGCCTTTTTTAGGATTGAAGTTGCTTAGTTTTTTTTTAGGATTTTACCCCAGGAAAGAAACTGCCACAGGGGCCAGATTAAACCGACCGGCGGGCTGCATTAGGCCCCCAAAACTGACTTTGGACATGTCTGCAATAGAGGACCGTGAACATTTGTGAAGCCAAAGGGGCACATGGGTTGCCAGATGTGAAACAGAGGGGCCTTCTTTTCAGCTCCCCCCCACTAGTGAGGCGGGTGTGTGTGCTGCAGACCCCTGTGGGAACAGCATGCTGGACTCGATGGGCCCCCGCTGGCCAGACCCAGCAGACCAATTCCTGGCCGAGGCGAAGGCTGTAGCCGGCGAGGGGCCACCGGGATGCCTTCGGAGTTTTGATCCGGCGCTGAGTTCTAATTCGGCTCTCGGGCACGTCCTGGGGGCGAAGGGGCGCCCTTCCCACGGGGGGGGGGCGTGCGTGGGAGTGACCGTCTCTCCCCCCCCTGCGGCGAGGGGCGCTCCTGCTGTGCCCGCGGCGGAGTCGGGAGCGCGCCGATCCCCGCCGTACACGCGCATCTCGGCGAGCGGAGGAGTCGCGCTGGCGCGCTCTTGGGGCGGGGGACTGGCTGCGGGGCTCCCTGCCTGCCATCCTCCGGCCCAGAAGGAGGAGGAGGAGGCGGCGGCTCGAGGCGCGCTCTGCGTGTGCTCAGAGGAAGGTTGCCTGGGATGCTTTCCAGGAGGGGGCTGGACTAGATGGCCCCGGGGGAACTCTTCCCTCTCTCATCTGCTGGGATTCCAGGACGGGGCTTCCCTTTGCCACTCCAAGGGAGGGTCCCCCCCCATGAACCTTCTCGGGGGGGGGTGCGAGACACGTGACTCCGGCTGCTTGGGAGCCTCCGAGGTGGTGAACTGGGCGCGCCTGGCTTGCCAAGGGTTAACATGAGCCGGGCTGGACTCCTAGAGGGGACGGGGAAGAAAGGCGGGGAGGGGCGGGTCCTCCAGAGCCAAAGCCCCGCCCTCCTCCCCGCCCCTTTCTGCCAGGGCGGGGCGGCCTTGCTCTCTCTCCTCTGCAAGTGCTGCCTGGGCGGCGCCTCCCGGGACACAGCTGTCAACTTTCCCCTTTTCCTGCGAGGAATCCTATTCGGAATAAGGGAATTTCCCTTTTAAAGGGAAACGTTGACAGCTATGTCCCGGGATCCGGGTGCCAGAGGGGAGAAGGGGGAGTCCCAGGGCTGCAGGGGGCTGCTCGGTTTCCTCACGGGGGACCCCCAAATCAGAACGCAGAGGGTCTCCCACCCCTTTTTATCTGCAGGCGAGCTGCAGCTCACGGCTCCAGCTGCCAACTCGGCCCTCCAGATGTTTTCGGACTACAATTCCCATCATCCCTGACCACTGGTCCTGTTAGCTAGGGATCATGGGAGTTGTAGTCCCAAAAACCATCTGGAGGGCTGAGTTTGCCTAGGCCTGGCTTATGGGGAGGGAAAAGGGACACGCAAAGGAACCCGCTTCAGATTGATGAATAAGTCATGTTGGTTAACGGAGGTTGTAGCCCTTTTGCTATAAAATACTGTATACCCAAAACCAAAGCCTGACCTAGGCAATAACGCAGTGTTGGATTTACGTATAAGCTAGACACGCTATAGCTTAGGCCCCCTCTCTCTTGCCCCCCCCAAGTTTTTCAAAGAATATATAGATAAAAAACAAATAAAATAAAACCTACATACAGCAACAGTGTTTTGTGTTGTGTAGGCTCCTATGATGTACGTAATGTTATTAGCATACTTCTTCTTAACTGTATTTCACTTCAGCAACTATTTTGATAAAATACACATTTTGTTATGTGCAAATGGCTTTAGATACCTATCAGATCCATCAGTGACCATATAGCATATATTCAACACAAAACACAGCGACAATTGGACAAATTGTGGACAAAGGACAGCTGGACATATCAAGGGCCTCATTACCTTCAGCAGCTTAGGGCCTCATCAAACCTAAATCCAGCCCTGGCAATAAGGGAAAGAAAGACTGTTGGAAGAAGCGCTAAGCCTGTGGAACTCCCTCCCACAGGAAGCAGCAATGGTGCTAAGGAGAGGATGAGGCCAATGCCTGCAGGAGGAGAGGGCTCTGGGGGGCTCATGGCCGCCCTGGTCAGGCTCTTTCCCCCCATCCAGAGGCAGCCTCGCTTCACAATCCCAGTGGCTTCCAATCGCAGGTGGAGAGAGGTGCTCTGGGTTCCAGTCCTGCTAGGGGCCTTCCCAGAAGAGGCCCCTGGTGGCCCCCACCCCCATGAGAAGAGGAGGCTGTGTTCAGTAGGGGCCCCCCTGTGGCCTGATCCTACTGGGCTCGCCTGAGGTTCTTATGTGGCGCTCCTCCCGATGGAAGTGTTATAGTAATGTTGTTGTTGTTGTTTAGTCGTTTAGTCATGTCCGACTCTTCATGACCCCCTGGACCAGAGCACGCCAGGCACTTCTGTCTTCCACTGCCTCCCACAGTTTGGTCAAACTCATGCTGGTAGCTTCGAGAACACTGTCCAACCATCTCGTCCTCTGTCGTCCCCTTCTCCTTGTGCCCTCAGTCTTTCCCAACATCAGGGTCTTTTCCAGGGAGTCTTCTCATGAGGTGGCCAGAGGATTGGAGCCTCAGCTTCAGGATCTGTCCTTCCAGTGAGCACTCAGGGCTGATTTCCTTCAGAATGGACAGGTTTGATCTTCTCGCAGTCCATGGGACTCTCAAGAGTCTCCTCCAGCACCATAATTCAAAAGCATCAATTCTTTGGCGATCAGCCTTCCTTATGGACCAGCTCTCACTTCCATACATCACTACTGGGAAAACCATAGCTTTTACTATACGGACCTTTGTTGGCAAGGTGATGTCTCTGCTTTTTAAGATGCTGTCTAGGTTTGCCATTGCTTTTCTCCCAAGAAGCAGGCGTCTTTTAATTTCGTGGCCGCTGTCACGAAATAGTAATAATAATAATAATAATAATAATAATAATAATAATAATAATAATAATTTATTTATACCCCGCCCATCTAACTGGGTTTCCCCGGCCACTCTGGGCGGCTTCCAACAGAATCTTAAAATACAGTAATCTATTAAACATTAAAAGCTTCTCTACTCGGAGTTGTGTGCAAAGAGACAATGGGGAGGATTTCCCCATTTGCCTCCCTTACTGCACAGAAATATTTGAGGTCACTGAAAGACTGAAAGAGTCAAAAGGGCTTCAGGATTGCTCTCCTGTGCTACATCAGAAATACATATGCATGGGTAGGCAACCTAAGGCTCGGGGGCCGGATACGGCCCAATTGCCTTCTAAATCCAGCAGTCTGGGAATCAGCATGTTTTTACATGTTTTTACATGAGCACAATAAACTATCAAACATTTTAAACTTCCGTAAACAGGGCTGCCTTCAGATGTCTCCTAAAAGTGGCCGTTATCAGATCCTGGCCAACAGGATTTCTGCTGCAGATGCCCCCTTCTGTGATGTATGTATGATGTTTTGGGGGGTGGTCTTGGGCTACGGGGGGGGGGGGCAATTTCAAAAGTCTATATAGGAGCTTGCACACCAATGTTCTGGGTTCCTCCCCTCCCTCCTGTGTGGGGTGAGTGAGGACCCTGTTGCAACAGTTTAATAAAGATCAGGCTTACTAGCTGCTTTGCTTCTCAATATTCTCTGGTTGGCAGGACACAGGTGGCGCTGTGGTCTAAACCACTGAGGCTCTTGGTTGTTCGGTCCCTGCTCCTGCCCACCTAGCAGTTCAAAAGCACGTCAAAGTGCAAGTAGATAAATAGGTACCACTCCGGCGGGAAGGTAAACTGTGTTTCCGTGCGCTGCTTTGGTTTGCCAGAAGCGGCTTAGTCCTGCTGGCCACATGAACCAAAAGAACTGTCTGCGGACAAACGTCGGCTCCCTCGGCCAGTAAAGTGAGATGAGCGCCGCAACCCCAGAGTCGTTCGTGACTGGACTTAACTGTCAGGGGTCCTTTACCCTTCTTCTCTGGTTGGCCTCTGTTATTTTCTCCTACCGATAGGGAACCTGCATAAGGACTCTATATGGGCTCTTGGATACCCCACAAGGGGAAAAGGAGCAGTTTTTTCTTATAACACCACTGTTCCTTTCCAAGTACAATTTTTTAAAATAACTGCTCTAGTTTGCCTACTACCTGGGGAACACCGGATCCGGATCTTCTCCAAAATCTATTTGGGGTGTGGAGCCAATGTTTAACTCGAGGTTTTTAAAACTTTTTTATTGCTGTGGTCTAAACCACTGAGCCTCTTGGGCTTGCCAATCAGAAGGTCGGTGATTTGAATCTGGGGGTGAGCTCCCATTGCTCTGTCCTAGCTTCTGCCAACCTAGCAGTTCGAAAGCACACCAGTGCAAGTAGATAAATAGATACGGCTGTGGCGGGAAGGTAAACAGTGTTTACATGCACTCTGGCACTCGTCACTGTCCTCTGTGTGCCAGTAGCGGGTTAGTCATGCTGCCCACATGACCCGGTAAGCTGTCTGTGGACAAACGCCGGCCTGAAAGCGAGATGAGCGCTGCAACCCCAGAGTCGCCTTTGACTGGACTTAACCATCCAGGGGTCCTTTACCTTTACCTATTGCTGGGAAGGTGTGAGGAATACAGCAACTCCTTCCCTCCTTCTCCTGAGCTTGCTGCAGAGAGTAGGTAGTTCAGTCCTGCAGGAAACATCTTGCTAAAGCAGACCAGCTGGACCAAACCTTCGATGCCTGGTCGCCACAGTGCTGGGGTAGTTCCTTCCCATTCTGCTCTCTCCCCTCCCACATGGTTGACCCCCCCATGTCCTGGCTTGGCACAGCTTGGCCTCAGATGTTCTTGCCCGCCCCCCATGATGGCACTGTTCCCACTAGGGGAAGCAGCTGTCTGGACCAGACCCAAAGGACTTCTGCATCAGCAGCTGCCCTCTCCGCTGGCCCCATGGCCTAGCGTGGGATCCAGCTTGTCTCACTTCAATGGCCCAATGCAGAGGTGGGAGGTGGTCCTCCTCTCCCGCAACCCCCACCCTGATCCTAGGGGTAGGTCTCTTCCCTTGGGACCCTTGCAGTTTCAGCCACCCCAAAGACACCAGGAAACAGAATCTAACAGCTAATTGCGGCAGTAATCATGAGGGATCAGACTGGCTTTCCAGAAACAAGGCAGGCTGCAGATAACATTAGATTAGTGGTAGATTTGGCTGCCTGAAATAAAAATAAAGATCAGTTTGTAATCATATCATTAGATGCCGAAAAGGCCTTTGATAACAATTATAAAAACTATATGGAGTTAGCTTTGGATTAAATTTGGATTTCCCTTGGAGTTTATGAAATGGATCAAAGTAGTGTATGAGACACCCACATCTAGAGTCAAAGTGAATGGTATGTCTGCTGCCAGACATGGATGTCTACTTTCACCTTTGTTATTTAAATATTTAAGAGCACCTGACTAGATTCACAGAGCAGTTCATAATTCAGTTGAACATAAGTTAGTTTTATTTGCAGACGATATACTTGTTCGGATTCCTGCTCCGTGTCTGCAGTCACGAGATTGTTGTCTATCACATGACAGTGTATGTTTTCATTCCACAGTGTGGGAAGTGATGGAGACAGGATGTCTTGTGTTACTGTGTTCCATGAAGTGGGACTATTGTCCTTTGTTCTTTCTCTTTGCTGTCTGATGAGAAAGAGGAGGGAGCTAGGCAGAATGCTCCGAGTGTGTTATATGTAAATAAAGTAGATTAGCCAAAATGCTGAGCTACTGAGTTCTGTTATGCGAACCGCTAAAACTCTGCTGTTCCGTAAGTGTGCTGATGCTTCTTGGCATCAGTCGCTGTGATGTTTGGGCTGGAGAAAGCTTTTGAAGCTCCTAAATGATCGACCAGGAAGGAGAGAGCATGCTAGGCAGGCATGTGTCTTTACCAAGGTCCTACTCCTGTGTAGGACGCGCCTAACAATACTTTTGTTTATTTTGGAACCTCAGACTAGTATACCCATCTTGATGCAAATGATAGACACTTTTGGTAAAATATCAGGCTATTGTGATATTTGGTCCAAACCATAATTGATGCCAATAGGTCAAAATTGGTTTACACACTCATTCATGGAATATAAATTTGGAGTTTGTTCTGAATCTATTAAATATGTAGGCATGTTAATACCAAGATATATAACACAGTTAGTTACAGTTAATATGAATAAATTAATAAAAGAGGTTTCCTCAGATATCGATAGGTGGGAGCCATTAAACCTTATCCTTTGGAGAAGGGTGAATGCTCTCAGAATGAATATTATTCCCAGATTATATCCCGAAAGGGCTTCCAGTTTTTATATCTGGATCATATTTTCAAAAGATAAAACTCATTGTTTAGGAAATGCCTTTGGGGCTCTGCAACACCAAGAATATTATTGCAGAAAATGCAGCTACAAATTAAAGAAGGCGGTTTCAAAATCCCAAATTTGGAATTATATCATTATGCTTGGCTACTGTCAAGTATTAAATATTGGAATCCCACTGTTGGCCGATGTGGGCAACCCTGGAATATATGTACATAGCACCTTTGGTTGATTGGACAATACAAGGTTTGAAATATTTGAAATCTCAGGTGACTCTGGAAACAAATCACTTAGAAGAATATGGAATATATTGACTAAAAAAACCCAAATTTTATCAATTTTCACATGCTAAACTTATTTTGTGGGGAAACCCCACACTAAGAATTGCAAACAAAATGGCGATATGGAAAAATTGGATGGAAGTAGGTGCATTGACAATGGACCAACTGATAGATGAGGAAGATGAATTTCATACTTTTGCTGTTTTAAGACAAAAATATCATCTATCAGATGCAGCCCAATGGCAATATCTTCAATTGCAACATCTCCTAACAAGTGTGTTTGAGCCGTCAGGCCTTTCAGCTTCTGAGACAGCTGAGATACTGGAACAATTGGACAACTTATTCAAAAATTAAGCAATTACTTTTTATAGATATCTATTAACAATACACAAGTTCAATATGCAGACTGTAAGAGATGATTGGAATAAAGAATGGGAACTTTCAATATTGCCCAGACAGTGGGGAAATGTTTCAGCTTCAATACCCAAGGTGTCATTAGATTTAAAATTAAAACTAATACAACAGAAAAGAAAATGGAGAGTTTATTGGAGTCCTTTACGGTTGTATTAAGAAGAGCTAGCTAAGACAGCTCAGTGCTGGAGATGTGGCGAGGACAATGCTTCTCTGAAACATATGTCTGTACAGTCTTCTGCACTGAAGAAGTTCTGGGAGAAAGTCCTGGGCTGTGTAACTATGACTGTGCAGGAAAAGTTAAATCTTTCAGTGGAGAATATTTCATTGAACTATATACTTGCAGTATGGAAACCATTGACGGGACAACGGAAATGGATTTTCTGTGCCCGAAAGGTGGCCAAGAGATTGACATTGAGGAATCGGAAAAATAAAGGTATGATACCTTCAATCCAAGGACTGATGACATGACATCAGTGGCAATTTATGAGCGGACTGCTTACAGGCGCAGACTCTGTATGGATGAATATGATAACATTTGGAATGAGTTTATATAAAATGTAGTAGGCTATGTAAATTAACAATTACATAAGCACTAGGACAGTAACACTATACCGATTTATAGAAGAATGGATGGGAGCATCGTATTTTTAATTTTTATTTTGCAAATTCTTGCTTTTATATGTATCGTTGTTGTTGTTGTTTCTCTCCCTCTTCCTCTCACTTTTCCTTCTTTTTTTCTGTATCTCTTTATTTCATTTAACTGAAATCACCTTAATAAAATATAAATATTTCAAAAAATGATGTCTCTGCTGTGTTGCCAGAATTGGAGGCAGCAATGCCTGAAAACACAGGAGGGGAGAGGGCTTGTGGGTTTTCCATTGCTGCATCTAGTTGATCTTGTTATGCCGGATCTAGCAAGTTCTCCCAATGTTCTCATGTATTACTGTGTTTAGTCATAGATCTTGTGTCAACAACTTTCAGCAGAGATTGTGAAAAATGCTGTATATAAATAGACAATGACGAGAGGGGGGTGAAAAAATGGAGTATGGAAAAGATAAGAATTGGGACACACAAGGGATTTCCTTGGCTAGTTTTATTCCAATAAATGTCTGCTTGTTCTAATAATGCAACAATTAAAGGCATCAGCGCAAGTTGACTCCTATTTGCTCCTCAGAATCAAGTGGTCTTTGCTGTTCAAGTCGGGCCTCAGAAGGATTATGTACAATTTGGGGAAGAAGATGCAAGCGAGCAAGCCTGCACTGGAGGCCAAGATGCAGAAGATCTCCACAGCCACCATCTGCTTTCCTTTGGTGCTCAGATAAGAGGGAACAAAGGACAGCCAAACGCTGCAGAACACCAACATGCTGAAAGTGATGAACTTGGCTTCGTTGAAACTGTCTGGTAACTTCCTGGCCAGGAAAGCCATGGTGAAGCTGACACTGGCCAGGAATCCCAGGTACCCCAGGACACAATAAAACATGGGGGCAGAGCCTTCATTGCATTCCAGGATGATTTCCTCCGCCAGAGAGTTCATGTCCACATCTGGGAAGGGAGGAGCCGTACAGAGCCAAACAGCACAAATACTGGCTTGAAGTGAGCAGCAACCCAGAAGAACAGAGTTGGCCAGAGATTTCCCCACCCATTTCCTCACCCTGGATCCTGGTTTGGTGGCCATGAAGGCCAGAACCACCGTGATGGTTTTGGCCAAGACACAAGACACCGCAATGGAGAAGATGATGCCAAAGGCCGTTTGTCGTAAAGAGCAGCTCACTGGGTGAGGCTGGCCAATGAAGAGCAAGGAGCAGAGGAAGCAGAGCAAGAGGGCAAGGAGCAGAGTGTAGGTGAGGTCCCGGTTGTTGGCTTTGACAATGGGAGTGTCCCCGTTCTTAGAGAAGACGCCAAGGACCAAGGCTGTGACCAGAGCGAAGAGCAGAGCTAAGGCAGCTAATGTGAATCCCAAAGGCTCTGCGTAGGAAAGAAAATGTTGGCTCTTGGGAATGCAATGATCTCTGTTGTGGTTTGGAAATTGACCTTCTTGGCATTTAAAACAATAATCCGCATCTAAAAAAATCAAATGAATGATATATGAGTTCCATCAAACAAGGCAACCTTTTTCTTCTGGCCTGTTTCATTCTTTGTAATGGAATGGATTCCTCCATCTCCAATGGCAGTTCAAATTTCCTTTGAAAGAAATATTGCTTCTGTCCCCAAAACACAATTCTGAGACATTAATTATTTGGAAACAAGTATCAGAGATAGGTGGAAACCAGTAAAATGCAACGGGTATTTTTTCTTCATAAACCATATAGGTGGTATCAGTCAAATCACCAGGAATCTCAGATGCAAAATATTGACGACTGTCAATATGGTGCCATTGAAAGAACAAACTGTAAACCATATAGGTGGTATCAATCAAATAAACCATAAACCATATAGGTGGTATCAATCAAATCACCAGGAATTTAGGAAGCAAAGTATTGAAAACTGTTAAAATGGTGCCATTGTAAGAGCAAAGAGTCGTCTCTTCTGAAAAGTGAGAAGTCCGCTGTGATATCTTAGAGCAGCAGAATTTGATTTTGTGTTTCTGGCTCTCAGCCCTAAAACTATGGGGATGGGGGGTTAGGAAAGTCTTCCCTGACTTCACAAGCTGTGGCAGGTGGAGAGCAGGCAGAGAACATGCCAATTTCAACAGGTCTACTTTGGAAAGGTTAAAGTTGTGGCTCTCGTTTGCCCAACTCTCTGTGTCTGTCTTCTTCCAGATATGAGTGCAACTGCTGTCCTGTTTGGGAGTACTGAATTGTTATTAAAGGGCATCTGTTGAAATAGTTTAGTAAGCATTTTATAAAAGAGCAGATGATGTCTCCTACCCGTTTGATTTGAAATCATCCCATCCGGACATGAAGCACAGTTATAGCAACAAAATGGCAGCCCCTCCTTCTTTTTCCGGCTGTAGCCTGGCTGGCACCGATCATTGCACAAACCAAGGGGCAGCACCTAGCCAGAAAGAGAGGAGAAGAGGAAGCCCCCTTTTGCATTGTAAAGAACACAGTTTGAACCAAAGAGATGAGATAACTTGGCAGATTCATGTTATTCCAGAAAGGTGGTGTATGCGTGAATAAATTGCCTTATAAATATTGGGAGTCAAGGGGAAGGGAAATTGAATAGAAAGAGGAAAGTGAAAAACCACCGATTTTGAAATAACGGGAGTTGGCAGAGCAGGCAGAATAGGAAACATATACATTAGGCTCAGAGAAACACTACAAGACAAAAACTCTTCCTTCAGCACCAATGGGTAACTGATCTTCCTCCTGTCTTCTGAGAAATTGGGGTGGCGGTTTGATTTGGCTCAATGGGGTGAGCTCCCAGATTCTGCCAACTTAGCAGATCGGAAGCATCCCAGTGCAAGTCGATAATTAGGTACCGCTGTGGCGGGATGGTAAATGGTGTTTCGTGCACTCTAGTTTCTGTTACGGTGTTCCTTTGTGCCAGTAGCAGTTTAGTCCTGTTGGCCACATGACCTGGAAAGCTGTCTGTGAATAAATGTGGCTCCCTCAGCCTGAAAAGCGAGATGAGCGCTGCACCCCATAGTCACCTTTGGCTGGACCTAACCGCCCAGGTGTCCTTGACCTTCCCTTTCCCTTTACTCCAACATTAATGTGACCTAGCTAAGCATGACAGGAGAACTTCATGCATTAACTGGGCTTATGAATGTTATGAATATTGGACCTTATTCTTGTATTTTTAGTCTTAATATTAATAAAAATGCTCCCTTTAAAAAAAAAAGAGTCCACTCCCACCTGATTGAATGCTTTGTGCCATGTGATGGCTTCTTCATCCATGCTGAAGTCCACATAGTGCAATTCCTGAAGTTCTGTCTTTCCTACTTTCACTCGCAGGAAGCTTTGGTTGGGGAAAGTAACCCAGTTCAGAACATCAAATCCAGCTGCCAATTCCCCATTCTCATCAAAAGACACAAAGTCCCCAGCACTGTTGTTGAAGGAGATGCTCCTCAGGAAAGAGGAAAGCTAGACAGAAGAAAACAAGGCAAAGTTCAAAAAGTAAAGAAGGGAAAAGCTTTATTGCTTTTAGAAAGGAAAAAGTATCAATCCATATATGTCACATATTGGAAAGGACTGAAAAAATGGTGTGGTCTAACATTGGAGCACATATGGATTTCTAGGAAGTACAGTTGGTCTGACACTTAAGTATTTGAGGTTTCAGCTCTGGGGGTCCATGAGCAATGGTAGAATCGTGCAAAGTCAGGAACCCCTGGAACTTCCCTCCACAAGGCAGAGGGGGGCTTCCTGGCCTCTGGGAAGGTTGCAGGAGGACCCTGGAATGCTCCCAGAGCCCTGTCAGGACCTCCCCACAGCCTGGGAAGCAAGGGGGCACCTTCTTTGCTGGTCTGTCAGATGCACCCGGTGGCCTTGTGTCTCCTTCCCCGAAGCTGGTATGGAGTGCACCACCTTGCTCACCTGGCCTTGGGAGGGAAGCGCCCTCATGCCTCCTTCCCAGAGCCCAGCAAGCAAGGGGGAGGGCTGCACACCCAGGACCCTCCCTGGACCTGCTGAGAGCCTGGTAAGAAAGGAAGACCTTCTGGGAGGGCAGGGGGAGGGGGGAAAGAAATAGAGAGCAGGTAATGGTGAGTTTTCCCTGCTGTCCATTGTTTATTTACTTTTCCCTACCATCATGAGGTTGCAATCTCATATGTAAAGTGAGCGTAAATTGTGGGCCTCCTGTAAAAAAGGAACATTCTAGGAGCATGTTAAGAAATTGACCAGACATTTGAAGGTAGCAGATAAGTTAATTGGTGCAGAAACAACTGCTGGCTCTAGAAGATCGTTGTTGTTGTTGGACTTAACAGTTTGGCAGTCAGTGGTAGAAGCAAACCTAAATGCTGCCCAAGGAAAGTACTGGAGAGGTTCTTCCTGGATAAAAACACACCATCTTTCAGATATTAACACATCATGAGTCTAAGTTTAAGATGCCTCCTTCTTCACCACTCCTGACATATCAGCATCACAAACACATAGGACAGCAGAACATGCAGCTCCTTCCACAACATTGTTGAGTTCTACAAAGAGGTGACATTTCTGTGTGAGGAAGAGCAGGAGGAGATACTTCCACCTCTGCAACTTGAAGGGGAAGTAAAGGGAATATGTTTATTCTGGCTCCAACTTGAAGGCAAGGGAAGACAGGGAAGCACTGAAAAGAACATTTGTTTTGTGCAGGAGAGGTAAATGTTGTAGGAGGTGTTTTCCTTCTGTGTGTATTCAGTCTATGGACTGTCTGTCATCACCCATCAGATTAGCCCAAGCAAAGATTTATTCCTAATATGAAATCTTACCTGCCAAGGTTGCAGTTTGGGAGGATGGAGTCCACCTCTGCCTGCCATCATTCTGTGTTTTGGCCTGGATGAGAGAACCTTGTGCAAAGTATATGCAATGGCATAAACCGCATTATAGGTACTGTAACTTTGACCAGTCATGGACATTTCAAAAATGGGCCCAGGAAGGCTCTCCAGACTCTCTTTGCCAGTGCATGTGTCTCTGCTTTCATTGGGGTTATTGGGAACAGAAAATAAGCAGTTGAATGCCTTTTCCCAAAAAGCCTGGAGGAACCCATCTCCATTTGGAGAGTTGGGGTTTAGCATCTGAAGGAATTCTTTAAATCCCTGGACTTCTTCTGTGTGAATTGCTAAAGACAGGGCACCATCAAAGACTTGAATATCACTATACCTTTGCAATATTTCTGCTGAGAAGGCCCATTGGGCTGTCAAAATCCACACTTTGCCTATAGAAATCTTTGCAGTATCTTCATAAAATAAAGCAAAATAAACCAACCATTTCACACCTGAAATGGTCTGAGGTTCTGCATATAGAACTAATATATTGACTTCTGAGACCATTTTTATAGTGGCCTTAATCCGACTGAATTCCATTGGTCTGAACTCACCCAACCCTTGAGACAAGCCTCGTAATTTTTTAATGAAGGCTGTGCAGACTCCATTCTGGGAAAGCATTGGCCCTAAGATTTGTATAAACTTATCTCCATTTTCATCATTTGATGCAACAAGTCCAACCCACGTCCATTGGAAATGAAGAAGTAGCTTGACAATCCCTGCATATTGATATTTCTCATTGGGCACCGTCCGGAAGAAGGTTTGGAGCTGCAACTCGGTCCTCACTGGAACTAATGCACAATAAGCAATCTAAGGAAGAAATCAATCTCACAAAAATGGGAGAGTTATAGCAAACGGTTAGGATTCATCCCACGCAACTGCCTGAAGTGGAACCCATGAGAATTCATTGAATGTAAAGATATATTCTTTAGTTTTATATATTGGGGGAATTAATATTAGTAATAATAATATTAATTATTGATTATTTATACCCTACCCACTCTGGGTGTCTCCCAACAGAATATTAAGAACATGATAAAACATCAAACATTAAAATCTTCCTCAGATGTCCTCTAAGCATCAAGTGTTAGGACATAAAACCCTGAATCCATTACTCATCAATCACAACATCTTGGTCAGGTTTATCATTTATAATGAAGTATCTAGAAAGTGAAATAGTTCTTAAGTGATATTAGATCTATGAGGATGAAATGCTCAAATCTTTAGTTCTCTAATGCCAACAATATTGTCATTTTCTTCCCTGAATTACGCTTTTGATTAACTACTTCGGTTTTGCAGTAAGGTAGTAGATATTCATTTTCTTATTTTTCTTCTTCATTGGTTGATTATTTTGCACCCCCCCTCCCCACAGAGTATTTTGTTTAGCTTGATTGCAACCACTTGGAAAGGTAACAAAATAAAGACTTCACATTTTCCTACACTTTGTGGTGAAATACACCACTAAACTTGTGCAAGCTCTGGACATTTTCCTACAAGTTCTACTGCTTTGGAAGAAAGGAAGTACAGCTCAATGAAACTTTGTTTGGATTGTCTGTCCAGAAACACTTTGTACCTGGACATCATGGTTCACTTCCTGAGTGAGGAAGCTATGGCCCTCCTGAACTTCCTGGACCCCAAGTGGTCATCCCTGACCATTGACTTATAGAGGCTGGGGCTAGTGGGCAATATATGGACAAGCAACATCCCTTTCTGATGAGACACAACAAGCAGCAGGAGAGAAATTCAGTTGGGTTCACATTTTAATGCAAATTTACGTAACTCAGAATTCCAGAAACGAATTTGTGAACCAAAATTCAACTGTCCCTTGACCTTTGTCCTTTTCTGTATTTTGCATTTCCCTTCTCCAACCAAAAATAAATGGTTTTATTACGCGACACTTGTCATAAAAGTGCAATTCTTAGTGAAAATAGAATCCAAAAATATACTACCTTGAATAAATTGCTGGAAAATATGTGGATTAGGCAAAAATGGGAGAAATGGACACATTTTTGTGGTCATCCCTTGAGACTGGAAACAGGAGGAACTGAGGGAAACAGACATTCACAGATTAATTACATAGATTAATCAATGCCTGTATAGCTCAAACCGGCTGGTGTGGAGGGACCATCACGGTCATTCCTTCAACATCCTTGTGGAACAGAAAAAGGCAAAGGGGGGGGGATCCATTTATGGATGTATGTCAATCTCACCATAACCTAGTGCGTATCTCCAGCAGTAGTTGGCTAGCATCCTTTCTCTGCCCTCTCGCAACTGGTGTTGTGCAACCCTAACCCTTCCAAACATGACTTCAGATCTCCCTGCCCCAAATGGAGACCATCAATACCAGTGAGGGAACTCTTTATTTTCCAAGTATGATTCCCCCCGCCCAAAGGAATGACGAAAGCCAGACACTTTTGTATATGTTATATTATTTTTTTTCCAGTTCCTTTCCCAGAAAAATGAACCAAGGTAAAAAGTAGTATGAAGAACCAGAAGATAATTATTGTACCAGAGGCAGGAAAACTTCACAGCTCACACACTCAGTATCTCACTACTGCAACACACTCTACATGGGGCTACCTTTGAAGGTGGTGTGGAAACTTCAACTAATCCAGAATGCGGCAGCTAAACTGGTGACAGGGAGTGGCCGCCAAGATCATATAAAACCAGACCTCTTCACTGGCTCCTAGTACATTTCTGAGCACAATTCCAAGTGTTGTTGCTGACCTTTAAAGCCCTAAACAGCCTCGGCCCAGTAGACCTGAAGGGATGTCTCCTCCCCCATCATTCAGACCAGACACTGAGGTCCAGATCCAAGGGCCTTCTGGCAGTTCCCTCCCTGCAAAAAGTGATGTTACAGGAAAGCAGGCAGAGGGCCTTCTCAGTGGTGGCGCCCTCCCTGTGAAACGCCCTCCCATCAGTTGTCAAGCAAATAAACAACCATCTGACTTTTAGAAGGCATCTGAAGGCAGCCCTTTATCGGGAAGTTTCTAATGTTTGATGCTTTACTGTGGTTTTTATAACTTGGTTGAAGCTACCCAGAGTGGCTGGATCAATGCAGGCAGATGGATGGCATATTATTATTTTTATCATCATCATCATCATCATCATCATCATCATCATCATTATCATACCTGTGGAATCTTGTAGATGCCTAAGATCGTAGTCATGTGAAGGGAGATGTCAGAGTCAAGTGCTCCAATAACAGCCATCATATTTCTTTTCTTGTCACATTTGAAGTTGGGGACAATCCTTTCTGTGGCGGACAGAAGTTTCAGGGTGTTCTGATAAGTCATCCTTGTATTTACGAAGCTATCAAAGAGGTTGAACCCAAAGCTCATATTTGGTACGATGTTAGGATTCTCATTGATTTCTTTCACAGCAAACACCAGGGAGAGAGTATTCTGGTAGTCCTTCAGTGTTGAACTATTAAAAGAGTTGTTGGTGATTTCCTGGCTTATTCCACAAATAAGCAAAAAAACTCAAATGCATTGTGCTTCCTAACACTTGATAATGGAAATCCGTGGTCAGTATTAATTCAGCTTTAGGAATATAGCATCTAAAAAGCATTCAGTTTTTATGAAAATGATGTATAGATGCTGTAAATGTACAGAGAATGAAGGTACTTTTCACCACATGTGGTGGACTTGTATAGTGGTAAAGGCTTTCTGGGAAATGATATATAATGAGTTAAAGAAAATGTTTAAAAGTACTTTTGTTAAAAAACCAGAAGCCTTTTTATTAGGTATAGTAGGTAAAAGAAACTGAGGGAAGATAAGAGACTTTTGATGTATGCAACAACTGCAGCAAGAATTCCTTTAGCCCCCAAATGGAAACAACGAGAAGTACCGATGAAAGAAGAGTGGCAGACAAAAGTGATGGACTTTGCTGAACTGATGAAGCTGACAGGGAAAATCTGGAAGCAGCAAGATCAAGTATTCCAAAAAGACTGGAGGAAATATATATGGTATTTGAAAGATTACTGTAAGCAATTAACATCACTAGAAAAAATTGTAATCATAGGAATCTACGGACCGAATGAAAGGAAAGCTGAATTTTACAATAAATTAGAGGAGAACAGCAAGAGAAAGGGAAAATAAAGGAGGAAGATTACTGTATACCTTCTTCCAAATGGAAGAAAATTTTAATCTAAAGGATATGTGGAGAGCTAAACACCAGAATGGGAAATAATTTTCTCATTATTTGGAGTAAAAAAAAATTCAGGGGGAGGTATTGATGCGATTTGGGCATCAATTAGTTTGTTATGAAATATAAAAAAGCAGAAATCCAACTGTGAAAGATGAATTTTACCATAAATTAGAGGAGGAAAAATTAGATTATAGTGTATGGGATGCTAGCAATGCGGTCATGCAAGGTTTCCTTATCCAACAAAATGCATTTCAAAGAAGAGAGAAAGAAAGAAAAATGGAATTAATTAGGAAAGAGATAAGCCTGAATGAAAAAGTTAGCCAAAAAATAAAAAAAATACAAAAACAAAATATAAGAATACTTCAAACCCAACTTTCCATGATTTTAAATTATGAAATTGAATAAAAGATAAAGACATTCAAACAAAAGAGCTTTGAATTTGCTAACAAGCCAGGAAGAATGCTAGCATGGCAACTAAAGAAAAAACAAAAGGAAAAGGTGATAGAAAAACTAATAGAGGGAGGAAAAGTCTTAGATGACCCAAAGGAATTAAGTCAAAAATCTACAAACTACTACAAGAATTTATATAAGAAAGAATTTGGGAACCAGAAGGAAATTTAAAATTATATTATGCAAAACAGACTCCCAAAGATCGCAAAGGAAAATTTTGAAGAACTAAACTTCCCTATAACAATGATGGAAGTACAGCAATCAATTTCCAAAGCAAAACTAGGAAAGTCACCGGGTCCAGAGGGTTTGAGTGCGGTTTACTACAAGAAACTAGAAGAGGTACTTTCAAACATATTGAAAACAACAATCGATGAGATATTGAATAAAGGAAAATTCTAGAAACATGGCAAGAAGAGTTCTCAATGACACAATAAACAAAGATCAGACAGGCTTCCTAACAGGAAGACAGATGTGCAGCAACGTAAGAAATATAATTGACATCTTAGAATATTCGGACACAAGAACAGATAAGGGGGCAGTTTTGATGTGTGTGGATGCAGAAAAAGCCTTTGACAACATATCGTGGAGTTATATGAAAATATATAGAGAAATTATGGGATTTGGAAAGCTATTCAGTTGGGGTATAGAGACAATATACCAGAATCAGAGTGCGAGATTCAGTATAAATAATGAAATAACTGAAGGCTTTAGAAGAAGTAAAAGGACAAGGCAAGGCTGCCCACTGTCACCACTCTTGTTTATTATGGAAGTAGAAACACTAGCAATCACAATAAGGAAAGATCAAGAAATAAAAGGAAAAGTAGTGGGATGTAAATCTTTTAAAATAAAGGCATTTGCAGGCGATCTTATTAAAACAATAGAGAATCCGGCAGAGAGCCTAAAACAAACTCTGGAAAGAATATATGACTTTGCGAAAGTGGTGGGATTTAAATTAAATATAAATAAAACGAAGCTGTTGGCAAAAAACATGCGAATCCAAGAGAAAGAGAACCTCAACAAATTTCAGGATTAACGATAGTAAATAAGATTAAATATTTAGGAATTTGAATTACAAACAAAAACACCAATTTATTTAATGCCAAATGCTCTAAAACTTGGAAGGAAATTTAAAAAGATCTGGAAATCCAGCATTGCCTGAGCTCTGCGAGTGCGGCTTTCTCCCAATTGAAGTGCAGAGTGTTTGAGGATCGGGACATTGGCAGGGAAACCAAAATGCTTGTTTACAAAGCTATTGTACTACCAACCTTACTGTATGCTTGTGAAACATGGGCCACTTATAAAGGCCATCTCCAACTCCTTGAAAGATTCCATCAACGGTTTCTCTGAAATTTTTTACACATGACTTGGGAAGACAAGCAAACTAATACCAGTGTACTGGAAGAAGCAAAGATCACCAGTGTTGAAGCAATGATTCCTTAACATCAACTTTGTTGGACTGGTCATGTTGTGCGGATGCCTGATAATCGTCTTCCAAAGCAACTGTTCTATTCCGTACTTCAAAATGGAAAGCGTAATGCTGGTGGGCAACAAAAGAGGTTTAAAAATGTAGTATAAAAACCAATAATTGGGAACACTTGCCTGCAAGTGCTCCAGTTGGAGTGCAGCCTTTACCAAAGGTGTCCTGGGCTTTGAAGACACTCGAACTCACGATGCAAGGGAGAAACGTGCTAAGAGGAAGGCACATTTAGCAAATCCACACTGTGATCAACTCCTGCCCAGAAACCAATGTCCCCACTGTGGAAGGATGTGTGGATCCAGAACTGGCCCCCGCAGTCACTTATGGGCTCATTTTTAAAACTGGGTATATGGATGACAATCTTACTTGGCTATGAGTGATCGTCAAAGAAGAAGAAGCTTACTTGGGATATGAAAAGGTTAAAGTCCATAGGGGCTTCTTAAATCATATCCTAAGGAAACCCATATTCAAAGATCTACTACAGCCAAAAACACCATGGCGGATCTCCCCCTGGAGGTTATATCAGTAAAAAGAAAGAATATGAAGACAAATTGGGCTACTTACAAAGAATTATTAAAAAAGGGAGATAATTAATTAAGAATAAAAAAAATTGAGGATATCAGAAATTGAGCAATGGATTGGTTGCAATTCCATCAATGAAATGAGGTGTTTAAGGTTGATAAGAAAAAATGATTCGCAATAGAAGAATAAAAACTGGCTAAGATTCTAATACAAAGTAAGACTATAGAATGGGTTCCAAGACATGCTGGAGGTGTAAACAGGCTGAAGGGACAATGATTCACATGTGGTGGGGTTGTAAGGGGGGAAAAAGGGATATGATTTACAATGAAATTTTAAAAAATGTTCAAACAAACTTTTACAAAAGAGTCAGAAGTCTTCCTCCTGGGAATACTGGGTCCAGAAATTTCTAAGGAAAAAAGATTATTCTTATATGCTATGGCAGCTGCCAGAAGATGGAAGTATTGTTTGAATACTTAGAACTAGCAAAAATGACAGAGACAATCAATGCAAAGCTACAAAAAGAATGGAGAATTTATAAGGACTATTTATAAGGAATATTTAATTAATCATTGTCCGCAAGTAAAAACCTGGACTTGCTTTGATTAAACCTCGCAAAATATAAGCTAAAAAAGAATACAGGTTGTAGATAATAAAGATAATGAGTTTTGAAGCAGTGGTACTAAAAGAAAAATAAAGACAGACCATCAATGAGGAGGAGGGAAGTCTAAGGGAGAAAATTAAGGTACTGCGAATTAAGAAGAAACATAAGTAATATAACTTACTTTTAGTTTAAGGATTTTTGTATTTTTATGTTTATTTTGGTTTCTAATTTGGATTTTGTATTTATATTTTTTATTGTGGAAGAAAATCAATTAAAAAAGTATGAACAGTAAAAAGCATTTAATTTTGTGCAGAACATTCACATCCTGCAACACACACATATAAAAGTTATTTGCTTATCTCTTATGATTAATAGATCAGACAAACTTAGAGGTATTAATTTCAGTTGGTCTACTTTGCAAATACCTCAGTTAGATACTTTGTCTTGTAAAAAAATATGTTTGCAATACTTCAGTTATCTTTACTCAATATTGTTTAAACGGTACAGCTGGGAATATAATCCAGAATCTATGATATTCCTGTCTCACAGCATCTGTGACTGACAGATGGAATGATACTGATTGTGAATGTGGGGACCAAGTTTTGCTGCAAAGTAAAACCATCCATCCTTGGTGTGAAGGGAAACACAGAGGAAGGATGAGGATCAAGCATGAGATCAGGTGAGGAGAAAGCAGAAGAGGCAGAAGACAGAAACCTCCAGATGAGGAATAAAGCAACATAGGAGAAGATGCTATTATCACAATATAGAGAAAATAAACTGTATTTTTAACCTTCATACATGGAAAAAAGTCAAATGTTTTCTGAGCATGCCAAGGTTTGTATGGTGTAAAGAAAGGGTAAATGGTGTAGTTGTAGCTTATAGTAGCAGATAGAAGTGTACTCTAGAACAGATATGAGTTATTTCCTTACAAAAGGTCATCTGTGAATTGTGTGTTTGGATGGTCCTGGAAATTCTTTTCTTCAGATGCATAGCCAAAAGTATTAATAATTCCTCCAATGGTTAGGTCCCCTTTCTGATAATACTGGTATGGAAACTGGAAAGGGTCCGTCATGGTGCATCTCTCAGAGTCTTCCTTGCACTCAGTTGGAGGCATCTGGAGCCACAGGAAGAGAAGGAGCAGCAGCAGAAATGCTCCTCTCATCTTGTCCAACACTTATGCAGAAAGGCAGATTTCTCTCTCATCCATTATAAATTGCATTACGAGAACTTTAATTTAATAGCCCTGGATTACTTTGATTAAGGGAAAGTGCCTGTGTGTTCAGAATTTCTCATTGGGGCTCTGAATATCACAGGGTTTATTTAATATAAGCTTTTACCCTCTGACTATGTTCTTGGTCTGACATGGGATTTGGCAAGATGGATGATGAAACCCATCAGTTTGAGATAATTACAGGTTCCAAAGTTATCTCCTTTGAGCATTGTGTTCTGTGAGACAAAATAATAAGAGCAAAATAATCATACATAGTTATTGTTGAGTGGTGCTCTGGGAATGGCGAGTCACAGGAAAGCAAGCAGCCCATCTGCAAACTGGTAATCTGAAGGGAGCTCAATAGTTTTTCCAAATCTTTTCCTCAATGAAACATGCACCATTTCCCTCAAGTATATGTGTGTCACCAATGGAGACGTGATTTTCAGGATTTTGGACCTCAGGGGTGTACCAACAAGAGCAGCAGCAGCAACTGGTGTATCCTTGTACACCAGTTAAGGGGAGGCAGAAAAAGTTAAAATAGTGCAGACTCCAGTTGCAAGTGCAATAGAGGGTGTTAGATTTCCTCACAAAAAAGAGTAATGGTTAATATTTGTCTGACATTTGTGTTGCATGCCAAGGTCCCACATGCCCCAGTTCCCAATGAATAATAAACACCACAACCCGAGTATGTGATAAAACAGGCCACAACTTTATTGGTTCCAAATGTGAGTAGTTTGGCTTAGGCATTGGGTTGGACCAAGCTATATATTGACTCCTGCCTGTTGCAGCGAGTTGAACTATGGGTAAACCACCACAAGGGGGAGCCCTAGGCCTTACATCAAATAGGGGCACCCCAAGGAGTCCCTGTTGGGGTCGTGGCATGGCCCTGGCCAACGCCTGGGACAGGATCCACACCCCAGATCCCTTTAACAGGATAGCCTTATTGAGGAGGGGCATGCGGAGGCTACAGCCTTCCCTCCCTTAAACAAATGCTTGCCCAATGGCCAGCTGCCACTCAAGCCCAAAGAGCTCACCGCCAACACCCTCACATGTGCAACCAACCTCCAATGTCCTCTGTGATGCTTTTCAGCCAAATATCATTTCCCATGTCAGAAAGATGTACACAGTTGTTACGGAACAAGACCTCCTGGTTGAAAATGATGGTGGAATGCCGTATCACACAGCCATTCAATAGTTAGCCTTCTTTCTGGTTCTATTGATGGCCACCGGGTCAGGGCCATCATGCCAGCAACGCCTCTCCATTGGCTGAGACTGAATTATGGTTAAATCCAGGTACTGGGCCAAAGGCTATCAAAGTCCTCCTTGATGTTCCAGTTCAGGTCAATGCCCTTCCTTAGAACCAAGTCATTTTCGCCCAGCTGAATGAACAACACACCAGGGGACCATGTTGCACAGCAGTAGATGTCATAATGGGCATGGACTCATACCACTCCATACAACCAGGAGACTCTGCCATTCAGAGGAAGCCCCAAGCTGCTTCCCATGCCAGTAGGGTTGGTGCGCATGCAGGCCCAGTGGGGGATGATGTGCCCAACAATCCAGATGTTAATCTCAGAAGTGCTTGAAAATGAAGGAGTGACACTGTGTTGTTATTGTGGGTTCTTATATCTCCTAAATGCATTAGAAGTCCAATGACCCACCTTTTAATCCTATCCGGAGGCAGACCCCAATCGGCGGCCAACCTGAAGGAATGGGCCACAAAATCCATGGCTGGTAGGCTCCAAGCCTGTATGGCCCTGTGCATAATGCGAGTAGATTGATGTCTGGCCAGGCAAGAATGGTCTTGGTGAGTAAGGAAGGGGCCCAGGCCAGGAGGCCTGAGGTAAAGATATCTCCTGGTGTCTTTCACTGGACAGGGGTCCTTGTCCTCCAACGACAGGAGCCTGATGAGGGTTCCTTTACTTGACTGATCAGTTTTTGAGTGACAAATACAGACAACCAATTCATCAGGGCAAAGGTTTATGTTCTCAAGTAGAAGCCCTCTGGAGAGGGCACCAGGCTCACTCTCATTGATGAATTCGCCCACCCTAAGGGTCCCCAAAAATGCAATGGAGAATGCAGCAGAGAACAAGTGGCCTTCATATTTTCACCAGCAGATGGTTCTTAATATTCTGTGGATACGACACAGGAGGTCAAATGTGACTGGCTTCCTACCGTCCATGTTAGGTGTTTGAAGTCTACACCAACCTTCAATCACCCTACACACCATGAATGCTGTGTAAGGATCAACAGAATAAATGCATTTGCTAAAAAAAGGCTGTTTGAATGGATAAGGTTTTGGGCATGCGACCCAACCTCCAGAGGTGTACAAGGTGTTGCAACACTTGATCCTCTATGGGAGGGTGGTTAGCCAATGGAAAGAGATTTTGCATGAAAAAACAATGAAATCGGATCATGCCTTTGTGTAAGATTTAAGTGTGGATGGTGCTATCGAGGTTAATACTCTGTGCATCACATCAAGCTTCCAAATTTCCAGAGATGCTCCGGGAATGGCTCCGGTAACTGCCGGGCCTCCAGTGCCAACCATCGAAAATGATCCATCTGGAACTTGGATAATGCATCAGCAATGTTGCTGTTAACCCCCGGGATAAATCTGGCTGAAAAAACAATATTAGATTCTAGACACAAAAGGACAAAGGAGTGGAGCAGACGTAACAACCTATCAGAGTGTGAAGATTGCCTGGTAAGGACATTGACCACAGCTTGATTGTCAGTCCAGAAGCAAACCTGCCAGTTCTTGAAGGCATAAATCTAGAGGTGAACTGCAACCACTATGGGGGGAAACTCCAGAAAAGTTAAATTGCGTGTGATTGAAGTTCCACGCCAGTTGATTTGCCACCGTTGTGCGCACCAACGACCTTTGAAGTAGACCCTGAAGCCCAGGGATCCTGCCACGTCAGAATGAACCTGGAAATAATTTAAAACCTTCAGATTATCACGCCAAAGGAAGACCCCATTATAATTGGCTAGGAACCTGAGCCAGACAGGCAGATCTGCTTTGACTTATTTGGAAAGGCATACCCAATGATGGGGAGACTGCAGTCTTGCTGTGAGTCTGGCTAAATGGGCACAGAAGGCCCGACTGGGGGGCAACCACAAGGCAAGCAAAGTTCTGATGCCCTAGGAGTGATTGGATCTGCCAAAGAATAACTTTTTTCAGAGGAAGCAGCTGGTTGATGATATCCTTAAGGGAAGCTAAGGAAGGGAAGACTGGGCCACCGTGTCCAGCTTGATGCCCAGATAAGTGATAGCTGTTAAGGGACCCTCTGTTTTATCCACAGCCAAGGGAACCCCAGTTCTGCCGACAGAGGAACTAAGCCCTTTAACAGAGTAATGCAGGAAGGGTCGTTTCCTGTCCTGGCCAAAAGAAAATCATCAAGGTAATGTATGACCCATGTTAAACCAGTTCGAAAACGAAGAGCCCAGTCAATGAATGTACTAAAAGATTCAAAGGCTGCACATGCAATGGAGCAACCCATAGGCATGGCCTTGTCCACATACCAACCCCCTTCAAACTTGAATCCCAACCAACAGAAATCATGAAGGTGCACCAGAAGTAGCAAAAAGCGGATTTGATGTCACATTTTGCCAGCAAAGCCCCACGGCCAAAGCTCCTAATGGGTTTAATGCCGTGATCAAAGGAAGCGTATTTAATGGAGCGCAATTCTGGTGGGATGGCATCGTTCACTGATCCTCCTTTGGGGTATGACAAATTGTGTATCAAATGAAATTCCTCTGGAGCTTTTTTGGGAATGATGCCTATCAGGAAGATGTACAAGTTGGGAGTGGGCGGGGAAGAAAATGGTCCCACCACATGCCCTGCCGCTATCTCTTTTGCAATTTTCTTCCTAGACACTTCCAGCATTTCCCTAACTGACTTCTGATTGGGGGGATCCTTGGAATTAGGGGAGTAGGAGACTGGTATCCTAAACCCGGGGACGCAGGTGGCGCTGTGGGTAAAAGCCTCAGTGCCTAGGGCTTGCCGATTGAAAGGTTGGCGGTTCGAATCCCCGCAGCGGGGTGTGCTCCCGTTGCTCGGTCCCAGCACCTGCCAACCTAGCAGTTCGAAAGCACCCCCAGGTGCAAGTAGATAAATAGGGACCGCTTACTGGCGGGAAGGTAAACGGCGTTTCCGTGTGCTGCGCTGGCTCGCCAGATGCAGCTTTGTCACACTGGCCTCGTGACCTGGAAGTGTCTCCGGACAGCGCTGGCCCCTGGCCTCTTAAGTGAGATGGGCACACAACCCTAGAGTCTGTCAAGACTGGCCCGTACGGGCAGGGGTACCTTTACCTTTACCTATCCTAAACCCCTGGGTGAAGCCCTCCCAAAGGTCCTTAGCTGCCTTCATATTTGACTATTTATCCAGGAGGAGCTTCAGGGAAGGGACTATAATGGGGGGTAGCCAGGGAGTTACAGCTATTGCTTACGGTTGCCTGCTGCTGCCTGATTGGGGAATAATCTGGGGGTTCCACAAGTTATGCTAACTGAACCCCCAGCCCCCTGAAAGGGCTCCCCCCTGTTGCATGATATTCAAGGTGTGATCCCAAAGACTTCTCACACTCATGTGGGAATTAGCAATTCGACCTCTGGCATTGACCCTGATTAAACTCCCAACATACCTTATGAAGCAGATACCTTCTGGGTATTAATTTCACGTATCTCCCAGAGGGCAAGGCAACAAATTAAATTAAGATGGTAAAAAGGGAGAAGAAAGGAAAATGAGCCGGAAATAAATTGGAAACCACAACCTCTGGGAGAAGCCACGGAGCCGACCAAAAATACTCCATGCCTATACCAGGTGAGCAGTCTTTCTGGACACTTCAGGAAATCCTTCTTGCATGAACCAACAGCTTAATTTGACTAGTTGTATGCAAAGATGTAGAGAAATGCATATGGAGAAATTCATTCTGCCATTTAAAGTAGGAGAGCGACGTGAGGGACCCAGCAGGTGACAATGAAGGCCTAAATGCAGTGGTGCAACTTGAAACATAAGAGACGTGGTTGTGGCAGGTGAGAATGGAAAAGCCAGTGAGATCATGCAGTTTAGAAAGTGAGTGACAGAGACAATCTGAAGGTTTAAGTTCTAATTATTACCTGTTTATGGGGCAAGGGGACATAATATACCAGATCTTTCTTGGGCTTTCACGGTTACCCAGCAGTGTGAGGTTTGGGTTCCATGTGAGCATTCTTGGAGCAGTTCCATTTTTGCGTGGTCAAACATTCTTGGGCTTGCAGACAGTAAGATGTCCCTGGTGATGGAAGCAGCCAAGGGAAAGGCTCTACTGGGGGACGAAAGGTTGGCAAGGTGTTAGAAGTTCTCTCCAGCTCTTCTCAATGTGGCTCCTAAGCAAGGGTTCCTAACCTGGGTTCTTATGAACCTTCCCAGCTCCATGAAGAACAGAAAGCTGGCTCCCAGAGGAATGGTGGGTTTTGTGATGTGTTGTGTTGTGCTGTGGTTGCAGGGACAGACCTGATGGATGTGCATGTGGCGCTTCTTTCAGACAAGTAAGAAAAACCAAGGAGCCAGGCATTCCCTGCTAGTTCCTGTAGCTGCCATAATACAGCAGACATATTTATGAATGAACTGCCGATTTTTATGAATGGACTGCACTGTTTTCTGAATGAACCATTCAATGAAGCAGTTGAATTGGTGGCTTTTGCTGTAGACCCAGTAGGTGGCACTGCGTATCTGCCAAATTTGTCAAAGCTGACAGATTGCAATCCTGTTGCAGAAAGGATACATTCTGGTTATTACTGTTTTTACATTTTCCAGTCTAGTTATTGCAGTTGCCCTTTCAGTAGTTTCATGCTTTATCCAGTTACACTTTACACAGTTGCGTTTTCCAAGAGCAGTTACATTTACCTCTAACAGTGAGTTTTGTGTTCCATTTATATTTGCCCCTTGCCCCTACTGGCTGATAAAACGAGCAAGGAGAAAACAGCCAGCTGGGATGGGAGAGGGTGAAATGTTTGGTATAGGGGTTTCATATGCTAAGATAATAACAAGGCTAGTGGAAGTGATGATATTCCATCTGAACTATTTAAAATTTTAAAAGATGATGCTGTTAAGGTGCCACACTCAATATGCCAGCAAATTTGGAAAACTCAGCAGTGGCCAGAGGATTGGAGAAGATCAGTCTACATCCCAATCCCAAAGAAGGGAAGTGCCAAAGAATGCTCCAACTACCGCACAATTGCACTCATTTCACACGGTAGCAAGGTTATGCTTAAAATTCTACAAGGAAGGCTCAAGCAGTATGTGGACCGAGAACTCCCAGAAGTGCAAGCTGGATTTAGAAGAGGCAGAGGAACCAGAGACCAAATTGCAAACATGCGCTGGATTATGGAGAAAGCTAGAGAGTTCCAGAAATACATCTACTTCTGCTTCATTGACTATGCAAAAGCCTTTGACTGTGTCGACCACAGCAAACTATGGCAAGTTCTTAAAGAAATGGGAGTGCCTGATCACCTCATCTGTCTCCTGAGAAATCTCTATGTGGGACAAGAAGCTACAGTTAGAACTGGATATGGAACAACTGATTGGTTCTAAACTGGGAAAGGAGTACGACAAGGCTGTATATTGTCCCCCTGCTTATTTAACTTATATGCAGAATTCATCATGTGAAAGGCTGGGCTGGATGAATCCCAAACCGGAATTAAGATTGCCAGAAGAAATATCAACAACCTCAGATAAGCAGATGACACAACCTTGATGGCAGAAAGTGAGGAGGAATTAAAGAACCTTTTAATGAGGGTGAAAGAGGAGAGCACAAAATATGGTCTGAAGCTCAACATCAAAAAAACGAAGATCATGGCCACTGGGCCAACACCTTCTGGCAAATAGAAGGGGAAGAAATGGAGGCAGTGAGAGATTTTACTTTTTTGGGCTCCATGATCACTGCAGATGGTGACAGCAGTCACGAAATTAAAAGATGCCTGCTTCTTGGGAGAAAAGCAATGACAAACCTAGACAGCATCTTAAATAGCAGAGACATCACCTTGCCAACAAAGGTCTGTGTCAGGGAACTGCCATCTGAGGAGCAGGAGGTGAAAGGGCTCACAGAGGGTGAGAGAGACCATTCAGCTGAGGAGGGAACCAGCAGGGGGAGAAGTGGAGTTCCAAGGGAAAGTGAGTCGGAGGGAGGGCTCAGAGACACTTCAAGCGAGAACAGTGGAGAGGTTTCAGGACCTCCCATAGGGACACCTACTCCTCGCCGGAAACTGTCACGCCGAGAGTCCAGAAGACGCGTTTCCGTTAAGGAGCTTTTATGCTGGAAGAAGTTCCGTAAACGCCCACTGTCCGATTCTACGAGCGACTGATGGAGCCATGCTTAAGGAGCTCCGTCACAGACAGAGGTTTGTGGACTTAGCCAAACTCTGAGGGACTAGGATTTTACGCACAAGCAGCTCACCATCCCATCACAGCAATCGGACAGTCCCTGAAAGCAGCTTGTGCAGAGAGGCATCATGAGCAACCCAGCCGGAGCCGGGGGAGCAGGAGGAGCTGGAGAGGGTCCAAGCCTGGAAGAAAGGTACAGGGTGTTGGAAGTCCAGCTAGCGCTGCAAACGGCGAGGCTAGAGGAAAGGAGGGCGCAGGATGCAGAAAAGGCAAAAGGCGCTACACTAGCAAGAAAGATGCCAGGATTGGTGCAGAAGTTTGGGGGGGACCCCAGGAACTATCAAGCCTTTAGGACAGAGATGCAGTATGCTCTCGAGCTGCAGTTTGACGACTTTCCCGACGAGGCATCGCGAGTGGCGTTTGTGATTGGCCATCTCGAAGGGGGGGCGAGAGACTGGGTTAGACCCCTGATGGCAGGGAATAGTGAAATGCTGAAGGACACAAGGAAGTTTTTTCGCGCCATGGATTTGATGTTTTCCAGCGAGATTGAACAGGGACTGGTGCGCAGACAATTGATGGCTTGTAAACAGGGTAGCCGATCGGTTCGTGAGTACTGGACTGAGTTTACAATGTTGATACATAAATTGGGGTGGGACCTATCGGCGGAACCCATTCAAATGCTTTTTGAAGAGGGGCTTTCTTCGGCGGTGAAAGACGAACTTTCCCGGGCGCCCAGGGCGGAGTCTATGGACCAGCTGACCAAATCAGCGCTGACCATTGGAGCACGCCAGGAGGCAAGAGCCTTGGAGAAGCGGGAGGGGAAAGGAGAGCGTTGGAGGGATTTCCGCATTCCAGAGATTCCGGAGCCAAATTTCCCGCCAGGAGAGCCGATGGAAGTTGGAACAGCGCGCGCGCGCGCAGTTTCAAATCCCAGTGAAGGGAGGAAGAAGGAGGGAAAGAGCATCAAGAAATGTTATCTCTGCCAGCAGCCAGGTCACTTTGCCAGAGTCTGCCCGCAAAGAAAGGAATGGCAAGGGATGGCGGGAGCTGTTGGGGGGAAGGAGGAGGGAGTCCAGGAGCCAGTAAAAGCCAATGCCTGGCTGCCACCGTCAGGGCACTGCAGCCAGGCCAAGGAGCAGTAAAAGTGCCCACTCCGGAACCTCCAAGACCAGCCCTGGTAATAGAGGTGTTGCTAGAGCTGGCAAACGGATACCCACTAAAGACAAAGGCGCTGTTGGACTCAGGCAGCTCCTGTAATTTTATGAGTAAGGAGTTTGCAGCTGAACACCAGATACAGATACTCCCTTTAAGCAACCCCCTGCAGGTGACCACGATCGATGGGAGGGAGCTGTTGGGAGGAGAAGTTAGCCTACAGACCGTCCCAATGGTTATGAGGGTGGCCAGGCACACCGAAAGGATAGCGTTCAATGTGGCCACCCTGGGAGGGGCTCCCATTATTTTGGGAATGAGCTGGCTAGCGTTGCATGATCCGCTAGTGGGCTGGCATCAGAGAGTGGTTTCCTTTGGGTCAGCACATTGCCTGGAACACTGCAGAGAGGGAAAGGTGCCAGAAGGGGCAAAAGCCTTTCTAGCAGGGACGGAAGTGGCGGACAAAGGGAAGGTGCCCAAACAATACGCTGACCTGAGCAAGGTCTTCAGCGAAAGGGAAGCAGATAAACTACCACCGCATAGAGCCTTTGACTGCCAAATTAACCTGGTCCCTGGGGCCCAGCTCCCCGTGGGCAAGCTGTACGCCATGTCAGACAGGGAAATGCAGGAGTTAAGGGAGTTTATTGATAAAAACCTGAAGAGGGGCTTCATCAGAGAGTCCAGAGCGGTGGGGGGGGAGCCCAGTGTTTTTTGTGGACAAAAAAAACACGGATAAACCCAGGCTTGTAGTGGACTTTAGAGCCTTAAATGCAGTGTCAGAACCAGTGGCTTTCCCCATGCCCAGAATTGATGACATTTTGACCAGGGTGAGGAAGGGAAAGATATTCACGAAACTGGACCTGAGAGGGGCATACAACCTGATACGAATAAGGAAAGGGGATGAATGGAAAACCACCATGTTCACCCCTTTGGGGGCTTTTGAATATTTAGTTATGCCATTCGGATTACAATCAGGCTCCGCATGTTTTCAATCGTTCATGAACCATGTCCTGGGACCTCTGCTCTACAAGAATTGCGTGGCCTTCCTCGATGACGTGCTGATATATTCAGAGAATGAGGAGCAGCATGTAAAGGATGTCAGGGAAGTGCTGAGCCAACTGCAAGCAAACCAGCTGTGGGTGAAATTGGAGAAGTGTCAGTTTCACACCAAGGAGGTGGAATTCCTGGGGTACCGCTTATCAGACAAGGGATTAGCCATGGATCCAGGCGAGGTCCAGGCGGTGCTGGAATGGAAGACACCGAAAACGAAAAAGGATGTGCAAAGGTTCTTAGGGTTTGGGAACTTTTACCGTAAATTCATCAAGAACTTTGCCCACTTAACGGCTCCCATCACGGACTGTCTAAGCAGCAAGAAGAAATTCGTTTGGACGGCAGAGGCGGAGCAAGCATTTGAGGAATTGAAAAGGGCATTCGCTTCGGAAGAACAGCTCCTGCATGTGGATTTACAAAAACCCATGAGAGTGGAAACTGATGCCTCAGACCGGGCGGTGGGGGCGGTGCTGCTTCAGCCGGGGAGCAATAAGTCGGAATGGAGACCGTGTGCCTTCTTTTCGCGTAAGCTGAACAAATCCGAGAGGAACTACACCGTATATGACCGAGAACTACTCGCCATTCACGAAGCGTTCCGGAGATGGAGACATTTACTAATTGGCGCACAGCATAAGGTGCAAGTGTGTACGGACCACAAGAATTTGGAGTATTGGAGAACGGCACGAGTGCTCAACCAACGACAAGTGAGGTGGGCCCAGGAGTTCTCCAAATTCCATTTTGAAATTTGCTATGTGCCAGGTCCAGAAAACATCAGAGCGGACGCTCTCTCCCGCAAACCTGAATATTTGGAGGGGGAGGGAGCGCCTGAAGAGAGACATATTATCCCAGAGGACCGCTGGGTGTGTGGGGCGGCCTGGGTGGGGCAAAGGGAACTGGTAGAGGGAACGGTAAATGATGAATACGCCCAGAATAAGCTCAGAGGTTTAAGGAGAAAGGGAGAAGACCCCGGAGGTTTTGAAGAAAGAAACGGGGCATTGTATTACAAAGGGGCACTATATATACCCGAAGGGGAATTGAGGGGGAGAGTACTCAAACAGCTGCACGACAACCCCACAGCGGGGCATTTTGGGCAACACAAGACCATGTGGTTGGTGACCAGGGAGTTTTGGTGGCCCAAGGTGAGGGAGGATGTACGGGAGTATGTGAGAGGGTGTGACCAATGCCAGAGAGCCAAAGGAGAAAGGCGGGCGCCAGCGGGGTTATTAGAACCGTTACCCACACCAGAACGACCGTGGGAGGCGGTATCGATAGATTTTATGACTGATCTGCCTAAATCCCAGGGGAAAACCGCCATACTAGTCGTAGTAGACCTGTTAACTAAGATGGGTCACTTTGTAGCTTGCTCACATGCAGTCACGGCGGAAGAGACAGCGAAATGGTTTGTAGAACATATTTTTAGGCTGCATGGCGCCCCCTTGAGGGTGGTCTCCGACAGAGGGAAACAGTTCACGTCCAGATTCTGGAGGAAACTTATGAGCTTGTTGCACGTAGAGGTCAACTTTTCGACTGCCAGGCACCCTGAGACCAATGGGCAGGCGGAGAGGGCAAACGGTATCCTTCAACAATACCTGAGGTGTTATGTCAATGACAGAGAGAACGATTGGGTCGAAAAGTTGGCGCTAGCGGAATTTGCTTACAATAATGCGGAGAATGTGTCCACCGGGATGAGCCCCTTTTTGGCTAATTATGGGTGCCACCCCAGGGCGTTTCCAGGGTGAGGAGGGGAGAGATGGAGTGTCCCGGCCGCTGAACATTTTGTAGAAGAAATGGAAGCGATCCATCGTCAACTCCAACTCAACTTAGAAAGGGCCAAAGAAGAATATAAGAGGCAGGCAGACAAGAGCAGAAGGGAAGGTGAAACCATTAGGGTGGGGAGTCAGGTCTGGCTATCAACCCAAGGGTTGCCGTTCAAGGGGGGTTGCAAGAAATTGAGACCCAAAAGATTGGGACCATTTGAGGTCATCCAACAGGTCAACCCAGTGGCTTTCAGACTCCGGTTACCGAACCACATGAAACTGTTAGGATATTTCCGTTCCACCTTAAAGGGAGCAGGATGTTTGTATAACAGCCTGCGTAAGTTCCTGTCTCACAGGATGTTTATGTTGTAAGTTCCTTTCGATTTTGGCTGTTTTGCCTGAGCAGTCGGAGCAGACGGTCATGCCTTCTTTGTTCTGACCAACGCTGAATAAAACTGTAAATATGCATGTCCTGCTCTCATGCTTGTGCAACTTTTTGCTGTGTGAATTCTGCTGTTATAGTGTGCACTAAGCCTGAGGCTTAGTGTCGCTGAATTGCTGATATTGCCTGACTACGGGAGGTTGATGGATCGTCCGGCACCGAGCTTGGGGGCTCAGATGGACTTTATCTCCCTGGCAGTATCCCAACAACAGGTTTCGGGCCCAGATTCACGGCACTTGCAGGGGAGTAAGACAGTGACAGACTGCTGAAAGGTATGTTGGAAAAGCGAAAGCAGAGGCTTTTCTGTTTGCCGCGGAAGACGTCTTTGATGTCCGGCAAAACTAATTGGCCTGGGAGCCGAGCCAGAGGCATCGTGATTTATGAGCTGCCGAGATAAGAAGTCTTAGAAGGCATAACAGCTCACGTAAAAAGCTGGAATGGAGTTTTTCCACGCTTCAGAGGCCACTGAGTGCCCTAAGTTAAATCGGCACAATTATCAGACCTGGGCAAAATGGTGTGAGAGTTTGCTGCGTCAGTTTGGAGTCTGGCATACTGTATTTGAACCCACTCCAGTTCCTCGGACAGAGAAATGGCAGGCCCAGGATTCGAGGGCCGTGGATATCATAGTTTTATCCGTCTCTCTGGAGGAAATAAAGACGCTTGCTGGAAATCTCACGGCACGTGACATGTGGGATGCTTTGAAAAAGGCCCACCAGCCAATAATCCCAGCCCAGTGTTTGAATGCATCGGAGGTCCTGGCTGTTTCCCAGAATGCTAGTGAATGCAGGGATGCTGAGGGCACCGGTTGCAAGCTGCAGGGGGAGCAGACTATAACGTCATCCCAGGCAGCATTCCAGCCTCCAGGGGGAGCCAAGGAGTCGGCAGCTGAGAGCTCTGTTTCTCGTGAGAACCAAGGTCAGAGCCTATGCGGAGGCTGGAAGACCAGATGTAAACAGAGCAAGATGCTTCCAGATGGCCAGGAGCGGGGGGGCAAGCTGCAAAAGCCCACGCCAGTGGAAAACAAGGCTATGTTTGCTGGCACAGCTCCACCAAAGGCTAAAGGCACGTCTGATGGCCAGGAGCAGGGGGGCAAGTTGCAAAAGCCCTCGCCAGTGGAAAACAAGGCTATGTTTGCTGGCACAGCTTCACCAAAGGCTAAAGGCAAGCTGCAAAAGCCCACGCCGGTGGGAAACAAGGCCAAGGCCAGGTTTGTTATTGACTCTGCGGCCACGCGCCATCTCACCAAAGACCGCCATCTGTTCATCTCCTTCACACCTCAAGATGGAGAGGTCCAGCTGGCTGATGGAAGGACTTTGCAAGCTACAGGAGTTGGGACTGTGAAACTTGAAAGTCTGCATACTACCATTAGTAATGTACTTTTTGTTCCAGGAGCTGCGGACAATTTGATTAGTGTACCACAGCTGACTGGGCGTGGTTTTGAGGTTTCCTTCAAGAGGACAGTCTGTGTCATCAGAAAAGGCAAAGAGGACATGTGGCATGCAAAGTTGATGGATGGTTTGTTCTGTCTAACTTATGATGACAATGCTGTTATATCTAATGCTGATACTTGTTGTGTTGCACAAACTAACAAGGTTCTTCATGCAGGATGCATTCATGATGCACATCGAAGATTTTGTCACCTCTCTTGGCAAGCGCTAGCCAAGATGCCTGAGTTAGTTGAAGGTTTGGACATCAAACCTTGCAAATTTCACATGAAATGTGTATCTTGTGCAGAGAACAAGGTGAAGGTTGCTCCAAAAGGCAAGGAGTCTAGCAGGCAGGTTTCCAAACCCTACCAGCTAGTTCACGCAGACCTGGTAGGTCCTCTAGCGCCCTCTTTGGGAAGAGCAAGGTACTTCATGGTTCTAATTGATTCTTTTTCCAGGTACATTCATGTGTTTATGCTCGAGCAGAAATCGCAAGCATTTCCTAAGTTCAAGGCATTCTGTGCTTGGTTGGAGAATGCTCACGGTAAACGTATTGGTTGTCTGTTTACTGATCGAGGCGGGGAGTTCACTTCTCAGCAGTTTGAAGCTTTCCTGACTGAGAAGGGAATCCAGCATGACTTGTCAACGCCTAGATCGCCATGGATGAATGGGCTTGCGGAGAGAGCAAATCAAACGTTGCTGCAAGGCATAAAAACCTTGTTGCATGATGCCAATCTCCCTGAGAAGTTTTGGGGGGAGGCTTTGGCAAATTTTGTTTATACTTTTAACAGGAGACTGTCATCACCTATTGGCTGCACTCCCTATGAGAAGATGTTTGGTAAGCAACCTAATGTCAAACACATGAGAATCTTTGGTTCTGACATGTGGGTACACACCCCACAAAGCAACAAGCTTGGGAAGCGTGGGGCACATGGTTTGTTCATGGGGTACGAAAAAGGTGCATACAGGGTATGGATGACTAACTCTAAATCCATAAAGTTCACAAGGAGTGTTGAGTACAATCCTAAGTGGGGGGAAAATGTGGGAATTTTCCAGAGTTACCCAGAGGAGGATGAAGGTGATGTGAAGAAAGCAGATCATGCTGAGAAAGCTGAGGAAACTGAGGATGAGGATGATGATGATGATGATGATCAGAGTTCGAATTCCAGTTCAGTGGGCGGCGCTGCTGCTGCTGTCAGTGACAGTGATGACACAGCAGACTACAAGAGCGCAAAAGCCTCAGTCAGACCATCTGATGAGTCTGACAATGAACTGGAAGAACCACTGTTCACCATTGGTCACTATTCTCCTAAGAAGGAGGAGATGAGTCCAGAAGACTTGCGTCTGGTTCGCAGGTCTGAAAGGGCGACCAAAGGCAAACCTCCAAAGAGATTTGCTGATGAGTTTGCTAAGATGGCAACTGCTGTTCTTAGTAGCTCAGAGAAGGTGTGGGAACCTTCAAGCTTCAAAGAGGTCCAGGAGTTAACCTCTAAAGATGCTGAGCCTTGGCTTAATGCCATGAAGGCTGAAGTTGATTCCTTAAACAGGAACCAGACTTGGGAGCTGGTACCGGTAGTCCCAGGGATGAGACTGGTTGGCAGCAAATGGGTCTTCAAGGCCAAGACAGACCAGAATGGCAAGGTTGTCAGACACAAAGCCAGATTGGTTGCCAGAGGTTTTTCACAGGTACCAGGGCAGGATTACCACGAGACCTACTCACCCACGGTCAAATATGAGAGCATTCGGCTGATGCTCAAGATCGCTGCGGAGGAGAAACTGCATGTTTCCCATCATGACATTAATACAGCTTTTTTGTACGGGATTTTGAATGAGCAGCTGTACATGCTTCCACCTGATGGAATGCAGATACAGAAGGGAATGGTCTGTAAACTGCGGAAATCCTTATATGGTCTCAAGCAGAGTGCCAGGTGTTGGAACACAAAACTCACTGAAACGTTGCTTTCTCTAGGTTTTCACCAGGGCAAAGCTGATCCGTGTGTGTTTGTCAAGGAGGAGGGGCAAAACAAACTGTATTGTTTATGTTTTGTTGATGATCTTCTGATGTTTTGGAAGAATCAGGCTTTTTACCAAAGCACCCTAGCTCAGCTGAAGGAGCACTTTGACATGAAGGATCTTGGTGAGGTATCCAACTATCTTTCTCTGCAGGTGGAGAGGGACCAAGCAGGTAATTTTCTGGTACACCAAACACAGAAAATTACTGATGTATTAACCAGGTTGAATTTGGTTGATGCAAACCCAGCAGACACACCGATGGTGACAGGTTACCAGGTAGATAGTACTGCTGAAGCGTTTTCTGACACAACGCTGTACAGATGCATTCTAGGCAAGTTAAATTTCATTGCTAGATGTTCAAGACCTGACATTGCTGTAAGCACTAACCTGCTGAGCAGACATGCTAACAATCCTACTGTTCAGGATTGGAAAGCTCTGAAGCGCATAGCCCGCTATTTGAAAGGGACTATGCACTACAGGCTGAGGTTCACCAGTCAGAAGACTGGAGGTCTTGAAATCTTTGCAGATGCAAGTTTTGGAAGTGACACCACGGATGGTACAAGCACTTCTGGAGTATGCTACATGTACAACCACTGCCTGTTTGACTGGTTGTGCAAAAAGCAGACGACAGTTAGCCTAAGTTCCTGTGAAGCAGAACTCAATGCTCTGTCATTTTCACTCATGGATTGTGAATGGTTGATGCAACTGTTTAAGGACATTGGGGTTTCTGTGAAATGTCCTATACAAGTGTATCAAGACAATAGATCTTGTTTGGCTTTGCTGAACTCGGAGAGTTGCAAGCAAAGGACCAAGTACTTGCAGATTAAGCTACATCGTGCAAGAGAGTGTATTCAGAAAGGACTCATTCAGGTGTCCTACATGCCAGGAAATGAAATTCCTGCTGATCTGTTGTCTAAGGTTGTTAACAGAGAACAACTGAAGGTTTACGCACAAAGGTTGCAATTGGGTTGAACCACAGGTACTACAGGTTACACGGAAAGGGGGAGGATGTTAGGATATTTCCGTTCCACCTTAAAGGGAGCAGGATGTTTGTATAACAGCCTGCGTAAGTTCCTGTCTCACAGGATGTTTATGTTGTAAGTTCCTTTCGATTTTGGCTGTTTTGCCTGAGCAGTCGGAGCAGACGGTCATGCCTTCTTTGTTCTGACCAACGCTGAATAAAACTGTAAATATGCATGTCCTGCTCTCATGCTTGTGCAACTTTTTGCTGTGTGAATTCTGCTGTTATAGTGTGCACTAAGCCTGAGGCTTAGTGTCGCTGAATTGCTGATATTGCCTGACTACGGGAGGTTGATGGATCGTCCGGCACCGAGCTTGGGGGCTCAGATGGACTTTATCTCCCTGGCAGTATCCCAACAGAAACTGCACCCAGTATTCCACAGGTCATTACTGTCACCATATGGGGGGAAGGTGAAGGGGTATCCACACGGGGGCCAGTCTTAGAAGAAAGGGAAAGCAGCAACCATGTGGCGGAGATCATCGACTCCAGGTGGAAGGGTAATCAGGTGGAGTATTTGGTCGCGTGGGAAGGGGAACCGGAGTCGGAAAACACCTGGGTGACGGCAGAGGAGGTCAGTGACGAGATCTTGATCGAAACGTTCCACCAAAGGTTCCCCAGGAAACCTCAGCCAGTAGCGAGGTTCCGGAGGGAGTACTTTGGCACCACCGACGATGAGGAGGAACTGGAAGGATTCAGGGAATCGGAGTTGGAAGAAGGAACAGACTCTGATGAGGAGGAGTACTTGGAAACCGGAAACAGCAACAGGTGGAGGGAAGTGTTCGAAACTTCGGAAGATGGGGGAGGTTCTTTCAGGGGTTTTGCTCCCTCGCCTCCCGCAGAGGAGGGGAGGGAAGGGGGTGAAGGGGGCCCTGGAGGGGAGGTGGATGTCAGGGAACTGCCATCTGAGGAGCAGGAGGTGAAAGGGCTCACAGAGGGTGAGAGAGACCATTCAGCTGAGGAGGGAACCAGCAGGGGGAGAAGTGGAGTTCCAAGGGAAAGTGAGTCGGAGGGAGGGCTCAGAGACACTTCAAGCGAGAACAGTGGAGAGGTTTCAGGACCTCCCATAGGGACACCTACTCCTCGCCGGAAACTGTCACGCCGAGAGTCCAGAAGACGCGTTTCCGTTAAGGAGCTTTTATGCTGGAAGAAGTTCCGTAAACGCCCACTGTCCGATTCTACGAGCGACTGATGGAGCCATGCTTAAGGAGCTCCGTCACAGACAGAGGTTTGTGGACTTAGCCAAACTCTGAGGGACTAGGATTTTACGCACAAGCAGCTCACCATCCCATCACAGTCTGTATAGTTAAAGCTATGGTTTTCCCAGTAGTGATGTATGGAAGTGAGAGCTGGACCATAAAGAAGGCTGATCGTCGAAGAATTGATGCTTTTGAATTATGGTGCTGGAGGAGACTCTTGATAGTCCCATGGACTGCAAGAAGATCAAACGTATCCATTCTTAAGGAAATCAGCCCTGAGTGCTCACTGGAAGGACAGACTGTGAAGCTGAGTCTCCAATATTTTGGCCACCTCGTGAGAAGAGAAGACTCCCCGGAAAAGACCCTGATGTTGGGAAAGATGGAGGGCACAAGGAGAAGGGGATGATAGAGGACAAGATGGTTGGAAAGTGTTCTTGAAGCTACCAGCATGAGTTTGACCAAACTGCGGGAGGCAGTGGAAGACAGGAGTGCCTAGCGTGCTCTGGTCCATGGGGTCATGAAGAGTCGGATATGACTAAACGACTAAACAACAACAATGCTAAGATAGGTATGTTCAAATATATATTGCTGTGTGGTTGCAGAAAGCACTTAGAGTTTTGATTGGTTAAACAGTTAATTCTAGTAGGTTCTCTAGTGGCTCTTGTATGGTCGGTTAAGGGGTCACATGAGAAGCACCAAGTCACAGACTCTCTTTGGTGTGAGTGACTTCACTGTGATGACACAGCGCAGGATGATGGCTGTGCAATGAACACAGCTTGGGATCTTCTCTGGACACTATTGAGAAGAAACACTCTTGATGCTCCTTCTCCCAATGAACAGAGAGAGAGCAGAGCAGCGGTGAGTGAAGTCTCTGAATTGAAACAGAGAGAAGGACAGAAATTGAAAGTGGATTTCTTCAAATAGCTGCATAGCCTCTATCCTAAAGTACAGGCCGAGAGCATATCTGGAAGAGGGAGAGACACACGGTTGGGTTTAAAGCAAGAAGCTGTGCTTTTCTAAGCGAAGCTGAGCCTATGCTTGGATAAGCTTATGTTTTGAGAACGTGTTTCAATATATTATTCCTTTATCATCCCTTCTGCAAGTAAAGCTTCTGAACATTAAAGGAACATTAAGGCCTCCTTGTGCAAGGGGACGGCCCCTGCCTGCTTAGATGAGGCAGTGAAAAGACCACTTCTTAAGAAACCCTCCATTGAAAACTATATGGAATGACTGGCCAGTCACTAATCTCCCCTTCTTGGGCAAGGTTCATGAGTGAGTGATGGGCAGAGCCAGGCTCTCTTGCATGGAAACCATTTTCTAGAGCCCTTTAAGTCTGGGTTCAGGCCCAGTTTGGGCATAGAAACTGCTTTGTGGTCTTCTATGATAACTTCTGTTAGGAGAGAGATGGGGTGAATGTGTCCCTGTGAATTCTCCTTGATCTTTTCAGTACTATCAACTATGGGGTCCTTGTGCAGCAGTCTGAGTTGGGGGTGAGCAGCATTGCTTCCTACTGGTTCCAAGTCCTCCTTGCATGGTCGTTTTCAGAGGGTGATGCTTGGGGAGTGTCACTTGGCCCAGGGAGCCTTCCATGTGGGGCTCTACAGGGTTCAATTTTATCCCTAATTTTGTTTAACATCTACATGTGATTGTTGAGGAGGATTATCTAGAGTTTTGGAGAATGTTGTCAGCAATATGCTGATCACACACAGCTGTACTTCTCCTTTTCAATTGAATTGAATTGAATTAATTTTATAATGAATGATTTTAGAGTGTTGTTTGTGCTGTACTTTTGTACTGTTTTATTGTTGTTAGCCGCCCTGAGCCTGGCTTCGGCTGGGGAGGGCGGGATATAAATAAATTTTATTATTATTATTATTATTATTATTATTATTATTATTATTATTCACCTGCAAGAGTGACAGTTTATGTGCTGGATTGTTGTCTTGGTAATGGACAGGATGAGAGTCAATAAATCTGAAGCTCAATGCAGACAAGAGTGAGGCACAGTTTGTGGGTGGTTCCTTAGACCTGATGGATGGGAGGTTGTCTGCTCTTGAGGGGGCTGAATCCCCTCTGAAGGAGCAGGTTCACAGCTCTGGGGTACTACTGCTTGAGGCTCAGGTGGCCTCCATGGTGCAGAGCGTCTTTCATCAGCTTCAGCTCATGGCCAGGCAAAGCCTAACTAATGTTGCCTTTGCTCTGGTAACCTCTAGGTTAGACTAGAAGGCAAAAACCTTCCTCTTCAACCAGGCCTTAGGCTGGTTGACCTCCAGAGCCCTTTTAAATGTGTTGTGGAAGGGGAGATAATTGGATTGTTGTTGTTCTTAATGTTATTATATAGCCTCCACTGTTCAGCCTGGACACTGAGCTCCAGCTCTGAGAGCCTTCTGGCAGTTCCCTCATTGCATGTCCATCTGCTGTCAGCAACTCTCAGCTGGTTGCCAGGAACGTACAAAGACAAGGGAATGTTTCTTACCATCTTCAGTATTTACAGAGAGAGGCTATAGAACCCAGCCTCTTGGATAATGGTGTTGTCCTGAGTGAATCTCCACCCCTGTTTCTCCCACTTTCTCATTTTTCTCTCCTGCAGGTGCTACCAAGTGCCGTCTGTCTTTTAAAGCTCTTTGCTCTCTTACTTTCAAGACTCGCCAGGTTCTGGGAGAGAAGTGGGTCTGGAATACTTTCTAAAGACACTGTATCCATCAGCTGTCACCCCCTGCTGCTTTCTCCTCATCCTCTCCCATTATTTCCCAGCTTTCTCCCTCATCTGCCTCTGAGCTGTGACTTCCCTCAAACCCCTGTTGCAAATCTACACTTTCTTCCTCTCCCCCCTCCCTGGAGGGGTCAGGATAGGGAGGCAGGCTCCACCATTCCTCCTCTGCTGAGTCCCTGGTGCTATGAGAAGTGAGATTACAGGGAACCAGGCAGAGGGCCTTCTCAGTAGTGGCACTTCCCTGTGAAATGCCCTACTGTAAGATGTCAAGGAGAAGAATATCCATATATCCTTAGAAGACGTCTGAAGGTAGCCCAGTATCATGAAGCCTTCTAATGTGTAATGTTTTATTATATTTTTATATATGTTGGAAGCCACCAAGAGTGCCTGGGACAACCCAATCAAAGGGACGGGGAACAGTAACCATAACCATAACTATAACCATAAATGATGGATGGTATACAAATTTAAAAAATAATAATATTAATGATAATCTGGTTGGCACCTGTGAGAACAGGATGCTGGACTAAATGCATCATGGGCTGCATCCAGCAAATTATCTTTATGTTCTTATGTATTACTGTCTTTAGACTTGGATTTCTCTGCGAACCACTTTGAGCACAGATTGTGAAAAATGCTGTATATAAATGATGAGAGAGGGGTGAAAAAACTGAGTATGGAAAATATAAGAATTGGGACACACAAGGGATTTCCTTGGCCAGTTTTCTTCCAACAAATGTCTGTATTTTCTCATAATGCAACAATTAAAGGCATCAATGCAAGTTGACTCTTATTTGCTCCTCAGAATCAAGTGGTCTTTGCTGTTCAAGTCGGGCCTCAGAATGATTATGTACAATTTGGGGAAGAAGATGCAAGCGAGCAAGCCTGCACTGGAGGCCAAGATGCAGAAGATCTCCACAGCCACCATCTGCTTTCCTTTGGTGCTCAGATAAGAGGGAACAAAGGACAGCCAAACGCTGCAGAACACCAACATGCTGAAAGTGATGAACTTGGCTTCGTTGAAACTGTCTGGCAACTTCCTGGCCAGGAAAGCCATGGTGAAGCTGACACTGGCCAGGAATCCCAGGTACCCCAGGACACAATAAAACATGGGGGCAGAGCCTTCGTTGCATTCCAGGATGATTTCCTCCGCCAGAGAGTTCATGTCCACATCTGGGAAGGGAGGAGCCGTACAGAGCCAAACAGCACAAAGACTGGCTTGAAGTGAGCAGCAACCCAGAAGAACAGAGTTGGCCAGAGATTTCCCCACCCATTTCCTCATCCTGGATCCTGGTTTGGTGGCCATGAAGGCCAGAACCACCGTGGTGGTTTTGGCCAAGACACAAGACACCGCAATGGAGAAGATGATGCCAAAGGCCGTTTGTCGTAAAGAGCAGCTCACTGGGTGAGGCTGGCCAATGAAGAGCAAGGAGCAGAGGAAGCAGAGCAAGAGGGCAAGGAGCAGAGTGTAGGTGAGGTCCCGGTTGTTGGCTTTGACAATGGGAGTGTCCCCGTTCTTAGAGAAGACGCCAAGGACCAAGGCTGTGACCAGAGCGAAGAGCAGAGCTAAGGCAGCTAATGTGAATCCCAAAGGCTCTGTGTAGGAAAGAAAATTGTGGGTCTTGGGAATGCATTGATCTCTGTTGTGGTTTGGAAATTGACCTTCTTGGCATTTGAAACAATAATCCGCATCTAAAAAAGTCAAATAAATGATATATGAGTTTGAATAAACAAGTCAACCTTTTTTTTTGTAATGAAATAGATTCCTCAATCTCCAATGACATTTCAACTTTCCTTTGAAAGAAATATTGCTTCTGCTCCTAACACACAATTATGAGCCACTAATTAGTTGGAAACAAGTATCAGAGATAAGTGGGTAAAATGCAACGGGTATTTTTTCTTTATAAACCATGTTGTTGTTTAGTCGTTTAGTCGTGTCCGACTCTTCGTGACCCCATGGACCAGAGCACGCCAGGCACTCCTGTCTTCCACTGCCTCCCGCAGTTTGGTCAGACTCATGTTTGTGGCTTCAAGAACACTGTCCAACCAATAAACCATATAGGTGGTATCAATCACATCGCCAGGAATTTTGGAAGCAAAGTATTGATGACTGTTAATATGGTACCATTAAAAAAAGCAAACGGTCATCTCTGCTGAAAAGTGAGAAGCCCACCATGATATCTTGGAGGAGCAACATTTGATTTGTGTTTCTGGCTCTTGCCCCTAAAATTTTGGGGATGGAGGGTTAGGGAAGTCTTCCCTGACTTTGCAAGCTGTGGCAGGTGGAGAGCAGGCAGAGAACATGCCAATTTCCACAGGTCTACTATGGAAAGGTTAAAGTTGTGGCTCTCGTTTGCCCAACTCTCTGTGTCTGTCTTCTTTCTTCCAGATCTGAGTGCAACTGCTGTCCTGTTTGGGAGTACTGAATTGTTATTAAGGGGCATCTGTTGAAATAGACTAGGAAGCATTTTATAAAAGAGCAGCTGATGTCTCCTACCCGTTTGATTTGAAATCATCCCATCTGGACATGAAGCACAGTTATAGCAACAAAATGGCAGCCCCTCCTTCTTTTTCCGGCTGTAGCCTGGCTGGCACCGATCATTACACAAACCAAGGGGCAGCACCTAGCCAGAAAGAGAGAAGAAGAGGAAACTCCCTTTTGCATGGTAAAGAACACAATTTGAACCAAGGAGACGAGATCATTTGGCAGATTCACCTTATTCCAGAATGGTGATGTATGTGTGAATGAATTATAATATACCGTATTTTTCGCTGTACAGGATGCACCCGACCATAGGATGCGCCTTGTTTTAGAGGGGGAGAACAAGAAAAAAAAATTCTCCCCCTCTCTGCCCAGCGCCCCTTCAGCAAAGTGGCAGGAGGTGCTGTGCAGAGAGGGGGAGATTTTTTCCCCCCTTGTTCTCTCCCTCTCAAACAAGGTGCTGTTCGAGGTAAGTTCAGTTGCCTTCAGGCGGCTACCTTGGAAGCCTGGAGAGCGAGAGGGGTTGGTGCGCACCCCATTAGCTAAAGTGGTGTTTCAGGTTAATAACAGGATGGATGTTCACCATTTAATGGTCCAGCCAAAGTCCAGCCAAAGGCAACTCTGGGGTGTAGCGCTCATCTCCCTTTTCAGGCCCAGGGAGCCAGCATTTGTCCACAGATAGTTTCTGGGTCATGTGGCCAGCAGAACTAAACCGCTACTGGTGCAACAGAACACTGTGACAGAAACCAGAGTGCACAGAAATGCTGTTTACCTTCCCACCACAGTGGTACATATTTATCTGCTTGCACTGGTATGCTTTCAAACTGCTAGGTTGCCAGGAGCTGGAACACAGCAACGGGAGCTCACCCTGTTGTGTAGATTTGAATTGCTGACCTTCTGATCAACAAGGGGCTCAGTGGTTTAGACCACAGCACCATCTGAGTCCCTGTGTAAGAGTAAATCCTATGAAACCAAGCAAGACTGATTTCTCAGAAGACATGGGGATGGTAATTTTCCCATTTGTGAAAGAACAGTTTTTGTCTTGTTGTGTTCCTCTTAGCCTAATGTCAAATGTATATGTTTTCTATTCTGCCCGCTCAGCCAACTCCCTTTATTTCAGAATTGGTGGTTTTTCACTGTTCTATTTCCATTCAGTTTCCCTTCTGCTTCACTCCCAATATTTACTGTATTTTTTGCTCCATAAGGTGCTCTTCCCCCTCTTAAAAAGTAAGGGGAAATGTGTGTGCATCTTAAGGAGCAAATGCAGGGGGGAGGCAGGCAGGAAAAGCCCCCAAAAGCCGCACACAAGCTCCGCACGGCTCTTGCGGGCTTTTCCTCAGGAGAGGAAAATCGCCGCTGCACGATTTCTGTTCTCATCCTGAAGCAAAGTTCTTAACCTGAGGTACTATTTCTGAGTTAGTGGAGTCTGTAACCTGAGGTACCACTGTACTCTGACATTAATGTGACCTAGCTAAGCCTGGCAGGAGACCTTACTCTATTGTAGCAACCCCTTCATGTGTTAACTGGACTTAAGAATGTTATTAATATCAGACATTATTCTTGTATTTGTATTCATAATATTAATAAAAATGCTCTCTTTTTACAAAACCAAGAGTCCACTCCCACCTGATTGAATGCTTTGTGCCATGTGATGGCTTCTTCATCCATGCTGAAGTCCACATAGTGCAATTCCTGTGGTTCTACCTTTCCTACTTTCACTCGCAAGAAGGTTTGGTTGGGGAAAGTAACCCAGTTCAGAACATCAAATCCAGCTGCCAATTCCCCATTCTCATCAAAAGACACAAAGTCCCCAGCACTGTTGTTGAAGGAGATGCTCCTCAGGAAAGAGGAAAGCTAGACAGAATAAAACAAGGCAAAGGAAAAGTATCAATCAAGGCAAAGTTCAAAAAGTAAAGAAGGGAAAAGCTTTATTGCTTTTAGAAAGGAAAAAGTATCAATCCATATATGTCACATATTGGAAAGGACTGAAAAAATGGTGTGGTCTAACATTGGAGCACATATGGATTTCTTGGAAGTACAGTTGGTCTGACACTTAAATATTTGAGGTTTCAGCTCTGGGGGTCCATGAGCAAAAGTAGAATCATGCAAAGTCAGGAGCCCCTGGAACTGCCCTCCACAAGGCAGAGGGGGGCTTCCTGGCCTCTGGGAAGGTTGCAGGAGGACCCTGGAATGCTCCCAGAGCCCTTTAGGACCTTCCAACAGCCTGGGAAGCAAGGGGGCACCTTCTTTGCTGATCACTGAGATGCACCCAGTGGCCTTGTGTCTCCTTTCCCGAAGCTGGTATGGAGTGCACTGCCCTGCTCACCTGGCCTTGGGAGGGAAGCGCCCTCATGCCTCCTTCCCAGAGCCCAGCAAGCAAGGGGGAGGGCTGCACACCCAGGACCCTCCCTGGACCTGCTGAGAGCCTGGTAAGAAAGGAAGACCTTCTGGGAGGGCAGGGGGAGGGGGGAAAGAAATAGAGAGCAGGTAATGGTGAGTTTTCCCTGCTGTCCATTCTTTATTTACTTTTCCCCACCAACATGAGGTTGCAATCCCATATGTAAACTGAGCGTAAATTGTGGGCCTCCTGTAAAAAAGGAATATTCCAGGAGCATGTTAAGAAATTGACCAGACATTTGAAAATAGCATGTAAGTTCTTCTTTGGTGCAGAAACAACTGCTGGCTCTAGAAGATCGTTGTTGTTGTTGGACTTAACAGTTTGGCAGTCAGTGGTAGAAGCAAACCTAAATGCTGCCCAAGGAAAGTACTGGAGAGGTTCTTCCTGGATAAAAACCTACCATCTTTCTGATATTAACACATCATGAGCCCCAGTTTAACATGCCTCCTTCTTCACCACTCCTGACATATCAGCACCACAAACACATAGGACAGCAGAACATGCAGCTCCTTCCACAACATTGTTGAGTTCTACAAAGAGGTGACATTTCTGTGTGAGGAAGAGCAGGAGGAGATCCTTCCACCTCTGCAACTTGAAGGGAAAGTACAGGGAATATATAGATTCTGGCTCCAACTTGAAGGCAAGGGAAAACAGGGATGCACTGAAAAGAACATTTGTTTTGTGCAGGAGAGGTAAATGTTGTAGGAGGTGTTTTCCTTCTGTGTGTATTCAGTCTATGGACTGTGTGTCATCACCCATCAGATTAGCCCAAGCAAAGATTTATTCCTAATATGAAATCTTACCTGCCAAGGTTGCAGTTTGGGAGGATCGAGTCCACCTCTGCCTGACGTCCTTCTGTGTTTTGGCCTGGATGAGAGAACCTTGTGCAAAGTATATGCAATGGCATAAACCGCATTATAGGTACTGTCACTTTGACCAGTCATGGTCATTTCAAAAATGGGCCCAGGAAGGCTCTCCAGACTCTCTTTGCCAGTGCATGTGTCTCTGCTTTCATTGGGGTTATTGGGAACAGAAAATAAGCAGTTGAATGTCTTTTCCCAAAAAGCCTGGAGGAACCCATCTCCATTTGGAGAGTTGGGATTTAGGGTCTGAAGGAATTCTTTAAATCCCTGGACTTTTTCTGTGTGGATTGCAAAAGACAGGGCACCATCAAAGACTTGAATATCACTATACCTTAGCATTGTTTCTGATGCGAAGGCCCATTGGGCCGTCAAAATCCACACTCTGCCTTTATAATTCTCTGCAATATCTTCAGCTAATGAAGAAAAATAAATCATCCATTTCACACCTCCAGTGGTCTGAGGTTCTGCATATATAACTAATATATTGACTTTTGAGAGCAGCAGGAAAAAGCGATTGAGTTCCAATTCATTCATTAGTGGTATCCCTTGAGATAAGGATTGTACTTTTTCCTTGAAGGCTGTGCAGACTCCATGCTGGGAAAGCATTGGCCCTAAGATTTGTATAAACCTATCTCCATTTTCATCATTTGATGCAAAAAGTCCAACCCACGTCCATTGGAAATGAAGAAGTAGCTTGACAATCCCTGCATATTGATATTTCTCATTGGGCACCGTCCGGAAGAAGGTTTGGAGCTGCAACTCGGTCCTCCTCACTGGAGCTAATGCACAATAAGCAATCTAAGGAAGAAATCAATCTCACAAAAATGGGAGAGTTATAGCAAAGGGTTAGGATTCATCCCAAATAGGGGGGAAAAAGGGTTTGAAAAATGAGGTAATGTTATAAGCTGTAATGCTTTAAATGAAGGATTTGCTGAACAAAGAACTCTAATTGGGATATAAGGAGGAGAAGTATGAGGAGGTCTGAGAAATTCGTTATTTAAAAGTATGATTTATGAACTTTATGTCTTTTTAAATGTTTTTGTTTGTTCTGTTTTTGTTTGTTTGTTTAAAAAATGGGAAAATCTAATAAATATTCTTAAAAAAAAAAAAGGATTCATCCCAAATAACTGCCTGAAGTGGAAGCCATGAGAATTTATTGAAGGTAAAAATATATTATTTAGTTTTTTATATCGAGGAATTTAAATGAATGTAATAATAATACCAATATTAGTAATAATAATAATATTATTTATTTATTTATACATACATACATACATACATACATACATACATACATACCCTGCCCACTCTGGGTGTCTCCCAACAGAACATTAATAACACAAGAAAACATCAAACATTAAAATCTTCCTCAGATATCTTGTAAGCAAGTGTTAGGACATAAAACCCTGAATCCATTACTCATCAATGACAACATCTTGGTCAGGTTTATCATTTACAATGAAGTATGTAGAAAGTGAAATATTTCTTAAGTGATATTAGATCTATGAGGATGAAATGCTCAAATCTTTTGGTCCCTAATTCCAACAATACTGTAATTTCTTCTCAGAATTGCCCTTTTGATTAACTACTCTTTTGCGGTAAGGTACTAGATAAGGTCAACTAATTTTATGGAAAGCATCAGACATTTGAGGAAAATTCATTTTCTTATTTTTCTTCTACATTGGTTGATTATTTTGCATCCCCCTCCCCACAGAGTATTTTGTTTAGTTTGATTGCAACTACTTGGGAAGGGAACAAAATAAAGACTTCACATTTTCCTTTAGTTTGTGGTGAAATACACCACTAAACTTGTGCAAGCTCTGGACATTTCCCTACAAGTTCTGCTTCTTTGGAAGGAAAAAAGTAAAGCTCAACAAAAGTGTGGATGGCTTGCCTGCCCAGAAACTCCTTTATACCTGGACATCATGGTTCACTTCCTGAGTGAGGAAGCTATGGCCCTCCTGAACTTCCTGGACTCCAAGTGGTCATCCTTGACCGTTGACTTATAGAGGCTGGGGCTAGTGGGCAACACATGGACAAGGAACATCCCTGGTGTGCAGCTTCCTGGAAGGAGGATTCCTACTGGTGCATTTGCACTGCACCAACCTCCCTCTCTCTCCCTTTCCCTTCTTCCTTCCAGACGAGCTGCAGTGGCACTTGTGACAGGAAGTCAGGTGAGCACCAAAGCCCTTCCAACCACGACTGCAGAGCTCCCTGCACCAAATGGAGACCATCAATATCAGTGAGAGACCTTTTTATTTTCCAAGTACGATCTTTTTACCAAAAAATGTGCAAAGTAATACATTTGTGTATCAATTATGTATTTTTCTTGCACACTTCCTTTTTCAGAAAAGTGAACCAAGGTTAAAGGAGGTATGGAGAACCAGAAGATAATTATTGTACCAGAGACAGGAAAGCTTTACAGCTCACATACTCACTATCTCCCGCTTGGACTACTGCAATACACACTACATGAGGCTGCCTTGGAAGGTGATCTGGAAACTGCAACTAATCCAGAATGCGGCAGCCAGACTGGTGACAGGGAGTGGTTGCTGAGACCATATAAAACCAGTCCTAAAGTATTGACATTGGCTCCCAGTATGTTTCTGAGCACAATTCCAAGTGTTGGTGCTGACCTTCAAAGCCCTAAACGGCCTCGGCCCAGTAGACCTGAAGGAGCATCTCCATTCCCATCGTTCAGCCCAGACACTGAGGTCCAGCTCTGAGGGCTTTCCAGCGTTTCCCTCACTGTGAGAAGCGAAGTTACAGGGAACAAGGCAGAGGGGATTCTTGGTAGTGGCACCCACCCTGTGGAACACCCTCCCATCAGATGTCAAGGAAAGAAACAACAGCCCTGTATCAGGAAGTTTGTTTGATGCTTTACTGTGGTTTTATAACTTGGTTGAAGCTATCCAGAATGGCTGGATCAACCCAGTAAGATGGGTGGCATATTATTATTATTATTATTATTATTATTATTATTATTATTACTACTACTACTACTACTATTATACCTGTGCTATCTTGTAGATGCCTAAGATTGTAGTCATGTGAAGGGAGATGTCAGAGTCAAGTGCTCCAATAACAGCTATCATATTTCTTTTCTTGTCACATTTGAAGTTGGGGACAATCCTTTCTGTGGTGGACAGAAGTTTCAGGGTGTTCTGATAAGTCATCTTTTTATTTACGAAGCTATCAAAGAGGTGAAACCCAAAGCTTATATTCGGTACGATGTTGGGGTTCTCATTGACTTCTTTCACAGCAAACGCCAGGGAGAGGCTATTTTGGTAGTCCTTGAGTGTCGAGCTAATAAGAGTTGTACAATTTGTCAGAGGTATTGAGCTTTTCTACCTTTTAAGCACAAAGGTGATTTTTCTGGCTTTTTCCAGCGGATTCCAAAAAATAATAATAACACAAATAAGCAAAAAACCCTCATCTGCGTTGTGCTTCCTAACACTTGATAATGGAAATCCACGGTCAGTATTCAGTCAGCTTTAGGAATATACCATCTAAAAAGCATTCAGGTTTTTTTTTGAAAATGATGTATAGATGGTATTGAACAAGAACTAATGAATGCTGGAAATGTAAATAGAAGGAAGGTACTTTTCACCATGATGTGGGCTTGCTGATCAGAAGGTCAGCGGTTCAAATCCTAGTGATGGGGTGAGTTCCCGTTGTCCAGTCCCTGCTCCTGCCAACCTAGCAGTTCGAAAGCACGTCAAAGTGCAAGTAGATAAATAGGTACCGCTCTGGCGGGAAGGTAAACGGTGTTTCCGTGCACTGCTCTGGTTCGCCAGAAGCGGCTTAGTCCTGCTGGCCACATGACCCGGAAGCTGTACGCCGGCTCCCTCGGCCAGTAAAGCGAGATGAGCGCCGCAACCCCAGAGTCACCCACGTCTGGACCTAATGGTCAGGGGTCCCTTTACCTTTACCTTTACTTTTCACCACACGTAAAGTGGTAAAGGCTTTCTGGGAAATGATATATAATGAATTAAAGAAAATGTTTAAAAGTACTTTTGTTAAAAAACCAGAAGCCTTTTTATTAGGTATAGTAGGTAAAAGAAACTAAGGGAAGATAAGAGACTTTTGATGTATGCAACAACTGCAGCAAGAATTATTTTAGCCCCCAAATGGAAACAACGAGAAGTACCAACCAAAGAAGAGTGGCAGACAAAAGTGATGGACTTTGCTGAACTGGTGAAGCTGACAGGGAAAATCTGGAACTAGCAAGGTCAAGTATTCCAAAAAGACTGGAGGAAATATATATGGCATTTGAAAGATCACTGTAAGCAATTAACATCACTAGCAGGGTTGGGTGAAGACTTGTACTGTGGTACCTCAAGTTACAAACACCTCAGGTTACAAACTCCGCTAACATGGAAGAGTTACCCCGAGTTGAGAACTTTGCCCCAGGATGAGAACAGAAATCGTGTGCCGGAGGCAGGAAGAGGCCCCATTAGCCTGTAGTTAAGAACAGTTTCAGGTTAAGAACGGACCTCTGGAACAAATTTTGTAACTAGAGGTACCAGTGTAATGTGAAATTTTCTTCCTTTTTTATTTTAACTTTACTTTTAATGTTTTTTGTAATAAGTGGACTTAAAATTGGAAAACGTATAAAATGCACTGATACAAAGGTTAAATTTGAAAGCCATGAGGCAGGAGGGAAGGAAGTCGAAAGTTGGAAAGAGCCATGGAAGTAAAGTTGATACCAATGATGTGATTGTATATTACAAAATGGAAAACCAATAAAAATCATTATAAAATAAATAAATATAAAGTATTTGATTTAATCAGACATAACTAAAAAAAAGAGGTATTATAATTTATGTAATAGAAAATTAGAGTTGAAGCTCTTATTTGAAGATGATGAAGGCAGAATAACTGCAATAAAAGTAACATCCCAAAAAGAAGAAAATGTAATCATAGGAATCTATGGACCAAATGAAAGGAAAGCTGAATTTTACAATAAATTAGAGGAGAACAGAAGAAGAAGAGAAGAAGAAGAAGAAGAAGAAGAAGAAGAAGAAGAAGAGGAGGAGGAGGAGGAGTTTGGATTTGATATCCCGCTTTATCACTACCCGAAGGAGTCTCAAAGCGTCTATATTCTCCTTTCCCTTCCTCCCCCACAACAAACACTCTGTGAGGCGAGTGAGGCTGAGAGACTTCAGAGAAGTGTGACTGGCCCAAGGTCCCCCAGCAGCCGCATGTGGAGGAGTGGAGACAAGAACCCGGTTCCCCAGATTACGAGACTACCGCTCTGAACCACTACACCACACTGGCTCTCAGCAAGAGAACAAGAAAATAAAGGAGGGAGATTACCATATACCTTCTTCCAAATAGTAGAAAATTTTAATCTGAAGGATATGTGGAGAGCTAAACACCAGAACGAGAAAGAATTTTCTCATTATTCGGAGTAAAAAAAAATATCAGGGGGAGGAATTGATGTGATTTGGGCGTTAATTTGTTATTAAATATAAAAAAGCAGAAATCCAACTGAGAATAATCTCTGACCATAACCCAATGACTTTAAAAATGAATGATGGAAGACAAAGAATAAATAGATGGAGAATGAATGAAAACATCCTAAATGATGAGGATATCCTGGAAAAGACAAAGAAGACTTTGAAAGAATGCTTCAAACTCAATTTAAACCAACGTACTGAAATTAATATCACATATTAGGCTAGCAAAGCAGTCATACAAGGTTACCTTATCCAAAGAAATGCATTTCAAAGAAGAGGGGAAAAAGAATTAATTAGGAAAGAGATAAGCATGAATGAAAAAGAGTTAGCCAAAAAATCAAAAATTGAAATACCAAAACAAAATATAAGAATACTTCAAACCCAACTTTCCAGGATTTTAAATTACGAAACTGAACAAAAGATAAAGAAATTAAAACAAAAGAGCTTTGAATTTGCTAACAAGCCAGGAAGAATGCTAGCATGGCAACTAAAGAAAAAAACAAAAGGAAAAGATGATAGAAAAACTAATAGAGGGAGGAAAAGTCATAGATGACCCAAAGGAAATAAGTAAAAAATGTACAAACTACTACAAGAATTTATATAAGGAAGAAATTGGGAATCAGAAGGAAATTGAATAAAGGAAAAATTCCAGAAACATGGCAAGAAGCCTATAATACTCTGGTTCCCAAACAAGGAACAGACCTGACAACAATAAAAATTACACACCTATGTCATTATTAAATAATGATTATAAGTTATTTGTGGATATAATGGCTAACAGGTTAAAAAGAGTTCTCAATGACACAATAGACAAAGATCAGACAGGCTTCCTAACAGGAAGACAGATGTGTAGCAACGTAAGAAATATAATTGACATCTTAGAATATTCGGACACAAGAACAGAGAAGAGGGCAGTTTTGATGTGTGTGGATGCAGAAAAAGCCTTCGACAACATATCGTGGAGTTATATGAAAATATATAGAGAAATTATGGGATTTGGAAAGCTATTCAGTTGGGGTATAGAGACAATATACCAGAATCAGAGTGCGAGATTGATTATAAATAATGAAATAACTGAAGGCTTTAGAAGAAGTAAAAGGACAAGGGAAGGCTGCTCTCTGTCACCACTCTTGTTTATTATGGAAGTAGAAACACTAGCAATCACAATAAGGAAAGATCAAGAAATAAAAGGAAAAGTAGTGGGATGTAAATCTTTTAAAATAAAGGCATTTGCCGATGATCTTATTATAACAACAGAGAATCCAGTAAAGAGCCTAAAAAAAAACCTCTGGAAAGAATATATGACTTTGCGAAAGTGGCGGGATTTAAATTGAATATAAATAAAACGAAGCTGATGAGCAAAAACATGTAAATCCAAGAGAAAGAACTTCAAAAATTTTCGGGAATAACAATAGTAAATAAGATTAAATATTTAGGAATTTGAATTACAAACAAAAACGCCAATTTATTTAATGCCAACTACTCTAAAACCTGGAAGGATATTTAAAAAGACCTGGAAATATGGAACAGACTAAAATTGTCTCTCTGGGGAAGAATATCCATGGTAAAGATAAATGTTCTCCCAAAGATGATATTTTTGCTTCAAATGATACCGTGGTAAGGGGAACAGAATGCTTTAAGAGGTGGCAGAAAGACCTATTGAGATTTATCTTGCAATGCAAAAAACCCAGGATAAAACACAAATTATTAATATATAGTAAGGAAAGAGGGGGATTTGCATTGCCAGACCTGAAGCTTTATGACGATGTGGCCTGTTTAAGTTGGTTAAAGGAATGGACGTTATTGCAAAACTCTGATTTACTAGATTTGGAGGTTTTTGACAATTGTTACGGGTGGCATGCTTACTTGGGATATGAAAAGGTTGAAGTCCATAGAGGCTTCAAATTGAGGATATCAGACATCAATTAAATGAGGCGTTTAAGGTAGATAAGAAAAAAGGATTTGCAACAGTAGAATCAAAACTGGCTAAGGATCCAACACAAAGTAAGACAAAAGTAATATCCAAAATGTATAGACTCCTATTAGAATAGGAAGTTAAAGACGAGGAGGTCAAAGAAGTTATGACTAAATGGGCAATTGATTTTGGAAAAAACTTTCAAATGTTGGCATGGGAAAGATTGTGGAAGAGAGAATGGAAATTTACAGCCTGTTATACATTAAGGGAAAATTACATGAAAATGTTCTATAGTTGGTCTATAAAACCCAGCAAATTGGCAATGTTTATTTTGGTTTCCGATTTGGGTTTCAAATGTATAATTTTTATTGTGCAAGAAAATCAATAAAAAGTATGAATGGTAAAAAGCATTTAATTTTGTGCAGAACATTCACATCCTGCAACACACACATATGAAAGTTATTTGCTTATCTCTTATGATTAATAGATCAGACAAACTTAGAGGTATTAATTTCAGTTGGTCTACTTTGCAAATACCTCAGTTAGATACTTTGTCTTGTAAAAAAATATGTTTGCAATACTTCAGTTATCTTTACTCAATATTGTTTAAACGGTACAGCTGGGAATATAATCCAGAATCTATGATATTCCTGTCTCACAGCATCTGTGACTGACAGATGGAATGATACTGATTGTGAATGTGGGGACCAAGTTTTGCTGCAAAGTAAAACCATCCATCCTTGGTGTGAAGGGAAACACAGAGGGAGGATGAGGATCAAGCATGAGATCAGGTGAGGAGAAAGCAGAAGAGGCAGAAGACAGAAACCTCCAGATGAGGAATAAAGCAACATAGGAGAAGATGCTATTATCACAAGATAGAGAAAATAAACTGTATTTTTAACCTTCATACATGGAAAAAAGTCAAATGTTTTCTGAGCATGCCAAGGTTTGTATGGTGTAAAGAAAGGGTAAATGGTGTAGTTGTAGCCTATAGTAGCAGATAGAAGTGTACTCTAGAACAGATATGAGTTATTTCCTTACAAAAGGTCATCTGTGAATTGTGTGTTTGGATGGTCCTGGAAATTCTTTTCTTCAGATGCATAGCCAAAAGTATTAATAATTCCTCCAATGGTTAGGTCCCCTTTCTGATAATACTGGTATGGAAACTGGAAAGGGTCCGTCATGGTGCATCTCTCAGAGTCTTCCTTGCACTCAGTTGGAGGCATCTGGAGCCACAGGAAGAGAAGGAGCAGCAGCAGAAATGCTCCTCTCATCTTGTCCAACACTTATGCAGAAAGGCAGATTTCTCTCTCATCCATTATAAATTGCATTACGAGAACTTTAATTTAATAGCCCTGGATTACTTTGATTAAGGGAAAGTGCCAAAATTCAGACCCATGAAAACCTGTGTGTTCAGAATTTCTTATTGGGGCTCTGAATATCACAGGATTTATTTAATGTATGTTTTTACCCTCTGACTTTGTTCATGGTCTGACATGGGATTTGGCAAGATGGATGATGACACCCATCAGTTTGAGATAATTACTGGTTCCAAAGTTATCTCCTTTGAGCATTGTGCTCTGTGAGACAAAATAATAAGAACAAAATAATCATACATTTCTCGTTGAGTAGTGTACTGGGAATGGCGAGTCACAGGAAAGCAAGCAGCCCACCTGCAAACCGGTAATCTGAAGGGAGCTCCCTAGTTTTCCCAAATCTCTTCCTCAATCACAATTTTCCCTCAAGTATCACCAATGGATTTTGGACCTCAGGAGTGTACCAACAAGAGCAGCAGCAGCAACAACTGGTGTATCCTTGTACACCAGTTAAGGGGAGGCAGAAAAAGTTAAAATAATGCAGACTTCAGTTGCAGGTGCAATACAGGGTGTTACATTTCCTCACAAAATAGAGTAATGGTTAATATTTGCCTGACATTTATGTTGCATGTCAAGGTAATATATATATATATATTTACAGGGTATTACATTTCCTTAGAAAATAGCAGAATGATTAGTGTTTGCCAGACATTTGTGTTTCTAAACACTTCAGAAAACCCTTCTTGCATGAACCAACAGCTTAATCTGACTAGTTATATGTAAAGATGTGGAGAAATGCATATGGAGAAATGAATTTTGTCATCTATAGTAGGAGAGCAACGCGAGGGACCCAGCAGGTGACAATGGCGGCGTAAATGCAGGGGTGCAACTTGAAACATAAAAGACAATTTAGAAGGTGAGTGACAGAGACAATCTGAAGGTTTAAGTGCAATTAAACTCCCATTGCTGAAGGGCAATGGGACATAATATACCAGATCTTTCTTGGGCTTTCACAGTTACCCAGCAGTGTGAGGTTTGGGTTCAATGTGAGCATTCTTGGAGCAGTTCCATTCTTGCGTGGTCAAACATTCTTGGGCTTGCAGACAGTAAGATGTCCCTGGTGATGGAAGCAGCCAAGGGAAAGGCTCTACTGGGGGACAAAATGTTGGCAAGGTGTTAGAAGTTCTCTTGAGCTCTTCTCAGTGTGGCTCCTAAGCAAGGGTTCCTAACCTGGGTTCTTATGAACCTTCCCAGCTCCTTGAAGAACAGAAAGCTGGCTCCCAGAGGAATGGTGGGTTTTGTGTTGTGTTGTGGTTGCAGGGACAGACCTGATGGATGTGCATGTGGTGATTCCTTCAGAGAAGAAAGAAAAAGCAAGGAGCCGGGCGTAGCTGCAATAATACAGCAGACCTATTTATGAATGAACTGCACTGTTTTCTGAATGAACCATTCAATAAAGCAGTTGAATTAGTGGTTTTTACCTCTAACAGTGAGTTTTGTGTTCTGCTTGTAAAGTGGTGCCTTGGGTTACTCGCTTAATTCGTTCTGGAGGTCTGTTCTTAACCCGAAACCATTCTTAACCTGAGGCGCACTTTTGCTAATGGGGCCTCCTGCTGCCGCTGCGCCGTTGGCGGGTGCTTTCCGTTCTCATCCTGGGGCAAAGTTCGCAACCCGGAGCAACTTCCAGGTTAGCGGAGTTTGTAACCTGAAGCATTTGTACCCCGAGGTACCACTGTATTTTCCCATTGCCGCTACTGTCTGATAAAAATGAGCGAGGAGAGAACAGACAACTGGGCCATTGGGCGGCGGGGATTAATGTTCGGTATAGGGGTTTAATATGCTAAGATAGGAATGTTCAACTATATATTGCTGTGTGGTTACAGATTGGTGTGATTTTTGATTGGTTAAACAGCTCATTCTAGTTCTCTCGTGGCTCTTGTGTGATTGGTTAAGGCGTCACATGAGAAGCACCAAGTCACAGACTCCCTTTGGTGTGAGTGACTTCACTGTGATTGAGGCAGTGGATGTCAATTGCCCCCTGCCCCCATCACGTAAGCAGAAACAGCTATGCTGATAATGGCACTGTAACAAAATGCATCCAGGCCAAGGCCAAAAAGGCACAGCAGAAGTTAGCAGTAAAGAAAAGTTAGATGGGGCTGTGTCAGCAAGACAGCAGGTCAGTATGCCATGTATGCTAGAGCGCAGGGGCCGCACTGCGGCAAATAGTATCCAATGAGCTTCTTTCAGCAACAGTCTGCTTGCTTTCTGATGAAAGGGGTTTGGGGAGCATGACTGGCTGAAATGGTAATGCTTTGTGTGTATAACTTATAAAGGACCCGCAGGAACAACGCCCAGGGTTCCAGTCTTTTGGGAGTGATTCCATTGGAAATGCTTCAATGCAAAGTGAATAATGTTTTGGATTCTCTCCTCACCTCGACTCGTGTCCTTGTTCTTCCGTACACAGGATCGGCCAGCTTTCTTGCAACAGTACAGGAAGATGACTGTGCAATGAACATAGCTGGGAGAGAAGTCTTGGGATATGAGAAGAAACACTCTTGACTCTCCTTCTCCCAATGAATAGAGAGAGAGCAGAGCAGCGGTGAATGAGGTCTCTGAAGTGAAAGAGAGAGAAGGAGGGAAATTGAAAATGGATTTCTTCAAACAGCTGCATGGCCTCTATCCTAAAGAACAGGCCGAGTGCTAATCTGGAAAAGTGTTAGATGTGGGTCTGAGAACCTCAAAATAAAAAAAATCTGAACAAAACTGGTAAAGCAGAAAAGAGTTTATTGATGACAAAATGCTCTTGCAAGAGCAGGTGTCCCAAAAGTAGGCACACTCAAAACCGACAAAGCGTGAACTTATATTCCATATTACTCGAAGCACAGGTGCCCTTCCTTAACTTCCCGTTGGCTGAGATACCACAAGATTTACAGCCCATCACGACGACCTAATAACTCTACCCTTATTTAGCTTATATCCCTATGCAATTATTTGCTAAGCAAAGCGAAAATACCTGGAGATAAGTGTGAATTGGTGTCTATACTTGCTGGTGATTGTCTACCTATCACACCCAAATCCTGACCACTAGCAGGGTGTTAGGATATTTCCGTTCCACCTTAAAAAGGGAGCAGGTTGTTGTGTCACAGCCTGCATATTTCCTGTTCACAGGATGTTTCTCTTTTTGTATATAGCTGTTGTTTTTCTCTCTCTGTGCCTGGACACGCAGGCAGGCAGTCATGTTTTTTCTTTGTTCTGACCAATGCCGAATAAAGTTGTAAATAATGCTCTCCTGAGTGCATCTTTCGTTGTGCGAACTCTGCAAAGGGCGTGCACCAGTCCTTGGAATGTGGACAGATGTTTCTGAGGCTTGTGTCGCTAATGGACTGAGACTGCGTTTCCACGGAAGGTTGATGGATTGTCCGGAGACGGCATGGGGGCACGATGGCCTTTGTCTCCCTGGCAGTATCCCAACAGGTGTCAGTACAGTGGTACCTTGGGTTAAGAACTTAATTCGTTCTGGAGGTCTGTTCTTAACCTGAAACTGTTCTTAACCTGAGGTACCACTTTAGCTAATGGGGCTTCTCACTACTGCCGCACGGCCACGCAATTTCTGTTCTCATCCTGAAGCAAAGGTCTTAACCCGAGGTACTCTTTCTGGGTTAGCGGAGTCTGTAACCTGAAGTGTCTGTAACCTGAAGCATCTGTAATCCGAGGTACCTGTCAGGGGTTGATTGGTGAGTGCTAGAAGAGATAAGAGTCCGGGAATCCAGCCATATTTACAAGATTTATTGGTTTCTTTCAGCTATTTACAAAGGAGCTCTCAGAGTACGTCCGCATCATTCTGTGTCAGTTGCAGAGACTGTCGGTCTTTTCTCTTTCTTCCAGCATAGCCACTTCCGGAACCCTCCCCCTGTCCTTCCTCTGTAATGAGAATGGCTGGGCCCCGGAAGCTGCTCCCCCCTCTCTGATTCATTGCTTCCTGACAACCCTTCGTCACCCTCCTCCTCTGAGGAAGTGCCACTGATAACGATCGGAGGCTTATCTCTATAGGTCCCCATTCTCTCCCCCCTCTCAGCCTCCAATTCCCTGACATCCACCCCCTCCCCAAAGGCCCCCCCTCTCCTCCTCAGGAGAGACGGCTGTCTCTGTTTCACCAATGTCACGAGTTGTGGGAGGAAAACCTAGGAAAATGTCATCCTTGACTTCTGTATCCTCAAAAACATCCCTCCAGCCCTCCCACAAACCCGCTGTTCCCTGGCAATTCTCCAGGTGTCCTTCTTTCAGGCCGTTTCCACCGACTCTCTCCGGTCCCCACTCCTCATCGTCCGATGGCGCGAAACCCTCGAAGTCCTCTTCGTCATCCGTCGGCCCAAGCACCTGTTTAAAGAACTTACCCGGGGGTTTTGGTTTGTTGGGAAATAAACTGTGGAACTCCTCCACCAGATATTCCTCAATGATGCAATCTTCAGGAACCCATGTGTTTTCTGAACTGGGTGCCCCCTCCCAAGCCACTAGTTACTCTAGTTGCTGCCCGTTCCAACGAGAGTCCAGTATTTCTGTCACCTCGTTGCATTGCTCTCTTTCCTCTATTTCGGGTGGTGGAACCTCCCCTTCCCCTCTACCCCGCTGGATGCCCCCTTCCCTATAGGGCAACAGCAGTGACCTGTGGAAAACGGGATGAATCCTCATGCTCTCAGGCAGCCTTAACTTAAAAGCCACGGGATTGATCTGCTGGATGACCTCGAAGGGGCCCATCCTCTGGGGCTTGAGGCTCAGGTGACCTCCATGGTGCAGAGCGTCTTTCATCAGGTTTGGCTGATGGCCAGGTAGAGCCAAAGTAATGTTGCATTTGCTCTGGGAACCTGTAGGTTAGATTGGAAGGTAAAAACGTTCTTCTTCAACCAGGCCTTTGGCTGGTTGACCTCCAACGCCCTTTTAAATGGGTTGTGGAAGGGGAGATAATTGGTTTGTTGCTGTTCTTAATATTATTATGTGGGTTGTGGTTGTAATATTGCAACTCTGTGTGGTGAACAACCCTGAGATCTATGTGTGTATACCTGAAGGGGCCTTCATCGTTCAGCTTGGACACTGAGCTCCAGCTCTGAGGGTCTTCTGACAGTTCCCATCTTGCATGAAGTGAGGTTACAGGGAACCAGGCAGAGAGCCCTCTTGGTAGTGGCGTCAGCCCCTGTGGAATGCCACCTCATCAGACGTCAAGAAGACTATATAGGCTTTAGAAGACATCTGAAGGCAGCCCAGTATTGGGAAGCCTTCTTGTAGGTGATGTTTTATTATGTTTTTATATACGCTGAAAGCCACAAAGAGTGGCTGGGGCAAATCCAATCAAATGGATGGGAAATAAATAAATAAATAAATAAATAAATAAATAAATATATAAAGGGTGCTATACAAATTGAATAAATAATAATATTAAAGATAACCTGGTTGGCCCCTGTTTGAACAGGATGCTGGACTAAATGCATCATGGGCCTGATCCAGCAAGTTCTCCCAATGTTCTTATACATTACCACAAAAACTTAGATTTTTGTGTGAACCACTTTGAGCACAAATTGTGAAAAATACTTTAAATACTTATACAGTGACAAGAGAGGAGTGAAAAGACTGAGTATGAAAAAGATAAGAATTTGGACACACAAGGGATTTCCTTGGCCAGTTTTATTCCAACAAATGTCTGCTTGTTCTAATAATGCAACAATTAAAGGCATCAGCGCAAGTTGACTCCTATTTGCTCCTCAGAATCAAGTGGTCTTTGCTGTTGAAGTCCGGCCTCAGAAGGATTATGTACAATTTGGGGAAGAAGATGCAAGCGAGCAAGCCTGCACTGGAGGCCAAGATGCAGAAGATCTCCACAGCCACCATCTGCTTTCCTTTGGTGCTCAGATAAGAGGGAACAAAGGACAGCCAAATGCTGCAGAACACCAACATGCTGAAAGTGATGAACTTGGCTTCGTTGAAACTGTCGGGCAACTTCCTGGCCAGGAAAGCCATGGTGAAGCTGACCATGGCCAGGAATCCCAGGTACCCCAGGACACAATAAAACATGGGGGCAGAGCCTTCATTGCATTCCACAATGATTTCCTCCGCCAGAGAGTTCATGTCCACATCTGGGAAGGGAGGAGCCGTACAGAGCCAAACAGCACATATGCTGGCCTGAAGTGAGCAGCAACCCAGAAGAACAGAGTTGGCCAGAGATTTCCCCACCCATTTCCTCACCCTGGATCCTGGTTTGGTGGCCATGAAGGCCAGAACCACCGTGATGGTTTTGGCCAAGACACAAGACACCGCAATGGAGAAGATGATGCCAAAGGCCGTTTGTCGTAAAGAGCAGCTCACTGGGTGAGGCTGGCCAATGAAGAGCAAGGAGCAGAGGAAGCAGAGCAAGAGGGCAAGGAGCAGAGTGTAGGTGAGGTCCCGGTTGTTGGCTTTGACAATAGGAGTGTCCCTGTTCTTAGAGAAGACGCCAAGGACCAAGGCTGTGACCAGAGCGAAGAGCAGAGCTAAGGCAGCTAATGTGAATCCCAAAGGCTCTGCGTAGGAAAGGAAATTTTGGCTCTTGGGAATGCAATGATCTCTGTCCTTGTTTGGAAATTGACCTTCTTGGCATTTGAAACAATAATCCGAATCTAAAAAAAAAATAATCAAATTACTTTTATATGAGTTCCCACAAGCAAGGCAACCTTTTTCTTCTGGCATGTTTTATTCTTTGTAATGAAATGGATTCCTCCATCTCCAATGGCCTTTCAAATCTCTTTGAAGTAAATATTGCTTCTGTCCCCAAAACACAATTCTGAGCCATTAATTAGTTGGAAACAAGGATCAGAGATAAGTGGAAACCAGTAAAATGCAACAGGAATTTTTTCTTCATAAACCATATAGGGGGTATCAATCAAATCTCCAGGAATTTAGTAGGAAGATAGGAAGATACCTTGGAGCAGCAGAATTTGATTTTGTGTTTCTGGCTCTCACCCCTAAAACTATGGGGATGGAGGGTGAGGCAAGTCTTCCCTGACTCCAGAGGTGGGGAGGTGGCAGGTGGAGAGCAGGCAGAGAATACTGGACATGATCCACACCTATTCCCACAGATCTACTTTGTCAAGGTTCAAGTTGTGGCTCTAGTTTGCCCCACTCTCTGTGTCTGTCTTCTTTCTTCCAGATCTGAGTGCAACTGCTGTTCTCTTTAGAAATACTGAACTGTTATTATAATCATTTTATAAAATAGCAGCTGATGTCTCCTACCTGTTTGATTTGAAATCATCCCATCTGGACATGAAGCACAGTCATAGCAACAAAATGGCAGCCCCTCCTTCTTTTTTCGGCTGTAGCCTGGCTGGCACCGATCATTGCACAAACCAAGGGGCAGCACCTAGCCAGAAAAAGAGGAGAAAAGGAAGCTCCCTTTTGCATGGTAAAGAACACAGTTTGAACCAAAGAGATGAGATCATTTGGCAGATTCATATTATTCCAGAAAGGTGGTGTATACAGTTGTACCTCGGTTGTTGAACATTGACCAACATTTTTGGTTCAGAAATGCCATAAATCCGGAAGTAAATACTTTGGTTTTTGAACATGCCTCTGAAGTTAAATATGCCACGTGGCTTTCACTGAGTCCACGCCGCCCCCTGGTTTTTAAACATTTCAGAACTCGAATGGTCTTCTGGAATGGATTACTTTCAGAAACCGAGGTACTACTGTACGTGGATAAATTGTAATATAAATATTGGGAATGAAGCAGAAGGGAAATTGAATTCTTTATCTCAATAAGATGGTGGATGGGAAGAGGACAGGGAAAAACAACCGATTCTGAAATAAAAGGAGTTGGTAGAGAAGGAAAAATAGGATGCACATACATTAGACTCAGAGAAACGCTAAAATACAAAAACTCTTCCTTCAGCACGAATGGGAAACTTATCCTCCCCCTGTCTTCTGAGAAATAAGTGTGGTTTGTTAACATAGGATTTACTCCTACATTAGGGACACGGGTGGTGCTGTGGTCTAAACCCCTGAGCCTCTTGGAATTGTTGATTGGAAGGTAGGTGGTTTGAATCCCCCTGTTGAGTTGAGCTCCCATTGCTCTGTCCCAGCTCCTGCCAACAGCAGTTCGAAAGCATACCAGTGATAGTAGATAAATAAGTACCATGGTGGTGGGAAGATAACCAGTGTTTCTGTTTGCTCTGGCTTGCGTCACGGTGTTCTGTTGCAGCAGAAGCAGTTTAGTCCTGCTGGCCACATTACCTGGAAAGGTGTTTGCGGACAAATGCTGGCTCCCTGCCAGAAAAATGAGATGAGCACAACACCCCTTTGACTAGACTTAACCATCCAGGGGTCCTTTACCTTCCCTTTACCTTTGTCATTGTTCAGTCATTTAGTCATGTCCAACTCTTCGTGATCCCATGGACCAGAGCACGCCAGGCACTCCTGTCTTCTACTGCCTCCCGCAATATGGTCAAACTCATGTTCGTAGCTTCAAGAACACTGTCCAACCATCTCATCCTCTGTTGTCTCCTTCTCCTTGTGCCCTCCATCTTTCCAAAATTCAGGGTCTTTTCCAGGGAGTCTTCTATTCTCATGAGGTGGCCAAAGAATTAGAGCCTCAGCTTCACGATCTGTCCTTCCAATGAGCACTCAGGGCTGATTTCCTTCAGAATGGATAGGTCTGATCTTCTTGCAGTCCATGAGACTCTCAAGAGTCTCCTCCAGACCATAATTCAAAAGCATCAATTCTTCGGCGATCAGCCTTCTTTATGGTCCAGCTCTCACTTCCATACACCACTACTGGGAAAACCATAGCTTTAACTATACGGATCTTTGTCGGCAAGGTGATGTCTCTGCTTTTTAAGATGCTGTCTAGGTTTGTCATTGCTTTTCTCCCAAGAAGCAGGTGTCTTTTAATTTTGTGACCTTTCCCTTTACTCTGACATTAATGTGACCTAGCTAAGCCTGGCAGGAGAGCTTACTCTACTGTAGCAACACCTTCATGCATTAACTGGACTAAAGAATGTTATTAATACCAGACCTTATTCGTGTATTTGTATTCTTAATATTAATAAAAATGTTCCCGTTTTTTAAAAACCAAGAGTCCACTCCCACCTGATTGAATGCTTTGTGCCATGTGATGGCTTCTTCATCCATGCTGAAGTCAACATAGTGTGATTCCTGTGGTTCTACCTTTCCTAATTTCACTCGCAAGAAGGTTTGGTTGGGGAAAGTAATCCAGTTAATAACGTCAAATCCAGCTGCCAATTCCCCATTCTCATCAAAAGACACAAAGTCCCCAGCACTGTTGTTGAAGGAGATGCTCCTCAGGAAAGAGGGAAGCTAGACAGAATAAAACAAGGCAAAGTTCAAAAAGTAAAGAAGGGAGAAGCTTTATTGGTTTTGGAAAGGAAAAAGTGTCAATCCATATATGTCACACAACGGAAAGGAGTCAAAAATGGTGTGTTCCACCTTTGGAGCACATATGGATGTCTATAAAGTCCACTTAGTCTGATATTTAATCATTTGAGGGTTCAATTCTGGGGTCCTTGTGCAAAGGCAAAATTGTGCATAGCCAGGAACCCCTGGAACTGCCCTTCACAAGGCGGAGAGGGGGCATCCTAGGCTCTGGGAAGGTTGCATGAGCACCCAGGGATGCTCCCAGAGCCCTGTCATGACCTCCCCACAGCCTGGGAAGCAAGGGGGCACCTTCTTTGCTGGTCTGTCAGATGCACCCAGTGGCCTTGTGTCTCCTTCCCCGAGGCTGGTATGGAGTGCACTGCCCTGCTCACCTGGCCTTGGGAGGGAAGCGCCCTCATGCCTCCTTCCCAGAGCCCAGCAAGCAAGGGGGAGGGCTGCACACCCAGGACCCTCCCTGGACCTGCTGAGAGCCTGGTAAGAAAGGAAGACCTTCTGGGAGGGCAGGGGGAAGTAGGGAAAATAAATAGAGAGCAGGTAATGGTAAATTTTATAATAGGTGCTGAGAGACAAATATCATTCGTTTGTGCAATGTCAAATGGTGAGATGTTGCCCAAGAGAAGTACTGGAGTGGTTCCTCAAGGTTAAAAACATACTATCTTTAACACATCATGAGTTCCAGTTTACCATTCCTCCTTCTTCACCACTCCTGACATATCAGCATCACAAACACATAGGACAGCAGAACAGGCAGCTCCTTCCACAACATTGTTGAGTTCTACAAAGAGGCGACATTTCTGTGTGAGGAAGTGCAGGAGGAGATCCTTCCACCTCTGCAACTTGAAGGGGAAGTACAGGGAATATATAGATTCTGGCTCCAGTTTGAAGGCAAGGGAAAACAGGGATGCACTGAAAAGAACATTTGCATTGTGCAGGAAAGCTAAATGCTGTGATAGGTGTTTTTCTTCCATGTGTATTCAGTCTATGGACTGTGTGTCATCACCCGTTAGATTAGCCTAAGCAAAGATTTATTCCAAATATGAAATCTTACCTGCCAAGGTTGCAGTTTGGGAGGATCGAGTCCACCTCTGCCTGACGTCCTTCTGTGTTTTGGTCTGGATGAGAGAATCTTGTGCAAAGTATATGCAATGGCATAAACCGCATTATAGATACTGTAACTTTGACCAGTCATGGTCATTTCAAAAATATGCCCAGGAAGGCTCTCCAGACTCTCTTTGCCAGTGCATGTGTCTCTGCTTTCATTGGGGTCATTGGAAACAGAAAATAAGCAGTTGAATGCCTTTTCCCAAAAAGTCTGGAGGAACCCATCTCCATTTGGAGAGTTAGGATTTAGGGTTTCAAGGAATTCTTTAAATCCCTTGACTTTTTCTGTGTGAATTGCAAAAGACAGGGAACCATCAAAGACTTGAATATCCCAATACCTTTGTATTGTTAATGATGAGAAGGCCCATTGGGCTGTCAAAATCCACATGGTTCCTGCATAATTCTCTGCAATATCTTCAGCTACTGAAAATAAATATTTCAACCATTTCACAGCTGCAGTGGTCTGAAATTCTGCACATAGAACCAATATATTGACTTCTGAGAGCATGAGGGAAGAGAACTTAGCCCGAATGAGTTCCCATGAACTGAAAGGATCGATCCCTTGAGATAAGGATTGTACTTTTTCCTTGAAGGCTGTGCAGACTCCATGCTGGGAAAGCATTGGCCCCAAGATTTGCATAAACTTCTCTCCATTTTCATCATCTGATGCAACAAGTCCGACCCACGTCCATTGGAAATGAAGAAGCAGCTTGACAATCCCTGCATATTGATATTTCTCATTGGGCACCATCCGGAAGAAGGTTTGGAGCTGCAACTCGGACCTCCTCACTGGAGCTAATGCACAATAAGCAATCTAAGGAAGAAATCAATCTCACAATAATGGGAGAGTTATAGCAAATGGTTAGGATGTTGATGGATCTCAACCATAACTTTTGCTACCAGCTGCCAAATCAGTGAATTCCAGGACGACGAAAACAGGAACAGAACTTGCTGACTAGTAACTTGATTTTTAGTTAGCTTTATTATACACAGCAGAGTAAAGCACAGCTTTGTACAAGTTACTATATACACAGACGAGATTCAAACTCCTATTCCAAACTCAACACTCCAACAACAGAACTGCTGTGTCATACTTGCTTATAAGGAAGAACTTAGCCAATCACCACCTGTTGCTAGGCTTCCCTGTCTCCAAGCAGACTTCTCACATACTCTGTTTAACTTGGCTTGTTGCCAGTCCACTAATTGTCTACTCCAAAAGCTGCTCATACTCAAAGTCTCAACATAGGATTCACCCCACATTACCGCCTGAAGGGGAAATATATTTTTTAGTTTTGTATATCAGAGGAATTTGAATGAATGGAGCACAAGTGCCTTGTTTCAGAGGTGTCATATAGAACACTGAATCCATTACTCATCAAAGCATCAATGAAGTACTGTAAATATTTCAGCTTGTGGGGTGAGGCCATCACGGCCATTCCTTCAACATCCTTGTGGAACAGAAAAAGGCAAAAAGAGGGAAGAATCCATTTATGTCGATCTCACCATAACCTAGTGTGTATCTCCAGCAGTAGTTGGGTAGCATCGTTTCTCTGCCCTCTCGGAACTGGTGTTGTGCAGCTTCCTGGGAGGAGGATTCCTACTAGTGCATTTGCACTGCACCAACCTCCCTCCCTCTCCCTTTCCCTCCCTCCTTCCAGACAAGCTGCAGTGACACCTGTGGCAGGAAGTCAGGTGAGCACCAAAGCCCTTCCAACCACGACTGAATATCAGTGAGTGAACTCTTTAGTTTTCCAGGTACGATTTTTTACCGAAAAAATGAGCAAAGCTAAACAGTTTTGTATCAGTTATATATTTTTCTTTCTCACTTTCATTTTCAGAAAAATGAAGAAAGGTAAAAGGAGGTTTGGAGAACCAGAAGATCATTATTGTAACATAGGCAGAAAAGCTTCACAGCTCACACGCTCAGTATCTCCCGCTTGGACTACTGCAATGCACTCTGTGTGGAGCTACCTTGGAAGGTGACTTGGAAACAACAACTAATCCAGAATGCGGCAGCTAGACTGGTGACTGGGAGTGGCTGCTGGGACCATATAACACCGGTCTTGAAAGACCAACATTGCCTCCCAGTCCATTTCCAAGCACAATACAAAGTGTTGGTGCTGACCTTGAAAGCCCTAAACGGCCTCAAATGCCCAGTAGACCTGAAGGAGCGTCTCCACCCCCATCGTTCTGCCCAGAGACTGAAGTCCTCTTTTGAGGGTCTTCTGCTCGTTCCCTTCCTGCAAGAAGTGAAGCTACAGAGAACCAGGCAGAAGGCCATCTCAATGGTGGTGCCCTCCCTGTGGAATGCCTCCCTTTCAGATGTCAAGGAAATAAACAACTATCTGACTTTTAGAAAACATCCGAAACAGCCCTCTATTGAGAAGTTATTAATGTTTGATGCTTTACTGTGGTTTTATAACTTGGTTGAAGCTACCCAGAGTGGCTGGGCCAATCCTTTCAGATTGATGGCATATTATTATTATTATTATTATTATTATTATTATTATTATTATACGTGTGGAATCTTGTAGATGCCTAAGATCGTAGTCATGTGAAGAGAGATGTTAGAGTCAAGTGCTCCAATAACAGCTATCATATTTCTTTTCTTGTCACATTTGAAGTTGGGGACAATCTTTTCTGTGGTGGACAGGAGTTTCAGGGTGTTCTGATAAGTCATCCTTGTATTCACGAAGCTATCATAGAGGTGGAACCCAAAGCTCATATTCGGTGTGATGTTGGGGTTCTCATTGATTTCTTTCACAGCAAACACCAGGGAGAGGGTATTCTGGTAGTTCTTCAGCATTGAACTAATAAAAGAGTTGTACAATGTGTTAGAGGTATTAATCATTTCTGGCTTTTCCCCAGCAAATTCCAAAAGATTAAATAAAAGAAGCAAAAAACCCTCATATGCATTGTGCCTCCTAACACTTGCTAATGGACACCCATGGTCAGTATTCAATCACCTTTAGGAATATGGAGTCTAAAAAGCATTTAATTTTGTGCAGAACATTCACATTTTACAACACACACAAATGTAAGAGTTATTCTCTTATCTCTTATGATCAGGTAAACTTAGAGGTAGTAATTTCATTTGGCCTACTCTGCATATATCTCAGCTACATTCTTTGTTTTCAAAAAAGAAGAAGTTTGCAACACTTTAAATATTGTTTAAATAGTAGAGATGGGAATATAATCCAGAATCTATGATATTCCTGTCTCACAGCATCTGTGACTGTAAAATTGAATGATGGTGATTGTGAATGTGGGGATCAGGCTTTGCTGCAAAGTAAAACCATCCATACTTGTTGGGAAAGGAAACACAGAGGGAGGAAGAGGATCAAGCATGAGATCAGGTGAGGAGAAAGCAGAAGAGGCAGAAGACAGAAAACTCCAGATGAGGAATAAAGTCACACAGAAGAAGATGCCAAGATCACAATATATATAGAAGAAAATGTATTTTTAACCTTTGTACTTGGAAAAAAGTCAAATATTTTCTGAGCATGCCATGATTTGTTTGGTGTAGTTGTAGCCTATAGTATGATATAGAAGTGTACACTATGAAGGAAAGAGTTATTTCCTTACAAAAGTTCATCTGTAAACTTTGTGTTTGGGTGATCATGGAGATCTATTTCTTCAGATATATAACCTGTGATGGGATGATGAGCTGCTTGTGCGTAAAATCCTAATCCCTCAGAGTTTGGCTAAGTCCCCAAACCTCTGTCTGTGATGGAGCTCCTTAAACATGACTCCATCAATCGCTCGTTGAATCGGACAGTGGGCGTTTACGGAACTTCTTCCAGCATAAAAGCTCCTTAATGGAAACGCGTCTTCTGGACTCTCGGCGTGACAGTTTCCGCCGAGGAGTGGGTGTCCCTACAGGGGGTCCTGAAATCTCCCCGCTGCTCCCGCTTGAAGTGTCTCTGAGCCCTCCCTCCGACTCACTTTCCCTTGGAACTCCACTTCTCCCCCTGCTGGTCCCCTCCTCCGCTGAATGGTCTCTCTCACCCTCCATGAGCCCTTTCACCTCCTTAGTCTCAGATGGCAGTTCCCTGACATCCACCTCCCCTCCAGGGCCCCCTTCACCCCCTTCCCTCCCCTCCTCTGCGGGAGGCGAGGGAGCAAAACCCCTGAAGGAACCTCCCTCATCTTCCGAAGTTTCGAACACTTCCCTCCACCTTTTGATGTCTCCGGTTTCCAAGTACTCCTCCTCATCGGAGTCTGTTCCTCCTTCCAACTCCGATTCCCTGAATCCCTCCAGTTCCTCCTCATCGTCGGTGGTGCCAAAGTACTCCCTCCGAAACCTCGCTACTGGCTGAGGTTTCCTGGGGAACCTTTGGTGAAACGTTTCGATCAAGATCTCGTCACGGACCTCCTCTGCCTTCACCCAGGTGTTTTCCGACTCCGGTTCCCCTTCCCACGCGACCAAATACTCCACCTGATTACCCTTCCACCTGGAGTCGATGATTTCCGCCACATGGTTGCGGCTTTCCCTTTCTTCTATGGCTGGCCCCCGTGTGGATACCCCTTCACCTTCCCCCCTGTATGGTGACAGTAATGACCTGTGGAATACTGGGTGCAGTTTCATGTGGTTCGGTAACCGGAGTCTGAACGCCACTGGGTTGACCTGTTGGATGACCTCAAATGGTCCCAATCTTTTGGGTCTCAATTTCTTGCAACCCCCCTTGAACGGCAACCCTTGGGTTGATAGCCAGACCCGACTCCCCACCCTAATTGTTTCACCTTCCCTTCTGCTCTTGTCTGCCTGCCTCTTATATTCTTCCTTGGCCCTTTCTAAGTTGAGTTGGAGTTGACGATGGATCGCTTCCATTTCTTCTACAAAAAGTTCCGCGGCCGGAACACTCCATCTTTCCCCTCCCTCCCCTGGAAACGCCCTGGGGTGGCACCCATAATTAGCCAAAAAGGGGCTCATCCCGGTGGACACATTCTCAGCATTATTGTAAGCAAATTCCGCTAGTGCCAACTTTTCGACCCAATCGTTCTCTCTGTCATTGACATAACACCTCAGGTATTGTTGGAGAATACCGTTTGCTCTCTCCGCCTGCCCATTGGTCTCAGGGTGCCTGGCAGTCGAAAAGTTGACCTCTACGTGCAATAAGCTCATAAGTTTCCTCCAGAATCTGGACGTGAACTGTTTCCCTCTGTCGGAAACCACCCTCAAGGGGGCGCCATGCAGTCTGAAAATATGTTCTACAAACAATTTCGCTGTTTCTTCCGCCGTGACTGCATGTGAGCAAGCTACAAAGTGACCCATCTTAGTTAACAGGTCTACTACGACTAGTATGGCGGTTTTCCCCTGGGATTTGGGCAGATCAGTCATAAAATCTATCGACACCGCCTCCCACGGTCGTTCTGGTGTGGGTAACGGTTCTAATAACCCCGCTGGTGCCCGCCTTTCTCCTTTGGCTCTCTGGCATTGGTCACACCTTCTCACATACTCCCGTACATCCTCCCTCACCTTGGGCCACCAAAACTCCCTGGTCACCAACCACATGGTCTTGTGTTGCCCAAAATGCCCCGCTGTGGGATTGTCGTGCAGCTGTTTGAGTACTCTCCCCCTCAATTCCCCTTCGGGTATATATAGCGCCCCTCTGTAATACAATGCCCCGTTTCTTTCTTCAAAACCCCCGGGGTCTTCTCCCTCTCTCCTTAGACCTCTGAGCTTGTCCTGGGCGTACTCATCATTTACTGTTCCCTCTACCAGTTCTCTTTGCCCCACCCAGGCCGCACCACACACCCAGTGGTCCTCTGGGATAATATGTCTCTCTTCCGGCGCTCCCTCCCCCTCCAAATATTCAGGTTTGCGAGAGAGAGCGTCCGCTCTGATGTTTTCTGGACCTGGCACATAGCAAATTTCAAAATGGAATCTGGAGAACTCCTGGGCCCATCTCACTTGTCGTTGGTTGAGCACCCGTGCCGTTCTCCAATACTCCAAATTCTTGTGGTCTGTACACACTTGCACCTTATGTTGTGCGCCAATTAGTAAGTGTCTCCATCTCCGGAACGCTTCGTGAATGGCGAGTAGTTCTCGGTCATATACCGTGTAGTTCCTCTCGGATTTGTTCAGCTTACGCGAAAAGAAGGCACACGGTCTCCATTCCGACTTATTGCTCCCTGGCTGAAGCAGCACCGCCCCCACCGCCCGGTCTGAGGCATCAGTTTCCACTCTCATGGGTTTTTGTAAATCCACATGCAGGAGCTGTTCTTCCGAAGCGAATGCCCTTTTCAATTCCTCAAAAGCATGCTCCGCCTCCGCCGTCCAAACGAATTTCTTCTTGCTGCTTAGACAGTCCGTGATGGGAGCCGTTAAGTGGGCAAAGTTCTTGATGAATTTACGGTAAAAGTTCCCAAACCCTAAGAACCTTTGCACATCTTTTTTCGTTTTCGGTGTCTTCCATTCCAGCACCGCCTGGACCTTGCCTGGATCCATGGCTAATCCCTTGTCTGATAAGCGGTACCCCAGGAATTCCACCTCCTTGGTGTGGAACTGACACTTCTCCAATTTCACCCACAACTGGTTTGCTTGCAGCTGGCTCAGCACTTCCCTGACATCCTTTACATGCTGCTCCTCATTCTCTGAATATATCAGCACGTCATCGAGGAAGGCCACGCAATTCTTGTAGAGCAAAGGTCCCAGTACGTGGTTCATGAGCGATTGAAAACAGGCGGAGCCTGATTGTAATCCGAATGGCATAACGAGATATTCAAACGCCCCCAAAGGGGTGAACATGGTGGTTTTCCATTCATCCCCCTTCTTTATTCGTATCAGGTTGTATGCTCCTCTCAGGTCCAGTTTCGTGAATATCTTTCCCTTCCTCACCCTGGTCAAAATGTCATCAATCCTGGGCATGGGGAAAGTCACTGGTTCTGACACGGCATTTAGGGCCCGGTAGTCCACGACCAATCTCGGTTTATCCGTGTTTTTTTTGTCCACAAAAAACACTGGGCTCCCCCCCACCGCTCTGGACTCTCTGATGAAGCCCCTCTTCAGGTTTTTATCAATAAACTCCCTTAACTCCTGCATTTCCCTGTCTGACATGGCGTACAGCTTGCCCACGGGGAGCTGGGCCCCAGGGACCAGATTAATTTGGCAGTCAAAGTCTCTGTGCGGTGGTAATTTATCTGCTTCCCTTTCACTGAAGACCTTGCTCAGGTCAGCGTATTGTTTGGGCACCTTCCCTTTGTCCGCCACTTCCGTCCCTGCTAGAGAGGCTTTTGCCCCTTCTGGCACCTTTCCCTCTCTGCAGTGTTCCAGACAATGTGCTGACCCAAAGGAGACCACTCTCTGATGCCAGCCCACTAGCGGGTCATGCAACGCTAGCCAGCTCATTCCCAAAATGACTGGAGCCCCTCCCAGGGTGGCTACATTGAACGCTATCCTCTCAGTGTGCCTGGCCACCCTCATAACCATTGGGACGGTTTGTAGGCTGACTTCTCCTCCCAGCAGCTCCCTCCCATCGATCGTGGTGACCTGCAGGGGGTTGCTTAAAGGGAGTGTCTGTATCTGGTGTTCAGCTGCAAACTCCTTGCTCATAAAATTACAGGAGCTGCCTGAGTCCAGCAGCGCCTTAGTCTTTAGTGGGTATCCGTTTGCCAGCTCTAGCAACACCTCTATTACTAGGGCTGGTCTTGGAGGTTCCGGAGTGGGCACTTTTACTGCTCCTTGGCCTGTCTGCAGTGCCCTGACAGAGGCAGACAGGCGTTGGCTTTTACTGGCTCCTGGACTTCCTCCTCCTTCCCCCCAACAGCTCCAGCCATCCCTTGCCATTCCTTTCTTTGCGGGCAGACTCTGGCAAAGTGACCTGGCTGCTGGCAGAGATAACATTTCTTGGCGCTCTTTCCCTCCTTCTTCCTCCCTTCACTGGGATTTGAAACTGCGCGCGTGCGCGCTGTTCCAACTTCCATCGGCTCTCCTGGCGGGAAACTTGGCTCTGGAATCTCTGGAATGCGGAAATCCCTCCAACGCTCTCCTTTCCCCTCCCGCTTCTCCAAGGCTCTTGCCTCCTGGCGTGCTCCAATGGTCAGCGCTGATTTGGTCAGCTGGTCCATAGACTCCGCCCTGGGCGCCCGGGAAAGTTCATCTTTCACCGCCGAAGAAAGCCCCTCTTCAAAGAGCATTTGAATGGGTTCCGCCGAAAGGTCCCACCCCAATCTATGTATCAACATTGTAAACTCAGTCCAGTACTCACGAACCGATCGGCTCCCCTGTTTGCACGCCATCAATTGTCTGCGCACCAGCCCCTGTTCAATTTCGCTGGAAAACATCAAATCCATGGCGCGAAAAAACTTCCTCGCGTCCTTCAGCATGTCACTATTCCCTGCCATCAGGGGTCTGACCCAATCTCTCGCCCCTCCTTCGAGATGGCCAATCACAAACGCCACTCGCGATGCCTCGTCGGGAAAGTCATTAAACTGCAGTTCAAGAGCATACTGCATCTCTGTCCTAAAGGCTTGGTAGTTCCTGGGGTCCCCCCCAAACTTCTGCACCATTCCTGGCATCTTTCTTGCTAGTGTAGCGCCTTTTGCCTTTTCTGCATCCTGCGCCCTCCTTTCCTCTAGCCTCGCCGTTTGCATTGCTAGCTGGACTTCCAACACCCTGTACCTTTCTTCCAGGCTTGGACCCTCTCCAGCTCCTGCTGCTCCTCCGGCTCCGGCTGGGTTACTCATGATGCCTCTCTGCACAAGCTGCTTTCAGGGACTGTCCGATTGCTGTGATGGGATGATGAGCTGCTTGTGCGTAAAATCCTAATCCCTCAGAGTTTGGCTAAGTCCCCAAACCTCTGTCTGTGATGGAGCTCCTTAAACATGACTCCATCAATCGCTCGTTGAATCGGACAGTGGGCGTTTACGGAACTTCTTCCAGCATAAAAGCTCCTTAATGGAAACGCGTCTTCTGGACTCTCGGCGTGACAGTTTCCGCCGAGGAGTGGGTGTCCCTACAGGGGGTCCTGAAATCTCCCCGCTGCTCCCGCTTGAAGTGTCTCTGAGCCCTCCCTCCGACTCACTTTCCCTTGGAACTCCACTTCTCCCCCTGCTGGTCCCCTCCTCCGCTGAATGGTCTCTCTCACCCTCCATGAGCCCTTTCACCTCCTTAGTCTCAGATGGCAGTTCCCTGACATAACCCAAATAAGTAACAATTCCTCCAATGATCAGACCCCCTCTCTGATAATTCTGGTATGGAAGCTGGAAAGGATCCGTCATGGTGCATCTCTCAGAGTCTTCCTTGCACTCAGTTGGAGGCATCTGGAGCCACAGGAAGAGAAGAATCAGCAGCAGAAATGTTCCTGCCATCTTGGCCAACAGTTATGCAGAAAGGCAGATTTTTCTCTCATTCCACCATAAATTGCATCACCAGAACTTTCATTTAATAGCTCTGGATTGTTTTGAAAAAGTGGATGTGCCAAAGATTTGACCCATGAGATCATCTTTGTTTAGAATTTCTTACTGAAGCTCTGAGTGACACAGGGTTACTTAATATATGCTTTTACACTCTGACTGTGTTCATGGTCTGACATGGGATTTGGCAAGATGGATGATGAAACCCAACCATAATTACTGGTTCTGAAGTTATCTCCGTTGAGCATTGTGCTCTGTGAGACAAACTAATAAGAGCAAAATAATCATACATATTTCTTGTTGAGCAGTGCACTGGGAATGGCAAGTCACAAGAAAGCATGCAGCCCACCTGCAAACTGGTAATCTGAAGGGAGCTCCCTAGTTTTTCCAAATCTCTTCTTCAATCACACATGCACCATTTTCCTCAAGTGTACATGTGTTACCAACGGAGATGTGATTTTTAGGATTTTGAGCCTTATTGTAACAGCAGCAGCAGCAGAATTAGCAGCATCAACAGCAACAACAAGTGGTGTATCCTTGTACACCAGTTAAGGGGAGGTTGGAAACCGTTAGAATAAGGCAGACTCCAGTTGCTGGTGCAATACAGGGTATTACAAAATAGAGAAATGGTTAGTGTTTGCCAGACATTTGTGTTTCTAAATACTTCAGGAAACCCTTCTTGCATCAACCAACAGCTTAATCTGACTACCGTAGTTTTCGCTCTATAGGACGCACCGGACCATAGGAAAGGGAGAAAGGGAAATTCCCCCCCCTTGTTCTCCCCCTCAAAAACAAGGTGCATTCAAGGTGCGTTCAAGAGCAGGTCGGGGAACAGCGCAAAGGCTGCCGCTGCCCCTCCAGCTTGTGAGGCTGCCGGTGGGGGGAAGCGCTGCTTTCCCCCACCGCCAACCTCAAAGATCCCTGAAGCCTTTGAAGCACAGCTTCGGTGACAGCCTTTCAAGCCTCCGCAGGGCGGCGGGGTGCAGGTAGCTGTCCGCAAGCTTGCAGAGCCCGGCGGGAAGTCCCGCTGGGCTCGGCAGGCTTGCGGAGAGCTGCCCAAAGCCCAGGGTGCGCAACGCAGTGCTCCCCGGGCTTCGGGCTGCAGGCAGCTGTCTGCAAGCCTGTGGAGCCCAGAGGGAGTTCCCGCCGGGCTCTGCAAGCTTCCTGAAGCCTCTCGCTCTCCAGGTTTCAGCGAAATCCTGCATTCGCTCCATAGGACGCACACACTTTCTCCCTTCATTTTTGGAGGGAAAAAGTGTGTCCTATAGAGCGAAAAATATGGCAGTTATATGTTAAGATGCAGAGAAATGCATATGGAGAAATGTATTCTGTCATTTAAAGTAGGGGAGCAATGTGAGGGACCCAGTAGCTGACAATGAAGGCCTAAATGCAGTGGTGCAAGGGGCAAGAGGACATAATTATGGGGCAAGGGGACATAATATACAAGATCTTTCTTGGGCTTTCACGGTTACCCAGCAGTGTGAGGTTTGGGTTTGATTTCAGTATTCTTGGAGCAGTTCGATTTTTGCGTGGTTGAACATCCTTGGACTTGCAGAGAGTAAGATGTCCCTGGTGATGGGAGCAGCCAAGTGAAAGTCTCTACTGGTGGATGAAAGGTTGGCAAGGTGTTAGAAGTTCTCTTCAGCTCTTCTCAGTTTGGTTCCTAAGCAAGGGTTCCTAACCTGGGTTCTTATGAACCTTCCCAGCTCCATGAAGAACAGAAAACCGGCTCCCAGAGGAATGGAGGGTTTCGTGTTTCATTTGTATTTGAGCCTGCCCCTACTGGCTGATAAAAAGAGCCAGAAGAGGACTGCCAATACAGGTTGAGTGTAAATCTGGAAGAGTGTTAGAAGTGGGTCTGAAACCCTCAAAATGAAAAGAAAAAAAAACCTGAACAGAATTGGTGAAGCAGCAAAGACTTTTTTGATCACAAAATGCTCTTGCAAGAGCGGGTATCCCAAAGCAGCACACCGAATATTAACAAAGCATAAACTTATATTCCCTATTACTCAAAGCACAGGTTCCCTCCGTTGTTTTCCCATTGGCTGGGGTACCACCCGGTTTACAGCCTATCACAACCTCCTAATTAACCTATCCTAATTTGGTCTATATCCCTATGCTATTAATTGCTAAGTAAAAAATACCTGGAGATAAGTGTGAATTGATCTCTATACTTACTGACGCCTAATAATCTGAACTGTCTAAAGTTATCTAGCGCTACGGCTTCGTGAAAACCAACATTTATGTCTGAGGCTGCCTAGTGCAACTGCAGCCTTGTGTCTTTACGTGAATGAAAGCACATTTTGTCTGAGGTTGTTATTAGTAGCTGTAGTCTTGAATGAAAAAGCAACATTATCAATTCTCACAAAAAGGGAGAGACACAGAGTTGAGTTTAAAGCAAGAAGCTATGTTTTTCTAAATGAAGCTGAGCTTATGCTTGGATAAGCTTACATTTTGGGAATGTGGTGAAGAACCCTGAGATCTACGGACGTATACCTAGAATCATAGAATCATAGAATCATAGAGTTGGAAGAGACCACAAGGGCCATCGAGTCCAACCCCCTGCCAAGCAGGAAACACCATCAGAGCACTCCTGACATATGGTGGTCAAGCCTCTGCTTAAAGACCTCCAAAGAAGGAGACTCCACCACACTCCTTGGCAGCAAATTCCACTGTCGAACAGCTCTTACTGTCAGGAAGTTCTTCCCAATGTTTAGGTGGAATCTTCTTTCTTGTAGTTTGGATCCATTGCTCCGTGTCCGCTTCTCTGGAGCAGCAGAAAACAACCTTTCTCCCTCCTCTATGTGACATCCTTTTATATATTTGAACATGGCTATCATATCACCCCTTAACCTCCTCTTCTCCAGGCTAAACATGCCCAGCTCCCTTAGCCGTTCCTCATAAGGCATCGTTTCCAGGCCTTTGACCATTTTGGTTGCCCTCCTCTGGACACGTTCCAGTTTGTCAGTGTCCTTCTTGAACTGTGGTGCCCAGAACTGGACACAGTACTCCAGGTGAGGTCTGACCAGAGCAGAATACAGTGGCACTATTACTTCCCTTGATCTAGATGCTATACTCCTATTGATGCAGCCCAGAATTGCATTGGCTTTTTTAGCTGCTGCGTCACACTGTTGGCTCATGTCAAGTTTGTGGTCAACCAAGACTCCTAGATCCTTTTCACATGTACTGCTCTCAAGCCAGGTGTCACCCATCTTGTATTTGTGCCTCTCATTTTTTTTGCCCAAGTGCAATACTTTACATTTCTCCCTGTTAAAGTTCATCTTGTTTCTTTTGGCCCTGTTCTCTAATCTGTCAAGGTCGTATTGAAGTGTGATCCTGTCCTCTGGGGTGTTAGCCACCCCTCCCAGTTTGGTGTCATCTGCAAATTTGATCAGGATGCCCTTGAGTCCATCATCCAAGTCGTTGATAAAGATGTTGAATAAGACCGGGCCCAAGACAGAACCCTGTGGCACCCCACTAGTCACTCTTCTCCAGGATGAAGAGGAACCATTGATGAGCACCCTTTGGGTTCGGTCAGTCAGCCAGTTCCAAATCCACTGAGTGGTAGCATAGTCAAGACCCCATTTTACCAGCTTCTTTACAAGAATATCATGGGGCACCTTGTCAAATGCCTTGCTGAAATCAAGGTAGGCTACATCCACTGCGTTCCCTTCATCTACCAGGCTTGTAATTCTGTCAAAAAACGAGATCAGGTTAGTCAGACATGACTTATTTTTCAGAAATCCATGCTGACTATTGGTGATCACAGCATTCCTTTCTAAGTGCTCACAGACTGTTTGCTTAATGATCTGCTCCAGAATCTTCCCTGGTATTGATGTCAGACTGACTGGGCGATAATTATTTGGGTCCTCTCTTTTCCCCTTTTTGAAAATAGGGACAACATTTGCCCTCCTCCAGTCTGCCGGGACTTCGTCTGTTCTCCAGGAATTCTCAAAGATGACTGCCAGTGGTTCTGAGATCACATCTGCCAGTTCTTTTAATACTCTTGGATGCAGTTCGTCTGGCCCTGGAGACTTGAATACATCTAAACTAGCCAAGTATTCTTGCACTATCTCCTTAGTTATTCTGGGCTGTGTTTCCTCTGCTGAAACATTTGCTCCAAATTCTTCAGGTCGGGCATTGTTTTCTTTATTGGAGAAGACTGAGGCAAAGAAGGCATTGAGGAGTTCAGCCCTTTCTGTGTCCCCTGTTTGCATTTCACCATCTTCTCCTCTGAGTGCCCCCACTGTTTCTTTGTTCTTCCTTTTGCTATGGACATACCCATAAAAGCCTTTTTTGTTGCTTTTAACCTCTCTAGCAAGCCTGAGTTCATTCTGTGCTTTAGCTTTTCTGACTTTGTGTCTACATGTGCTGGCTATTTGTTTGAATTCCTCTTTGGTGGTTTCCCCCCTTTTCCATTTTTTGTACACATCCTTTTTTAAGCTTCTCAGTTAAAAGTTCTTTAGATAGCCACCCTGGCTTCTTTAGGCACCTTCCATGTTTCCGTCTCATTGGTATTGCCTGAAGTTGTGCTTTTACTATCTCCCTCTTAACAAACTCCCAGCCATCATGAACTCCCTTTCCTTTTAGCATTACTGTCCATGGGATCTCACCCAGCACTTCCCTAAGTTTTATGAAGTCGGCTTTCTTAAAGTCAAGAAGGAGCCCCCATTGTTCAACCTGGACACTGAGGTCCAGCTCTGATGTTCTTCTGTTGCTTCTCTCACTGCGAGAAGTGAGGTTACAGAGAACAAGGCAGAGGGCCTTCTCAGTAGCGCAGCCAGCCCTGTGGAATGCCCTCCCGTCAGATGTCAAGGAGATTTATAACAATATACCCTTTAGAAGACATCTGAAGGCAGCCCTGTATCGGGAAGCCTTCTAGTGTGTAAGGTTTTTATATATGTTGGAAGCCACCACGAGGGCTGGGACAATCCAATCAGATGGGCAGGGTACAATACTAATGTTAATTATACATTCATACCTCGTGTTGCGTTTGCTTCAGGTTAAGTGTTTTCAGGTTGCGTCCCACGGTGACCCGGAAGTACTGGAAAGGGTTAATTCCGGGTTTCGCCGCTCGTGCAGACACTCAAAATGACTTCACGTGCATGCACAGAAGCGGCGAATCATGACCCGTGCATACGCAGATGCGGGGTGCGTTCGCCTCAGGTTGTGAACGGGGCTCCGGAACGGATCCCGTTCACAGCCAGAGGAACCACTGTAATGTTAATAATAACTGAAAGGTGGTATACAAATTGAATAAATAATGATATTAATGATAATCTGCTTGGCCCCTGTGAGAAGAGGCTTCTGGACCAGATGCTCCATGGACCGTATCCAGCAAGTTCTCCCAATGTTTGTATGTATTACTGTGTTTATACTTAGATTTCTGTGGGAAGCACTCTGAGCATAGACAACAGACAGTGACAAGAGAGGGGTTAAAACACGGAGTAGGAAAAGGAAAAGAACTGGGACACACAAGGGATTTCCTTGCCAGTTTTATTCCAATAAATGTCTGCTTGTTCTAATAATGCAACAACTAAAGGCATCAGCGCAAGTTGACTCTTATTTGCTCCTCAGAATCAAGTGGTCTTTGCTGTTCAAGTTGGGCCTCAGAATGATTATGTACAATTTGGGGAAGAAGATGCAAGCGAGCAAGCCTGCACTGGAGGCCAAGATGCAGAAGATCTCCACAGCCACCATCTGCTTTCCTTTGGTGCTCAGATAAGAGGGAACAAAGGACAGCCAAACGCTGCAGAACACCAACATGCTGAAAGTGATGAACTTGGCTTCGTTGAAACTGTCTGGCAACTTCCTGGCCAGGAAAGCCATGGTGAAGCTGACACTGGCCAGGAATCCCAGGTACCCCAGGACACAATAAAACATGGGGGCAGAGCCTTCGTTGCATTCCAGGATGATTTCCTCCGCCAGAGAGTTCATGTCCACATCTGGGAAGGGAGGAGCCGTACAGAGCCAAACAGCACAAATACTGGCCTGAAGTGAGCAGCAACCCAGAAGAACAGAGTTGGCCAGAGATTTCCCCACCCATTTCCTCACCCTGGATCCTGGTTTGGTGGCCATGAAGGCCAGAACCACCGTGATGGTTTTGGCCAAGACACAAGACACCGCAATGGAGAAGATGATGCCAAAGGCCGTTTGTCGTAAAGAGCAGCTCACTGGGTGAGGCTGGCCAATGAAGAGCAAGGAGCAGAGGAAGCAGAGCAAGAGGGCAAGGAGCAGAGTGTAGGTGAGGTCCCGGTTGTTGGCTTTGACAATGGGAGTGTCCCTGTTCTTAGAGAAGACGCCAAGGACCAAGGCTGTGACCAGAGCGAAGAGCAGAGCTAAGGCAGCTAATGTGAATCCCAAAGGCTCTGAGTAGGAAAGGAAATTGTGGGTCTTGGGAATGCATTGATCTCTGTCCTTGTTTGGAAATTGACCTTCTTGGCATTTGAAACAATAATCCATATCTAAAAAAAGTCAAATGAATGATATAAGAGTTCCATCAAAAAAAGCAACCTTTTTCTTCTGGCATGTTTCTTTGTAATGAAATGGATTCTTCCATTTCCAATGGCCTTTCAAATTTCCTTTGAAAGAAATATTGCTTCTGCTCCAAAACACAATTCTGAGCCATTAATTATTTGGAAACAAGAATTAGAGATACGTGAAAACCAGTAAATGCAACGGGTATTTTTTCTTCATAAACCATATAGGTGCTATCAATCAAATCACCAGGAATTTAGGAAGCAAAGTATTGACGACTGTTAATATGGTGCCATTGAAAAGCAAACTGTCATCTATACTGAAAAGAGAGAAGCCCAATATGATTTTGTGTTTCTTGCTCTCAGCCCTGAAACTATGGGGATGAAGGGTTAGGCAAGTCTTCACTGACTCCACAAATTGTGGCAGGTGGGGAGCAGGCTGAGTACACTGGACATGATCCACACCTATTTCCACAAATCTACTTTGTCAAGGTTAAAGTTGTGGCTCTAGTTTGCCCCACTCTCTGTGTTCTTTCTTTCAGATCTGAGTGCAACTGCTGTTCTGTTTCGGAGTACTGAACTGCTAATAAGGGGAAACTGTTTAAATAGACTAGGAAGCATTGTATAAAAGAGCAGCTGATGTCTCCTACCCGTTTGATTTGAAATCATCCCATCTGGACATGAAGCACAGTCATAGCAACAAAATGGCAGCCCCTCCTTCTTTTTCCGGCTGTAGCCTGGCTGGCACCGATCATTGCACAAACCAAGGGGCAGCACCTAGCCAGAAAGAGGGGAGAAGAGGAAGCTCCCTTTTGCATGGTAAAGAACACAGTTTGAACCAAAGAGATGAGATAACTTGGCAGATTCATGTTATTCCAGAAAGGTGGTGTATGTGTGAATAAATTGTATTCAGTAAATAGTTATCGCTGCAGCGGGCAGGTAAACGGCATTTCTGTGAGTTCTAGTTTCCATCATGGTGTCCCGTTGCACCAGAAGTGGTTTAGTCCTGCTGGCCACATGACCCGGAAAGCTGTATGCGGATAAACTTGGCTCCCTCAGCCTGAAAAGCGAGATGAGCACCACAGCCCAGAGTTGCCTTTGACTGGACTTAACTGCCCAGGAGCCCTTGACCTACCTTTACCGTTACTCCTACATTTAGGTGACGTAAGCCTGGAAAGAGAGCTTACTCTATTGTACCAACCCCTTCATGCATTAACTTGCTATAAGAATTTTATTTATATCAGACCTTATTCTTGTATTTGTATTCTTAATATTAATAAAACTGTTCCCTTGAAAAAAGAACCAAGAGTCCACTCCCACCTGATTGAATGCTTTGTGCCATGTGATGGCTTCTTCATCCATGCTGAAGTCGACATTGTGCGATTCCTGTGGTTCTGTCTTTCCTACTTTCACTCGCAAGAAGGTTTGGTTGGGGAAAGTAACCCAGTTAATAACGTCAAATCCAGCTGCCAATTCCCCATTCTCATCAAAAGACACAAAGTCCCCAGCACTGTTGTTGAAGGAGATGCTCCTCAGGAAAGAGGGAAGCTAGACAGAAGAAAACCACGCAAAGTTCAAAAAGTAATGAAAGGGAGACGCTTGATTGGTTTTAGAAAGGAAAAAGTATCAATCCATATATGTCACACAATGGAAAGGAGTCAAAAATGGTGTGGTCCACCTTTGGAGCACATATGGATTTCTATAAAGTCCACTTAGCCTGATATTTAAGCATTTGAGGGTTCAGTTCTGGGGTTCCATGTGCAAAGGTAAAATCGGGCAAAGTCAGGAATCCTGGAACTGCCCTTCACAAGGCGGAGAGGGGGCATCCTAGGATCTGGGAAGGTTGTAGGAGGACCCAGGGGTGATCCTAGAGCTCTGTCAGGACCTCCCCACAGCCTGGGAAGCAAGGGGGCACCATCTTTCCTGGGCTATGGGGCGCACCGAGTGGCCTTGTGTATCCTTCCCTGAGGCTGGCATGGAGTGCACTGCCCTGCTCACCTGGCCTTGGGAGGGAAGCGCCCTCATGCCTCCTTCCCAGAGCCCAGCAAGCAAGGGGGAGGGCTGCACACCCAGGACCCTCCCTGGACCTTCTGAGAGCCTGGTAAGAAAGGAAGACCTTCTGGGTGGGCAGGGGGAAGGGGGGAAAGAAATAGAGAGCAGGTAATGGTGAGTTTTCACGGCACTCCATTCTTTATGTACATGAAGTTGCAATCCCATATGTAAAGTGAGCGTAAATTGTGGGCCTCCTGTAAATAAGGAACATTCCAGGAGCCTGTTAAAAAATTGACCAGGCAATAACATTTGAAAATAGCATATAAGTTCCTCTTTAGTGCAGAAACAACTGCTGGCTCTAGAAGATAGTTTTTGTTTGTGGACAGAATAATTTGGCACTCAGGGGTAGAATCAAACCTAAATATTTTCAAATGCATTCTTCATTCTTGATAGATCTCCTTCTGTTGCTTGACTTTGTGCTTTGTCACATGGATAATAAAACAAGTCTAGTTTCAGAACCATTTTCATATGCATTATGATGCTTGGCATCTATTCAGTTTTTTAAAGTACTCATATGACCCTTCTGGTCTTCAGCGGTGAGATATGGTGGTGAGATCTCACAAGAGATCGGACAGCCTGTCGTGCTAGTAATTCAAGGTTAAATGAGGGTAATTAACCCTGCTCACCCACAGAGCGTCCATTATCTGTGCTCCGCAACAAGATGTGGAGGCAGGCACGCTGGGTGATGTCCAAGGTATGAATCTGGCAACTCTCCAAAATCAGTCTCAGCAGCCGGGGATTCCTGTTTTTTAAATTTTTAAAAATTTGGCAAGAAACAGGCGTGTTCTGGGAAGAAGGAGTTAAAAAAGATCTGCTAAATGAAACAGTTGCTGAATATCAAGGTTTAGAAAAGGACTCCTATCATTGTGTTTTCATTAATATGAGGTGAGCGGTTATTTTTCTTCTTTTATATATCTACACTTGTTTTTCTATGCTGAACCTCACCAACAAAGAACTAACATTAAATGGAACACAGGAGGACTTCCAATTGTAATTAGCTGTGTGGCTGCGCAGCCCTCATTTGAAGTTTTAATTGGACAAAGGACAAAGGATCTCAGAAAATGGCGCCGATAGCTGTGTTGCAGTGGAAAAATCTCCTTTTGAGGGAGTGGGAGACTCCCTCAAAGCTCTTTGAACTACAGGGAAATACTTCACAAAAAAGAGTGCATTTGTTTGCACGGATCATTGTTATAAAAGGTGAGAGGAAGGTGAAGCTGGTGTCTGGCAGCCCCCCCAGGGCCCGGGCGGGGGAGAGTAGGTGTCGATTCCAGGAAAAGCCAATCAATCGCCAAATGATTGCTGAATATAAAAGTGAAGTATACCCTACTCCTTTGTATCTCTCCAAATCAGCTTGATAACAGCTCATGATGTCATTAATCTTTAAATAAAGCAGACTTGGACAACAGCCCAGATTTGGAAGGGAGGCAGCGTTGAGAACGCTTTAAAACAGCAAGAAATAAACTGTATTCTGGCAGGTGAATTGGACATACTGATTTAATTTAATATGACAGGAGATATGTACCAATGACTGGAGACTTTGAGAGGTAAAGATTTGAATTTGGAAATAGGATAACAACAGCGAAGAAGCAGAAAACAATAATGTGTGAGATGATTGCCCCAGGCATGCAGAACATGGGACGTCTCCCCTGAAATTTTTAAATTTGGAATGTAATTTGGAATGTAATTTGGTTATTGTCAGGGAACTGCCATCTGAGACGCAGGAGGTGAAAGGGTTCACAGAGGGTGAGAGAGACCATTCAGCTGAGGAGGGGACCAGCAGGGGGAGAAGTGGAGTTCCAAGGGAAAGTGAATCGGAGGGAGGGCTCAGAGACACTTCAAGCGAAAATAGTGGGGAGGTTTCAAGACCTCCTGTAGGGACACCCACTCCTCGCCGGAAACTGTCACGCCGAGAGTCCAGAAGACGCGTTTCCGTTAAGGAGCTTTTATGCTGGAAGAAGTTCCGTAAACGCCCACTGTCCGATTCAACGAGCGACTGATGGAGCCATGCTTAAGGAGCTCCGTCAGAGACAGAGGTTTGTGGACTTAGCCAAACTCTGAGGGACTAGGATTTTACGCACAAGCAGCTCACCATCCCATCACAGTTATATATGTTTATATTGTGATTGGATTGGATTGTTATTAATTGGGTTGTTTCTAATTGAAAATTAATAAAAATTATTTACCAAAAATCCTGTACTCATATTGCAAGGAGGTTTTTACTGTTGGAGGTTTTTCTGTGGTTTTACATATATATATATATATATATATATATATATATATATATATATATATATACTATTATAGTGTGCTCAGAGACAAACACCAGTGATTTGTGCAATGTCAAATGCTGTGATGGTGCCCAGGGAAAGTATTCGAGAGGTTCTTCATGGATCAAAACATACCATCTTTCAGATATTAACACATCATGAGTCTAAGTTTAAGATGCCTCCTTCTTCACCACTCCTGACATATCAGCATCACAAACACATAGGACAGCAGAACATGCCGCTCCTTCCACAACATTGTTGAGTTCGACAAAGAGGTGGCATTTCTGTGTGAGAAAGAGCAGGAGGAGATACTTCCAGCTCTGCAACTTGAAGGGGAAGTACAGGGAATATATTGATTCTGGCTCCAAATTGAAGGCAAGCAAAGCAGGGAAGCACTGAAAAGAACATTTGTTTTGTGCGGGAAAGGTAAATGCTGTAAAGGGTGTTTTTCTTCCATGTGCATTCATTCTATGGATGTGTGTAATCACCCATTAGATTAGACCCAAGCAAAGATTTATTCCAAATATGAAATCTTACCTGCCAAGGTTGCAGTTTGGGAGGATGGAGGCCACCTCTGCCTGAAGTCATTCTGTATTTTGGGCTGGATGAGAGAACCTTGTGCAAAGTATATGCAATGGCATAAACCGCATTATAGGTACTGTAACTTTGACCAGTCATGGTCATTTCAAAAATATGCCCAGGAAGGCTCTCCAGACTCTCTTTGCCAGTGCATGTGTCTCTGCTTTCATTGGGCTCATTGGAAACAGAAAATAAGCAGTTGAATGCCTTTTCCCAAAAAGCCTGGAGGAACCCATCTCCATTTGGAGAGTTGGGGTTTAGGGTCTGAAGGAATTCTTTAAATCCATGAACTATTTCTGTGTGGATTGCAAAAGACAGGGCACCATCAAAGACTTGAATATCATGATACCTTTGCATTGTTTCTGCTGAGAAGGCCCATTGGGCTGTCAAAATCCACACGGTTCCTGCATAATTCTCTGAAATAGCTTCATATAATGAAAAGAAATATTTCAACCACTTCACAGCTGTGATGGTCTGAGTTTCTGAACACAGAACTAATATATTGACTTCTGAGTCCATCAAGATGGAGGACTTCGCCCGAATGAGTTCCCATGAACTGAAATGATCTATACCTTGAGATAAGGCTGGTAGTTTTTCCTTTAAGGCTGTGCAGATTCCATGCTCGGAAAGCATTGGCTCTAAGATTTCCATAAACTTCTCTCCATTTTCATCATCTGATGCAACAAGTCCGACCCACGTCCATTGGAAATGAAGAAGCAGCTTGACAATCCCTGCATATTGATATTTCTCATTGGGCACCGTCCGGAAGAAGGTTTGGAGCTGCAACTCGCTCCTCCTCACTGGAGCTAATACACAATAAGCAATCTAAGGAAGAAATCAATCTCACAAAAATGGGAGAGTTATAATAGCAAACGGTTAGGATTCATCCCACATAGCTGCCTGAAGTGGAACCCATGAGAATTTATTGAAGGTAAAAATATATTCTTTAGTTTTATATATTGGAGGGATTTGAACAAATGTAAGCACAAGTTCCTTGTTTTAGAAGTGTTATAACATAAAACACTTTATCCATTGCTCATCAATGAAAACATCTTGGTCAGGTTTATCATTTATAATGAAGTATGTAGAAAGTGAAATATTTCTTAAGTGATTTTGATCTATGAGGATGAAATGCTCAAAACCTTTGTTCCCTAATGCAAACAATATTGTCATTTTCTTCCCAGAATCACTCTTTTGATTAACTACTTCAGTTTTGCAGTATGGTACTAGGTAATGTCAACTAATTTCATGGAAAGCATCAGACATTTGAGGAATATTCATATCCTTCCTTTTCCACTTCAATTGTTGATTATTTTGCATCCCCCTCCCCACAGAGTATTTTGTTTGCAACCACTTGGGAAGGTGCTTCCTTGTTTTAGAGGTGTTATAACATAAAACACTTTATCCAGTACTCACCAATGACAACCTCTTGGTCAGGTTTATCATTTACAATGAAGTATGTAGAATGTGAAATATTAGATTTACCTGGTGGAACCCATGAGTTGGGAGCTGACCAGAATGGCTGGGGGAACCCAGTCAGATGTGAAGCATATAAATATGTTGTTGTTGTTGTTGTTCCTAGTTCACAATTCCTGAAATGATTTGTTAACCAAAATGCATCTTACTGGGAGGAGGAGGATTCCTACTGGTGCATTTGCACTGCACCAACCTCCCCCTCTCTCCCTTTCCCTCCCTACTTCCAGACAAGCTGCAGTGACACTTGTGACAGGAAGTCAGGTGAGCACCAAAGCCCTTCCAACCATGACTGCAGAGCTCCCTGCCCCAAATGGAGACCATCAATATCAGTGAGTGAACTCCTTAGTTTTCCAGGTACGATTTTTTACCGAAAAAATGAGCAAAGCTGGACAGTTTTTCTTTCTCACTTTCATTTTCAGAAAAATGAACCAAGGTAAAAGGAAGTGTGCAGAACCAGAAGATAATTATTGTTCCAGATGCAGAAAAACTTCACAGCTCACACATTCACTATCTCTTGCTTGGAGTACTGCAGTACACTCTACATGGGGCTACCTTTGAAGGTGGTGTGGAAACTGTAACTAAGCCAGAATGTGGCAGCTAGACTGGTGACTGGGAGCGGCCGCCGAGACCACATAACACCGATCCTGAAAGACCTACATTGGCTCCCAGTACATTTCTGAGCACAATTCAAAGTGTTGGTGCTGACCTTGAAAGCCCTATACAGCCTCAGCCCTGTAGACCTGTCTCCACCCCCATAGTTCTGCCCAAACACCGAGGTCCAGATCCGAGGGCCTTCTGGTGGTTCCCTACCTGCGAGAAATGAAACTACAGGGAATCAAGAGGGCCATCTCGATAGTGGCGCCCTCCCTGTGGAACGCCCTTCCATCAGATGTCAAGGAAATGAACAACTATCTGACTTTTAGAAGAAAACTGAAGGCAGCCCTGTATCAGGAAGTTTTTAAATGTTTGATGCTTTATTGTGGTTTTTTTATGGGTCTAAGTTACCCAGAGTTGCAATGTCAACCCAGTCAGAAGGGTGGCATATCATCATCATCATCATCATCATCATCATCATCATCATCATACCTGTGGAATCTTGTAGATGCCTAAGATTGTAGTCATGTGAAGGGAGATGTCAGAGTCAAGAGCTCCAATAACAGCCAACATATTTTTTTTCTTGTCACATTTGAAGTTGGGGACAATCCTTTCTGTGATGGACAGAAGTTTCAGGGTGTTCTGATAAGTCATCCTTGTATTTAAGAAGCTATCATAGAGTTGGACCCCAAAGCTTATATTCGGAATGATGTTAGGATTCTCATTGATTTCATTCACAGCAAACACCAGGGAGAGAATATTCTGGTAATACTTCATTGCTGAACTAATAAAAGAGTTGGAAATGTGTCAGAGGTATTCATCTTTTCTGGCTTTTTATAGCAAATTCCGAAAGATTAAATAACACAAAATTAACAAAAAACTCATATGCTTTGTGCCTCCTAACACTTGATAATGGAAATCCATGGTCAATATTCAGTCAGATATGCGAATATAGTGTCTAAAAAGGATTTAATTTTGTGCAGAACATTCACATCCTGCAACACACACATATAAGAGTTATCCCTTATGATTAATAGATTAGACAAATTTAGAAGTATTAATTTTAGTTGATCTACTCTGCATGTAACTCAGTTACATACTTTGTTTTGGGAAAAAAGTTTGCAACACTTCAGTAATTTTTACCCAATATTGTTTAAATGGTACAACTGGGAATATAACCCAAAATCTATTATATCCTTGTCTCACTGCATCTGTGACAGTCAGATTAAATGATGCTGATTGTGAATGCGGGGATCAAGCTTTGCTGCAAAGTAAAACCATCCATCCTTGGTGTGAAAGGAAACACAGAGGGAGGAAGAGGATCAAGCATGAGATCAGGTGAGGAGAAAGCAGAAGAGGCAGAAGACAGAAACCTCCAGATGAGGAATAAAGTAATATAGAAGAACATGCCAAGATCACAATCTAAAGAAAAGAATATGTACTTTTAACCCCCATGCATGGAAAGAAGTCAAATGTTTTCTGAGCATGCCATGGTTTGTATGGTGTAGTTGTAGCCTATAGTAGGATATAGAAGTGTACACTATGAAGGAAAGAGTTATTTCCTTACAAAAGTTCATCTGTAAATTTTGTGTTTGGATGGTCATGGAAATCTATTTCTTCAGATACATAGCTAAAAGTATAAAGAACTCCTCCAATGAATAGGTCCCCTCTCTGATAATACTGGAATGGAAGCTGGAATGAATCCGTCATGGTGCATCTGGCAGAGTCTTCCTTGCACTCAGTTGGAGGCATCTGGAGCCACAGGAAGAGAAGAATCAGCAGAAGAAATGCTCCTCTCATCTTGACCAACAGTTATGCAGAATGGCAGATTTCTCTCTCATCCACCATAAATTGCATTAGATTTTATGACTCTGGATTACTTTGATAAAGGGGATGTGCCAAAGATTTGACCCATGAGATCCTTTGGATCAGAATTTCTCACTGGAGCTCTGAATGACACAGGGTTTATTTAATATACACTTTTACACTCTAATACTGACTGTGTTCATGGTCTGACATGGGATTTGGCAAGATGGATGATGAAATCCAGCAGTTTGAGATAATTACTGGTTCCACAGTTATCTCCTTTGAGCATTGTGTTCTGTGAGACAAAATAATAAGAGCAAAATAATCATACATATTTCTTGTTGAGCAGTGCACTGGGAATGGAGAGTAACAGGAAAGCAAGCAGCCCACCTGCAAACCGGTAATCTGAAGAGAAGTCCCTAGTTTTTCCAAATCTCTTCTTCAATCATACATGCACCATTTTCCTCAAGTGTACATGTGTCACCAACAGAGACCTGATTTTTAGGATTTTGAGCCTTATTGTAACAGCAGCAGTAGCAGAATTAGCAGCATCAACAGCAACAACAAGTGGTGTATCCTTGTACACCAGTTAAGGGGAGGTTGGAAACCGTTAGAATAAGGCAGACTCCAGTTGCTGGTGCAATACAGGGTATTACAAAATAGAGAAATGGTTAGTGTTTGCAAGACATTTGTGTTTCTAAACAGTTCAGGAAACCCTTTTTGCATGAACTAACAGCTTAATCTGACTAGTTATATGTAAAGATGCAGAGAAATGCATATGGAGAAATGTTTTCTGTCATTTAAAGTAGGAGAGCAACATGAGGGACCCAGGAGGTGACAATGACAGCCTAATTGCAGTGGTGCAACTTGAAACATAAGAGACATGTGGTTGTGAGAATGAGAATGGATCCCGTTCGCAACCAGAGGTACCCCTGTAATGGTAATAATAATTGAAAGGTCGTATACAAATTGAATAAATAATGATATTAATGATTTCTGGTTGGCCTCTGTGAGAACAGACTTCTGGACTAGATGCTCCATGGACCGGATCCAGCAAGTTCTCCCAATGTTTTTATGTATTACTGTGTTTAAACTTAGATTTCTGTGGGAAGCACTCTGAGCATAGACAACAGACAATGACCAGAGAGGGGTAAAACACAGAGTATGAAAAAGATAAGAATTGGGACACACAAGGGATTTCCTTGGCCAGTTTTATTCCAATAAATGTCTGCATTTTCTAATAATGCAACAACTAAAGCCATCAGCGCAAGTTGACTCCTATTTGCTCCTCAGAATCAAGTGGTCTTTGCTGTTCAAATTGGGCCTCAGAATGATTATGTACAATTTGGGGAAGAAGATGCAAGCGAGCAAGCCTGCACTGGAGGCCAAGATGCAGAAGATCTCCACAGCCACCATCTGCTTTCCTTTGGTGCTCAGATAAGAAGGAACAAAGGACAGCCAAACGCTGCAGAACACCAACATGCTGAAAGTGATGAACTTGGCTTCGTTGAAACTGTCTGGCAACTTCCTGGCCAGGAAAGCCACCGTGAAGCTGACCATGGCCAGGAATCCCAGGTACCCCAGGACACAATAAAACATGGGGGCAGAGCCTTCATTGCATTCCAGGATGATTTCCTCCGCCAGAGAGTTCATGTCCACATCTGGGAAGGGAGGAGCCGTACAGAGCCAAACAGCACAAATACTGGCTTGAAGTGAGCAGCAACCCAGAAGAACAGAGTTGGCCAGAGATTTACCCACCCATTTCCTCATCCTGGATCCTGGTTTGGTGGCCATGAAGGCCAGAACCACCGTGATGGTTTTTGCCAAGACACAAGACACCGCAATGGAGAAGATGATGCCAAAGGCCGTTTGTCGTAAAGAGCAGCTCACTGGGTGAGGCTGGCCAATGAAGAGCAAGGAGCAGAGGAAGCAGAGCAAGAGGGCAAGGAGCAGAGTGTAGGTGAGGTCCCGGTTGTTGGCTTTGACAATGGGAGTGTCCCCGTTCTTAGAGAAGACGCCAAGGACCAAGGCTGTGACCAGAGCGAAGAGCAGAGCTAAGGCAGCTAATGTGAATCCCAAAGGCTCTGAGTAGGAAAGGAAATTGTGGGTCTTGGGAATGCATTGATCTCTGTCCTTGTTTGGAAATTGACCTTCTTGGCATTGGAAACAATAATCCATATCTAAAAAAAGTCAAATGAATGATATAAGAGTTCCATCAAAAAAAGCAACCTTTTTCTTCTGGCATGTTTCTTTGTAATGAAATGGATTCTTCCATTTCCAATGGCCTTTCAAATTTCCTTTGAAAGAAATATTGCTTCTGCTCCAAAACACAATTCTGAGCCATTAATTATTTGGAAACAAGAATTAGAGATACATGAAAACCAGTAAATGCAACGGGTATTTTTTCTTCATAAACCATATAGGTGCTATCAATCAAATCACCAGGAATTTAGGAAGCAAAGTATTGACGACTGTTAATATGGTGCCATTGAAAAGCAAACGGTCATCTATACTGAAAAGAGAGAAGCCCAATATGATTTTGTGTTTCTTGCTCTCAGCCCTGAAACTATGGGGATGAAGGGTTAGGCAAGTCTTCACTGACTCCACAAATTGTGGCAGGTGGGGAGCAGGCTGAGTACACTGAACATGATCCACACCTATTTCCACAAATCTACTTTGTCAAGGTTAAAGTTGTGGCTCTAGTTTGCCCCACTCTCTGTGTTCTTTCTTTCAGATCTGAGTGCAACTGCTGTTCTGTTTCGGAGTACTGAACTGCTAATAAGGGGAAACTGTTTAAATAGACTAGGAAGCATTGTATAAAATAGCAGACGATGTCTCCTACCCGTTTGATTTGAAATCATCCCATCTGGACATGAAGCACAGTCATAGCAACAAAATGGCAGCCCCTCCTTCTTTTTCCGGCTGTAGCCTGGCTGGCACCGATCATTGCACAAACCAAGGGGCAGCACCTAGCCAGAAAGAGAGGAGAAGAGGAAGCTCCCTTTTGCATGGTAAAGAACACAGTTTGAACCAAAGAGACATGATAACTTGGCATATTTAGAAAGGTGGGGTATGGGTGAATAAATTGTATTCGATAAATAGTTATTGCTGCAGTGGGCAGGTAAACGGCATTTCTGTGAGTTCTAGTTTCCATCATGGTGTCCTGTTGCACCAGAAGTGGTTTAGTCCTGCTGGCCACATGACCCGGAAAGCTGTATGCGGATAAACTTGGCTCCCTCAGCCTGAAAAGCAAGATGAGCACCAAGCCCAGAGTTGCCTTTGACTGGACTTAACTGCCCAGGAGCCCTTGACCTACCTTTACCGTTACTCCTACATTTAGGTGACGTAAGCCTGGAAAGAGAGCTTACTCTATTGTAGCAACCCCTTCATGTGTTAACTTGCTATAAGAATTTTATTTATATCCGACCTTATTCTTGTATTTGTATTCTTAATATTAATAAAACTGTTCCCTTAAAAAAAAGAACCAAGAGTCCACTCCCACCTGATTGAATGTTTTGTGCCATGTGATGGCTTCTTCATCCATGCTGAAGTGGACATAGTGTGATTCCTGTGGTTCTATCTTTCCTACTTTCACTCGCGAGAAGCTTTGGTTGGGGAAAGTAACCCAGTTCAGAACATCAAATCCAGCTGCCAATTCCCCATTCTCATCAAAAGATACAAAGTCCCCAGCACTGTTGTTGAAGGAGATGCTCCTCAGGAAAGAGGGAAGCTAGACAGAAGAAAACAAGGCAAAGTTTCGAAAGAAAAAAAGGGAGACGCTTTATTGGTTTTAGAAAGGGAAAAGTATCAATCAATACACAATGGGAAGGAGTAAAAAATGGTGTGGTCCACCTTTGGAGCACATATGGATTTCTAGGAAGTACACTTGGCCAGGCACTTAAGTATTTGAGGATTCAGCTCTGGGGGTCCATGTGCAAAGGAAAAATCGTGCAAAGGCCAGAACCCCTGGAACTGCCCTCCACAAGGTGGTGAGGGGCACCCTAGGCTCTGGGAAGCTTGCAGGAGGTCCCAGGGATGCTCCCAGAGTCCTGTCATGACCTCCCCACAGCCTGATAAACAAGGGGGCACCTTCTTTGCTGGTCTGTCAGATGCACCCAGTGGCCTTGTGTCTCCTTCCCTGAGGCTGGCATGGAATGCACTGCCTTGCTCACCTGGCCTTGGGAGGGAAGCACCCTCATGCCTCCTTCCCAGAGCCCAGCAAGCAAGGGGGAGGGCTGCACACCCAGGACCCTCCCTGGACCTGCTGAGAGCCTGGTAAGAAAGGGAGATCTTCTGGGAGGGCAGGGGGAAGGGAGAAAATAGATAGAGAGCAGGTAATGGTGAGCTTTCCCTGCTCTCCATTCTTTATTTACTTTCCCCCACAAATGTGAGGTTGCAATCCTGGGGGGCCACTAGGAGGCGCATAGGAAGATGGCCGACAATAACATCTCTCCGACCCACAGGAGGTAATTTGGAGGCTATGTTGGGAGTAAATTAGCCTCCCTACCCACTCAAGACAGTGAGTGGGGCCGTTTGCCTGCTGTGCCCGATACCACCCCCGAATTTTTGAGGGGGATGGGGGCACTAGGCAGAAAAACCCTCCTGTGGGGTCTCGGCACTCCTGGACGCTGTCTCTGATCTGCGCCACTAGCTGCAAGAACTTCAAAAGAAACAAATTGGCACGAAGGAAATGCACATACTTCAGGAAATGAGGAGGAGTGAAGGCTGCAACAGAAGAGGTCTCTGGAAAAACAAGATTTAAATTATGAGAAGATACGTCAAGATACGGTACGGCAAATGACTGAAGGGGGAGGGGGAAAAATGTTTTATTTTTTTACTTATATGATTAAACCCAAGAATCCCCTCCCTTCAAGAGTCAAAAGCCAGAAATGAGTAAGGAATTAAGCTATGAATTTAAGGCTGTGTGGAGATAAACTTTCGAACCAAAGCATGTTTATAGAAGACTGTGGAATGTATAAGAGCTTTGTTATGACGCAGTCAAAAATGCTGACGCCATTTTGGGAAGCTCTGTCGGAGGACTAAGACCGGGGGGGTGGGGAGAAAGAGTGAAAGAGAGCTCTTTTATATCGTGGGAGAAACTCCTCAAAGAGGTCTTAAGAGCGACAGAGCTATAAATCTACGATGGAAAAAGTGATCTTATCTCTGAAGGTGACGATTTATGGGAACTATCTGGATTTGAGGAATGATGATGGGAAATTCACACAGGAGTATTACTGGCATTTATCGGCTTAAGGAGACCATCAGAAGAGATCATAAAGGACAAAGAGAAAATATAAGAATAAGAAGTGATGTGGAAACAGCAAGAGAAGATTGGAAAGAACTATGAATATGTGTTTGGACTGTTGGAACATCTATCTGGACTTATTTGGACTGATTTGGACATTAATGCAGAAGTAAGGATTTAGATCAGAATCCTTCCTCGGATCTGGAAGTATGGGACCCCCCCCCAAAAATTAAAAATTCGGCTCTGTAATTTGGAAGTTATGTGGTTTGATTCGATGTGATTGGCCGGTTAATAAAATTTATTTTTTTAAAAACAAAAACATGAGGTTGCAATCCCACATGTAAATCCCACTTGCAAAACTTGTGGGCCCCCTGTACATAAGGAACATTCTAGGAGCATGCTAAAAAATTGACCAGACAGTTACATTTGAAAATAGCATATAAGTTCCTCTTTGGTGCAGAAACAACTGCTGGCTCTAGAAGATCGTTGTTGTTGTTGGACTTAATAATTTAGCAGTCATGGGTAGAAACAAACCTAAATGCTGCCAGAGGAAAGTTCTAGAGGTTCTTCCAGGATAAAGACATACCATCTTTCTGATATTAACACACCATGTAGCCCAGTTTAACATGCCTCCTTCTTCACCACTCCTGACATATCAGCACCACAAACACATAGGACAGCAGAACATGCAGTTCCTTCCACAACATTGTTGAGTTCTACAAAGAGGTGGCATTTCTGTCTGAGGAAGTGCAGGAGGAGATACTTCCACCTCTGCAACTTGAAGGTGAAATATAGGTAATACAGTGGTACCTTGAGTTACATACGCTTCATGTTACATATGCTTCAGGTTACAGACTCCGCTATCCCAGAAATAGTACCTCGGGTTAAGAACTTTGCTTCAGGATGAGAACAGATATTGTGCTCCAGCATCGCAGCAGCAGCAGGAGGCCCCATTAGCTAAAGTGGTGCTTCATGTTAAGAACAGTTTCAGGTTAAGAATGGACCTCCGGAACGAATTAAGTACTTAACCCGAGGTACCACTGTATATTGATTCGGGCTCCAACTTGAAGGCAAGGGAAAACAGGGAAGCACTGAAAAGAACATTTGTTTTGTGCAGGAGAGGTAAATGTTGTAGCAGGTGTTTATCTTCTGTGTGTATTCAGTCTATGGACTGTGTGTTGACACTCATTAGATCAGCCCCAAGCAAAGATTTATTTCGAATATGAAATCTTACCTGCCAAGGTTGCAGTTTGGGAGGATCAAGTCCACCTCTGTCTGCCATCCTTCTGTGTTTTGGTCTGGATGAGAGAATCTTGTGCAAAGTATATGCAATGGCATAAACCGCATTATAGGTGCTGTAACTTTGACCAGTCATGGTCATTTCAAAAGTGTGCCCAGGAAGGCTCTCCAGACTCTCTTTGCCAGTGCATGTGTCTCTGCTTTCATTGGGGTCATTGGGAACAGAAAATAAGCAGTTGAATGCCTTTTCCCAAAAAGTCTGGAGGAACCCATCTCCGTTTGGAGAGTTGGGATTTAGGGTCTGAAGGAATTCTTTAAATCCCTGGACTTTTTCTGTGTGGATTGCAAAAGACAGGGCACCATCAAAGACTTGAATATCATGATACCTTTGCATTGTTTCTGCTGAGAAAGACACTCCCGACATCACGAGGGGGTGGGGTTGCGGGCTCACGCCCCCAACTACAATCTCGCGGGGCTGGCGTCAGCCCCGCGGGACCCAGGGATTCCCTAGCACATTAATATTCATTGCCCTCAGCGCCAGCCAATCGGCTGGCGCTGGGGGCGGGCTTACCAGGTCCTCTTAAGGTCAGGGCAGCCCTGCCTCGCCCCCTTTTCCTCCTCGCAGCAGCTGCGGTTTTTTGTTGCCTCGTGGAGCGTTTGCAGGAACACTTCGGAGCGCTCTTTTATTCTCCTTCTGGAGAACCATCTCTGCAAGCTTTAGCCTTCGCGAGGCGGCTACCACTGCTTACCTTGAGAGCCGAAATCACTGATAGGGAATTCTTTTCTCCCTGCTGCTTGCGTGCTCCATCGCACTGCAAGTCAAAAAAGAGCTGAAATCGCTTGGAGTTTTCCGGGGGGGCTTATTCTCGTAGGTCTTCTGCAGCTGGAGTAAGGATCACCCATCGCTTCACAGCAGCGTGCGGTGTCCAGCCACGTGTGCAGCGCAAGTTAGAAGCCGCAGAAGAGCTCTGCCGCTCAGTCTTTTGGAGCGTAGTTCGCGCGCCCCTGCGGGATTCTCCCCCTCCGCTATCATTGCTTTGCTGAAGTCATTGCTTTGCTGAAGGAACACGCTCGGCTGATCAGGTTTAGTTCTGGCTGTTTTATTATTTGGTGACTTTCACGGGGATTGGGGGCGCCGGTAAGTTAAACGCTTTTGTTGGTGTAGCGACAAGAAGGGGGTGGCTGGGATCGCTAGATGATTAGCTTTGCCGTTGCCAGGCGACGGGACGCCCACGGACGCCATTAGCATCGCCCACGTGACCTCTTAGGCGGCCGCCATTTTACTAGAGGCAATTTTAGTGGGAAGATTTTCTCTGATTGCTTAACGTTGCATTGTTTGCTGCTTGTTTTTTCTTCGCTGCGGCACACTGCCATCCCGGGGATTGGGCGGCTCAACGCTTGCTCCGTGCATTTTATTTCAATAGCATTGCTAGGTCTTTAAAAAGCAGCGCGTTTGCTTATTTACTGCTGCTCCCGAAGTCATTTTAAAACAACCACGTGGTCTGGCGGCCGCCATTTTACCATAGGCAACTGGACAGGAAGTTAGACGCGGTTGCTAGGCGACCAGCAGGTCCGGTCGCCATTTTAAAACGACCACGTGGCTGGGGAACGGCCGCCATCTTGCTAGAGGCACCCCCCCATGGGAAAAAGTTCTTTTTCGACTGCTAGAAGCATAGAGGCTTAATCGGTGGAGGCTAGGAGCAGATCCCTCTAAGGTGCAAGTCTCAAGGGGAGGGGTTCCCTTGCTGGGAAAGTTAAACAAGTCATTTGCCTTTCCTGGCTTGGCTTTGCAGCGTTTTTCTCTGAGGCTGTCTCTTTTAAGGCTAGATATTATCTAGCAGTGCAAGTCAATTGCCTAATTCATTTAAGTGCTCTGGGGGTCTTCAGGTTGCTTGCCTTGGGAATCATTTGCTGAAGCATAAATTAAAGTTGACAGGGGTTCAAGTGGGGCTTATCATTTCATTTTAATAATTTTATTAGGATATTATTTTCGTTTTAATAATTCTATTAGGGGATTTATTATAGAAAAATCCTGATTAATAATTCTATTAGGGGATCTATTATAGAAACATCGTGATTAAGGTGCACAGGATATAATTAATTTGGCAATTCAAGCCATTTGATTAAATTTACTAACAGTGCTTGAGGGCTCTTTGAGTCAATTTATTTGAGATACATACCAACCTTATATCTGCCTTATTGTCGCGGCAGTTGCGTGGGGCGAATTTTAAATTAATAGTTAAGTTTGGCAATATAGTCCAGTATACTAGTATGGTAACAAATATAAATAATAAATAAATAAATAAATAAATAAAAACAAACAAACAAATAAAACAAAACAAAACAATACAAGACAAAATTAATAATAATAATAAAAAGTAAAAAATAAATAAATAAATAACTTGCAAAAAATAAAAATAAAAATAAAAATAAATAAAATAAATAAATAAATAAATAAATCAATAATAATAATAATAACAAAAGAACAATCAGTGCCTACTAATTAGAATTATAAAAGGTGTATAGTTATTTACACTTAAATAACTATAAATATAAATATATATTGATACTTTTATAGATATATATATATATACAAATAAATATATATAGATAGATAGAATAGATTAACAAAACAAAATAAATAAATACAGAAATAAAAAATAATAATAATTAAAAAATTAAACAAATAGATTCATTTAGCTAATAGTTAGAATTCTCATTACCATTAACCGTAGTGGTATTTAGCATATAGTACAGGCCTTCATACGCATACTACATTCCCTAATAGCTCGAGTTTGATAACATGGCTAACAGGGGCAATCCCCAGTTACCACAGGCGAGTGGTTCGCTGGTGCCCGCGCCACCCTGCAATCCTCAGGCCCTGGCTCAGTTTTTCGCAGCGATCCAAACCTTTTATGCACAATGCAGCCCTCCGGTTGCCCCAAATCCAAATATAGTAGAGGTTTCTCAGGATTGTATCCCTGACACCCCCCCTAGCCAACAGGGCCAGGTGGGACCTTCGGTGGCTTCGGCGAGTACATCGCAGCAAGGCATTGGTCAGTTCAATCGACCCCAAACTCGTTCACAAACTGCGCACGCACAGAAGTCCAAGGGTGCGGCGCAAAGGGCTAAGGCCGGGGCGCAAAAATCTAAGCCTTCGGGGCATAGGCCCAAAGCTCCGCGGGCGGCCCCCTCTAATTCTAGCCTGCAGGGAATTGGCGTACCTAGTGTTTTTCAGGATCCTCCGGCCCAGCCAAGTCCTTCAGAGGGCTCGTCTTCAGATGAGGAGCTTCCTCCCCAGCAGGCAGTCACATCTGTCAATGATCCAGCACCGCAGGACAACGGCACCCGCGGAGGGAAGCGGAAAGCGAAGAAGAAGCACGTGTCCAAGAAGAGCAGGAGAAGTGACCCATCGGACTCCGACGATGACACAGGTACCTCTTCTTCGGAGGGCGATAGCGATGCTCCCATGGAAACTTATTGGGGGGAGGGGGAAGAGACCGGCGTACCTTTGTGGGTTCACGAGAGGAGGGCCAATTCTCACCGGAAAAGTTTTAACGGTACCCTTGAGTGGAAAGATGGGGCGTTGGTGGAGGATGTTAAAGTTTCAACCCACCTGTCCACTGATTTTATCTTGGGTAATCACCTTTCCAAGAGAAAGAGGGATAAGATACTGAACGGGGACTTTGTAGACATGTTTACTTTGCTGCCGCCGGCACAAATAAAGGGGAAAGGGGAAAAAAGGCGCGTTTATGGTAAGAGAAGATATAGGTCCCCACGGGCCGAGCGTACATTCGAGAACTGGCTCAATGGCTACCAGGTATTCATGGGGATAGTGGTAGGTTGTTATCCAAAACGCGGTTTGCACCTTGCATCTTATCTGGCGCACGTGAGAAGGGCCCGGGAATTAGCGGGAGATGTGGCTGCCATCGCGTACGACGAGGACTTTCGTAGGAATGCCTCGCTGTTGTCATCCACGCGCTGGGACCAGAGGGACAATAACTACTGGATGGAGCACGTGGGGCCCAACATCGAAAAGAAAGCTCACACCCAAGCCAAATCTGGTAAGGCGGACACAAAACAGCGTAAGCAATGCTGGGATTTCAATAAGGGGGCTTGCCAGCGCATCTCTTGTAAGTACTTACATGTATGCGATAAGTGTTTTGGCAGCCACCCTGCCGTTAACTGCTACAAGAGTAAGCAGCAGCCCTTTCGGGGCGGCAGGGGTCACCTCCACCAGGGAAACCGGGGTGCCCCCTCTGGCGCTACAGGACCTGCTCAAGGAGCACCTGGGAACCGCTACTAACTTGTCCCTTGACCTAGCCCGCTCACCGATCAAGCTCCAACCGTTAAGAACCCTGTTAAACCTATATCCTAATAGACAAGCCGCCCTTCTCCTAGGAGACGGGTTCTCCAAAGGTTTCAGAATTCCAGTAGCATGCACTCCCAATTCCAGCTGCCCCCCCAACCAGAAGTCGGTCTTGGAGAGACCTGACATCGCTATGAAGAAGATTCAGAAAGAGATTGTGGCGGGGAGGGTGGCTGGCCCATTCGCAGTACCGCCTATTGATCAGCTGCATATTTCACCGCTCGGCATCGTACCAAAGAAGGCACCCGGGGAATTTCGGCTAATACACAATCTTTCTTACCCCAAGGGCGCTTCTGTTAACGATGCAATTCCCCAAGAACTGTGCACGGTGAAATACGCATCTTTTGATCATGCAGTGAAGCTGGTCAGGGGTTTTGGTAGGGGCGCTTTCTTGGCCAAATGCGACATCGAGTCCGCATTTCGCCTCCTCCCAGTTCATCCGGAGGACTACCGTTGGCTAGGTTTCAAATTCCAGGGTTCTTACTTCATTGATAAAGCAATGCCCATGGGGTGCTCGATAGCTTGTGCCGCCTTCGAGACTTTCAGCACATTCCTTGAATGGGCACTAAAATCTAGAACTGGTTCTGAAGGGGTGGGTCATTACTTGGATGATTTTATCCTGGTCGCGAGTAATGCAAGTGACTGCACGGCCTTGCTGCAGGCCTTCAAATCCTTAGCAGAGGAGCTGGGCGTCCCTTTAGCAAACGAGAAGACAGAGGGCCCGGTCACTAGGATGACTTACCTGGGCATCGAGTTGGACACAGTGGCCCAAACTTCCCGCCTGCCTGACGAGAAGTTGTTGGCCCTGAAAGACCTTATCTCACAGCTTTTACCCTTGAGGAAGGTCACTCTGAGACAAATTCAATCTCTCTTGGGTCACCTCAACTTTGCGTGCCGAGTAGTTTCTCCGGGTCGCCCCTTTTGCGGACGGTTGGCAAAACTGTCAGCTGGCCTAAGGTCACCGCATCATAGGGTGCGCCTTTCCAAGGCTGTAAAATCTGATCTCCAGGTTTGGCTCCAATTCCTGGATGGCTACAATGGAATTTCCCTTTGGCAGGATAGCTTGGCCCTTCGGGCTGACTTCCAAGTGCATTCAGATGCAGCTGGTTCCCTGGGTTTCGGTGTATACTTTAGAGGGCAATGGTGCGCCCAGCGATGGCCTCCTTCTTGGCAGGGAAAACCCATTCTTCGTGATCTAACATTCTTAGAATTCTTCCCTATAGTAGTGGCAATTCATCTTTGGGCTGAACAATTTAAGGATCGCCGGGTCTGCTTCTGGACAGACAACCAAGCGGTGGTGTCTGTGTTGAATAAACAATCGTCTCGCTCCCCTAGAGTTGCTGCACTGCTACGATATTTCGTCCTCTCCTGCCTTAAACTAAACTTATACGCTTCAGCCAAATTCGTGCCGGGGATTGATAACAACATTGCGGACGCTTTATCTCGTTTCCAGATGGAGCGCTTTCGCTCATTGGCGCCGGATGCGCAGCAGCTACCGCAGCCGTTTCCGGAGCACCTCTGGAGTATTGGCAACGAGAAGCAATAAAGGGAGTATTGTCAGCAGTGGCGCCCTCTACCCTTAGATCCTATAACAAGGCGTGGTTAGACTTCACATTATTCCGTCAAAAAAAAGGACTGTTTAAACCAGGAAGACCCCCAACTAAGGCAGAGGTGATAGAATACCTTGTGCGCCTTCGGGACCTAGGTCGGGCCCCCAAAACTCTCAATATCCATTCGGCGGCTATATCTTTTTTCTCCAAAGCTTTGTTCTCAGTTGACCCTTGCGCACATTTCGTGGTGCGGAAGATGCTGGAGGGTTGGCGTAGATCGCAGCCTCCTAGTTCCGACAGCAGATGGCCCATAACTTTAGACATACTTACGCAAATACGTGCGAAGCTCAAGGTCATCTGCTGGTCCAGGTACGAGGCCAGGTTATTCTCCACAGCATTTTCTTTCGCTTTCTTCGGCGCCTTACGCGTGGGAGAGGTGGTCTGCGACGACCAATCGATCGGTATCGGCAAGGGGCTCCTCTCCGAGGACGTGTCCTTGTCCAGCTCCGAGGTAGTCCTGAAAATCCGCAGCTCAAAGACCGACCAGCTCGGCAGAGGGGCTCTAGTACGTCTGCAGGCTACTCAGAAGGCCGGCCCTTGCCCAGTTAAGGATGCTAGAAAGTTTTTGTGCTTAAGGCCAAAAACTAGTGGCCCTTTCTTCATACATGCAGATGGCTCTCGCCTTTCTAAACACCAATTCACGAGGGTCATGCGGAAGGCGATCGCGGCCATCGGGCTCCCTCCCGAGGAGTACGCCGCACACTCTTTCCGTATTGGGGCTGCCACCACCGCCGCCCACATGGGTTTACCAGCAGAGAGGATAATGGACATGGGTCGGTGGAAGTCGAATGCCTACAGGGGTTACATTCGGAAATCACGCTAACCCCCCCTTTTCGTGTTTTCCCTTCCCCCATCTGTCCCCTCCCTGACCTGGCTCTTTTGCTCTCTTGTTTTCAGATGCCAGGGCTGTGCGGATCTGGATCCTTGGCCACAGCATTGTCCACTGGGCAAGTCTGCGGGCAGTCGCTAGGGGATGTCGCGTCAATCTCCAGCTCCCCAGCAATGTTGAAGTTTACTGGATGGCACGTCGGGGAATGCGCTGGGAGGAATTCCGCCCAGAGGTGTCAAATAAGATTGCAGCACAGGGCCCACCAGATGCGCTGGTCATTCAACTGGGCGAGAACGACCTCGCTTACAGGAAGGGGGTGGACTTAATGTGGAATATTTTCAATGACCTGGAGGAGTTGAGGGCCTCCCATCCTAAGCTAACAATTTTATGGTCATCTCTGCTCGAAAGGCGCTGCTGGCGGGACGCCATTAATCCCGTGGCGGTTAATAGAGCCAGGAGGATCCTGGAGCGCTCGGTCGCGCGTAGAGTGGCTGCAATGGGTGGGCGGGTCATTGAGCACCCAGGCATCCAATTTTGCAACGAGGCACTCTACCGTGGGGATGGCGTACATCTTACCGATGACGGTAACGATATCTGGCTGGCGGACATTTTTCAGGGGCTGAGGGATTGGTTACAGGTCTGAGGGTATTGGCGGCGAGCCTGGCTCGTGTGGCGGTTAGGCATTGGCAGGGGTATGGTTATGCAAATGAAGTCGGGGGGGAGGAACGCCATCACCTCCCCCAAATCTTGAAGGGTAGTTCGTTAAAGGACTCCGGGGGGTGTCGCCTCGTCCGAAACCTACGGAGGCTAGGGCCTAAAGCGCGCCCCCGAGCGGTAACCCCTTGGGGAGCGTCCAGGGATGTGCATCTCGGGGGCTCCCCCTGTTGGTGCTTAACCCTTCCCGGTTAGACCGGATAGTCTGTTAGGGCCAATGCCTAAAGCCAATACCTCTCTCTTATCTGTAATCAATAAAGTTGTGGCCATTTTCGCCCATCAACCTCAATTCTGCTGTCCGGTGTCTTTATTTACCCCATCTGTGGGAGGGGGCGGCTATTGCCACACAAAGACACTCCCGACATCACGAGGGGGTGGGGTTGCGGGCTCACGCCCCCAACTACAATCTCGCGGGGCTGGCGTCAGCCCCGCGGGACCCAGGGATTCCCTAGCACATTAATATTCATTGCCCTCAGCGCCAGCCAATCGGCTGGCGCTGGGGGCGGGCTTACCAGGTCCTCTTAAGGTCAGGGCAGCCCTGCCTCGCCCCCTTTTCCTCCTCGCAGCAGCTGCGGTTTCCCACCCTCCCGCCCTCTAGGTTTGCATTCGGACTTTGCTATGGGCTTCGGCTGGTCGCCGCAAGGGGCCTGGTAGGAGTTTTTCCATTTGGCTAATTGGCAGTATTTCGGTGCCACTTGGTTTTTTCGCCTACCTCGTAGCAAAACGTCACAACTCCCGGTTTTGGCGGTTAGGCATTGGCAGGGGTATGGTTATGCAAATGAAGTCGGGGGGGAGGAACGCCATCACCTCCCCCAAATCTTGAAGGGTAGTTCGTTAAAGGACTCCGGGGGGTGTCGCCTCGTCCGAAACCTACGGAGGCTAGGGCCTAAAGCGCGCCCCCGAGCGGTAACCCCTTGGGGAGCGTCCAGGGATGTGCATCTCGGGGGCTCCCCCTGTTGGTGCTTAACCCTTCCCGGTTAGACCGGATAGTCTGTTAGGGCCAATGCCTAAAGCCAATACCTCTCTCTTACCTGTAATCAATAAAGTTGTGGCCATTTTCGCCCATCAACCTCAATTCTGCTGTCCGGTGTCTTTATTTACCCCATCTGTGGGAGGGGGCGGCTATTGCCACGCAAGGCCCATTGGGCTGTCAAAATCCACACGGTTCCTGCATAATTCTCTGAAATAGCTTCATATAATGAAAAGAAATATTTCAACCACTTCACAGCTGTGATGGTCTGAGTTTCTGAACACAGAACTAATATATTGACTTCTGAGTCCATCAAGATGGAGGACTTAGCCCGAATGAGTTCCCATGAACTGAAATGATCTATACCTTGAGATAAGGCTGGTAGTTTTTCCTTTAAGGCTGTGCAGATTCCATGCTCGGAAAGCATTGGCTCTAAGATTTCCATAAACTTCTCTCCATTTTCATCATCTGATGCAACAAGTCCAACCCACGTCCATTGGAAATGAAGAAGTAGCTTGACAATTCCTGCATATTGATATTTCTCATTGGGCACCGTCCGGAAGAAGGTTTGGAGCTGCAACTCGGTCCTCCTCACTGGAGCTAATACACAATAAGCAATCTAAGGAAGAAGTCAATCTCACAATAATGGGAGAGTTATAGCAGACGATTAGAATTCATCCCACATAGCTGCCTGAAGTGGAACCCATGAGAATTTATTGAAGGTAAAAATATATTCTTTAGTTTTGCATATCGGAATATGAATGTATATAAGCACAAGTTCCTTGTTTTAGAAGGAACATTACTCATCAATGACAACATCATGGTCAGGTTTATCATTTACAATGAAGTATGTAGAAAGTGAAATAGTTCTTAAGTGATATTAGATCTATGAGGATGAAATCCTCAAATCTTTTGTTCTCTAATGCCAAGAATATTGTCATTTTCTTCCCAGAATCACCCTTTTGATTAACTACTTCAGTTTTGCAGTAAGGTACTAGATAATGTCATCTCATTTCATGGAAGACATCAGACATTTGAGGAATATTCATATTCCTTTCTTCTTCTTCTTCATTGGTTGATTTTTTTGCATCCCCCCTCCCCATAGAGTATTTTGTTTACCTGGATTGCAACCACTTGGGAAGGTAACAAAATAAAGACTTCACATTTTCCTACACTTTTTGGTAAAATACAACACTAAATTAGTGGAAACTCTGGACATTTCCTACAAGTTCTGCTACTTTGGAAGGAAGGAAGTAAAGCTCAGTGAAAGTGTGAATGGATTGTCTGTCCAGAAACTGCTTTTTACTTAGAAATCATGCTTCATTTCCTGTGTGAGGAAGCTATGGCCCTTCAGAACTTCCTGGACTCCAAGTGGTCATCCTTGACCATTGACGGGCAAGGGGCTAGTGGGCAACACATGGACAAGGGACATCCCTGGTGTGCAGCTTCCTGGGAGGAGGAGGATTCCTACTGGTGCATTTGCGCTGCACCAACCTCCCTCTCTCACCCTTTCCCTTCTTCCTTCCAGACGAGCTGCAGTGACACCTGTGGCAGGAAGTCAGGTGAGCACCAAAGCCCTTCCAACCACGACTGAATATCAGTGAGTGAACTCTTTAGTTTTCTAGGTATGATTTTTACCAAAAAATGAGTAAAGCCAGACACTTTTGTATCAGTTAGATTTTTTTCTTTTTCAGTTCCCTTTTCAGAAAAATGAACCCACATCAAAGGAAGTATGGAGAACCAGAAGATAACTATTGTTCCAGAGGCAGAAAAGATTCACAGCTCATTTACTCACTATCTCCCACTTGAACTACTGCCATGCACTCTACCTGGGGCTGCCTTGAAAGGTGACCTGGAAACTGCAACTAATCCAGAATGCGGCAGCCAGGCTGGTGACTGGGAGTGGCCACTGAGACCATATAACATCCAAAGTGTTGGTGCTGACCTTGAAAGCCCTAAATGGCCTCGGCCCAGTAGACCTGAAGGAGTGTCTCCATCCCTGTTGTCCTGCCCAGACACTGAGGTCCTCCTCCAAGGATCTTCTGTTGGTTCCTTCACTGCAAGAAGTGAAGTTACAGGGAACCAGGCAGAGGACCTTCTTGGTAGTGGCGCCCACCCTGTGCAATGCCTTCCCTTCAGATGTCAAGGAAATAAACAACAATCTGACTTTTAGAAGACATCTGAAGGCAGCCCTTTATCAGGCTTTACTGTGGTTTTATTACTTGGTCAGTTCTACCCAGGCTCCAATACTTTGAGGCTCCAATACTTTGGCCACCTCATGAGAAGAGAAGACTCCCTGGAAAAGACCCTGATGTTGGGAAAGATTGAGGGTACAAGGAGAAGGGGATGACAGGGGATGAGATGGTTGGACAGTGTTCTCGAAGCTACCAGCATGAGTTTGACCAAACTGCGGGAGGCAGTGGAAGACAGGAGGGCCTGGCGTGCTCTGGTCCAGGGGGTCACGAAGAGGCAGACACGACTAAACAACAACAACAACCCAGAGTGGCTGGATCAACACAGTCATATGGATGGCATATAAATATTGATTATTATTATTATTATTATTATTAATTATTATTATTACTATTATTATTATTATTACCTGTGGAATCTTGTAGATGTTTAAGATCATAGTCATATGAAGGGAGATGTTAGAGTCAAGTGCTCCAATAATAGCTATCATATTTTTTTCCTTGTCACATTTGAAGTTGGGGACAATCCTTTCTGTGGTGGACAGAAGTTTCAGGATGTTCTGATAAGTCATCCTTGTATTTCCAAAGCTATCATAGAGGAGGAACCCAAAACTCATATTCAGTACGATGTTGGGGTTCTCATTGATTTCTTTCACAGCAAACACCAGGGAGAGAGTATTCTGGTAGTTCTTCAGTGTTGAACTAATAAAAGTGTTGTACAATTTGTCAGAGGTATTGATATCTTCTATCTTTTTAAGCACATAGCTGATTTTCTGGCTTTCCCCAGCAAATTCCAAAAGATTAAATAACACAAAATAAGCCAAAAACCTCATATGCATTGTGCTTCCTAACACTTCATAATGGAAATCTATGGTCAGTATTCAGTCTGCTTTAGGAATATAGCATCTAAAAAGCATTTAATTATGTGCAGAACATTCACATGCTGCAGCACACATACATATAAGTGTTATCCCTTATGATTAATAGATTAGACAAACTTAGAGGTATTGATTTTAGTTGGTCTACTCCGCACATGCTTCAGTAAGATGTTTTGTTTTGGGAAAAAAAAGTTTGCAAAATGTCAGTTATTTTAACCCAATATTGTTTAAATGGTACAACTGGGAATATAATCCAGAATCTATGATATTCCTGTCTCACAGCATTTGAGACAGTCAGATTAAATGATGCTGATTGTGAATGTGGGGATCAACCTTTGCTGCAAAGTAAAACCATCCATCCTTGGTGTGAAAGGAAACACAGAGGGAGGAAGAGGATCAAGCATGAGATCAGGTGAGGAGAAAGCAGAAGAGGCAGAAGACAGAAACCTCCAGATGAGGAATAAAGCAACATAGGAGAAGATGCTATTATCACAATATAAAGAGGTGGAAGCATATTTTTTACCTTCATACATGGAAAAAAAAGTCAAATGTTTTCTGAGCATGGCATGGTTTGTATGGTGTAATTGTAGCCTATAACAGCATACAGAAGAGTATTCTAGAACAGATAGAGTCATTTCCTTACAAAAGTTCATCTGTAAACTTTGTGTTTGGGTGGGCATGGAAATCTATTTCTTCAGATACATAGCCAAAAGCATAAAGAACTCCTCCAATGAATAGGTCTCCTCTCTGATAATATTGGTATGGAAGCTGGAAAGGATCCGTCATGGTGCATCTCTCACAGTCTTCCTTGCACTCAGTTGGAGGCATCTGGAGCCACAGGAAGAGAAGAATCAGCAGCAGAAATGTTCCTGCCATCCTAACCAACAGCAAATTTCTCTCTCATCCACCATAAATTGCATTAGGTTTAATGGCTCTTGATTATATTCTATGCTATGGATGTTTGTATGTGATGCCAATAAAAGGTTTTATGATGATGATATTGTAAAGGGGATGTGCCAAAGATCTGACCCATGAGATCCTGTGTATTCACAATTTCTCACTGGGGCTCTGAATATCACAGGGTTTATTTAATATACTCTTTTACACTCTGATACTGACTGTGTTCATGGTCTGACATGGGAATTGACAAGATGGATGATGAAACCCATCAGTTTGAGATAATTACTGGTTCCAAAGTTATCTCCCTAGAGCATTGTGCTCTGTGAGACAAAATAATAAGAGCAAAAATAATGATACATATTTCTTGTTCAGCTATGCACTGGGAATGGCGAGCCACAGGAAAGCAAGCAGCCCACCTGCAAACCGGTAATCTGAAGGGAGCTCCCTAGTTTTTCCAAATCTGTTCCTCAATCACACATGCATCATATTCCTCAAGTGTATGTATGTCACCAACAGAGATGTGATTTTTAGGATTTTGGACCTCAGGTGTGTACCAACAAGAGCAGCAGCAGCAGCAACAACAACCGGTGTATCCTTGTACACCAGTTAAGGGGAGGGAGGAAACAGTTAAAATAATGCAGACTTCAGTTGCAGGTGCAATACAGGGTGTTACATTTTCTCACAAAATAGAGAAATTGTTAGTGTTTGCCAGATATTTCCGTTTCTATACACTTCAGAAAACCCTGCTTGCATGAACCAACAGCTTAATCTGACTAGTTATATGTAAAGATGTAGAGAAATGCATATGGAGAAATGTATTTTTTCAAGAATGCAGCAGCTAGACTGCTGACTGGGAGCGGCCGACGAGACCACAGAACACTGAACCTGAAAGACCTACATTGGCTCCCAGTACATTTCCGAGCACAATTCAAATTGTTGGTGCTGATCTTGAAAGCCTTAAACGGCCTCGGCCCAGTATACCTGAAGGAGCATCTCCACCCCCATCGTTCTGCCCGGACACTGAGGTCCAGCTCCGAGGGCCTTCTGGCGGTTCCCTCATTGCGAGAAGTGAGATTACAGGGAACCAGGCAGAGGGCCTACTTGGTAGTGGCGCCTGCCCTGTGGAACACCCTCCCATCAAACATCAAGGAAGGAAACAACTATCTGAATTTTAGAAGACATCTGTTGGTAACAAACAGGGCCTTGAAAAAATATTGTGACACAGTTTACAGGAGCACTTCACTACTGCAAAACAACAGTTGCATACCATTATATGAACTCATATTGTTTTTTCTCCCAACTAATTGTTCCCTGTTATTCATTTTGGGTTTAAATAAGGCAGCGTTTGGGGAAAAGATGGAACCCATTAAACCTGCACTGGAGGATACAATGGAAAAGATCTCCACAGCAACTATGTATTTTCCTTGGGTATTCAGGCACTCAAAACAAAGGACACTCAAACAGATAGTTTTCTGCTTCAACCCTTTCTCTCTCAAACTCTGGCCATGTTCCAGTCAGCTTGGATTCATTTCTTGATGAGGGAGATGGAGTGGTCATGCATATTTGAAGAGGCAAGGACAGGGATTGATTCATAGGATCAGCCAGTCCATGGACTGCTTTCTTGAGACCCATTGTTAATAGCAAGATTCAACTCAGATAAGTGAGAATCTTTCCTGAATTATACCCAATATACCTCATAATCCGGGGAACACAACTGATGCACAACTCTAGTGAAGTTCCATAAGACAGCTTCCAGGAGCCAGTGTGGTATAGTGGTTAAGAGCGGTAGACTTGTGATCTGCTGAACCGGGTTCACTTCCCTGCTCCTCCACATGCAGCTGCTGGGTGACCTTGGGCCAGTCACACTTCTTTGAAGTCTCTCAGCCCCACTCACCTCACAGAGTGTTTGTTGTGGGGGAGGAAGGGAAAGGAGAATGTTAGCCGCTTTGAGACTCCTTAGGGTAGTGATAAAGTGGGATATCACATCCAAACTCCTCCTCCTCCTCCTAGAATCATAGAATCATAGAATCATAGAGTTGGAAGAGACCACAAGGGCCATCGAGTCCAACCCCCTGCCAAGCAGGAAACACCATCAGAGCACTCCTGACATATGGTTGTCAAGCCTTTGCTTAAAGACCTCCAAAGAAGGAGACTCCACCACACTCCTTGGCAGCAAATTCCACTGTCGAACAGCTCTTACTGTCAGGAAGTTCTTCCCAATGTTTAGGTGGAATCTTCTTTCTTGTAGTTTGGATCCATTGCTCCGTGTCCGCTTCTCTGGAGCAGCAGAAAACAACCTTTCTCCCTCCTCTATGTGACATCCTTTTATATATTTGAACATGGCTATCATATCACCCCTTAACCTCCTCTTCTCCAGGCTAAACATGCCCAGCTCCCTTAGCCGTTCCTCATAAGGCATCGTTTCCAGGCCTTTGACCATTTTGGTTGCCCTCCTCTGGACACGTTCCAGTTTGTCAGTGTCCTTCTTGAACTGTGGCGCCCAGAACTGGACACAGTACTCCAGGTGAGGTCTGACCAGAGCAGAATACAGTGGCACTATTACTTCCCTTGATCTAGATGCTATACTCCTATTGATGCAGCCCAGAATTGCATTGGCTTTTTTAGCTGCCGCGTCACACTGTTGGCTCATGTCTAGTTTGTGGTCAACCAAGACTCCTAGATCCTTTTCACATGTACTGCTCTCAAGCCAGGTGTCACCCATCTTGTATTTGTGCCTCTCATTTTTTTTGCCCAAGTGCAATACTTTACATTTCTCCCTGTTAAAATTCATCTTGTTTGTTTTGGCCCTGTTCTCTAATCTGTCAAGGTCGTTTTGAAGTGTGATCCTGTCCTCTGGGGTGTTAGCCACCCCTCCCAGTTTGGTGTCATCTGCAAATTTGATCAGGATGCCCTTGAGTCCATCATCCAAGTCGTTGATAAAGATGTTGAATAAGACCGGGCCCAAGACAGAACCCTGTGGCACCCCACTAGTCACTCTTCTCCAGGATGGTGCAGTGGTGAGGGTGGTACACAAGCAGCAATCCAGTACTGCCTCTATTACCCAGCTTCCATAACATGCACTAAGAAAACTGGGTCTCCCTAACAGGATGCCTGGTGAAAACTAATGACGTATTAAATGTAACTGCAACCCCTGCTTCCCATCTACATGACCTAGGTTGCTGTGCATAGGTAGGGTTATCCAACTTCCAAGTAAAAACCAGAACACCCCAAAATTGTTGAGCGAATTGTTCTACAAAAACGCCAAAAAAGATCCCCCTGGACATCACTTCCGCCTTGGAAATCCTGGTAATGTCCAGGAAAATCTGGACCTATGGTAGCCTTATGCATAGGAGAAACTTGTTGGGCAAGCAGTAGCAAGAACAGGCCCAGCTGCCATGTCCAACCACATTCATGTTACACCTGAGAGGTCAATTTCCCCATCCATGATCAAGTCATGGGTGACACTTTAAGGAACACCCTTGTTGATATGTGTCCTTCTTGCCAGGATCAGACCCAGGGGCAGGAATAATCTTCAGACATCAACTGAGCCTGCCTCCTCAGAAATGACATGGTCTGATCCTCAAGCAGGTCCTCCTCCTGCCCATGATCACTGACATCAGGTGTACCAATGCATCCCCCATAGTGGAACCTGATCATATTGATAAGTTCAAGTGGTTACTTAGAAACCCTTAATTGTACACCTGATTATGTAATGTGGATATCAAGTTCAGCACAAGGACACAGTCTGTATTGAGCTAACAAAGGACAATAAAGACATTTCTCATTGCTGTTCCATTTCAAAGATGCACCAGCACATTCTGGCCTTGACAATTGCTGTAAAGGAGATCGAGAAGAATCCCAAACTCTTGCCAAACATCACTATAGGGTTCCACATTATCAATGGCTGTTACATTGCAAAGATAAAGCCATCCTGACCCGGCTTTGTAGATTGCAAAGGGTTGTCCCCAATTTCATCTGTGTTTCTCAGAAACAATTAATTGCTGTCTTGGGAGGATATGTGACTGAAGCCTGTGCCTTTATGGCCAATATTGTTGCCATCTCCAAGATTCCACAGGTAGGTCATTATCAAGAGTATACAAAAACTTCATGACACATAATTTGAATTTTTAAAAAAATGTTTTTGATTAATTTTCATTTTTCACATCACACATAAAACATTTTAAATGTATATTTTTAATCCACTGGAATTGTTATGTTATGTTATGTTATTATAAATATACCACCCTTCCTCCCAAGGGAGCCCAAGGTGGCAAAGAACAAGTGATAAAACAACAAAACCGCATATGGGCATCAAACCTACAACCTTTCCTTTATCAGCACCATGCTCTAATCATCTAATTGATATTTAATTGAAATATTTTCATTTATAAAGGAATAAAATGACAAAAGAAAAGAAAAGAAATGTGGAGAGAGAAAAGAGACTGAGAGACCGAGAGACCGAGAGAGAGAGAGACATTCAATACATGCAATGTAATACATTAAGTAAAGTCAATTCCACTGCTATAGGTTTTAGATGGTAGCAGTGTGTTGCCATTGCCCCATGTTTTCTGCTTGACCCACACTTTCTAGGCATGCGTCCAAGTGTCTTTCTGCTTTCTCCACTCCTTCCCCAAGAAAAACCCACTCTTTACTGCTAAATCAGAGCAAAAGTCAATAGAGAAAAAAACCAAATTGCTGTTTGCTCTGATTGACTGCTAAAGCACATTTATATCCTTCTGATGAATATTGTGTGGCAAATATCTAAATTTGGGTTAAAAATTATATTACATATGAACAAAACACTCATAACATCATCAGAACTAATTCTGAATCACTTAAACCAAAATGCCTTCAAAGAAGTTTAGAAATTTGACTTGTCTAAGGATGTAATTATGTTCCTGAACAATTTAATTTTATTACAGCAGAATACAGGGACCAGCTTATATTGTTTACTTTTCTTTCTTTATTAAATGTTCCTTATTGTTCAGCTCGGGCCTCAGGATAATGATGTAGCAATTAGGGAAAAAAATGCAACCCAGCAATCCAGCACTGGAGCATAAGATGGAGAAGATCTCCACAGCCACCGTGTATTTCCCTTTGGTGCTCAGGTAGGATGGAATAAAGGACAGCCACACACTGCAAAACACCAACATGCTGAAAGTGATGAACTTGGCTTCATTGAAAGTGCCAGGCAACTTCCTGGCAAAGTAAGCTACAGTTAAGCTGGCAATAGCCAGGAAGCCCATGTATCCCAAGACGCAGTAAAACATGGAAGCTGATCCCTCATTACATTGCACGATGATTTCCTCTTTCAGGGAGTTCATGTCCTTATCTGGGAATGGGGGAGAAGTAATCAGCCAAACCATGCAAATGACTGCTTGAATAAATGAGCCAGAAAGGACAATGGAATTGGCCAGTCCTTTCCCCACCCATTGTCTCATTCTGGATCCTGGTTTTGTGGCCATGAATGCCAGAACCACCGTGATGGTTTTTGCCAAAACAGAGGAAAGGGACAGAGAGAAGATCATGCCAAAAGCCATTTGTCGGAGAAGGCAGGTTGCCTTTCCAGGCTGCCCAATGAAGAGGAAGGAGCAGAGGAAGCAAAGCAGGAGGGAAATGAGGAGAACGTAGGTGAGGGTCCAGTTGTTGGCTTTTACTATCGGCGTGTCCTTGTACTTCATGAAAGTTCCAAGTACTAAAGTTGTGATCGAAGAGAAAGAAAAAGCCAGCAGAGTCAGGGTGATTCCTAAAGGATCTTTGTAGGAGAGGTATGTGTAAAACTTGGGAATGCAATGATTTTGCTTGTAGTTTGGATACTGATCTTCTTTACATTTGATACAGGCATCCATGTCTGAAAAATAAAGGAAAGGTGCTTAAATATTTCAAGACTTTGATTCATGTACCTCTGGTTGTGGACGGGATCCATTCTGGAGGTCCAGTCGGATCCTGAGGTTTCCGCAACCTGAGGACGGCTTCTGTGCATGCGTGTGTGGCAAAACCTGGTCAAATACTTCTGGGTTTGCCACTTCCACATCCTGAAGTTTACGTAACCAGAGGGTTACGTAACCAGAGGTACTACTGTATTCTATAGTGATCAACCCAACCCCTCATGGACAGGATTTGACCACTGGGTGGGAAGACACAAGAAAGCACAGAAACCTTTTCCAACAAGAAGACATAGGTACTTCATCTGCCATTTATTTCTCCTTCCTGCAAAGCTCCATTCCCCAAATACAAAGCAATTGTAACAGAACTAAATAAAACTGACTCACTTTCTTTGTCCACCAATCCACTGTATCCTTGCTCCAAAGATCCCTCACTGGTTAAATGAGTAACAACAAGGGGGGCAGTTAAAAAGGAAGCTAGCTGGCAACCCCCTGTCTAGCTCTCAGCAGAATGTGGCCTTCTTGGCAGCTGAGTAGGTGGCTTTCCAAAGAAACATATCTGGGCATGCTCAGAACTGAAGAATGAGTCTGATTTGTCTTACTAGGACTTCAGATTCAATGCCCAGTCTCCTTGGGTAATGTTATTTTGTGTTGGATGCCAATTCTGAACTGCAGGACTTGGTCTATTGAAGTAAGTGGCAGAACTGAGAATTCCCTCAAACCAGTGTAGAAAAGGAAGGTATCATGGCATGTCCAGTGCTCTGTCTAGCTATGGCACTAACTACTTTTTTTTTTTGCGGAAATGGGTAGGTAATGACTTCTTCTCCCCATTCTGTAAAAAGCTTCAGCTGTTCATTCTGCATATCAAGAACTTCATAAGACAGAGACTCAAAAAGGCCTAATCTTCACCGCCAACAAGTTGGCATCTATTGCATTTCCTACCCATCTGCATGGAGACCATCCCTTCTGGACATAGAGCACAATCATAGCAGCAGAATTTCTCTCCCTCCTTCTTTTTCCTGCTGTAACCAGGATAGCAGTTGTCATTGCACACAGAAAGAGGCACAACCTGTCCAGAAATGCAACAAACGAGATTAGCATCAAGAAGTTTATATTTATCCTCCTGCCCTATCCTAAATGTGGGAATATTTTTCTTAGGTGAAAATTTGCTTCAGAGAGTAAACCCTGACTTAATTGTTTCCAGAAATTAATTCATGAAGAAGACACTGAATTGTTGGCAAGGTCAGGACTTTTTAAATGTGTTGTGGAGGTTGTTTACTCAGATCTACCCAGGAAATGTGGTGTACTTCAAGTGAAAATGCAGAGCAACATTTCCCCCAGTTTGTTTTGCCAAGAATGGGGGGAAATGTGGCTTGAAAACGCAATCCTTCTCAGGAGACTTATCCACTTGAGGGCAGGTAGAAAACTGAACTCACAAATATGCAACTGTTTTCCATTCTCGCACATGTTCCAGCATCTGCAGCTTCATCTCACCTGGTTAAAGCTTCTATGCCACACTATTTGGTCCTCATTAATGGTTAACTCTTTCCCCTGTGGAGCCAGTGGGTCCAGTCTTCCAACTTTGAGCCTAACAAAAGAACCGTTGGAGAAGGTGACCCAGTTTGTGACATCAAAATCTGCAAGTAGTTCTCTATGCTTATCAAAATGTATGCTCTCTCCAACACTGTTGTTGAACACGATCTTCCTTATAAAACGATGGAGCTTAAGTGAAAGAGAAAATGAAGCCTAGTAAGGATTAAATTGTGTTATAGATCAGGGGAGGGGGTTCCTCCTAAACCCTAGGAATGAATAAATGCTAGGATTTTGATTAATTGGGATATGGATTAAGACACCAACTGCAGAGCTGTGCCAGACTGGGAATTCCTAGGCTGGCTTATGCAAACCAGCCTGGCCAAGGGAACCATAGAGAGCCATTGAGGGCCCATTGATGGTCATTGCCAGTGCAAGAGGACTTCTCTCCTGCCCTGGTGTGTGAAGAGAGACAGAGGTTTCTGGGAGGAAGAAGGAGGGAGACGGGCTGAGATCCATCTTTGGAGGGTCTGAATGCAGGCAGTTTTGCTGCTCCCTCTTGGAATGACTATGCCTGAAGATCTGGACTCCCTCCAGGCAGACTTAAGGTGTAAAGAGGTGAATAAAGCATATGTCTCAAAGCACGACAGTCTCTGCTGTGTCTTCTATTCTCCAAAGGGACACAGACCCCATGGGTTCTTGCAACTGACTGGCAGAAAGAGGGGCAGGCACCCAGCTTTTGTAGCCATATGGAAACCTCTACAGTCATCCTTTTAAAAGGTCTTTGTTTCCAGGACTGGATTGTTCTGGCTCAAGAATGTATTTGAATCCATGACTAATTTCACTGATTCAGCATATTTGCCCTGGCTACAATCTCCACAGGTGAATGTTCCCTCTGGGAGGCACCTCTCTTTGGGGTGGGGGGCAGCTCAGAGACCAGGGATGGCAGCACCAGCTGCCTGGAGGACTCCCAAGGAGAGGGGAGAGGGGGTTGAGGAAACACTCCACAAGGGAAGGTGTTGGAATAAGGGTGAGAGGCTGCCAGCTCTGCAGGCAAGGGGTGACCCAACTAGGCTTCAGAGCCCCACAGGGGAACCACAGAAAGAAGGCAGTTGGTTAAGGGAGCCATTGATGAGTTTGTTATATTATTTATCTGTTATTTTTAAAATGTGATACTCAGCCAAACAAAAAGAACCCAGAGCAGAAAATCATGGCCTTCAGACTTCCAATTAAAAAAAGACATGGAACATCATGAAAGTGGATAGGAAAGGAGCAAGGAATAAACAAAGTTAGTTTCAGGTCACAAGTCACAAGTTGTTCTAAAGAGGAACTGTGGGGGGAAAGACATATTTAAGCATCTTTTAGGGCATACCTTCCTGCTTTGAATATAGTTCTCTCTCTGTGTGCTGTATTAAAGGTGTAACTACCTGCCAAGACTGCACATTACTGTCTGTTGGTCTCACTCCCTCTAGCAGTCTGCTATGTTTCCATCTGGATTCACATAGGACGTGCAAAGCATGTGCCACAGCATAAGCAGCATTGTAGACATTGTAGCTGTGGCCAGTCATGCCCATTTCAAAAAGAGTACTAGGAAGACTCTCCAACTTCTCCTGACCAGTGCAGGCTTTCTTTCCCTCCACATTCCCACCAGATTTTTTTAATGAGCAGCTGAATGACTGCTCCCAGAAATTCTGAATGAAACCATCTCCTTTTGCCCAAGAAGGTTCAATGATCTCAAGAAGACTTTGGAATCCAAGTGGCTCCCCTGAGCGAACCGTGATGGATAGGGCACCGTGGAAGCTTTCTATGTCCCAAAGCTTTTGAATGGAGAAGGCACAGAAATCCCATTGGGATGTAACAATCCAGACTTTACCCACAGGTGGCAATTCATAAAATGTTGCGAAAAACAACAACATTCTCAAAACTGGCATGGCTGGATCTTCTCCATATACAAAACATGCACTGACTTTTCTATCTTGAAGAAGTGGATATTTTCCCAGTTGTGCTAATACCATGTTTATCAGCTCTTCCATAAATGTCCTCTTTGCTGTCCGTAGTATGAAGGCATAGCAGATGCCATTCTGATCAAGCAATGGAACCACTGTGTGCAAAAACCTGTCCCCATTGTCATCATCCACAGCAAAGAGCCCAATCCATGTCCATCTGAAATGGTGAAGGAGCCGGACTACCCCAATGTACTGGTGGGCTTCCTTTGGGACCATCTGATATAAGGAAGAAAACAATGTTTTGTCATCCTGCACTGGGGTAAATGATCCATATGTGAGCTGAAAGGAAGGAGGGTTTTGTTGTATGGATTAAAAAAGCATAAAAATATGAGCCATTGTTGGAAAATGCCCATGCATCAATGAATATGTCTCACCTGTGGGATCTTGTAGGTGGCAAAAATGCTAGCCATGTTGGCAGAGGTTTCAGTAGCAAGTCCACCAATGACAGCTATCAGTTTACTCTGAGTATCACACTTGTAGTTGGGAACAAACCTGTGTTGTGTGGAAAGGAGGCTCAGGCTGGCTTTGTATGTCGTCCTTGCCACATAGTAGCCATTGAGGATGTGGAAGCCCAAAGAGATGTTGGGTAGGATTTGGGGGTTCTCATTGATCTCTTTGACAGCAAGCAGCAAAGCCAGGATGTGCTGGTAGTTCTTAGGAACGGACCTGGAATGAGAGTTACTGTCTGTTTCATGAGGCAAAGGAAAGGGCATTTCTTGCTTTCATCGTTACACCTCTGACTACTCTCATGGTTGAGCTGGAACTTTAAAAAGTCTGAAAATGCTGGGATATACAGTTATTGGAAGATATAATCCATTAGCAGGTCCTTTTAGATGAAATATTTAGAATAGATTTCTTAAAACATTTATTCCACTGTATGAAAAGACTGAGTAAAGAACCTAATAGATCTAGATCAGGGCTGGCTAGCCTGCATCATGGTGCCAGGATCTAGCCCAGCATACTATGGGATGTTGTCTGATTGGCCCCACAGATTAATCTTCCTTGCAAAGTGTGCTATCCACATCAGATCAGTGTCTCCACCTGTGTTTTGTGTGAAGAGACATTCACTCAATCAGGAAATTTTACTGGGATGAAAACAGTAAGAATAAAGCACAATAATAAAACTTTCGTATTGTACAATATAATAATATGAAGTGAAACAATATTTTTAAAATATGCAAACAGATGTGAACAGAAGAGAGAGAATAAGCAGAAGGTGAGAGACAATGCAGTACTGAATGCCTGGGAATGACATGTCCAAGACTCACTAAGGGAGCAAACCCTGTGACATTGTTCTGTAAAAGCCCCACAAAGTCCGAGTTTTGTGCCACTGAACATCCCAGTGGATTGTGCCCAACAGCCACCAACATAAAGAACACAAAATAGCTGGCAACTTCCAGTGACTGCTGGAAATATACTTTTATCATACTGAAACGCAAATCTTATTACTGTAGTATCCTGTCACATAATGATAGAATATCCTTTTAATCTGAAGGAACATCAGAAGGGGGGGGGGATGAAGTGTTCCTTACGCAGGTTCGCCAATGGACATCTGTGTGGGCACGTCTGTGAATGAGGGACTGTCATGAAAGAGGAAGACCTGAGAAACCATCTCTCCAATGACAAAGTCACCCGGCTGATAATATTTGTGAGGTATAGGCAGAGGATCATCATCTAGGATGCAACTGATGGGCTGATTCTTGCAGACAGTGTAGGGAAACATTACAAACAGCAGCACTATTGCGACTAGGATCCTGATGACCAAACAGCCCCTCAAGTTGGATCTTGCCATGTTTCCATTGGATACAGTCTCAGTTTTGTTTCAGTCTTTTGTGAATGGCAGATGAACCTGATGGTACATAATTTCGAAGCTTGGCCTGTGAGATTCCCAAATGTGTGTGTCCATTTCAAACTGGCAGAAATATTTCCTCCTCACACATCCCTCCCCACCCCAAATGGAAGTGGCAGGATAATGGAAATAATTGGAAAAGAGCACAGGATAAGGATGCATTTATAGGGTTAGGCAAGTATCAGTCAATACCTCCTTTTTGAGATGAAGCTTTTTATATCCAGAAACAAGGAACTGGAGATGGAAGAAATGAGGAAATAACTGAATTTCTTAGTTTATAATTCTTTCGTTTTAAATCATGGAAGAATGAAATGGTGAAGCACCCTAAAATATTAAAAGGCTAACAGAAAATAAAATACAATACAAAGTTGAAATGATCAAAGCTGAAATGGTTTTCTAACCTGGTTTTGAACAACATGTGTGGTTTTATAATACCTTTTAGAAGCTGTTATTCCAGCAATGTTTACAGTTGTTGGTGAGATAATCATCTCCCCAATGCATTGTTGGTCTATCTGGCTTTGCCACAACATGATGAAACAGCCAGGATATTTCCCCAACGCCTGCTCCTGCTTTAGGCTACTTCTGGCCACCAGCCAGATCTGACAAAATCATTTTTTATTTCACATAACAAATATGGCAAGATATGCATTAGTTGCATGAAGAATGGGCCACTGCAGCACACTCCATGTGGGGCTGCCACTGAAGAGTATGTGGAAGAAAATGCAACTGCTAGAATATTGTGGGGCCAGATATTAGATTCTGTGGCCTGATATTTGCTTCAGTTTCACTGGCTTCTAATTGCCTTCAAAGGCTTAAATTGCTGGGGTTCAGATTATATTAACATTCTTACTATTTTGGGAAACATTATGTCCCCTATGGAAATATATTCAGCAATTTTAGGTGTTGTGTTGGAAAAATATGTTAACGGTAGTTTGAGGAATACTTTTAAAGAGAGATGGCAGAATTGCAGAGAGGAACTCAGTCCTGTTCCTCATTTGCCATGCAATAGTCCAGAGGAAATGATGTTACATTAGTGGACATTACTGGGATTCCAAAGGTGGAATTGACGTCTGGGGGGAATTTCCAAAAAACTAAAAAAAGTTGGCTATCATGTCTTCTCTCAGTCTCCTCTCTTCTAAGCTAAACTTCCATTCCTCATAAGGCTTGGTTTCCAGGCCCATAGTCATCTTGGCTGCCCTCATCTGCACACCTTCCAGCTTGCCAACATCCTTCTTAAACTGTGGTGCCCAGAACTGGACACCAAGGCAGAATAGTGTGGGACTATGACTTCCCTTGGTCAGGATGGTGTGCTTCTGTTGATGCAACCTAGAAAAGCATTAGCGCTTTTTTTTGCTGCTACATCACACTGTGGACTCATGTTAAGTTTGCAGACCAATAAGACCCCTGGATCATTTTCCAATGTACTAATGAGCACTCTTTGGGTTTGGTCAGTCATCATCTAGTCCATATTTTACCAGCTTATAGGAAAGAATATTATGGGGGACTAGATACGCTACGTCCACAGCATTCCCTGATCCACCAAGCTTGTAACTCTATTAAAAAAAAGAAATGAGATTTGTCTGGCATGACTAGTTTTTGAGAAAGCCATGCTGGGTCTTAGTAATCACAGCATCCTTTTCTAAGTGCTCTCAGACCAATTACCTGTTCTAGAGCCTTTCCTGGTATCAACATCAAACTGACTAGTCGGTCGTTATTTGAGTCTTCTTTCTTCCCCCTTTTGAAGAAGGAGACAACATTTGCTCACCCCCAGCCCACAGAAACCTCACCTGTTCTCTAAGAATTCTCAAAGATCATAGACAAAGGCTCTGAAATTACATCTGTAAGCTCCTTTAGTACCCTTCTGTGCAGCTCATCAGGTCCTGGAGATTTACATTCATTTGAAGTAGCTAGTTGTTCCCTTACCACCTCTTCTCCTGTCTTGGCCTACAGCTCCCTCCTTACATCATTAATAATAATAGTGGTAATAATAATAATAATTTATTATTTGTACCTCGCCCATCTGGCTGGGTTTCCCCAGCCACTCTGGGCGGCTTCCAACAAAGATTAAAAATACATTAAATTATGTTATCATGAGGTTGGGCACTGCTTTCCTTTTGGGTGAAGAGAGAGGCAAAGTAAAGGTCGAGCACTTCTGCCTCTTCTCTGTCACCCAATAGAATTTCTTCATCTTCTCCACCCAGAGACCCCCCACTTGCTTGTTCTTCCTCTTGTTTCATACACAGCTGAAGAAACATTTATTATTATTTTATTTATTATCATTTTTAACCTCTCTTCATCTAGTTATGAGAGTTTGTTGTTTTCTATGGCAGCCTTACTGGGATTTTATGGAGCCTTTCACTCCAGTGAACTGATGCCAAACCGCAAGACGTCTCTGGCAGAGCGCTGCTTTTTGGAGACGTGGTGATCACTCCACAGGGGTGCAATTGCATTGGAGGCAGACTAAGGCCGACCAAAGGGGCTTGGGAGATACTGTTGAGTTGGCCAGTTGCCTACACCCCTGTATTTGTATAGTGGTGACCTTTAAGGGATACGTTGACTCAGCCCGCGGGCAATGGCCCCTTCTTAATTCATGTGGATTGGTCCCCACTTACACAGCACTGTCTTGTCTGTACTTAGGAGGGCCTGGTTGGCCATGGACAGCAACCCGAGATCTTACAGCAGGCATTCATTCTGAACTGGGGCAGCAACAGTTGCGGCTCAGGCCAGGTTTTCTGGCCAAGGTATTCAAGCCATTGCCTTTGGCAGTCAGCAGCCTTGCAGCAGTTATGCTTGCTTATATGTTCTATGGCTGTTAATGGTTTTCTTCACCAGCTGATCTGCTGGGGCTGCTGAACTTTGCCATTATCCTATTCTTTGGCCATTCTCTTTTGTTTTGGGCCCATAAGCAAGCTTCCATGTCTGAGTTTGGTATGCAGTTGTAGTTCCCTGTCCCTGAAGTAGTGATTATTATTATTTATATGTCACCCATCTGACTGGGTTTCTCCAGCCGCTCTGGGTGGCTTCCAGCAAATGAAAGCATCAAATGATGCTTTTTTGGTCAGAGCTTTTGGAAAAGTGGGTCTGACAGGGGCCCCATTGCCCTAATAAGGCTGAGGGAAGGAAGATCGTACATAGGATTAAAACTTGTGTTCCAGGAGATGGGAGTGCATACATTCCCCAAAGTTGCATTAAGTTTGGGGTTATATTATGTTGTTCACCTGTCTGTAGAGGATAACATTATTTTTCTGGAGGCTCTGCAAAGAGCTCTTTTTGAGCTTTTGTATCTTTGTGGTGGAGGAGAACAAGCAGAAGCTGATCGCCTCCTGTGGTGTTTGGTCCAGGTGGGTGAATTTTGGATATTTTGGGAAATATCTAACATCAGGCTGCCCAGACTGGTGTTTGGGCCTGTCAGGGACATCGGGGTGAATGTTCCCCAGTGGGGCCACGGTGCACATGTCAGGTTCATCCACCCCAGGAGCACACAGTGGGGGGAGGAGTTTCCTCAGGCCTTGCTGCAGGATCACAGCATGCAGCTGCCAGCTGGCGCAGGAGATGGGAGAGTTGGGATCCTCTTTGGCTTCGGTTAATTTGGTTGAATGATTCTGATTGCACATTCTATAGTTGTTATATTTTAATCAGTGTAACCTGGAACCCATCTTTCTTGTCTCGAGTCTTCTTGGGTATGTTGGCAATTTTTACAAATATAGTTTATATTGGTGGCAGGGGGTGTGAGAGATATACTACTCAAGCACACCACTTTGGTTTCTCTTAAGCTTGCTGTGATTTATTTATTTGCCCAAGCCTTTGGTAGGTAAGTTTAGAATTATCATGATCACTATCATCATTAAAATTTGTATACCACCTTTCATTCATAGCTATCAGTGCAGTTCACAACATAAAAATGTAAGATAAAAAACACAGAATACACAAGAAAAGCAAGAACAAAAACTAACCCATAAGGCCCTTCTCCCCATCCTCTCCCATGACACACTATTTTATTGTATTGTATTTACATGTTACATGTTTCAGTGGTTAATGCTCAGACTGTTGACATGAATGAAGGGTCGGAAGACTGCATACTTCCCATAGCAGCCTCTTAATTACCTCGTGTGGGTGGGAGAGATGTTACTGTCGGCCATCTTCCAATGCGCCACCTGATGGCCCCCTGTGGTACCTCAGGTTTAGAACAGTTTCAGCTTAAGAATGGACCTCCAGAATGAATTAAGTTCTTAACCCGAGTTACCACTGTATATTTCATATACAAATATGGTCCTGGTGAGACATGACTTGGTTACATCAGAACTGATCTGTTGCAATACAGGCTGTGTGGGCTGCCAGTTAATTATGTTTGGAAAATCAACTGGTATGATAATATTACAGAGGCTAGAATGTTGAATAGAACCAGAAATTGAGGTTAGGTGACTCAGTCTTTGCAACAGTTTCCCTAACTTGGGAAGTGGTTTAGAATCACTAAAACTACTTAATATTGAGTGTGGCCAGTCTTCAAGCAGACTGATACATCGATGTGAGCTTCTTCCATCTAGTATGGTGAAACCAGCATTAAAACGGATGATCTCCACATTCAATACTATCCCTTGGGAGGTTAGATTGCATTACATAGAGCACACTCCAATTTCCAGGTGGCCATACAAAATAAAATCCAGCATTTAAAAAATAACATGCCGGTGGAAAGTTAGTCTAGAATTGTGCCCTTGATTTGTGAATTTATCTATGGATTGCGTGGCAAGTCCCCTCCCCCCTAGTGAAATGAAGACACTGGACACTTTATTTAAGGTTAATGGGCATAAAAGGCCACAACTTTATTGATTACAGGAATTGAAAGGTATTGGCCTTAGGCATTGGCTCCTATCGACTACCTGGCATGGTGGCCGGGAAGGGTTAACCACAGCCGGGGGAGTCCTGCTGAAGTACGCCAACTAGGATCCCCCGGGTGTCACCGCTTGGGGGCGTGCCTTAGGCCCTCGCCTCCCTAGGTTTCGGACAGGGCAACGCCCCCCAGAGTCCTTTCCGGACTACGCTTTTTCTTGGGGGGAGGTGATGGCGCTTCCTCCCCTTCATTTGCATAACAATTACCCCTGCCAATGCCTAACTGCCAATACCGCGAAAGTTGTGACATTTGCTACGAGGTAGGCGAAAAAACCAAATGGCTGGAAATTTGCCAAAATGGAAAAATTCCTACCAGGCCCCTTGCGGCAACCAACCGAAGTCCATAGCAAGGTCAAGGCTAGCTAAACCTAAGGGTGGGTGGGATGGAAAAACCGTAGCAGCTGGACGGGGAAAAGAGGGCGGTCCCCGGGCGCGCTGGCCTTGCCTCCCCGACCCGCCGATTGGCTGGCCGGGTTGGAGGCGCGCCCGAGGATTCCCCTGCGTAGCCCCACGTGCGTGGGAGGGGTGGGCCCACAACCCCACCTCCTCCCCAGCTCGGAAGTGGCTTTATCCCCCATCCAGTGGGTGATGAGCATAAAACAGTCTATATGGAGTTTGAAATGTTATAAACCAAAACTTCATTTTACCACTTTGGCCTGCTAACCCTGTCATGGTCTGTTATAATTTATTTCCCTCCGAATTATTTTTATTAATTATTACAAATCAAATCAAATTAATTTAATACAATTTCTTAAAATCAGGTTTCCCACTCCTGTTCCAAACATATGGGGATCATTTCCTCACATTGCCGCATCATTTCTTACTTAGGTCCAGTTGACACCCTTCACTTGCTGTTAAACCATTCTTCCAGCTGGCCGCTTTTTTTCACCTTGCAAACAGCATCTCTGTTACATCTTATAAAAAAGCAATCCCTTTCACGTATGTCTAGTCCTTCATATACATTGTGGTTCCAGACCTTGTGTGCGGGGAGAGTTAATGACTATCTTCCACTGTTCAATTATTTGCAGTGTTTATATGGGTGGTATAATGTTTACCAATCAGCGTGCGAGCTGCAGCCATAAATAACTCATAGAATGCATATGCAAACACCATTAAAATTCTGCTCTGGAGTTCTTCCTCAGCACACAGTTAAAACAAACTTTTCTCAAATTCAGCCTCTTTGCCACATCTGGTTGGCAGCTGTTCATCCCCCCCGCATTCAACAGCAGTACAGGGGAGGTCCCACCCATCTGCCAATCATCTGACATCTTAAAGATGCCGCATGGTTGCCAAATGGGCTCTCCAGCCCACTGATTAATGCTGGCTCAGGATGGTGGGGGAACATATTGCCAAAGCAGGATTAAACTCCCCCCCACACACATTGGCCGATGTGCACTTCCGTCCTCCATTCTGTGGGGTTAGGGTACATCAGCCAATTTTCCATGGGGACTCACTGGCACCTCAAGGCTAAGGGAGCTGTCCAGGGTTAGGTGCTGAAATTTCCCCGAGAACAGCACTTTCTCATACTCTGAACTTAGGGCACATGAGCTACTTGGCCGTCACTGCACCACCCAAATGAGAAGCACCATCAACTTCATCATTATTTGGGGCAGGGATAAAAGGGCGACAGGGTGTGTTCTGCATCCTCACTGCAGCTTTTCAAAAAAACCCCTTTCCATTCCCAGCCACTCTATCCAATGCAAGAGTCTGCAACCCAAAGGGAAAACTCAGCCCTCCACGTACTCAGAATAAGGAGGGATTGAACTCCTTCACATCAGCTGTGGCACGGTGTGTGTGTGTGTGTGTGTGTGTGTGTGTGTCCCACTTTCTGCAGGATTTGGAAGACCCAGCCAGTTCCCAGGTGGGACTCGCTGGCACACCCAAACTAAGTAGGATTGAAAGTTTCATCTTGCTTTCTGCAGGATTTGGCCATGCCAGCCAGTTCTTAGCAGGAATAGCGGGCATGACATAACCAAGTACAATTGAGCTCCCTGCAAGTCAGTCGATGTTGGGGTGTGAAGGAGAGGTCCCCCCCACCTCTAATCCAGTTTATGACAATTCACCCCCTGTCTGCTCCAACTGAGCCTGCCAGTCCAAGATGAACCCTGACAGTTCTGAAACCGTCCAGCCAGAAACACTCAGGATTGTATCTAATGCTAGTAGGTTTGCTTAGACCCACTGAAAAGAAAGCTCATTTTTGGGACTGGGTCTACTCTGAGTATAACTAGCACTGGATACAGCCTGTGAATCAGGTTGTGGCCTGGGGAGAGTTTCAAGGACCAGAGAGAGTCCAGTTCAGTCCCTGGGGCTACTTCCCCAGCCTTGGCCTAATGCATCAAAGCAACAGAACCCCACATTTCAGGGCAGATGATTTTGGTCTTTTGCACATACATAAAGCACTTTTGTCACTGTAGGAGTGGCCTAGCTGGATTAGAAGAGACCATGATCTAGGTTGGCAATCCTTCATAAAAGGATTTTCTGATCTACATTAAATCAAAGTTCCTTTCTGCCTTGGCAAGTGCCCTAGTGTCAAACTGTCTAACTGAATGCTGCTCTTGCCACCTGGAGCACTCTCTCCTAGGGGCATCTCCCCAGAGCAAAAGCCACGTCAAGACCCTGTAATTAGAGATAATTGATGGAGAGCCCTCATTGTCATCACATATGCCGTGTGCAGTTGCAATTAGGAGCAATTGTCACAGATCCAGCGATCATAATTGTACTTGGCATTCAGTATTGCAACTAGTTAGTTTATTTTAAACTTTGCTGTGCAATTTTCTGTCCTGCATTGTAAACAGTGTTTAGATTTTACATGGTATTAACGGCAACCTGTGTTTATCTGGACACAGTACTTTCCACCTTGTGCCAAATCCCAAAGGGGCAACTCCCCAAAGCACAAGGCAAGGCAAAGCTGTGATTGTCAGGGAGCCAGCAGAAAGCGCAATTAAAGCTGGCAGCCAGCTTTCTAATTATGAAATAAACTTCGGCAAGCAGCTGATAATCAAGTTCCTGCAGAGAAAGAAACCTGCTCTTCTCTATCTGGGACGCATCTGCTGTCTCTGACATGTCATATCAACATCTCACTGGGGCCAGAAGCACCCAGGCAGAGCTGATCAACAACACAAAAAGTTTCTCACTCAGCCAGGCAAATATCCTAGGTGTATCCCATCACACTGAAATGCTTAAAATTTGAACACTAAGTTGGGACTTGTCCATTAATGTGGGGCTGTCTCTGAAAAGTATTTGGAAACCGCATCTAGCCTGGGATGCTGTGGTTGGGCTGTGGACCAGGGCCAGTTTCCTGGAGAAGGGGACTCCACTGCTCAAACGATCTCATTGGCTGCCAGTACATTTGCAGGCACAATTCAAAGTACCCATAATGATACTTAATGTTCTAAGCAGCATAGGACCAGGATTTTGGAAAGACCATCTCCTCCTAGATCAACCTAGTTGCACAATCACCCACCCCCCTTTTACTACCATGATTACAAGGTGGTTTAAAAAAATTAATCTTCCGTATTAGGTGAGCTTGAGTACAGTGGTACCTCAGGTACCACTTCAGGTACGCTTCAGGTTACAGACTCCGCTAACCCAGAAATAGTACCTCGGGTTAAGAACTTTGCTTCAAGATGAGAACAGAAATCGTGCAGTGGTGGTGTAGCAGCAGCGGGAGGCCCCATTAGCTAAAGTGGTACCTCAGGTTAAGAACAGTTTCAGGTTAAGAACGGACCTCCAGAACAAATGAAGCTCTTAACCCGGTGTATCACTGTACACATAAAATCTCACTCTTTTAGCTAGGACATCATCACTGAACATCTGTGTTCTTTGCAAGACAGCTCTTCAGCATAAAGTACAGATTTACACAGCATCACTAAGTAGGATTGCCATCTTTTTACCTGTGCGCCATGTTCTCTGCTTTTCAAAAATCTTCAAATATTGCAGGTGAAAAACATCACCTGCTGATTTATACAGAGCACACAACTCTGAATGTTGCAGGAGCATGTTAGTACTCTTCTGAGTTGTGCGTAATATAATCTAGATCTGTGCATGGATTCCAGTCAAATCTCATATTCCAGACAAAATGGGGCCAACTTGTGTTGAGCGGGATTGAGGCAGCCCTGTATTGTGCCCACCCAGAGAGATTGAGGGCTGCCCTGAGGTTGGCAGTTGAGTGACAAACTGGCCAACTCTATTCTTCTTGGCTGCTCCTTCATACCAGTCATTCTTTGTGCTATATGGCTCTTTATTGCTCCTCCACTTCCAAGCTTTGCCATGCGCACCTGAGCAGAAGAAATAATAGTGGAATGCAATGAATGGTGTCTTATAATGATTTATTGGGTCTAGGGGGCTTGGGACTTCTGACCATTGCCAGATCTATTGCGGCTTTCCTTACCAGGAAATATTTAGCCCCAACATATTCTAAAACCACAGTAAAACATTAAACATTAAAAACTAATGAAAATAATAAGGAGTTGTCAGGCAGTTTCAATGAAGCTCTGCTCTTCACTCTGGTCACAGCCTTGGTCCTTGGCGTCTTCTCTAAGAACGGGGACACTCCCATTGTCAACGCCAACAACCGGGACCTCACCTACACTCTGCTCCTTGCCCTCTTGCTCTGCTTCCTCTGCTCCTTGCTCTTCATTGGCCAGCCTCACCCAGTGAGCTGCTCTTTATGACAAACAGCCTTTGGCATCATCTTCTCCATTGCGGTGTCTTGTGTCTTGGCCAAAACCATTACGGTGGTTCTGGCCTTCATGGCCACCAAACCAGGATCCAGGGTGAGGAAATGGGTGGGTGTTGGGAACTGGGCAAAAGAAGTGGTGGAGACCGCCTGCCCATCCTGACCGTTCCAGGGTGAAAGGAAGAGGAAACAGTATAGATTTACAACAGGGGTTTGTGGGAGGTCACAGCTCACAGGCAGATGAGGGAAAAAGTTGGGAAATAATGGGAGAGCCAGAGCAGCAGCTGGTTTGGTGGTGAAGGAAGGCCCAGAGGTGAGCGGGTGATCGCACAAAAGAAGCTCAACAACATTGAAGCTCAACAAGTCCGGATTTTTACTTCTTGAAATATGGCAACCCTAGAGTGAGGTTATATACCTGCCAGTTGCCACCAACTTCTGGTTTAAGAAGAAATTATAATTAAAATGCTGAAATCAAAACAAAAAGCATGTTTTAATCATTTGTGCCTAAGAAGAAGAAGAAGAAGAGTTTGGATTTGATATCCAGCCTTTCACTCCCTTTAAGGAGTCTCAAAGCAGCTAACATTCTCCTTTCCCTTCCTCCCCCACAACCAACACTCTGTGAGGTGAGTGGGGCTGAGAGACTTCAAAGAAGTGTGACTGGCCCAAGGTCACCCAGCAGCTGCATGTGGAGGAGCGAAGACGTGAACCCGGTTCCCCAGATTACGAGACTACCACTCTTAACCACTACACCACACTGGCTCTCTCTCTAAGAAAGATTTTAAACAGCCAAGAGGTGGTCCAACTGGTGGAAATGTTTGTTTGTTTATAGTTTTACATAACAAATTTCCATTTAAACATATCCATCACCTTTACATTTAGGATTCCCAGAATCCCTTGACTTTCCCCGCCCTTCTCTGGTTTCCATTGTCCACCCTTTTTTATCCTCTCCCCCCATTTGTTATATCTATTTTTATATATTATATATATAATTTTATTTTATTTATTATATCTATTATTAACTTTCCCATTATATTTTGTCTTTTACAAGTATTATTCTAATCCTGCCAAAGTTTTTAACTGTTTACAATGTTCTCTTGAGTAAACTATAATCCCCCCCCCCATTCTCTCCTAAACTTCTTCTTGTCCTGGTCTCTGATTCTACCGGTCAATTTCGCCATTTTGGCATACTCCAGCATCTTCTTCAGCCATTCTTCTCTGGTTGGAACTTTGTCCTTTCCATTTCTGGGCCAGTAGTATTCTTGCTGCTGTCATTGCAAACATAGTCTTTTCTGCTCTTTCAGAATCTCTGTACCTATAATGCCTAACAAAAACGCATCTCCCCCCCCCAAATGTTATTTTAACCCCCCTCAACTCATTATATATCATTATCCAGAATTCTTTTGTTACCTTGCACATCCACCGCATGTGGTAGAACATGCTTTCTTACATTTCCTACATACATTAGAAGCAGTTCTATACATCTTTGCCAATTTCACTGGTGTGAAATACCGTCTATACATCATTTTTATATAATTTTCTTTCAACGAACAGCATCCTGTAAATTTTAAATTTTCCTTCCATAATTTTCTCCAAGACTCAAGCTGAATATTATGCCCTATGTCATTAGTGATTTGACTTTTTCATCTTTTGTATGCCATTCTAGCAGTAATTTATACATTCTAGATAAAAATTTCACATCATTTCCCAATTATTCTTTTTCGAACCTTGATAGTTCTGTACTGAATCCTCTTTTCTTATCTACTTTAAGCACATCATTTATTTGGTGATCTTGCAGCCAATCTGTGACTAACTGTCTTATGTTTTTCATATTTTATAATTTTATTTGCTGTTCTTTCTCAATGAGCAACTCTTTATAATTTACCCATTCTGCTTTTGCGTTGACTTTTTAAAAAAAAGAATATCACTTCTATTGGGGAAATCCACCATGGAGTTTTCTGTTCCCACAGGTTTTTATATTTTTCCCATATACCATAAATTGCATTTCTTATTACATGATTAAAAAAACCTTTATGCACTTCTCATACCACAAATATGCATGCCATCCAAATCTGTTATCATGACCTTCAAGGTCTAAAATACCTGTATTTTTCAAAATTATCCACCTCATAATACAATTTTAAATCTGGCAGCAAGAAGCCCCCTCTTTCTTTATCATCTGTTAGTAATTTATATTTAATCCTTAGTTTCTTCCCCTGTCAGATAAATTTAGTTATATCTTTTTGCCATTGCTGGAAGCGTCCCTCCCCACTGGCCACAGGTATTGTCTGGAATAGAAACAACATTCTTGGCAATACATTCATCTTTATGACAGAAATTCTTCCCCAAAGTGATAAATTCATTCTTCCCCAAATCTCCATATTTCTCTTTAGCTCTTTCCAAGTTGTTACATAATTATCCTTAAATATATTTATATTCTTAACAGCCATAAACCAAAATATTTCACCTTTTTTTAAAATGTTAATTGCGTTGCCAGTTGCAATTCATTTTTACTTTTCTTTTTCTGATCTTATATTTCTCGACAGTATCTCCAATACTAAAATAAACAATAATGGCAACAGGGGGCAACCCTGTCTTGTCCCTTTTGTAATTTTACATCTTTCTGATATTACATTGTTCACTAATAACCTTGCCTGTTGGTCTGAATATATTGCATCAATTCTCCGAAATGCATCACCCCTATAGCTTTTTCATAAAACCCCACAACACTTTATCAAAGGCCTTCTCTGCATCCACAAACATCAGTGTTGCCTGCTTTTCATTCCTGATCTCCAGATATTCTGTTATATCGGTTATATTCCTTGTATTACCCTTCATCTGTTGGCCAGGAAGAAAGCCGGCTTGATCGTGATGAATTAACTGTTTAAGCACACATTTCAAACGGTTCACCATAATATTGGCAAATATTTTATTACCATTATTAAGCAGAGATATCAGCCTGTAATTTTTTTACCAAAAGTAAATTTGTGTCTTGTTTCGGGAGTAATTTTATATATGCCTCTTTCCATGATTCAGGAATTTTGACTATTATCAGTATCTTATTCATTACTTCCACCAATGGTTGTATCAGAAAGTCCTGTAATTTTTTGTAGTATTTGGCTGATAGGCCATCTGGTCCTGCAGATTTGCCTATTTTAGAGTATTTGATCACTTGTTGTATCTCTTGAAACATTATAGGTACATTTAAGTCAATCATTTTTTCTTTTTGAGAAATATTATACAGAATTATATTGAGCCAGCAAAGAAAATTAAGACATTACTGAAGAAAATTTAATGAAAAGTAATTTACCTAAAATTCCAATTGTCTTTTAATATCTTTAGGATTATCTATTATTCTACTTTCTACCTCCAATTTATTTACCACATTTTGGTCTTTCTTCTTTTTTAATTACCAAGCAAGCAATTTCCCTGGTTTATTTGCAAAATCATTTTTTTGTCTTAACCTTTTCAATTTCCATTCAATTTCTTAATTCTCTTACACTGAAAATTGTGTCTTAATCAACTCTTTTTAAACAACACCATAATTTCCTTTTTTTCCTTCTCGGATTCTTTTTTTGATATGCACTTTGCTGAATAAAAAAACTTCTCATTACCACTTTGCTTGTGTCCCATACAATGTTTAGATCTGTCCCTTTATCCAAGTTCAATTCAAAATAATCCTTCAGAATCCCCCCACCCCCCACTTTTTGCATGGTTTCTAGATTATAATATGGAGTTTCATTCTCCTTTTAACTCTAATAACACTGGATTATGATCTGATAAAGTTTTTTTTTGGTATTTAAGTTCTTTTTATTCTCTATTCTCTTTTTTATTCTCTATGTTAACTCATTTGAAACCCATATTGAGTCGGTTCTCTCGGCAGACTAATTTATTTTATTTTTAATGCTCTGTCCCTCTGGTGAAAGTGCTGTTTGTAAAGTGGAACTAGCAGAATTATGCTAGTGTAAGAATGAAATGCAATGAATGTACTCTGATAAGGAGCCTCAGCTTAAAGCAAGAGGTGTAAGATCTAGGGGAAAGTGAGTTGTTAATAAGACTAAGGACTCAGCTAGATTGGTAAAGGAAAAGCGTTCTATACGCATGTTATATGCGATATAACACTGTGACACCATATGGTGCTGCGGAGTCCGGTCTTTCCGTGTATGAGTTTAAAATGCATTTATCTGAATTGCTTCTTTGACACTTCTAGATCCAGGCTAAGATCACTCAGTTGGGGGCTGCATGCTTGCCTATGACACTCACAATTACCAGGGCACTGTTAAATAACAAATACGTATTATTGTTTTCTCTCACAGGGCACAATGCTCTAAGGAGATCACTTTGGAACAAGTAATTATTTCAAATTGCTGGGTTTCATCATCTTGTCAAATCCCACATACATTCTATCAGGCCATAAACACAAAGTGTATATAAAATAAATCCTGTGTTATTCAGAGACCCAGTGATAAATTCTGAATGCACAGGATCTCATGGGTCAGAAATTTGGCACATCCCCTTTATCAAATTAATCCAGAGCCATTAAACCTAATGCAATTCATGGTGGATGAGAGAGAAATCTGCCTTTCTGCATAACTGTTGGTCAAGATGGCAGGAACATTTCTGCTGCTGATCCTTTTCTTCCTGTGGCTCCAGATGCCTCCAACTGAGTGCAAGGAAGACTCTGGAAGATGCACCATGACGGATCCTTTCCAGCTTCCATTCCAGTATTATCAGAAAGGGGATCTGATCATTGGAGGAATTGTTACTTATTTGGGCTATGCATTTGATGAAATAGATTTCCAGAACCACCCAAACACCAAGTTTACAGATGAACTTTTGTAAGGAAATAACTCTCTCCTTCATAGTGTGCACTTCTATATGCTTCTATATGAACAACTACACCATACAAACAATGGCATACTCAGAAAACATTTGCATATGCCTTTTTCCAAGTACGAAGGCTAAATTTTTCTTCTCTTTATATTTTCTTCTCTTTATATTTTCTTCTCTTTATATTGTGATCTTGGCATCTTCTTCTGTGTTGCTTTATTCCTCATTTTTAGATTTCAGTCGTCTGCCTCTTCTGCTTTCTCCTCATGTGATCTCATGGTTTTCACCTGATCTCGTGCTTTATTCTCATTCTCCCTCTGTCTGTCCTTTCACACCATGGATTGATGGTTGAACTTTGCAGCAAAGCTTGATCCCCATATTCACAATCATCGTCATCTAATCTGACAGTCACAGATGCTGAGACATCATAGATTTTGGATTATATTCCTTGCTACACTATCTAAATAATATTGTGCAATTAAAGCAGCAGTGTTGCAGTCTTCTTCTTCTTTGCAAAATAAAGGGTTATATCTAACAGAGTTTTATGCAGACTAGGAAGCAATTTCTGTTTCCTTTAGCAACAAGGAAGCAATTTCTGTTTCCTTTAGCAACCTGTGAGGGGCCATGAATTAAAGCTCCTGTGGTCCACCTCCAGATAAGGGAATAACTTAAGTACGTGTGTATCTTGAAGGATGTGAATGTTCTGCTCAAACTTAAACACCTGTTAGACGCTCTATTCCTAAAGCTGACTGAATGCTGTCCATGGGTTTCAATTATCAACTGTTAGGAGACACAATGCATATCTGTTGTTTGCTTATTTGTTTTATTTAATCTTTTGGAATCTGCCTGAAAAAGCCAGAAAATAACCCGTGTACTTAAAAAGTAGAGGAGAAGAATATCTCTGACACATAGCACAACTCTTTTAATAGTGGAGCACCAAAGTACTACCAGAATATTCCCTCCCTGGTGTTTGCTGTGAAAGAAATCAATGAGAACCCAAGCATTGTCCCGAATATGAGCTTTGGGTTCCACCTCTATGAGAGCTACTTAAATGCAAGGATGACTTATCAGAACACTCTGAAACTTCTGTCCACCACAGAAAGGATTGTCCCCAACTTCAAATGTGACAAGAAAAGAAATATGATAGCTGTTATTGGGGCAGTTAACTCTGACGTCTCCCTTCACATGACTACGATCTTAGGCATCTACAAGATCCCACAGGTATAGTGAGTGTGTGGGCAGTGGAGCTTTTCTGCCTCTGTTACAATAATTCTCTTCTGGGTTCTCCATACTTTCTTTTACTTTGGTTCCCTTTTCTGAAAAAGAAAAAATAGAGAAAATATATAACTGAAAGTAAATAGTCAGGCTTTGCTGTCTTTTTTTGGTAGAATGTCCTACCTGGAAAGATAAAGAATTCTCACTGATATTCATGGTGTCCATGTTGGGCAGGGAGCCCTGAAGTCGTAGCTGTAGGGGAAGGGCTTGGATGACTGCCTGATCTCCTGTCACTTGTGTCCCTGCAGCTTGTCTGGAAGTAGAGGGGGATTGGGAAGCGGGAGGAAGGTTAGTACAGTGCCAATGCACCAGTAGGAGTTCTCCTCCTGCCAGTAAGCTGCATTTTGGGTCACAAATTGTTTCAGAAATTGTGAACTAGGAATAATAATATTATTATTCCCAACAAAATAAAACAGGTAAATTTGTGCAAAATTTTGAAATGAATTTCTCTCCTGTTCCTGGAATTGTCTCATCAGAAATGGCTGTTGCTTGTCCATATGTTGCTCACTAGCCTCAGCCACTATAGCTCAATGGTCAAGGATGAGCACTTGGACTTGGAGTTCAGGAAGTTCTGGGGGGCCATAGGTTCCTCACTCATGAAATAAAACATGATGTGGAAAAGGGTTTCTGGACAGACAATCCACCCACACTTTCATTGAGCTTTATTTCCTTCCTTCCAAAGTTGCAGAACTTGCAGGAAGATGTCAAGATCTTGTGCTCCTTTAGTGGGGTTCTTCATCTTCCCAAGTAGTTGGAGTCAAGATACGTAAAATACCCCATGGAGAGGGGGGATGCAAAATAATCTGAATATCATCAGGCCTGTTGCAAAACTCTGTTTTATGGCAACAAGGATAAGACAGGCTGCAGTTACAGGGATGGCTGCTGAATGAATACAGATTTTAATCTCCAGAATACAGATTTTATCTGAAGAAATGTTACCTAATATAAATAAGTTTATAAGGAATTTTTTATTAAATCAGCTTCTTCATGTGGATGTGGCATATGTTGCTGTTGTTAACTTTGCTGTCTGGTCTTTGACCACAGTAAAGACTGATTGATTGATTGATTGTTCTTTCTTAGATTGCTTATTGTGCATTAGCTCCAGTGAGGAGGACCGAGTTGCAGCTCCAAACCTTCTTCCGGACGGTGCCCAATGAGAAATATCAATATGCAGGGATTGTCAAGCTACTTCTTCATTTCCAGTGGACGTGGGTCGGACTTGTTGCTTCAGATGATGAGAATGGAGAGAAGTTTATGCAAATCTTGGTGCCAATGCTTTCCCAGCATGGAGTCTGCACAGCCTTCAAGGAAAAACTACCAGGCTTGTCTCAAGGGATGGATAATTTCATTTCACTGGATCTCATGCGCGCTAAGTTCTCTTTCCTGATGGCCTCAGAAGTCAACATATTGATTCTATGCGCAGAATCTCAGACCATTACAGTTGTGAAGTGGTTGAAATATTTCGTTTCATTAACTGAAGATGTTGCAGAGAATTCTGCAGGCACGGTGTGGATTTTGACAGCTCAATGGGCCTTCGCAACAGAAAAATTGCAAAGGTATTATGATATTCAAGTCTTTGATGGAGCCCTGTCTTTTGCAATTCACACAGAAAAAGTCCAGGGATTTACAGAATTCCTTCAGACCCTAAACCCCAACTCTGCAAATGGAGATGGGTTCCTCCAAGCTTTTTGGGAACAGGCATTCAACTGTTTATTTTCTGTTTCAAATGACCCCAATGAAAGCAGAGACACATGCACTGGCAAAGAGATTCTGGAGAGCCTTCCTGGGCATATTTTTGAAATGACCATGACTGGTCAAAGTTACAGTATCTATAATGCGGTTTATGCCATTGCATATACTTTGCACACGATTCTCTCATCTAGACCAAAACACAGAATGATGTCAGGCAGAGGTGGACTCGATCCTCCCAAACTGCAACCTTGGCAGGTAAGATTTCATATTCAGAATAATCTTTGCTTGGGGCTGATCTAATGGGTGATGACACACAGTCCATAGAATGAATACACACAAACAAACACATAACCTCTTACAGCATTAAAAAAACTTATTTATTGATTTTTCACACACACCCTTTAGAGATTTTTACAGAACGTAAATTACTTTATCCCAGCCCCTACTTCCATGGTTTCCATATTTTACCCTTCAATGCTGCATATTTTACGTATAATAGTCCATGTATCCATTTTAACCTATTTATGTTAAAAATTAATGCAGATGTTCATATTTCATGCTCACATTCTCATCCCAATAGAATAGTTCTTTAAATACTCAATAAAAGGTCTCCAGTTTTCAATGAATTTTTCATCATTTTGGTCTCTAAACTTTGCTGTTAATCTTGCTCTGACTCATACTCCATCATATTCAAAAGCCATTTTTCCTTTAATGGAATGTCTTGTTCTTTCCTTCTTTGGGCATATAATATACTTGCTGCTGTTGATATATACATAAATTAATTAACCAACTCTTTTGGCACATAATTATCTATAATTCCTAAGAGAAAACCTTTGGGTTGACACAAAGTCCATAGATTGAATTCTCTCTCTCTCTCTCTCTCTCTCTCTCTCTCTCTCTCTCTCTCTCTCTCACACACACACACACCCACACCCACACCCACACCCACACCCACACCCACACAACCTCTTACAGCATTTACCTAACATACAGAATATGGCTATTTTCAGCTCTAATTATCTGGTCATTTTTCAAACTTGCAGCTGGCAATGTTCATTGATTGTAGTGTTCCTACAAGTTATGCTCACATTACATATGTGATTGCAACCTTACATTGGTGGAGAAAAGTAAATAAATAAATGGAGAGCAGGTAAAACTCACCATTACCTGCTCTCTATTTCTTTCCCCCCTTCCCCCTGCCCTCCCAGAAGGTCTTCCTTTCTTACCAGGCTCTCAGCAGGTCCAGGGAGGGTCCTGGGTGTGCAGCCCTCCCCCTTGCTTGCTGGGCTCTGGGAAGGAGGCATGAGGGCGCTTCCCTCCCAAGGCCAGGTGAGCAAGGCAGTGCACTCCATGCCAACCTCGGGGAAGGAGACACAAGGCCAAAGGTGCCTCCAAGGGACCAGGAAAGAAGGTGCCCCCTTGCCTCCCAGGCTGTGGGGAGGTCATGACAAGGCTCTGGGAGCATCCCTGGATCCTCCTGCAACCTTCCCAGAGCCTAGGAAGCCCTTCTCCATCTTGTGAATGGCAGTTTCAGGGTTCCTGTGTGCCTTTGCACATGGACCCCCAGAGCTGAACCCCCAAATACTTAAGTGCCAGATCAGCTGTACTTCCTAGAAATCCATTTGTGCTCCAATGGTGGACCACACCATTTTTGACTCCTTCCCATTGTGCGACATATATTGATTGATACTTTTTCCTTTCCAAAACCAATCAAGCGTCTCCCTTTCTTTATCTTTTGAACTTTGACTTGTTTTATTCTGTCTAGCTTCCCTCTTTCCTGCAGAGCATCTCCTTCAACAACAGTGCTGGGGACTTTGTGTCTTTTGATGTGAATGGGGAATTGGCAGCTGGATTTGACATTATTAACTGGGTTACTTTCCCCAACCAAACCTTCTTGCGAGTGAAAGTAGGAAAGATAGAACCACAGAAATCCCATGATGTGGAATTCAGCATAGATGAAGAAGCCATTACATGGCACAAAGCATTCAATCAGGTGGGAGTGGCCTCTTGGGTTTTTCTAAAAAAGGGAACATTTTAAAATTTATATCACTGATATAAATAAAAAGGGTAATGTATAAATTATTCCTCATTATTAAGCAAAATGATTCTGTAGAACCCATATGCAGCAAATTCTTTCCCCATCATTTATGATGTGAGAAGTAGATCTTACACAGATGAAAAATTCAATTTCCCTTCTGCTTCACTCCCAATAATTATATTACAATTTATTCTCACATTTTTTTTAAAAAAAATCTTTATTGCATTTTAACAACAAAAACAAAAAACACAACAAAAAACAAACCAAACCAAAAACACAATACAAAAAGAAAAAAAAGAAAAAACATTTCAAAACACAACCTTTCTTTCTTTCACTTGTTTCCTCGACTTCCTCACACCTCCCTCCTTGTATTCCACTTCTATTTAGTTAATTTCAGCAAATCCTTTCCCTCTTTCTCTTAAATCTCAATTATACATAACATAGTTTTCTTAACCTTATTTTAACCTTAAAGCTAAAACTTATAAGTACTTAACTTCTGATAACATTTCTGCTAAATCCATTAAGTGTCAATCCTCCGTTTTTCTATCCCTCAAAAGAAATTTTTTGTTAGTTTTATATAAACCTTAAACTTAATATATACTTTAATAAGAACTTTAAATTTCCAATCTTCTTCCCTCAGCTCCCCCCCTGGTTTCAGAAACTGCCAGTCCTTTCCGTCAATTCCCTGTAGTCCTTCAATCTGGAAATCTAATGTCCGAGGCTCTTAAGTCCCCTCCAGGCCCCTTCTGCAGGTTTTCTTCATGTTCCTTAATTCCAAGTAACAGATCCCAGGAAAATTCCATCCTGATATTACGGTCGTATCTTCTGAGCAATCCAGCCAAATTTCCATGGCTAAAACTAAAGTCGTATTTCAAAATGTCTCCAAATCCAAGAGCCCCCAGACCTTCAACTCCCTCCAAGTACCAACAGTCTGTAAGTCCCTGTGTAATAAAATCTTGCCAACTTTCCATCTTCACTCCAGGCCAGGATCCAGTTTTCAAAATCTGACTTTCACCAAATTCAGTCTTAAGCATCCTCAGTTTGTTTCTGTGGGACTACACCTTGTGTAGTTTTGGATTCTATAGCAACAGCTGCTGCCAAAGTAGATTCCTGTGACAAATTAGCATTAGTGCTCATTTCTTGTCTGTGATTAGGAATTTCCTGTTCCCAATTGTCAGTTTTTGAAATCCTGTCATTCACCTTCTTATGTAGTTCTTCCAGCAAATAATTTATCTTGAACAGCGAGTTCACAATTTCTTCAGTAAGCAACATTTTAAGTATTTCAAGGTCAGTCTCTAGTTTCTCAGGATCTTATCTTTCCAGCTGGCACTCACTCCTGCAATAGTATCAGAGATCTCCCACTAGAGGGACACAGTTTCCATTTGTATCAATTTAAGTTACTTTCCTCCATCTTGAAAAACAGAAGAGGACGGAAGAAACTTTGTATTTTAACTGACTGTCAAGTCCATTCTGTCAAAAATCTTTTAATATAGTTCTCCAAACGTCAAAGGCAGCCCATTCCCAGGCTCAGAGCTGAGGTTTTTTGATTTCATAAAGCTTGTTAAATTCAAAGTTTCCCCCCTACTTCTTCAAAAGGGGGGGTTTGCATTTTAAACGATGAATATTTAAGTCTTTATCCAGAAACTTTCAGGATTTTAGCTTGTAGGGTCTTTGCTTCAAACTATATACAAAAGCGGAAGGCGGACTTCCTATTTGAGCCTCCCCGCGTATTTGCCAAATTGATTCTTTCCCTTCCAATTAAAATTAAGTTCTTTTTGACCCTTTTTCTCTTTAAAATCTTCCGATTTGTTCTACTCACGGTAGTTGCTTTTAGGATCGAATTGTCCGTAGGAAAAAGTCAGTGCTCTCCGGCAACGGCTGTGCGGCTTCACTCCGTGAAAGAAGCAACATGTTCGCAGCACCGCACCACTCACCCTGTCTCGCTCCGGAGCCCTGAAAAATCGGGTCTCCCCACGAGTACGGGAGGCGCCAATGGTGCCTGCCAAACCCCAAGGTCACAGGCTTCACCCGCCTGTGATTTTTGAAGGCTCCCCGCTTTCGCCGCAGCGCGGGACCCGATCTCACGGAGCTAGTTCCTCGGGAGGTCCGAGGAGCTCCGCCATTTGCCGATGGCGCCAACCCGGAAGTCCTCCCCATTTATTCACACATAAACCACCTTTCTGGAATAACATGAATCTGCCAAGTGATCTCATCTCTTCGGTTCAAACTGTGTTCTTTACCATGCAAAAGGGAGCTTCCACTTCTTCTCTCTTTCTGACTAGGTGCTGCCCCTTGGTTTGTGCAATGATCGGTGCCAGCCAGGCTACAGCCGGAAAAAGAAGGAGGGGCGGCCATTTTGTTGCTATGACTGTGCTTCATGTCCGGATGGGATGATTTCAAATCAAACGGGTAGGAGACATCATCTGCTCTTTTATAAAATACTTACTAAACTATTTCAACAGTTTCCCCTTATTAACAGTTCAGTACTCCTAAACAGAACAGCAGTTGCACTCAGATCTGGAAGAAAGAAGACGGACGCAGAGAGTGGGGCAAACGAGAGCCACAACTTTAACCTTTGCAAAGTAGACCTGTGGAAATAGGTGTGGATCATGTCCAGTGTTCTCTGCCTGTTCCCCACCTGCCACAGCTTGCGGAGTCAGTGAAGACTTGCCTAACCCTCCATCCCCATAGTTTCAGGTTTGAGAGCCAGAAAAAGGAACAAATGTCTATAGGTCAGCCCCTGAGCTGCTGAATACTATTCAGTGAATCTCATCTTACTATTTTGCACAGTGTATCACTAAGAATGATGTTTATAGACGCTGAAAAGCTTTTGATAATGTTTCTTGGGATTTCATCTCTCATACTTTTTTGCAATCAATTAATGGCTCAGAATTGTTGTTTGGGGGCAGGAGCAATATTTATTTCAAATAAAATTTAAAAGGCCTTTGGAGAGTTGGGCAAACTAGAGCCACAACTTTAACCTTGACAAAGTAGATCTATGGAAATAGGTGTGGATCATGTCCAGTGCTTTTTGCATGCTCCACTTCTGCCACAATTTGTGGAGTCAGGGAAGACTTGCCTAACCCTCCATCCCCAGAGTTTTAGGGCTGAGAGCCAGAAACACAAAATCTAATTCTGCTGCTCCAAGATATCATGGTGGGCCTCTCACTTTTCAGCAGAGATGACCGTTTGCTCTTTCAATGGCACCATATTAACAGTCGTCAATACTTTGCTTCCTAAATTCCTGGTGATTTGATTGATACCACCTATATGGTTTATGGGAAAAAAGCCCATTGCATTTTACTGGTTTCCACTTATCTCTGATACTTGTTTGCAATTAATTAATGGCTCAGAATTGTGTTTTGGGGGCAGGAGCAATATTTATTTCAAAGAAAATTTGAAAGGCCTTTGGAGATGTAGGAATCCATTTTATTACAAAGAATGAAATATGACAGTAGAAAAAGGTTGCCTTGTTTGAGGGAACTCATATATCTGTTTTTTAAAAAATATATAGATATGGATTATTGCTTTGAATGCGAAGAAGGCCAGTTTCCAAACCACAACAGAGATCAATGCATTCCCAAGACCCACAATTTCCTTTCCTACACAGAGCCTTTGGGATTCACATTAGCTGCCTTAGCTCTGCTCTTCACTCTGGTCACAGCCTTGGTCCTTGGTGTCTTCTCTAAGAACGGGGACACTCCCATTGTCAAAGCCAACAACCGGGACCTCACCTACACTCTGCTCCTTGCCCTCTTGCTCTGCTTCCTCTGCTCCTTGCTCTTCATTGGCCAGCCTCACCCAGTGAGCTGCTCTTTACGACAAACGGCCTTTGGCATCATCTTCTCCATTGCGGTGTCTTGTGTCTTGGCCAAAACCATCATGGTGGTTCTGGCCTTCATGGCCACCAAACCAGGATCCAGGATGAGGAAATGGGTGGGGAAATCTCTGGCCAACTCTGTTCTTCTGGGTTGCTGCTCACTTCAGGCCAGTATTTGTGCTGTTTGGCTCTGTACGGCTCCTCCCTTTCCAAATGTGGACATGAACTCTCTGGCGGAGGAAATCATCCTGGAATGCAATGAAGGCTCTGCCCCCATGTTTTATTGTGTCCTGGGGTACCTGGGATTCCTGGCCATGGTCAGCTTCACGGTGGCTTTCCTGGCCAGGAAGTTGCCAGACAGTTTCAACGAAGCCAAGTTCATCACGTTCAGCATGTTGGTGTTCTGCAGTGTTTGGCTGTCCTTTGTTCCCTCTTATCTGAGCACCAAAGGAAAGCAGATGGTGGCTGTGGAGATCTTCTGCATCTTGGCCTCCAGTGCAGGCTTGCTCGCTTGCATCTTCTTCCCCAAATTGTACATAATCATTCTGAGGCCCGACTTGAACAGCAAAGACCACTTGATTCTGAGGAGCAAATAAGAGTCAACTTGCTTTGATGCCTTTTATTGGTGCATTATGAGAAATTCCGCCATTTATTGGAAGAAAACCCACCAAGAACAACACGCACCAAAACTATAGTTAACCCCCCTCAGAAGTCACATGTAGATGTGAAACAACATTGGGGATAGATTTGAACTCTGCAGAGCCCCACATGGAAGGCTCCCTAGGGCCAAGCGACGCTCCCCAAGCATCACCCTCTGAAAACGACCATCCAAACGACCTACTAGGAAACAATGCTGCTCACCCCCAACTGAGTCTGCTGAACAAGGACCCCATAGTTGATAGTATTGAAAAGATCAAAGGGATATATTAACCCCATCTGTCTCCTAATGTTGCTTATCATAGAAAGCCACAAAAGTAGTTTCCATGCCAAATTGGGCCTGAACCCAGACTTAAAGGGCTCTAGAAAATTGTTTTCATGGCTCTGCCTATCACCACTGGCTCAGGAACCTTGCCCTAGAAGGGCAGATGAGTGACTGGCCAGTCATTCCTTAAGCTTTTCAAGGCAGGATTTCTAAAGAAGTGGTCTTATCACAGCCTCATCTAAGCAGGCAGAGGCCATACTCTTGCACAAGGAGGCCTGAATTGTTGCAGAGTACCAGTATTTAGCAGCTTGGAAGTTAAATCTTATGTAAGACTGACACCCTTTTAGGAATTGTTCATATGTTCCTTTAATGTTCAGAAGCATTACTTGCAGAAGGGATGATAAAGGAATAATATATTGAAACACATTCTCAAAACATAAGCTTATCCAAGCATAGGCTCAGTTTCACTTAGAAAAGCACAGCTTCTTGCTTTAAACCCAACCGTGTGTCTCTCCCTCCTCCAGATATGCTCTCGGCCTGTACTTTAGGATAGAGGCTATGCAGGTAGTTGAAGAAATCTGCTTTCAATTTCCATCCTTCTCTCTGTTTCACTTCAGAGACTTCACTCACCGCTGCTCTGCTCTCTCTCTGTTCATTGGGAGAAGGAGCATCAAGAGTGTTTCTTCTCAATAGTGTCCAGAGAAGATCCCAAGACTTCTCTCCCAGCTGTGTTCATTGCACAGCCATCTTCCTGCGCTGTGTCATCACAGGGAAGTCACTCACACCAAAGGGAGTCTGTGACTTGGTGCTTCTCATGTGACCCCTTAACGAATCACACAAGAGCCACTAGAGAACCTACTAGAATTAACTGTTTAACCAATCAAAACTCAAAGTGCTTTCTGTAACCACACAGCAATAGATATTTGAAAATTCCTATCTTAGCATATGAAATCCCTATGCCAAACATTAATCCCCTCTCCCATCCCAGCTGGCTGTTTTCTCCTTGGTCAGTTTCATCAGCCAGTAGGGGCAAGGGGCAAATACAAATGGAACTCAAAACTCACTGTTAGAGGTAAATGTGACTGTTACTGGAAAACACAGCTGCATGAAGTTTAAGTGGATAAAGCATGAAACTACTGAAAGGGCAACTGCAATAACTAGGCTGGAAAATGTAATAACAGTAATAACCAGAATGTATCCTTTCATTTATATTTGGAAGATTTATGATTGGAAATAAGGCTGAAGCACATACATCAAGTAAAGCTTGACGATAAGGCTGCTGATTAATGGATCTCTGTGACCGGGAGTGACGGATGGATAAGTAAATCTTCTGATGAATTAACACTAGGAGACTGTATGTTTGGAACGAAGGGGTGGGTGGGGAAAAGACCCTTTTTTCCTCTTTGCATAATGTGATAAAATAACCCCTCACCCCAGAAAGAAGTAAGATCGTCACGTTTTTATTAATCATAAGCAGGACTTTAAGAACTGTGTGGGAATGGATTACAACAGGAGAGAAGAATGGTAACGGTGAGAAAGAGGAAATTTTTATGACGCAGTTAAAAATGGCGTCTCACCAAGACAGGCTTGCCGGAGAAAGAAGGACAGGGGGAGGAGAATCAGGACTATTTGAAAGAGAAGGAGTACTGGAATGTAAGTTGGACTTGACAGAGCCCCCTGATCTATCTGATTTATTTGGCTAGCCGGAGAAAAAAACAAAGGACAGACCGAAACTTAATTTTGTTTATGGAAGAACTGAACAGAGGCTGTCCCTGGCTTTTGAAGAGTACAAAACCCACACAGAGACGTCAGTTTTCAGTCTGCTTGTGAGAATCATCAGAGATCGCAAGGAAAGGAATATATGATAACAACAAGATGAAGAAGAAAGTAATAAAGGACTATTCGGATTGAACTGGATAGAACTGTCTAATTAAAGCAGTAAAATAAGTGATGCCTGGAGTTATCCGGAACTTTGGACTCGTGCCGAGCTTGATGTATGGGTACCCTCAAATTTTTTTTTAAAATTTGGCTGTATAATTTGGAACTAATGTGATTTGAACAATGTGATGTGATTGGCCTGTTAATAAAAATTATTTTCAAAAAAACCCCAGAATGTATCCTTTCTGTGATAGGATTGCCATCTGGCAGCTTTGACAAATTTGACAGATGCGCAGTGCCACCTACTGGGTCTACAGCAAAAGCCACCAATTCAACTGCTTTATTGAATGGTTTATTCAGAAAACAGTGCAGGTTATTCCGAAAGTATTGGCAGTTCATTCAAATATATGTCTGCTGTATTTTTTCAAAAAACTATTTAATCATTTTTTCGGTACAAACAACAAATGCAAAAGACACATACAACAAAAACCACAATAACAATAATAACACAATTTGACAATTTAGATTTGAATACTCTGATATACCCATGATACACCTTTTTTAACAATGTCTGCTGTATTATCACAACTACAGAAACTAACAGGGAAGTGCTGGCTCCTTGGTTTTTCTTTCTTCTCTGAAGGAGTCACCACAGGCACGTCCATCACGTCTGTCCCTGAAACCACAACAAAACACGAAACCCACCATTCCTCTGGGAGCCAGCTTTCTCTTCTTCATGGAGCTGGGAAGGTTCATGAGAACCCAGGTTACTCACTTAGGAGTGGGTGTCCCTCGGTGGGGCTTTCTGCTTCTGACTCTTGTTCTGAGAATGCCAGCTGTGATGGGGCCATTTAGCCAGGTTCCGCCGGCCTGCTCAATCACGGCTCTGGCTCCTGTGGCTGCTTGGCCTCTGGGGTCACCGCTGGGCTTACTGGTTCTGCCTCCCTTGCCTGCTCCTCCTGCTCTACTGTCATGGTATTGACGGAGAATGAAGGGGAGGAGGAGAGACAGGCAGAAGAAGGGAGGCAGGACGTGGCAGTGGAGGAAAGAAGGGAAAGCCAGGAGGAGGGACAGCTCACAGATGTTGGAACAGAGCCTCAACATCGCACAGGAAGTTCTGGCACAGACAGTGAAGCAGTGCCTGTACCGTCTGCCCAGGAAAGGAGAGTGTTAAAGAGGAGGGGGCAGAGACATCACATGAAAATTCCACGTCTTTTCTGTTGGAGAAGGGGCGGGCGTAAGGCACTCCAAGAATCTGAGCCGGAGGATTTGGATGCATGATTGTAACGTGCTGCTTGCACATATGTAAAATAAAGACTGTATATATGTATCTCGGAGTGAGCAGAGACATTTCTTGCGGAGAGCGTTCACAGGCCATCACATCTACAGGCCTCACCTCCCAGCTGTCCCCTTGGGATCCCTCTGTCCAGCCCTCCTTCTGGTTTTCCCATGGGAATGGTCGCCTGGTTGATCACACTGGCGGCACCAGCATTGCCCTCCCTCCATCAGCACCCCTGTGGCCTGTTGCACTGGTGACTGTGGTGGGTCACCGGGCCCGCCTCGAAGTTTTTTGCATACACTGGGTCCCTGGCCTGGAAAGTCTGGGGGTCCCTGCTTATCCCCACCGCTGCCTCGCCCTGAGCTCTGTCGGGGTGAAGGTGGTCCAGTCTTGTTGTGAAGGCCGGCCCATGAGTAGTTCTGCTGGGCTGCGGCCAGTCGTTGTGCTGTGTTCGTTGGTGACACATGTACACTTGAGGAATATGGTGAATGTGTGATTGAGGAAGAGTTTTGGAAAAACTAGGGAGCTCCCTTCAGATTACCGGTTTGCAGGTGGGCTGCTTGCTTTCCTGTGACTCGCCATTCCCCGTGCACTACTCAATGAGAAATATATATGATTATTTTGCTCTTATTCTTTTGTCTCACAGAGCACAATGCTCAACGGAGATAACTTTGAAACATGTAATTATCTCAAGCTGATGGGTATCATCATCCATCTTGCCAAATCCCATGTACATTTTGTCAGGCCATGAACACAGTCAGTATCAGAGTGTTAAAAGCATAGGTAAAATAAACCTTGTGTCATTCAGAGCTCCAGTGAGAAATTCTGAACACACAGGATCTTATGGGTCAAATCATTCGCACATCCCCTTTATCAAATTAATCCAGAGCCATTAAACCTAATGCAATTTATGGTGGATGAGAGAAAAATCTGCCTTTCTGCATCGCTGTTGGTCAAGATGGCAGGAACATTTCTGCTGCTGATTCTTCTCTTCCTGTGGCTGCAGGTGCCTCCAACAGAGTGCAAGGAAGACTCTGGAAGATGCACCATGACGGATCCATTCCAGCTTCCATACCAGTATTATCAGAGAGGGGATCTGATCATTGGAGGAATTGTTAATAATTATGGCTATTTATCTGAAGAAATAGATTTCCAGCACCATCCAAACATGAAGTTTACAGATGAACTTTTGTAAGGAAATGACTTTCTCCTTCATAGTATACACTTCTATATGCTGCTAGAGGCTACAACTACACCACACAAACCATGGCATGCGCAGAAAACATTTGACTTCTTGACTTTTTTCCATGTATGAAGGTTAAAATTACACTTTTTTCTCTTTATATTGTGATCATGGCATTTTCTTCTGTGTTGCTTTATTCCTCATCTGGAGGTTTCTGTCTTCTGCCTCTTCTGCTTTCTCCTCACCTGATCTCATATTTTTCACCTGATCTCATACTTTATCCTCAGCCTCCCTCTGTCTGTCCTTCCACACCATGCAGGGATGGTTGAACTTTGCAGCAAAGCTTGATCCCCACATTCACAATAACCACCATTTATTCTGACAGTCACAGATGCTGTAATCAGGAATATCATAGATTCTGGATTATATTACCAGCTGCACCATATAAACAATATTGGGTATAAGTAACTGAAGTGTTCCAAACTTTTTTCCTCAATACAAAGTACCTAACTGAGGTATGTGCAGTGTAGATCAATTGAAAGTAATGCCTCTATGTCTGATCTATTAATCATATGAAAATAAGTGTGTGTGTGTTTTGCAGGATTTGAATATTCTGCACAAAACTAAATGCTTTTTAGATGAGATATTCCTAAAGGTGACCGAATATTGAGCATGAATTTCCATTATTAGGTATTAGGAAGCACAATGCATATTAGGGTTCTGCTTATTTGTGTTATTTAATCTTTTTTAATTCGCTGGAAAAAAGCCAGAAAAGATGAATACTTCTGACACATTTCCAACTCTTTTTTTAGTTCAACACTGAAGTACTACCAAAATACTCTCTCCCTGGCGTTTGCTGTGAAAGAAATCAATGAGAACCCCAACATCGTACTGAATATGAGCTTTGGGTTCCACCTCTATGATAGCTTCGTGAATACAAGGATGACTTTTCAGAACACCCTGAAACTTCTGTCCTCCACGGAAAGGATTGTCCCCAACTTCAAATGTGACAAGAAAAGAAATATGATAGCTGTTATTGGAGCACTTGAGTCTGACATTTCCCTTCACATGACTCTGATCTTAGGCATCTATAAGATTCCACAGGTGGTATAATAATAATAATAATAATAATAATAATAATAACAACAATAACAATAATATGCAAGGAATGTACACTGATAAGAAGCCTCAACTTAAAGCAAGGGCTGTAAGATCTAGGGGAAAGTGAATTGTTAGTAAGACTAAGGACTCATCTAGATTGGTAAAGGAAAAGCGTTCTGTATCCATTGTATATGCAATATAAAACTGAGATACCAGATGGCGCTGTGGAGACCCGTCTTTCCCTATCAGATTTCCCTGTATGAGTTTATAGCAGGTTTAACTGAATTGCTTCTTTGACGCTTCTATATCCAGCCTAAGGACACTCAGTTGGCGGCAGTATGCTTGCTTGTGACACTCACAATTACCAGGGCACAGTTCAATAAGAAATATGTATTATTATTTTGCTCTTACTGTGAAGAAATATCTTTCTCAATCACACATGTTATAACACTTCTAAAACAAGGAACTTGTGCTTACATCATTCAAATTCCTCTAATATACAAAACTAAAGAATATATTTTTACCTTCAATGAATTCTCATGGGGTCCACAGTTGGGTGGGATGAATATTAACCCATCATTGTGAGATTGACTTCTTCCTTAGATTGCTTATTGTGTATTGGCTCCAGTGAGGAGCAGCGAGTTGCAGCTCCAAACCTTCTTCCGGATGGTGCCCAATGAGAAATATCAATATGCAGGGATTGTCAAGCTACTTCTTCATTTCCAATGGACGTGGGTCGGACTTGTTGCATCAGATGATGAAAATGGAGAAAAGTTCATGCAAATCTTGGTGCCCATGCTTTCCCAGCATGGAGTTTGCACAGCCTTCAAGGAAAAAGTACAATCCTTATCTCAAGGGATGGATCATTTCAATTCATGGGAACTCATTCGGGCTAAGTTCTCTTCCCTGATGGTCTCAGAAGTCAACATATTGGTTCTATGTGCAGAACCTCAGACCATTACAGTTGTGAAGTGGCTGCAATATTTCTATTCATTGGATGAAGATATTGCAGAGAATTATGCAGGTAAAGTGTGGGTTTTGACAGCCCAATGGGCCTTCTCATCAGAAGCAATGCAAAGGTATTATGATATTCAAGTCTTTGATGGAGCCCTGTCTTTTGCAATTCACACAGAAAAAGTCCAGAGATTTAAAGAATTCCTTCAGACCCTAAACCCCAACTCTCCAAATGGAGATGGGTTCCTCCAGACTTTTTGGCAACAGGCATTCAATTGTTTATTTTCTGTTTCAAGTGAGCCCAATGAAAGCAGAGACACATGCACTGGCAAAGAGAGCCTGGAGAGCCTTCCTGGGCATATTTTTGAAATGACCATGACTGGTCAAAGTTACAGTACCTATAATGCGGTTTATGCCATTGCATATACTTTGCACAAGGTTCTCTCATCCAGACCAAAACACAGAAGGACGTCAGGCAGAGGTGGACTCGATCCTCCCAAACTGCAACCTTGGCAGGTAAGATTTCATATTCGGAATAAATGTTTCCTTCGGGCTAATATATTGGATAATGACACACATCCATAGAATGAATTCACATGGAAGAAAAACACCTCTCACAGCATTTACCTTTCCCCCACAAAACAAATGTTCTTTTCAGTGCTTGCCGGTTTCCCTTGCCTTCAAGCTGGAGCCAGAATCAATATGTTCCCTTTACTTCCCCTTCAAGTTGCAGAGGGGGAAGTATCTCCTTCTGCTCTTCCTCTCACAGAAATGTCACCTCCTTTTAGTACTCAACAATGTTCTATTGCCCTATGTGTTTGTGATGCTGATATGTCAGGAGTGGTGAAGAAGGAGGTATGTTAAAGTGGGTCTCATGATGTTGTTAAAGATAGTATGTTTTTAACCATGAAGAACCACTCCAGTACTTCTCTTGGGCAACATCCCACCATTTGCCATTGCACAAACAAATGATGTTTGTATCTCAGCACCTATTATAAAATTTACCATTACCTGCTCTCTATTTCTTTCCCCCCTTCCCCCTGCCCTCCCAGAAGGTATTCCTTTCTTACCAGGCTCTCAGAAGCTCCAGGGAGGGCCCTGGGTGTGCAGCCCTCCCCCTTGCTTGCTGGGCTCTGGGAAGGAGGCATGAGGGCGCTTCCCTCCCAAGGCCAGGTGAGCAGGGCAGTGCACTCCATGCCAACCTCGGGGAAGGAGACACAAGGCCACTGGGTGCATCCCAGAGCCCAAGAAAGAAGGTGCCCCCTAGCTTCCCAGGCTGTGGGGAGGTCATGACAGGGCTCTGGGAGCATCCCTGAGTCCTCCTGCAACCTTGAGTGCAGCTCCAGGGGTTCCTGACTTTGCATGATTTTGCCTTTGCACATGGACCCCCAGAAAGGAAGCCGCACATACATGGCAGGTGAACTGTACTTCCTAGAAATTCTTATGTTCTCCAAAGGTGGACCACACCATTTTTCTCTCCTTTCCATTGTGTGACATATATGTTTGATACTTTTTCCTTTCTAAAACTAATACAGCTCTCCCCTTCTTTACTTCTTGAACTTTGCCTTGTTTTCTTCTGTCTAGCTTCCCTCTTTCCTGAGGAGCATCTCCTTCAACAACAGTGCTGGGGACTTTGTGTCTTTTGATGAGAATGGGGAATTGGCAGCTGGATTTGACGTTATTAACTGGGTTACTTTCCCCAACCAAACCTTCTTGCGAATGAAAGTAGGAAAAATAGAACCACAGGAATCCCACTATGTGGACTTCAGCATGGATGAAGAAGCCATCACATGGCACAAAGCATTCAATCAAGTGGGAGCATTTCTTTAATATTAAGAATACAAATACAAGAATAAGGCCCAAAATTAATAACATTCTTAAGGCCAGTCAAAGGCTGTGAGAAATGTCAGAGCGCACGTAAACACCATTTGCCTTCCCACCATAGTGGTAGCTATTTCTTGACTTGCACTGGGATGCTTTAGAACTGCTAAGTTGGCAGGATCTGGGACAGAGCAGTGGGAGCTCACCCCATCTAGTGGATTTGAACCTCCAACCTTCCGATGAACAAGCCGAAGTGTCTCATTGGTTTAGACCACATCACTACCTGCATCCCTAATGTAGGAGAAAATCCTATGGAACCAACGAAGACTTATTTCTCAGAAGACAAGGGGAGGATAAGTTGTCCATTTGTGCTGAAGGAAGAGTACTTGTCTTGTAGTGTTTATCTGAGCTTAATGTATATGCTTCCTATTTTGCCTTCTCTGCCAACACAGTATATTTCAGAATCGGTTGTCCTGTCCTCTTGCCATCCACCATCTTATTGAGATGAAATATTCAATTTTCCTTCTCCTTGACTCCCAATATTTACATTACAATTTATTCACCCATACACCAATTTTCTGGAATAACGTAAATCTGCCAAAAGCTTGTCCTACGTGAAACAACTTTATTCTGCACTGCATCATAATCACTAAGTAGGGAGGGTATCTTTTGTCATGGAAGTCAGTCTTTTCTCTTCTGCTGCATTGTACTTTTGTACTTACTTTCTCGCTTTCTCTTGGAGAAGATGTGAGAGGATGGCATGATTGCTTTGTCCTGTATATATTGCTTAATAAATTACTTAGAATGCACACACCTAAGCTCCACATCGTTTCTGCTATACTCTGCTGATTGAGTGTGCACATATCTTCTGATATGAGTCACTGGTGGGTGGCGGGACTGCAGATTTATGGACGTCCCGGGCTCCGTTTCATCAGGAAGACACCTTGATCTGGGGGCTGCTTGTGCTCCCCCCGGCATGTTCCGAAAATGCTCTTGTGTCTTTGGTTCAAACTGTGTTCTTTACCATGCAAAAGGGAGCTTCCTCTTCTCCTCTCTTTCTGGCTAGGTGCTGCCCCTTGGTTTGTGCAATGATCGGTGCCAGCCAGGCTACAGCCGGAAAAAGAAGGAGGGGTGGCCATTTTGTTGCTATGACTGTGCTTCATGTCCAGATGGGATGATTTCAAATCAAACGGGTAGGAGACATCAGCTGCTCTTTTATAAAATGCTTCCTAAACTATTTCAACAGTTTCCCCTTATTAATAGTTCAGTACTCACTCCTAAACAGAACAGCAGTTGCACTCAGATCTGGAAGAAAGAAGACAGACACAGAGAGTTGGGCAAACTAGAGCCACATCTTTAACCTTCACAAAGTAGATCTGTGAAAATAGGTGTGGATCATGTCCACTGTTCTCTGCCTGCTCCCCACCTGCCACAGCTTGCAGAGCCAGGGAAGACTTGCCTCACCATCCATCCCCATAGTTTTAGGGCTGAGACCCGGAAAAGGAGAAAATGTCTGCAGGTCAGCCCCTCAGCCCCTGAATACTATTCAGTGAATCTCATCTTACTATTTTGCTCAGTGTATCACTAAGAATGATGTTTATAGATGCTGAAAAAGCTTTTGATAATGCTTCTTGGGATTTCATCTCTGATACTTGTTTTCAATTATTTAATGGCTCAGAATTGTGTTTTGGGGCAGAAGCAATATTTATTTCAAAGAAAATTTGAAAGGCCATTGGAGAGGGAGGAATCCATTTTATTGCAAAGAATGAAACATGACAGATGAAAAAGGTTGGCGTGTTTGATGGAACTCATTAATATGATTTCTTTAGATATGGATAATTGTTTCAAATGCCAAGAAGGTCGATTTCCAAACCACAACAGAGATCAATGCATTCCCAAGAGACAAAATTTTCTTTCCTACGCAGATCCTTTGGGATTCACATTAGCGGCCTTAGCTCTGCTGTTCGCTCTGATCACAGCCTTGGTCCTTGGCGTCTTCTCTAAGAACAGGGACACTCCCATTGTCAAAGCCAACAACCGGGACCTCACCTACACTCTGCTCCTTGCCCTCTTGCTCTGCTTCCTCTGCTCCTTGCTCTTCATTGGCCAGCCTCACCCAGTGAGCTGCTCTTTACGACAAACGGCCTTTGGCATCATCTTCTCCATTGCGGTGTCTTGTGTCTTGGCCAAAACCTTCACGGTGGTTCTGGCCTTCATGGCCACCAAACCAGGATCCAGGATGAGGAAATGGGTGGGGAAATCTCTGGCCAACTCTGTTCTTCTGGGTTGCTGCTCACTTCAAGCCAGTATTTGTGCTGTTTGGCTCTGTACGGCTCCTCCCTTTCCAGATGTGGACATGAACTCTCTGGCGGAGGAAATCATTGTGGAATGCAATGAAGGCTCTGCCCCCATGTTTTATTGTGTCCTGGGGTACCTGGGATTCCTGGCCAGTGTCAGCTTCACCATGGCTTTCCTGGCCAGGAAGTTGCCAGAAAGTTTCAATGAAGCCAAGTTCATCACTTTCAGCATGTTGGTGTTCTGCAGTGTTTGGCTGTCCTTTGTTCCCTCTTATCTGAGCACCAAAGGAAAGCAGATGGTGGCTGTGGAGATCTTCTGCATCTTGGCCTCCAGTGCAGGCCTGCTCGCTTGCATCTTCTTCCCCAAATTGTACATAATTCTTCTGAGGTCCGACTTGAACAGCAAAGACCACTTGATTCTGAGGAGCAAATAAAAGTCAACTTGAGTATACCACACTTCTATTATTATTATTATTATTATTATTATTATTATTATTATTATTATTATTAATAATAATAATAATAATACCCGCCCATCTGATTGGGTTGCCCCAGCCACTCTTGGTGGCTTCAAACATATATAAAAAGATTATAAAACATCACATTCTAGAAGGTTTCCCGAGACAGGGCTGCCTTCAGATGTCTTCTGAAGGTTATATAGTTATTCATCTCCTTGACATTTGATGGGAGAGTGTTCCACAGGGAAGGCACTATCAAGAAGGCCCTCTCTCTGCCTGCTTCTCTGTAACCTCACTTCTCGTAGCCTCAGGGACTGGCCAAAGGAGGAATAGTGAAGACTGCCTCTCCAGCCTGACCCTTCCAGGGAGGGGAAAGAGGAAGACAGTTTGGAGTTACAACAGGGGTTTGATGGAGGCCAGAGAGGACAGTAAAAAGTGGACGGTAAGAAACATTTCCTTGTATTTGTACATTCTTGGTAAACCAGCCCGGAGTTAGCTGACAGCTGCCTGACATGCAGTGAGGGAACTGCCAGAAGGGTCTCAGAGCTGGACCTCAGTGTCCAGGCTGAACGATGGGGGTTCCTTCAGGTATATGCCCATAAGATCTTCACCACATGGACTTGCAATGTTAAAACCACAACCTACATAAAAAATTAAGAATTAGATTAGAGAACACTGCTACTGGTTCATGTGGAGAGAGCCTTCAATAGTGTGGCATGGAATTTCTTAATTCATACTTTCAAAAGCCCTAAAATAGGAAACAAAATTACGAATGGAATTAAAGCAATCTACGCAAACAAAAAAGATAAGTTAATGATAAACAATGAAATTACTGAAGAATTTAATATTGAAAGAGGGACCAAGCAAGCCTGCCCTCTATCTCCACTTCTATTTATTACAATGTTGGAGACACTCCTAATAGTGATAAGAAAAGATCCCAAAATAAGGGGCATTAACTTAGGTAGTAGGTATTACAAGGTGAAAGTATTTGCAGATGATGTGATTATTACCACTGAAAATCCAATTGATGGAATACAAGAAGCTCTAATGAAGATGGATGAATTTGGAGAGGTCTCGGGATTCACATTGAATAAAGATAAATCCAAACTATTAACAAAAAATATGGGAAAGAAAGAAGAGGAATATCTAGAAAGAACAACACGTCTAAAAATTACAAATAAATTAAACTTCTTGGGGATTTTGATTACCAGTAAGAATACTAATTTGTACAAAGATAATTACATTAAAAAGTGGAAGGAAATAAAGAAAATTTAGGTAACTGGAGCAAGCTAGATCTGTCTTTATGGGGCAGAATATCTATGATTAAAATGACAGTATTTCCCAAAATGCTGTATCGGTACATAATGCTTTAAAGCTTGGCAGAGGGACCTTGCCAACTTCCTTTGGCAGGGTAAAAAACCAAGAGTTAGATTCAAATTGTTAATTGTCAGGGAACTGCCATCTGAGATGCAGGAGGTGAAAGGGCTCACGGAGGGTGAGAGAGACCATTCAGCTGAGGAGGGGACCAGCAGGGGGAGAAGTGGAGTTCCAAGGGAAAGTGAGTCGGAGGGAGGGCTCAGAGACACTTCAAGCGAGAACAGTGGGGAGGTTTCAAGACCTCCTGTAGGGACACCCACTCCTCGCCGGAAACTGTCACGCCGAGAGTCCAGAAGACGCGTTTCCGTTAAGGAGCTTTTATGCTGGAAGAAGTTCCGTAAACGCCCACTGTCCGATTCAACGAGCGACTGATGGAGCCATGCTTAAGGAGCTCCGTCACAGACAGAGGTTTGTGGACTTAGCCAAACTCTGAGGGACTAGGATTTTACGCACAAGCAGCTCACCATCCCATCACAGCAATCGGACAGTCCCTGAAAGCAGCTTGTGCAGAGAGGCATCATGAGCAACCCAGCCGGAGCCGGGGGAGCAGGAGGAGCTGGAGAGGGTCCAAGCCTGGAAGAAAGGTACAGGGTGTTGGAAGTCCAGCTAGCACTGCAAACGGCGAGGCTAGAAGAAAGGAGGGCGCAGGATGCAGAAAAGGCAAAAGGCGCTACACTAGCAAGAAAGATGCCAGGATTGGTGCAGAAGTTTGGGGGGGACCCCAGGAACTACCAAGCCTTTAGGACAGAGATGCAGTATGCTCTCGAACTGCAGTTTAACGACTTTCCCGACGAGGCATCGCGAGTGGCGTTTGTGATTGGCCATCTCGAAGGGGGGGCGAGAGACTGGGTTAGACCCCTGATGGCAGGGAATAGTGAAATGCTAAAGGACATGAGGAAGTTTTTTCGCGCCATGGATTTGATGTTTTCCAGCGAGATTGAACAGGGACTGGTGCGCAGACAATTGATGGCTTGCAAACAGGGGAGCCGATCGGTTCGTGAGTACTGGACTGAGTTTACAATGTTGATACATAAATTGGGATGGGACCTATCGGCGGAACCCATTCAAATGCTCTTTGAAGAGGGGCTTTCTTCGGCGGTGAAAGACGAACTTTCCCGGGCGCCCAGGGCGGAGTCTATGGACCAGCTGACCAAATCAGCGCTGACCATTGGAGCGCGCCAGGAGGCAAGAGCCTTGGAGAAGTGGGAGGGGAAAGGAGAGTGTTGGAGGGATTTCCGCATTCCAGAGATTCCAGAGCCAAGTTTCCCGCCAGGAGAGCCGATGGAAGTTGGAACAGCGCGCGCGCGCGCAGTTTCAAATCCCAGTGAAGGGAGGAAGAAGGAGGGAAAGAGCGCCAAGAAATGTTATCTCTGCCAGCAGCCAGGTCACTTTGCCAGAGTCTGCCCGCAAAGAAAGGAATGGCAAGGGATGGCGGGAGCTGTTGGGGGGAAGGAGGAGGGAGTTCAGGAGCCAGTAAAAGCCAACGCCTGGCTGCCACCGTCAGGGCACTGCAGCCAGGCCAAGGAGCAGTAAAAGTGCCCACTCCGGAACCTCCAAGACCAGCCCTAGTAATAGAGGTGTTGCTAGAGCTGGCAAACGGATACCCACTAAAGACAAAGGCGCTGTTGGACTCAGGCAGCTCCTGTAATTTTATGAGTAAGGAGTTTGCAGCTGAACACCAGATACAGACACTCCCTTTAAGCAACCCCCTGCAGGTGACCACGATCGATGGGAGGGAGCTGTTGGGAGGAGAAGTTAGCCTACAGACCGTCCCAATGGTTATGAGGGTGGCCAGGCACACCGAAAGGATAGCGTTCAATGTGGCCACCCTGGGAGGGGCTCCCGTCATTTTGGGAATGAGCTGGCTAGCGTTGCATGACCCGCTAGTGGGCTGGCATCAGAGAGTGGTCTCCTTTGGGTCAGCACATTGCCTGGAACACTGCAGAGAGGGAAAGGTGCCAGAAGGGGCAAAAGCCTTTCTAGCAGGGACGGAAGTGGCGGACAAAGGGAAGGTGCCCAAACAATACGCTGACCTGAGCAAGGTCTTCAGCGAAAGGGAAGCAGATAAACTACCACCGCATAGAGACTTTGACTGCCAAATTAACCTGGTCCCTGGGGCCCAGCTCCCCGTGGGCAAGCTGTACGCCATGTCAGACAGGGAAATGCAGGAGTTAAGGGAGTTTATTGATAAAAACCTGAAGAGGGGCTTCATCAGAGAGTCCAGAGCGGTGGGGGGGAGCCCAGTGTTTTTTGTGGACAAAAAAAACACGGATAAACCCAGGCTTGTAGTGGACTACCGGCGGCTAAATGCCGTGTCAGAACCAGTGACTTTCCCCATGCCCAGGATTGATGACATTTTGACCAGGGTGAGGAAGGGAAAGATATTCACGAAACTGGACCTGAGAGGGGCATACAACCTGATACGAATAAAGAAAGGGGATGAATGGAAAACCACCATGTTCACCCCTTTGGGGGCTTTTGAATATCTCGTTATGCCATTCGGATTGCAATCAGGCTCCGCCTGTTTTCAATCGCTCATGAACCATGTCCTGGGACCTTTGCTCTACAAGAATTGCGTGGCCTTCCTCGATGACGTGCTGATATATTCAGAGAATGAGGAGCAGCATGTAAAGGATGTCAGGGAAGTGCTGAGCCAGCTGCAAGCAAACCAGCTGTGGGTGAAATTGGAGAAGTGTCAGTTTCACACCAAGGAGGTGGAATTCCTGGGGTACCGCTTATCAGACAAGGGATTAGCCATGGATCCAGGCAAGGTCCAGGCGGTGCTGGAATGGAAGACACCGAAAACGAAAAAGGATGTGCAAAGGTTCTTAGGGTTTGGGAACTTTTACCGTAAATTCATCAAGAACTTTGCCCACTTAACGGCTCCCATCACGGACTGTCTAAGCAGCAAGAAGAAATTCGTTTGGACGGCGGAGGCGGAGCAAGCATTTGAGGAATTGAAAAGGGCATTCGCTTCGGAAGAACAGCTCCTGCATGTGGATTTACAAAAACCCATGAGAGTGGAAACTGATGCCTCAGACCGGGCGGTGGGGGCGGTGCTGCTTCAGCCAGGGAGCAATAAGTCGGAATGGAGACCGTGTGCCTTCTTTTCGCGTAAGCTGAACAAATCCGAGAGGAACTACACCGTATATGACCGAGAACTACTCGCCATTCACGAAGCGTTCCGGAGATGGAGACACTTACTAATTGGCGCACAGCATAAGGTGCAAGTGTGTACGGACCACAAGAATTTGGAGTATTGGAGAACCGCACGAGTGCTCAACCAACGACAAGTGAGATGGGCCCAGGAGTTCTCCAAATTCCATTTTGAAATCTGCTATGTGCCAGGTCCAGAAAACATCAGAGCGGACGCTCTCTCTCGCAAACCTGAATATTTGGAGGGGGAGGGAGCGCCTGAAGAGAGACATATTATCCCAGAGGACCACTGGGTGTGTGGGGCGGCCTGGGTGGGGCAAAGAGAACTGGTAGAGGGAACGGTAAATGATGAATACGCCCAGGATAAGCTCAGAGGTTTAAGGAGAGAGGGAGAAGACCCCGGAGGTTTTGAAGAAAGAAACGGGGCATTGTATTACAAAGGGGCACTATATATACCCGAAGGGGAATTGAGGGGGAGAGTACTCAAACAGCTGCACGACAATCCCACAGCGGGGCATTTTGGGCAACACAAGACCATGTGGTTGGTGACCAGGGAGTTTTGGTGGCCCAAGGTGAGGGAGGATGTACGGGAGTATGTGAGAAGGTGTGACCAATGCCAGAGAGCCAAAGGAGAAAGGCGGGCACCAGCGGGGTTATTAGAACCGTTACCCACACCAGAACGACCGTGGGAGGCGATATCGATAGATTTTATGACTGATCTGCCTAAATCCCAGGGGGAAACCGCCATACTAGTCGTAGTAGACCTGTTAACTAAGATGGGTCACTTTGTAGCTTGCTCACATGCAGTCACGGCGGAAGAGACAGCGAAATTGTTTGTAGAACATATTTTTAGGCTGCATGGCGCCCCCTTGAGGGTGGTTTCCGACAGAGGGAAACAGTTCATGTCCAGATTCTGGAGGAAACTTATGAGCTTGTTGCACGTAGAGGTCAACTTTTCGACTGCCAGGCACCCTGAGACCAATGGGCAGGCGGAGAGGGCAAACGGTATCTTCCAACAATACCTGAGGTGTTATGTCAATGACAGAGAGAACGATTGGGTCGAAAAGTTGGCGCTAGCGGAATTTGCTTACAATAATGCAGAGAATGTGTCCACCGGGATGAGCCCCTTTTTGGCTAATTATGGGTACCACCCCAGGGCGTTTCCAGGGGGAGGAGGGGAGAGATGGAGTGTCCCGGCCGCTGAACATTTTGTAGAAGAAATGGAAGCGATCCATCGTCAACTCCAACTCAACTTAGAAAGGGCCAAAGAAGAATATAAGAGGCAGGCAGACAAGAGCAGAAGGGAAGGTGAAACCATTAGGGTGGGGAGTCAGGTCTGGCTATCAACCCAAGGGTTGCCGTTCAAGGGGGGTTGCAAGAAATTGAGACCCAAAAGATTGGGACCATTTGAGGTCATCCAACAGGTCAACCCAGTGGCTTTCAGACTCCGGTTACCGAACCACATGAAACTGCACCCAGTATTCCACAGGTCATTACTGTCACCATATAGGGGGGAAGGTGAAGGGGTATCCACACGGGGGCCAGCCATAGAAGAAAGGGAAAGCAGCAACCATGTGGCGGAAATCATCGACTCCAGGTGGAAGGGTAATCAGGTGGAGTATTTGGTCGCGTGGGAAGGGGAACCGGAGTCGGAAAACACCTGGGTGACGGCAGAGGAGGTCCGTGACGAGATCTTGATCGAAACGTTCCACCAAAGGTTCCCCAGGAAACCTCAGCCAGTAGCGAGGTTCCGGAGGGAGTACTTTGGCACCACCGACGATGAGGAGGAACTGGAAGGATTCAGGGAATCGGAGTTGGAAGGAGGAACAGACTCCGATGAGGAGGAGTACTTGGAAACCGGAAACAGCAAGAGGTGGAGGGAAGTGTTCGAAACTTCGGAAGATGAGGGAGGTTCCTTCAGGGGTTTTGCTCCCTCGCCTCCCGCAGAGGAGGGGAGGGAAGGGGGTGAAGGGGGCCCTGGAGGGGAGGTGGATGTCAGGGAACTGCCATCTGAGACGCAGGAGGTGAAAGGGTTCACAGAGGGTGAGAGAGACCATTCAGCTGAGGAGGGGACCAGCAGGGGGAGAAGTGGAGTTCCAAGGGAAAGTGAGTCGGAGGGAGGGCTCAGAGACACTTCAAGCGAGAACAGTGGGGAGGTTTCAAGACCTCCTGTAGGGACACCCACTCCTCGCCGGAAACTGTCACGCCGAGAGTCCAGAAGACGCGTTTCCGTTAAGGAGCTTTTATGCTGGAAGAAGTTCCGTAAACGTCCACTGTCCGATTCAACGAGCGACTGATGGAGCCATGCTTAAGGAGCTCCGTCACAGACAGAGGTTTGTGGACTTAGCCAAACTCTGAGGGACTAGGATTTTACGCACAAGCAGCTCACCATCCCATCACATTAATGGAGCCTAGAGAAAGAGGAGGGTTCGCTGTTCCGGACCTTAAACTGTATTTTGAGACTGCATGTTGGACATGGCTGAAAGACTGGATTTTACTTAAGGACACCAAAGTCCTAGATTTAGAAGGCTGGGACAAAGTCTCTGGGTGGCATGGCTACCTAGGTCGTGATAAAATAAAAGCACATAAAGGCTTCATGAATCACCTGGTGAGGAAGGTGCTATTTGAAGCCTGAGAGAGGAACTAAACAAGTTACAACAAAACCCCCCTGGTGGATATCAGCTATAGAATCTACTGCTGTTCATAGAAATAATATGAACAATAATTGGTTAACGTACAGGGATCTGGTAGACGAGATAAGTTACTGCCCCAAACTGAAAATAATTCAAAGAACTTAAACAGCTTGGGGTGAACTGGTTAGAGTACTTTCAACTTAAAGCAACACTTGAAAAGGATGAAAAACTAAAAGGATTTGATAATAAATTATCAATTTTGGAAAAGGAAGTTCTATATAACAATCAAAAGACTCTCTCCAAAATTTATAAACTGTTGCAGAATGGACTAGAAAATGAGGAAAAAGGAAATGCTACATGTTATGCCTGCCAGCGTGGTTGCTCGAGAGCGAACAGGCAAGATCCCCACTGGTCTTTTCAAAGGCTTTATTATTGGTGCTAAAACATTTATAGTGCAGAATGTCTCAATTCCACGTCTTGCTCAGTCACCAGCAGAATCTGAGAGAGGGTGGTCCTTAAGCTTTCCCCAGCAGAGTAGTCTCTTGACCCCCAGCCGACGCCTCCCCTCTCTGCACATAAACCTACACAGAGAGGGCATGGCCAAAGGGGGACCTGCCTCTCCCCCGCTTTGCTCATGCATGGTGTCTTGGCTCTCTCTTGCATCCTCCAAGCCCTGCATCTCTTCCCCACTAGAGGCGGGGCTTCCCTCCTCCGTGGAGGAAGTGCTGCTTTCACGATCTTGGGAGGCTCCCTGTAACCCAGCTGCCCTTCCACCTCTCGCCTCTGAGCTGATGGCAGTTTCCCTGACACTACAATAAAATGGGAATGGGATTTAGGTTATGTAATTGAATATAAGGACTGGAAAAAATTGTGGACAAAAAATATGGTCAGCATGCTATTTAATAAGAGAAAATTATATGAAAATGTACCACAGGTGGTACCTAGCACCAGAGAGATTGGCTAAAATGAACAAAACGTATAGTAATAAGTGTTGGAGGTGTACAAAACACAATGGAACCTTCTACCATATGTGGTGGACCTGTCCAGAGATTAGAAAGTTCTGGGACATGATCCATAAAGAAATAAAGAAGCTATTAAGAATAACATATAGTAAAAGACCAGAGGCATTCCTTTTGAGAATTCTGAACAACGATATCCCAAAAGATAAAATCTAATTATTTTTATATGTGATGTCAGTGGCAAGAATCCTGGTGGCTAAGTACAGTGGTACCTCAGGTTAAGTACTTAATTTGTTCCGGAGGTCCGTACTTAACCTGAAACTGTTCTTAACCTGAAGCACCACTTTAGCTAATGGGGTCTCCTCCTGCTGCTGCGCCGCAAGAGCACAATTTCTGTTCTCATCCTGAAGCAAAGTTCTTAACCTGAAGAACTATTCCTGGGTTAGTGGAGTCTGTAACCTGAAGCATATGTAACCTGAAGCGTATGTAACCTGAGGTACCACTGTACTGGAAAGGTAAACAAATACCCACCAGGGAAGAATGGTTATGCAAAGCTGACGGACATGACATAAACCAAAATATATAGCTAAGAAGCAATGGGACTGTCTGAATGAATATTTGAAAGACAAGGTTCAAGGGCAAAAATCTGGCTGTGTTTAGAATGATCTTGTGAATGGAAAGGAAAATGTACATACATATATATACATATTAAGATAAGAATAATAATGAAATACAGGTAGGCATATTAAGTACGAAAGAAGTGCTGTGAGATCGGTGGAAGTTTATTATCTATTATTTATATAAAAAAGGTGTTAATGGTTTTTTACGGTATATTTTTTTAATCCATTCTTCTATTTTCTATTTCTTTGTTTCTCCTTTCTTTTATTCTTTTCTTTGCTTTCTTCATTATTATTTTTTTATGTATTGCTTTGTTTCAATGTAGTTACTTTGCAATAAAAAAATATTTAAAAAATAAAAAATTAAGAGCAACCAGTAATCTTCCACAACAAATTTAAAGGGCACTGGAGGTCAACCAGCCAAAGACCTGGTTAAAGAGGAAGGTTATTGCCTTCTACCCTAACCTAGAGGTTACCAGAGCAAAGGCAACATTACTTTGGCCTTGCCTGGCCATGA